>NC_139020.1:126639732-127239732 GCF_964662115.1 Mustela nivalis | reverse complement strand
TCTGAAACCAGTTAGATGTCTCCCCGAACCATCCAGTAATTGCAGCCAATATAATCCCTCCTGTTGCTTGCCGCAAAATGAACTGAATTTTCTGACATTTGCTGTAGAAATATTTCTCATTTTATCAATACTATCATTTTGCATTCCCTCACATATTAAAAAAAACACTGATTAGTTATAACTTATATTTCTTTTTAAATATTTGACCTGGCAGGCCAGAAAGAGCTGGCATGATATTTTTAGAGCACTAAACGAGAAAAACATGCAGCCCAGAATACTATATCCAGCTAGGCTATCATTGAAAATAGAAGGAGAGATTAAAAGCTTCCAGGACAAACAACAACTGAAAGAACTTGCAAATACCAAACCAGCTCTACAGGAAATATTGAAAGGGGTCCTCTAAGCAAAGAGAGAGCCTACAAGTGGTAGATCAGAAAGGAACAGAGACCATATACAATAACAGTCACCTTACAGGCAATACAATGGCACTAAATTCATATCTCTCAATAGTTACCCTGAATGTGAATGGGCTAAATGCCCCTGTCAAAAGACACAGGGTATCAGAATGGATAAAAAAACAAAACCCATCTATATGTTGCCTCCAAGAAACTCATTTTAAATATTTGCCTTACCTAAATGTGAGATAGGAATCCATCAAAATCCTAGAGGAGACTTGGGCACCTGGGTGGCTCAGTGGGTTAAAGCCTCTGCCTTCGGCTCAGGTCATGATCTCAGGGTCCTGGGATCGAGCCCTGCATCAGGCTCTCTGCTCATCAGGGAGCCTGCTTCCCTTTCTCTCTACCTGCCTCTCTGTCTACTTGTGATCTGTGTCTGTCAAATAAATAAAGAAAATATTTTTTAAAAAATCCTAGAAGAGTACAGGCAGCAACCTCTTTGACTCTGGCCACAGCAACTTCTTGCTAGATGTATCTCCAAAGGGAAGGGAAAAAAAGCAAAAATGAATTATTGGGATTTAATCAAGATATAAAGCTTATGCACAGCAAAGGAAACAGTCAACAAAACTAAAAGGCAACCTAAGGAATAAGAGAAGATATTTGCAAATGACCTATCATATAAAGGGCTAGTATCCACGATCTATGAAGAACTTATCAAACTCAACACACAAAACCACATAATCCAGTCAGGAAATGGCAAAAGGCATGAACAGACATTTCTCCAAAGAATACATACAAATGGCCAACAGACATTAAAAAAAATGCTTCACATCACTTGCCATCAGGAAAATACAAATCAAAACCACAATGAGATGCAACAACACACCAGTAAGAATGGCTAAAATTTAATAAGACAGGAAACAACAAATGTTGGCAAGGATACAGAGCAAGGGGAACCCTCTTACACTTTTGGTGGGAATGCAAGCTAGTATAGCCACTCTGGAAACAGTATGAAGGTTCCTCAAGAAGTTAAAAATGACCCAGCAATTGAACTACTAATTTTTACCCCAAAGATACAAGTGTAGTGATCTGAAGGGGCATATGCACCCTAATGTTCATAGCAGAAATGTCCACAATGGCCAAACTGTGGAAAGAGCCCAGATGCTCTTCAACAGATGAATGGATAAAGAAGATGTGATACATATACACAATGGAATATTACTCAGCCGTCAGAAAGGATGAATACTTACCACCATTTACATTGATGTGGATGGTACTAGAGAGTATTATGCTAAACATAACCAGTCAATCAGAGAAAGACAATTATATGGTTTCACTCATATGTGGAGTATAAGAAACAGCACAGAGGATCATAAGGGAAGGGAGGGAAAATGGAATGGAAAATCATTAGAGAGGGAGACAAACCCTGAGAGACACTTAACTCTAGGAAACAAACTGAGGGTTGCTGAAGGGGAGGTAGGGGGGTGTAATTGGGTGATGGGCATTAAGGAAGGCATGTGATGTGGTGAGCACTGGGTGTTATAATCAACTGATAAACTTTGGACACTATATCTGTAACTAATGACGTACTCTATGTTGGCTAATTGAGTTTAAATTTTAAAAAATGAAAAAGAAATGAAGTATTTGCCTTTCCCTTTCCCTTATGGACCTAGGCAATCCTGTTATTCACACGTCCATTTAATATGATGAGATGTTAATAAACCCAGATTCCTCTGGGAAGCTGTGAGTATGAACAGGTGTTAGGTATTGTCAAATGTCAAGAGCTCACAAAAAGACATTTCATCTGATGGTTTCTCCACTATTCCTGATGCAATGTGTGTTATGAAGGTGGGGACAGGTTGAAAGATGAGAGAGAGAAGTGTATAAAGTTGTAGTAATATGCTATAAGCTTTGGTTATATTGCATCCATTTGAGGTGGACTTGGAACTTTGTAACTTTTCTCTCATAGGTAAGCCTTCACGGTATCAGTAAAATCTCTCAAGCTGCTGCAAAACCTGACTGATATCTCATCTCTGTGCTAGAGTTCAAGGGATATTAGACCCTCTTGAGGAGGGGGTTACCTGGTGATGAAGTGCTTAAGATGACTCAACCAATCACTTAAAAAACTGGCATTTGAATCCAGATCTACCTGATTCCAAAGCACTTTATTTATCTGTGAGGCTGCATGATCATCTAAAACATCTTCACCTACTTGGAAGCACACATCTGAGCAAAACTTCCTGCTTACCAAGTGGAAAACAACCTTTTGTCAGTGTTCAAGTTCTTCTATGCTATTATTACATTGACATCATGGAGACCATAATCTCTTCCATAGTGGCCATAGAGATTAAATATGCTGGATATTCTTTCCTGTCCCTTCCATTAAAAGGTGAGGTCTAATTCTCACCTCCTGTTAATATTGGCTGACCTGGTGACTTCTTGACCAATAGAATGCAGCAGAAATAATATTTTGGGACTCTAGGAACTAGGTCCTGTCTGAGTCATGAAACACTCTCTCAGAGCCCTAAGCAGCCATGTAAGAAGCCCAACCACACTGAGACTGTCATGCTGAAGAGACCAGTATATATGATCTTGTTGACAATCCCCATCAGACTCAGCCAACAAGGCACCAGAAGTATGAATGAAGCCATCTTGGCTGCTTTTATGTTATTCTGTGAGATTTCATAGACAGGAATTTTCTCACATACTTAAGGATCTGTCATATCTGAGTGCCCTGGATGCAAGGATATACCTTGGCCATCCTCTATCCAGGACATTGGGTTAGTTTGCCATTTGCAGAAATCTCCTAAGCTGCCTGTTTCTACTCTCAGGGAAGCTCCTTCTAGTGATTGTGTCACCTTTCCTCCCATTTCACCTAGTTCGCAGTGACACCTTCCACCTATTACCCTCTGGGATAGCCTAGCTTCATTCTCCTCAAAACCATTTGTTTCCCATCAGTGCTGGGATACAGTGGTGGTCCTGTGGTAAGAAAACTTTGGACTTCTTGGAAGTACAGTGGTTTGGTGGAGTGGGGGCAGGGAAAAGGTTTACTTTGTTCTCCCCTAATGAATCCAAAGAAGGAGGCAAAACAAAACCAAATAAACACAAACCATCAGTTAGATTTTTCTCTAGATTCTAACTAATTCTTAGGATAAATGACTCATCAAGGTCTCCAGGTTCTGGCCATGTCCAAATGTCCAATGTCCAATATCCAAAATTGAATGATACACCAAAGAAAATGCCACAGAAGCTCTCAGAAAACTGCCAGTCTTATTGGAGAAATAGGCCGCATATACAAAGCAGCATCTTTCACCCTGTAAGTCTTTCTTCTAGGTGAAAACACGGTTAGACTCATGAATAAGACACAGTCTCAATTCTCAAAGAATTGACGATTTTGTTGGGGCAATAATACATGCACCCAAGGGGTGCCTGGGTGGCTCAGTGGGTTAAGCCTCTGCCTTCGGCTCAGGTCATGATCTCAGGGTCCTGGGATCGAGCCCCGCATTGGACTCTCTGCCCAGCAAGGAGCCTGCTTCCTCCTCTCTCTCTGCCTACTTGTGATCTCTGTCAAATAAATAAATATATCTTAAAAAAAAAAACAAAAAAACATGTACCCAAGACAATTGAAAGGCAGTACACTTCAATGGATGTATGACTAAATGATAAAAAGGTGTGGGAGAGACAGTTGTGTCTTCCCTGTACTTAGGAAAGATGTTTGAAAACCACCTCAGAAAAGGATGCAGTTTCTACAGCTTTTCTCAAATTGCCACTTTGCCTAGATGATCTCTTTATGATCTGGAGAAAATCTGCCTCTGAGAATTTGAATTGTATGCTTTTCACTGAGTAATGGGATGGGCACTTCCTCATTCTGAGAAGCTAGACCAACAACCAACAAAGTGGAAAGGATCTATGCATGATTCTTGGCTTGGCTTGGTTTCATCTATTAAATATGTGATTTTCTTTCATCTGAACAAGTCCTCCAAAATGCCTACAAGCCATTGGGTGAAAAAATGTCAGGAGCCCTGCGAGGAAGAGAATATCTTTTCCCTTTTGAGAGGTGGTATTATGAGTGTTTACATATGTGAGCTCTGGATTCAGATACCTTGAGCCTGAGTCTTTGTTCCTCCACTCATTAGCTGTGTGATCTTGGGCAAGATAAAAAATATCCTTTTACTTCCAAAGAATATCCAACTTCCAATTAATATCCCTTTACTTCAAAAAAAAAAAAAGTACATAAAAATTCTTCCCTTACAGGGTTTCTTGAGGATTAAATTTAGTTAATACATATAAATACATTTAGGATGGTGGCTAGCACACAGTAATTGCTCAATAAATGCCAGCTATTAGTATTCTGGCCATTTCTTCCAGGATATCTCTAAAGAACAAGCAATCTGTGCTCGGTTTGCAGGGTAGGCTCTAATAAACAAAACAAGAATGAATAGATGTGGTAACCTTTGGAAGCTTAAAGGAGGCGGTGTTAGGTCATATTGAAAATAATGTTGCCTTACTTGGCAAGGATGAAGCATATGGAACTCACTATCCCAGGAGGTTATATAAGCCAAAAATGTAAATAGAATCAAGAAAAGGTGAAATAAAACTCTTGAGTGGTAGGACATAAAATAGGACATGCTGAACTTCTGAGGTACAGAAAGCACCTGCCATTTTCATGGCGCTCACCTTGATGCCCCTATTACAGAGAGCCAGCTGGATTAAAGAAAGGCCTGGCCTCACAGGAAATCTGTTGAGGTAAAACTTGAAGAGGTTAATGCTTTGGCAGCTGAAGCTTTCCAAAGGTCACACCTGGAAGCCTCACACCTGCCTTCCCAGAGAGGGTACTCACAAAGATTTTGCTAAGTAAAAGAGCTCTCCAAACTTTGGGACCCATCCTGGCCTCAGGACAATGAAAGGAGCCTTGTTTTAGGAGTGTAGGTCATGGTGGCACTATTTTTGATGGTCTACCCTGCACCTATCCCCTCTTTTTTCTTGCTGGCATGACATTGGGTGTGTTAAGGTATCAGGGCACCCTGTATCAAGTTCCAGGGCTTACATCATGACTGGTCTAGAAAGTTGTGGTCATCCCACTCCCCCTTACTTGTGGTCCCATGATCTGGTTCTGGCTGAGGTGACATCAGAGGGATTCAGCTGAAAAACTTTAGGTAAAGATTTTTCTCTCAGATTAAAAAAAAAAAAAAAAAAAGACCTTCAACTTTTTAAAAAAATTTTTTATAAACATATAATATATTTTTATCCCCAGGAGTACAGGTCTGTGAATCACCAGGTTTACACACTTCACAGCACTCACCATAGCACATACCCTCCCCAATGTCCAGATTGTGAAAGGATGGCTTGCTTTCATATCTTCTGTTGCTGCGTTCCTACTGGAGAGGATCTGTGTGTTACCTTCTGCTGACCTTTCCAGCCATAGACCACCTGCCTAGATTTCTAAATTCTGTCTGTTTAGGGGAGATCAATTCCCACATCTTGGAGACTCTTTTACCTGCCTCCCTGAAGCACAGCCCTACCTCTTCGCCACCCCAGCTATCACCACCATCTCTTGTATCTTGTCCAGAACTGGCAGTTTTGACCCATTTTCATCGCCCAGTTCCCAGTCCCACCCCCTCATCTGATATGGCCTCTTCTATCACAGACTTCCCAAACCCTGGCGTATGTTCCTCTTGATATACTCAGAAGTCACTTCTGTCCTCACCAGACAGAGTTTGATCAGATGCTTTTGAACAATGACAATAATTGCTTCTTCTTCAGGCTAGGAAGCTTCACCTGTGATTGTGTAATGTCAAGTAGAAGCTGAGCTAGAAGAATAAAAAAATTACCCTCTGCTCATTGTTCACTTCTAGGATTAAAGAGAAAGTCCCAGGTTTTTGGAAATCCCTATACAAGGACACTTCAGCCTCACTCTTTATAAAATCAAAGAAAGTAAGCTTATTTTCAATCTCACTAAAGTTCATGAGAATTAGGAGTGATGGAAATGTTTTAAATTATAAACTTACATGAGCTGCCAAAAATGAAACCTACACAAGCCCATCCCCAATAGAAGTGTAGTTCTCCTGTGGTATATGTGGTATATGTACACCATATACCGAACACTTGTTCAGTGAGAACGAATGATCTACAGCCATGTGGAAGAATTTCAAAATGTAATATTGAGTTAAAGAGGTCAGACACAAACATATCATATTTGCTTAAAGTCCGAAAAGAGGTCAACCAAATATATGTTATTAAAAGTCAGGACAACAGTTACCCTTGTGAGACTGAAATGTTGTGACCAGAAGGGAGCATAAGGAGGGCATTCAAATTCTGGTCCTGTTTTACTTTTTGTTCTGGGAGCTGGCTACATGGATGTGTTTAGTTTGCAAAAATTCAACAACCTATATACTTAAGATATGAGCACTTTTCTACATATGTTATAATTCATTGAAAAGTTCAAAAATAGTTATATGGCATGGAAACAAAGCCTGAATCAGAAAGCAAGCAAAGATTCACAGAATCCTAGTGGCAAAAATAAAGCCCCTCATTTTATTTTACTTATTTTTTAATTAATTTATTCATTTTCAGCATAACAGTATTCATTATTTTTTCACCACACCCAGTGCTCCATGCAATCCGTGCCCTCTATAATACCCACCACCTGGTAGCCCAACCTCCCATCCTCACGCCACTTCAAACCCTTCAGATTGTTTTTTCAGAGTCCATAGTCTCTCATGATTCACCTCCCCTTCCAATTTCCACCAACTCCCTTCTCCTCTCTAACTCCCCTTGTCCTCCATGCTATCTGTTATGTTCCACAAATAAGTGAAACCATATGATAATCGACTCTGCTTGACTTATTTCACTCAGCATAATCTCTTCCAGTCCCATCCATGTTGCTACAAAAGTTGGGTATTCGTCCTTTCTGATGGAGGCATAATACTCCATAGTGTATATGGACCACATCTTCCTTATCCATTCATCCGTTGAAGGGCATCTGGGTTCTTTCCACAGCTTGGCGACCATGGCCATTGCTGCTATAAACATTGGGGTACAGATGGCCCTTCTTTTCACGACATCTGTATCTTTGGGGTAAATACCCAGGAGTGCAATTGCAGGGTCATAGAGAAGTTCTATTTTTAATTTCTTGAGGAATGTCCACACTGTTCTCCAAAAAGGCTACAACAACTTGCATTCCCACCAACAGTGGAAGAGGGTACCCCTTTCTCCACATCCTCTCCAACACATTTTGTTTCCTGTCTTGTTAATTTTGGCCCATCAGAATAACGTCAGACCTGTCCACAGAGACCTGGAAAGCCAGAAAAGGCTGGCAAGATATATTCAGAGCACTAAATGAGAAGAACATGCAGCCAAGAATACTTTATCCAGCAAAACTGACATTCAAAATGGATGGAGAGATAGAGTTTCCAAGACCGGCAAGGCTTAGAAAAGCCCCTCATTTTAAAGAGGGGAAGGCCGAATGCTCTGGAAATCCAATGAATCTTTGAAGATCATATCAACGGGTCAGTGGTCATGTCAGACATTGGACCCACATCTGATTCAGCCCAGGGGTCTTTCATTGAGTGGGCGTAAAGGAACTTAGATTATGACCAGAAATCTAGTGATATTTCCTTCTGTGCATCTTTATTTCTTTTTGTGGGATCTGCATGTGAATCACAGTTGGGGGACTTGTTTAGGCATATTTATTACTAACAGACATCTTTGCTGCTTAGCTGAGGTATATAGAGAACAGTAGGGTTGGCAGTCACACAGGACCCCAAGCTCAGAAGAACTCCAACCTTGGTTTAATGCTCTGTTGTTTCGATCTTGAAATGGAAACAAATCTTGAAATGTTCTTTCCATCCTTACTGATTTTTAAACAAAGCACCTAGCATTTTCCTGTTGGATTGGTTACAACAAATTTTGTAGCTAGTCCTGCAGATAAATGTTGCTTTGTATAATACAGGTGCTATAGAAGTCAAGTATTTGTAATCAATACTTATTTTTAAGTGACTGAGGGAAATTTGTTATTTAAAGGTAAATCCTATTCAACAACGAATCAGTTTTATACAAAGAATAATACCCTAATATATGTAATTTTTCACTGAATTTCTATGCTACCGGTTAACTTAAAATGAAAGATCACATAGAAAGTGAAATAATAAATAAGAATCTTGGAATTGTCTAATTTAAGAGCTGGAAAGAGATCTTTAAAATAACCCATCCCTCTTATTTAGCAGATGGAGAAAATGAAGTTTAAAGAAGGGAGTGATTTGCAAAGGAATTGAGTCAACTATGTAGGTGGAAGTCAATCAAAATTGATCTGCATAGTGCAATATTTGAAGACTCAGTGATATTTGGAAATTTCTGGCAAAGTTTCTGGAGCACTTCTTTTCCCATCCCAGAAAAAGCATCTTAGCCATGGCGGCCAAAACATTAAACTTTGCTTTATGCAGAATCATTTGCTGGAGAGAAGACATACAGGGAAATTGATTACATTTTGTATAAAATAATTACCTTAATGTAGCATCTGCCATATACAATGTTCACTTGGAAGCAGAAATTGGCTGTCAGAATGGCTCTGCCGCAAACAGCTTATTAGTATCAACTTGACTGGACTCAGAGTCCGCCACATGCAGATACCAATATCCAACAAAGACCCTGGCACTTGTCTGAGATACTGGGCTTGCATCTCAGCCCACCTCTGTTTGGCTTCTCTGAAAAGATTAAGGTGGATGGATCACGGCTTTGTTCTGCTTTAGGTCAATGACAATTCTGAATCTAGAAGAAACATGGTTGAATTAAAGCTTTTAAGTAGCTGGTATGGGCCAGAAGTTCTGCTAGGTGACAGGATAGTACACACCTCTGTTCTCAGGAAGTCCACAACCTGGTTAGGGAAGCAAGCACAGTTATAACTCAAGACAGTGAGGGAGACAGTACAGATACACGGAGTTACTGGGATAGCAGGGCTACTTAGTGGAGCCTGCAGCAAAGTGGGAAGCAAAGAAGTGCTTCCTGAGTCTTAAAGGATGAATAGAAGTTAGCCTGATGAGCGCCCAGGATGGGGGTGACATGGCACAGGGGGCAAAGAACTCCAGGAACGAGTGGGAATAGAGCCAGTGAGTCGTTTTGTATCAGAAGTAATTGATGCTTGAGAGAGATTCCTGTGGCAACAGCGGGGACAATGGATAGTGGGTGGTAAAGGGCAAGAAGGCAGGTAGTGGTCCAGGTAGGCAAAGATGAGAGTCCGAGATATGAGGGCCCCTCACTCCATCTTAGAGGTGTATGAAAATGGTGGGCAGAGAAGTTATCAGGATCTGGTCATCTATGAGGGTAGAGGTTAGGGGGAAAGATAAAAAGGCTCTCTTTTATAGCCAACATGGTGTGGGCATAGTGGTGTTGTCACCTCTCATAGGCCTTCAAAGGAGGAATTAAAGGGTAAGATGGTCCATTCTTGGAAAGCTGAGTTTGGGGAAGCTATGGAGCATCTAGATTGCTAACTTTCACCATTGCTAGTAGAAACATTCTTAAAATTGTCAAAATATGTGTTTGTCATCACTGGGTAAATGAGCTCAAGGCTCATGTGTGCTTATAATATGCAATATCATGCATCTTCAGTTCAAGTGAATGTATCATTAGTCATTCATTTTTAAATTAGGTCTGCAGATAAGAGCGTAGGGAAGCTAGAATACTGCAATTTTATTGCTAAAAGGAGTCACAGTAATCACATTCCACATGAAGCAATTGGAGCTCAGTGAGACTAAGTGGCTCTCCAGAGGTCTTCTAGCTACGTGCCAGAGTTGGGACTACAGCCTGGTGCTCTATTCCCAGCCCCATGCAGTTCACCTATCTAAAGTTTGCTACTTGTGTGTTTACCACACCAACCTCCCATTCTAAAGGAGAGCTTTGACAAACTTTCTTCTTGCCTCTACATCTGCCTGCCACCTAATAATTGTTCTATTTATTCCCTTCAGCACAGGTTCCAACTCTATCCCTGGCTTCTCTCCCCTGCTTGCTTTAATTTTTCTTTGAGGAGTGCCTCAGAGAAAGTCCTCATAACCTGGTAGTTGATTACATGGTTTCCAGTGAAGTTGGAAGCCGGCTGAACATTGTCAGTCATGGTGGTCTTGTTGCCTTCATTTGTTCCAAGAGCAACCAAGATCTTGAAAAGTTAGAGACCCAGGAGAAGGCAAAGCAGGAATTTTTGAATCAGCTTTTCCTTCCAAAAGTTGTTTTCAGTGAGAGAAGTGGTATTATCAGAATTCAGGTCAAGCAGAAATTAGCATCCACTAGGAGGACTTTTGAAGTAATACTTGGGAATTGTTTTTGAATAATTCTGCCTAGGCCTTTCAAATCATACTCCATCCTAAATTCTAAGAAGGCAGACTTCTAGGTGTCACTGTCAAGGCTTCATTTTATGTGATACTTATGATTATTGGGAGCCCTTTATACTATCAATGTGTACAGCAGGGTTGTGTCCAAATTATAGAAATCAGCATGGAATGTTCCTTTCCAAAATGATTGTGGACTTATGGTAAAATATTTGCATGGTGGGACAAGTTTCTCTATCCCTAGACCTTTGCATTTTTTTAAAAAGATTTTATTTATTTACTTATTTGACAGTCAGAGATCATAGGTAGGCAGAGAGGCAGGCAGAGAGTGAGAGGAGGAAGCAGGCTCCCCATGGAGCAGAGAGCCCAATGTGGGGCTTGATCCCAGGACCCCAGGATCATGACCCGAGCCAAAGGCAGAGGCTTTAATCCACTGAGCCACCCAGGCGTCCCTGGACCTTTGATGTTTTGCTCAATCCTTTCTTCTGGTGGAAAGGGGAACTTTAAGCATAAAGTAATATCAAAGTTAGGCTGTGAGAAGTCATCAATATTAGGAAGAGGGAGCCAGTATTGTCTTATTGTCACTCTACTCTGTGGTAAACATTCTACTCTGAAGAATTCATAGCTGTGATAAAGAAGATTTGTCAGTATGGCAACCATGGAGACCAAAGTAGGTACCCTGGCCAAGAGCAGTGGAAAAAGAAGACAGGAGGGAAGGCAAAGCTTCATGTGAGCAGACCTCAGTACAAAACGGGGACTATAAAAGCATTTTGACATCCTCTATGCTCTGAGATTCACCTTGAATAAGACTGGGCTTGTTTTGGTGAAGGACTATGTCTATACACCTCATTCTGCAATGCAACAGGGTTCTAGTTACTTTTATGACACTCTGGTAAGGGTCATGATATGATATATGGAAATGTTGAGCCCTTGATCAGGAATGCATGATAACAGTGAAAATTATACACTGCCATTCGTTTTCCATCTACTATGTGCTGAAAACCATCCTTAATGTGTAGCCTGACCAAAATCTCATAGTCAGGGCAGTGGTGTTCAGACCAGAACCCAGGTTACATGGCTGCCATGTCAGAGCCCTTTCCATTGTACTAGATTGTCTAGTGTTTGTAATCTAGTATGGAGGTATGTATGTATATGGAAATGGAAAAGCTTCCAAGACTCCAAAGAATGACTCTTAGGTGGTAGAATTTTATGCATGTGAGAAGACTGGGACTTTATCCAACATTCTGAAGAATAGTGCCAGCTAGGAAAACTGCTCTGCTCAGGTTAAGGATATGCTGTGGAATGTGGTTGTTGGGAAGACTCAGGATGACAAATGGTAAAGAGCCTGGCACACAGTGTGATTCATAAATGAACCAATATATAATCAATTAATAAAATATGAGCTCTAGAAGGCCTCCTCACACTTTGAAGTCCTCCTTTTCTACTGCCCCACCCCATGAATGCCACTAAACACAGTACTTATTGCCATCTGATAGACTATGGAGAGCATGGTCATCTTCCTTGAGAATTCTGGGGGTGCCCTGGGTTCAGAAACCCAGAGGGCAGGCTTGTGACTATTTCTGCCAGGCTCAAGGCCTTCATCACGCAGGTGCAGGACTACCTTGCTCAGTCCTAAATTTCTATTTTTACTGATATTCTCACGGGCTGGGGCAGGAAGCTTTCTTCACAGTCTAACTTTCCAATCCCAGACCACAGAGTGGGTAGAGATCTCTTCTGGGTGCCTGCCTCTGCCTCTGACTCCGCCTCTTCCCGAGCATTAAAAACCTCTTCACTTCAGGTGTTTCTAAGACTCACCTCCTGAGGGCTTCATAGTTTCAACTCCCACCTATTGCACTATTTAAAGTCTTCTTTGCTTTGGGTTCTGGGAATTCCCCTTTCTTATTTGCATGCATATTAAAGTGAGATCTTGTTAAGATGCTCAGTTCAGGCCCCTCACTGAATGGCCCCAGTGCCACTGGAAGATTAGGCAGCCAATCCTGGACTTGTTTGAATCCAGACTTCCCTAAATCAGAGACAGGAAAAGAAAGAATTTACACTTTGCCCCATGGGCCAAGTTCTTTCTATTTCTGATAGAGAGACCTGATGAACCCACACCTGAATGAGGCAACAGACTCTCCCAGGTAAACAATAAGTACAGCTTTGTTTCAGATCACATTTGGTCATCTTTGTTTCTTACTGTTGTCTATCACATATGCTTTCTGTATATTTGGGGCAGAATTTGGGGTAGGGTTTGCTAACATCTGCTTAGACTGCCACCTTATCTAAACGTCTGGGTAATACTACAGCATTTACAATGTTGGCACACACTGTAATACTCCACAAAGACCCTGAAGGTCAGGGGAATACAGCCACAAGTAATTGAACACAGGCTGTCAGCTGCCCTAGCCACGGGCATGGTTTGCTCTTCAAGCCAAAGTCACAGAGGCAGAAGGGCCACTTTCTGTGTAGTCAGGAATCTGGGTTCTCCCATCAGCAATCATATGCATTTGGGAACATTCATCAGCTAAAGAACTCGCTGAGCTGGAAAAAGAGACTTTCACAGGACAGCTCAAAATATTTTTTAAACTTACGGAAAACTGGTAGTGACTTTTTTAATGTGCCAACTGCTGACAAGCATTTTTGTTTAAAGATATACCAGGTGGAAAAATAAAATGTTTCAAGGAACATTTCAGTGGATAAAAGTTGGCATTTCAGGTGTCACTTGAAACAAAAGTCACTCTCAGTAAAAGGGGGGGCACCAACAGTGACTACTCCAAAATTCATTCCCAAGCCTATTCCATGTAGGCTTTTCTTTTCAGGAAATTCATGAGTCCCCCTAAAATGGTGTGTAGCTGATATCTATATTAGTTCCTTAGTCTTGAAAGATGCTCTGTGTGTGAAATATGCATTGAGACAGAGCAAGGTCCTCTACCCAGTTTGTGCCACTAACTTGGGCCTGATAGCACCCTTCTGTCTGGAATTGTGTTTTCATTACAATAATAATAATGCAACATACCACACACATATGTTTGCTCCTCCTCAGAGTAAAAACTAGAATGTTGTGTATTGCTAACATTTGTGGGATCCAATGCAAGAGCACCACTGGAGGCTTACATATCATATATCAAAGTATTTAAAAGGTACAAATCATGCTAACAAACTGTTATATTAGTTGTATCTCTCTACATTTACATATATGCATTCATAACATACTGGAAGGCCAAATTTGAGTTTATAATTTTCAGATCTCTTGAAGTTCCATGCTGGAATGAGGTGGCCAGTGGGGAGTGGACCCTCCCTCTCAACCTATGGCCCACTTCCCCACCTCTTCCCATGCCCAGTCTAATTTGTTCTGTGAAGGACCTTGTCCACTAGTGTATTAGTCTTCTTGGGTTGCCATAACAAAATACCGCAGACTGGGGAGTTAAATAACAGAATTTTATTTTCTATATTATAGTTATGGAGGTTGGAGATCCAAGATCTAGGTGCCAGCTAATTTGGTTCATGCCTTGCAGATGGCTGTCTTCTTGCTGCATACACACATGGCCTTTCCTCTGTGGCACATGGAGATTGAGAACTCTATTGTCTCTTCTTCTACTTGGAAGAACACCAGCCCTATTGGATTAAGGCCCTACCCTTCTGACCTCACTTAATCTTTTTTTTTTTTTAAAGATTTTATTTTATTTATTTGACAGAGGGAGGAATAGAGAGAAAGCAAGCACAAACAGGGGGAGTGGCAGGCAGAGGGAGTAGGAGAAGCAGGCTCCACATGGAGCAGGGAGCCTGTTGTGGGACTCAATCCCAGGACTCTGGGATCATGACCTGAGCTGAAGGCAGGTGCTTGATCACTTGAGCCACACAGACACCTGACCTCACTTAATCTTAACTACCTCTGAAGGACCCTGTCTTCAAATACAATCACATTGGAGGTTAGGGCTTCAACATATGAATTTGAGGGAGATACAACTCAGTTCATAACAGCAAGCTAGCAGACATTCCAGCCTGGACATCCAAGCTCTATCTACATAGATTGTCAGCAGTCATTTTTTGGTCTCCCATTAGGCCTTGAGGTGACCATTTTAACAACATGGTCTACTTTTAGAAAGATTAACCCTGGGGCTCTTGGGTGGTTCAGTCGGTTGAGCCTCTAGCTTTGGCTCAGGTCATGATCCCAGGGTCCTGGGATTGAGCTCCACATTGGGCTCCCTGTCATCAGGAAGCCTGCTTCTCCCTCTCCCACAGCTTGTGTTCCCTCTCTCGCTGTGTCTCTCTCTGTCAAATAAATAAAGTGTTTAAAAAAATAAAGAAAAAGAAAGGAAGGAAGGAAGGAAGGAAGGAAGATTAACCGTGAGTAAAAAGCTGTAGCCTGGAAAATGGACTAGGGAATTTTTGGACATGGACTTTATAGGTCCCAGAACTTGAGCTGGATCAGTTCTATGCAGTGATGGAAACATTCTATATTTGGGCTATCTAGTATGGTAGTCACTGGCCACTTGGGGCTACCAAGTACTCAAAATGGGGTTACTACGACTGAGGAGCTGAACTTTAAATGTTATTTAACCTTAATTTAAATTTAAATTGCCATATTTGACTAGTGACAACCACACTGTTCAGTGCAGATCTAGAAGTTGAGGAGCAGGCTCTGTGCAATCATTTCGTCTGGCCCCACAGACTTCTTATCCTGTGGGTATGTAGCAGACTGTATTTCCATATATGGCCAAATCTACATATTTATCTCATCCCACATGCTTTTCTTACAATATGAATGACATACGTTTTTACCAAGAGGTGGGGTCTCTCTTCCCCCACCTCTAGACTGCCTAGACCCAGGAAGTATGGTATAAATGATAATATGTGACTTCTAAAGTTAAGTCATAAAAAAGACACAGATTTTGGTTCATTTTCGTTTGTGCGCTCGCTCTCTCTCTCTCTCTCTCTCTCGCACACACACACACTTTCAGAACTTTTTGCTTTTAAAAGTATGGAAGTAAAAAAAAAAAAAAAAAGTATGGAAGTAAATGGCAACAACATGGGGGCTTAAGTGGGTAGGAGAAGAATCAATGAAACAAGATGGGATTGGGAGGGAGACAAACCATAAGTGACTCTTAATCTCACAATACAAACTGAGGGTTGCTGGGGGGAGGGGGGTTGGGAGAAGGGAGTTGGGGTTATGGACATTGGGGAGGGTATGTGCTTTGGTGAGTGCTGTGAAGTGTGTAAACCTGGCGATTCACAGACCTGTACCCCTGGGGATAAAAATATATGTTTATAAAAAATAAAAAATTAAAAAAAAATAATAAAAGTATGGAAGTAAGCAAAGACCACCCAAATGAGAACAAGCAAAGGCAATTTAATTCAGAACTTATGTAGTAAGGGAGTCAGCCACTATCTCTGTTTTGCAGAGATTCGAAGGCAGGTAGAGGAGTGGAAAGGTATAAAATGGAAAAAAGGGAGATTTCAGGTGTGCCCTGATTAGAGTTTATTGCCATGGGGAAGCTGTTGGGCTAACTAGTAGGGCATGCTATGTGACTGGTTTTCTCTGTTGGTCCTAAATTGGAAATGGAGGCAAAGGTTAAGGAAGCTATCAGTTATCCGTCAAGACCAGGCCATTTTGGGCTAATTGCTACAGAGGTTGTGGTTGACTTCCTGGGCTGGTTGCTGCAAGTTGTGGGTCATAGTTCTATTTTCATATATGGCCTAGCCATTGTCCATTTGTATATTCAGTCTCTCACAACCCAGCCACTGTCTTGTGAGGGAGCTTCCCATGTGGAGAGGACCTAAAATCTTAAAGCAGCCAAAACCAATTTGCCAACTCTGTGAGTGAACCACCTTGGAAGTATATCCTCTGGTCCAAGCCAAGCCTTCAGATGACTATAGTCCCAGCAGACATCTGACAACAATCTCATGAGAGACCTTGAGTCAGAAACACCCTGGTAAGCTACTCCCATACTCAAAACACACAAAACCCATGAAAGATGAAAATGATTGTCTTGTTAACCTATTGAGTTTTCCAGTGATTTTCTATGCAGCATTAGATAACTCATGAACAAGAAAAGTGCAGCAGAAAAGGGGCCATCCCAGAATCCTCTTTGAGGGTGGGGTCCATGATGGGGGGCTTCTGTTGCCTGGATCTAAGGGCAGTACTGATGAAAGGATTTTGTTTTGTTATCTACGTATTTCCTAGGGAAGGATGGGCTCATCTATACAAAAGAGGAACTTCGAGGACATACTAGGGAGTTTGAGATAAGGAAATTGTCTTACAAATGCTATAACAAAAGAGCCTTTTGTCTTGAATGCACAAGCAAACTAAAATGTAATGACACCATTTATGTGCTTGATTGTGTAAACATACAAAAATGTACATATTTTGGAATAATCACAGTGGAAGGAACTCTGCTTAAGCCAATGATGCTGTCTATCACTTTCCAAAACTGCCCATGAAACTTTTCTTTTGGAATTGCCCACAAAGCTGGATTATGAGCTTCCTGTGAAACCAGACTCATCACTCAAATTGAGACTTGGTTTGTGACCCCAGACAGCATTTCCCAGCTTGATCGCCCAACCTACTCCATACTTTGCTCTGAATGGCTTAGAATTGTTTCCAAAACTCACATTCCCCCTCTGAGGATATATGTCAGTGTTATCTTTCTAAAACACACCATGGATCATGTGCTTCAGTGGCTCTTGGATGCATAGAGAATTAAGCCCCAGCTTCTCAGCCAGATTTGCAAAACTTTCCATAATCTGTAACCCCCACCTCACTTTCCAAGTCTATCTTCCCGGAACACATGATGCGCTTGCCACTTACAGATGGCAGGTGCATTTACTGTCCCTTATTATGTGCCCCACACTGTGCTAGGAGATTTATATTACCTCTAACTTTCTCTTTATATGATTTTGTAAGGCAAATGATATTTCTATAGTACAGATAATAAAACAGTTATCACTAACACTTTGTACAGTGCCTACAATGTGCTAAGCCACTGTATAATAGAAATATAATGTGATCTATCTATGTAATTTAAAATTTTCTGATTATACATTAAAAAGTAAAAAGAAAAAAGTAAAATTTAATTCAATAAAATGTTTTATCAATGGGCTTCTAATCAATAAAGACTTATTAATGATATTTTTTTCTTCTTCTTGGGAAGATATTCTTTCAAATCCACTGTATATTTTACACCTACAGCATGTCTCAATTTGGACACTAAATTTTCATTGAAAGTAATTGAACTGTATTTAGATTTCATAAAAAGAACAGTGGAAAAATTAGTTTTACATCCCCAAGTTGTTCTAAACTTACTTAAAAGATCTCTAGTACCTGAATCAAGTACCAAAAATAATTTCCTTTTCTACTCTCATCCATATTATAAAATTGCTTCAATTGAAAAATTTTAATTTTAATTTCAGTCAATTAAAATAAAATAAAATAAAATAAATTTGTTTTCCAGTGCACTAACCACATACCAAGCACTCAATGGCCATATGTGGTAAAGGATTGCTATGTTGGGAAGTACAACTCTTTTGTGCTGTCAGCACAAAAGTATGTAGTAGATGCTATTATTATCTTCACTTTAAAGGTAAGGAAACAGAGGCACAGAGGGATAATAACTTGGACTAGTGAACACAACTAATAAGCTAAAGCTGAGAATGGTTGATCTGCCCAATACAACTTAGCTAATAAAGACTGGAATCAAGATTTGAACTCAGGGTTGTTTAATACTCACATCAGTGTAGTTAACCCAGGTAACATCCAAAGACTGGCAGATAAACTCTACCACTAGAGGTAGAGAGGAGGCCTCATCAAAGAAAGTAGAAAGGTAAAGATGATCTGGGAGCAAAACAGACTGTGGCTGTCTATGGTGGGGAGGGAGCCAATGGTGTGGAGAAGGGTAGAAAACAGACTTTCACACTGGGGAGCCCACAAATGGGGAGGAAGAATCCCCACAACATTTATCTTTAAAGCAAGAGGGGCCAAATTTTATGAGTTCTTACAATTAGTGGGACTTAAAGCCTAGAATTTTAAAAATCACTGAGCTCCACTCTGGGAGAGCTTGGAGGGCATTAAGAAGCAGAGTCCCTACCATTAAAGAAGCAGCAGAACAAACAGCCTGTGCATTTACAGCCTAGAAATAGCAGTTTGAGAAATGTGGGAGTAGGGGGTTGCAGATGGGAGGGAGGGTGATTTGTTCATCTCAGAGCATGCCCAGAGAGACTGGGATCATGGGGACTCCAGGAACAAAGGAGCTTGCAGGGGCCATTTCCCTCTCATGCCCCCAGCATAAACAATGGTCACCTGCAGCAACCAGAATGGCGTGCCTTACCTAACTTGTTTATACCATGTGCTGCTCCCCCCAACACCCTACCCAACACCTTACTCCAGCACTGTGAGTCTCTCCTCCAAGAATATCAGTGCAAACTCTACTAACACCACATTTCTTGACCCATGTGTTTTGCAGAACCTCAGTTCTGGCAGCATGTTTCTTTGCAACTAGGCCACTGAACACTTTATTAAAACATGCCCCACCCCTGCTGGAGACCAAACACTACCCACAATAGGCAAAGAGCATCTCTGCAGACACCTGGACTGAAGGATTGGCCAAGACTCAACAGCAGAGCATATGCAGCTCACATAGGAGACATTCCCTGAAGTACCAGATCCTGAGGAACTGGGGACACTGCATTGCAGGGTACTGCAGGACCTCTTCTTCATAAGGCTATTTATTGTTAAGAGTGAGAGAAGTAGCTGACTTTGAAAACACACAGAAACAGACACAGGAAGTCAGACAAAATGAGGAGACAGAGAAATATCTCCCAAATAAAAGAACAGGACCAAACTATAACAAGAGACCAAAGCCAAATGGAAATAAGTAATATGCCTGATAGAGAATTTAAATTAATGATCATAAAGATATTCACTAGAACTGAGAAAAGAGTAGAGGACATCAGAGATTTTTAAAAAATTGGAGATCAAGAATATAATAAATATCAGGAGGGAATGTGATGTGATAAGCACTGGGTGTTATACACAACTGATGAATTACTAAACTCTACATAAACTAATGATGTACTATATGTTGGCTAATTGAATTTAAATAAAAAAGAATACAATAAATGAGATTAAAAAATTATACTTGTTGGAATAAATGGCAGGTTAGATGAAGCAGATGGATGAATTAATTGAGTAAAGGAGATGGAAGAAAATTACACAAATTGAGAATAGTCTTGGGAATTCAGTGACTCCATCAAGCATAACATATGCATTATGGAGACCCTAGAAGAAAAAGAGAGAGAAAAGGTGGTAGAAAATTTATTTGAAGAAAAATAGTTGAAAGTTTCCCTAATGTGCGGAGGGAAACAGATATCCAGATTCAGGAGGCCCCACAAATTCAACTCAAGGAGATCCACACCAAGAAACATAATAATTAAAATGGCAAAATGTAACCATAAAGAAAAAAAAAATTAAAAGCAGCAGGAGAAAAGACAGTTACATACAAGGGAAACCCCATAAAGCTATCAATAAATTTGCAGCAGAAACTTTGCAGGCCAGAAGAAAGTGACATGATCTATTTCAAAGTAATGAAAGGGACAAATTGGCAGCCAAGAATACTCTAACCAGCAAGGTTATCATTCAGAATAGAAGGAAAGATAAAGAGTTTCTCAGGCAAACAAAAACTAAAGGAGTTTGTGGTCATTAAACCAGTCCTATAAGAAATATTAAAGGGAACTCTTTGAGTGGAAATGTAAGACCATAAGTGGAAGTATAAAAAGTAAAAAAACACAAAAGCAGTAAAATGCAGAGTAAACAGAAAGGCATCCAAATATATCATTAATGAAACCCAACAAACCATGAAAGAGAGCAAGAGAAGAAAGGATCAGAGAGAATCTACAGAAATAACACAAAATAAGTAATAAAATGAAACTAAATACATACCTATCAATAATTACTCTGAATGTAAATGGACTAAACGCTCTAATCAAAAGACATAGGGTGAAGGGGTGGACTCATCTATATGCTGCCTATAAGAGACTTATTTTAGACTGAAAGATACATGCATATTGAAAGTGAGGAGATGGAGAAAAATTTATGCAAATGGATATCAAAAGAAAACTAGGGTAGCAATACTTATATTGGACAAAATGGACTTTTAAAACAAAGACTATAACAAGAGACAAGTGGGCACCTGGGTGGCTCAGTCCATTAAGCACTGACTCTTGATTTCAGGTCAGGTCATGATCTCAGGGTCCTGAGACTGAGCCCCACTTTAGGCTCCATGCTCAGTGGGGAGTCGGCTTGGGGATTCTCCCTCTCCCTTAGCCCCTCTTGCCACTCACATTCTCTATCTCTCAAATAAATAAATAAACCTTAAAAAAAAGAAGAAGAGACAAAGAAGAGCATTATATAATAATAAAAACAGGACAATGCAACATGATATAATAATTGTAAATATTTTTGCACCCAACATGGGAACACACAAATACATAAAACAGTTAATAACAAATATAATGGAAATAACTTATAGTAGTACAATAATACTAGAGGACTTTAACACCCAACTTACATCAATGGACAGATCATCCAAACAGAAAATTAACAAGGAAACAGTGTTTTTAATAACACAGTGGACTGGATGGATTTAACAGACATATTAGAACACTCTATCCTAAAACAGCAGAATACACATTCTTCTCAAATGCACACAGAACATTCTCCAGAACAGATCACATATTAGGCCACAAAACAAGTCTCCACAAATTCAAAAAAATCAATGTCATACCATGCATCTTTTCTTTTTTTTTTTTTCCAAGTTTTTATTTCAACTCCAGTTAGTTAACACATATTATAATATTAGTTTCAGGTGTACAATTTAGTGATTCACTATTTATGTACAACACCTAGGGATCATCATAACAAGTGCATTCCTTAATCCCCATCCCCTATTTAACCCATCCTCTCCCACCACCCCCGTAACCATCAATTTGTTCTCTATAGTTAAGAGTCTGTGTTATGGTTTGCTTCTCTTTTTCCTCTATGATCATTTGTTTTGTTTCTTAAATTCTACATATGAGTGAAATTGTATGATATTTGTCTTTCTCTAACTTTGTTTAGCATAATACCCTCTAGCTCCACCAACATCATTGCAAATGGCAAGATTTCATTCTTTTTTTATGACTGAGCAATATTCATATATATATGAATATTGATATAACCTATAAACTACTATATATCATATGAATATGATATATATGAATATTATATATATATATATATATATATATATAAAACATCTTCTTTATCCATTCATCAGTCAGTGGACATTTGGGCTTTTTCCATAATTTGGCTGTTGTTGATAATGTGGCTATAAATATCAGGGTGCATATATTCCTTTGAATTATCATTTAAGTCTTTGATAGATGAAAAAAAAAAACAACAACAACCTTGTAATGCAATTGCTGGATTAAAGGGTGGTTCTATTTTTAACTTTCTGAGGACCCTCCATACTGCTTTCCACAATGGCTACACCAGTATGCATTCCAACCAACAGTGTAAGAGAATTCCCCTTTCTCCACATCCTCACCAACACCTGTTGTTTCTTGTGTTATTAATTTTGATCATTCTGACAGGTGTGAGGTGATATCATTGTAATTTTGATTTGCATTTCCTTGATGTGAGAAATACTGAGCATCTTTTCATGTTTCTGTTAGCCATCTGTATATCTTCTTTGGAAAAATGTTTATTCATGTCTTCCCCACCCCCACCCCCCACCTTTTTTGAGATAGAGTTGGGCGGAAGCAGAAGGAGAGGGAGAGAGAGAATCCAAATAGGCTCCAGGTTCAACATGGAGCCCAATGCAGGACCCAGTCTCATGACCTGAGATCATGACCTGAGGTGAAATCAAGAGTCAGATGCTTAACTGACTGAGCCACCCAGGCATCCCATCTTCTGCCTATTTTTAATTGGATTATTTGTTTCTGGGGTGCTGAGTTTTATAAGTTCTTTATTTATTTTGAGTACTGACCCTTTATCAGATATGTCATTTGCAAATATCTTCTCCCATTCTGTAGATTGCCTTTTAGTTTTGCTGTTGTCTTCTACACTGTGCAGAAGCTTTTTATTTTGATGAAGTCCTAATAGTTTATTTTTGCCTTTGTTTCCCTTGCCTCAGGAAACATATCTAGAAAGAAGTTGCTATGGCTGATGTCAAAGAGGTTATTCTCTGTGTTTTCCTCTAGGATTTTGATGGTTTCCTGTCTCACATTTAGTTCTTTCATCCATTTTGAATTGTGTGTGTGTGTATAATGTAAGAAAGTGGTCCAATTTCATTCTTTTGCCTGTAGCTGTCCTGTTATCCCCAACACTATTTGTTGAGAGACTTTTTTCCTTTGGATATTCTTTCCTACCTTGTTAGAGATTAATTGACCATATAGTTGAGGGCCCATTTCCGGGTTTTTTATTCTGTTCCATTGATATGTGTCTGTTCTTTTGCCAGTACTATACTGTCTTAATCATTATAGCTTTGTAATATACCTTGAAATCTGGAATTGTGATGCCTCCAGCTTTACTTTTCTTTCTTAAGAGTGTTTTTGGCTATTTGGGGTATTTCATGGTTCCAAATAAATTTTAGGATTGTTTTGGCTCTCTTAAGAAAGCTGTTTTATGAGGATTGCATTAAATGTGTAACTTGCTTTGGGTAGTACAGATATTTTAATAATATTTTTCTTCCAATCCGTGAGCATGGGATGTTTTCTCATTTCTTTGTGTCCTCCTTAATTTCTTTCTATAATTTTCAGAGTACAGATCTTTTATCTCTTTAGTTAGGTTTATTCCTAGTTATCTTATAGTTTTGGTACAATTCTAAATAGGATTGATACCTTGATTTCTCTTTCTGCTGCTTTATTATTGCTGTATAGAAATTCAACAGATTTCTATACATCAGTTTTGTATCTGGTGACTTTACTGAATTCATGTATTGGTTCTGGCAATTTTTTTGGTGGAGTCTTTTGGATATTTTACATAGACTATCACGTGGTCTACAAATAGTGAAAGTTTGACTTCTTCCTTGCTGATTAAAATGCCTTGTATTTATCTTCATTGTCTGATTGCTGTGGCTAGAACTTCTAATATTATGTTAAATAACTTGGTTAGAGTGGATATCCATGTCTTTTCTTGACCATAGAGGAAAAGCTCTCAGTTTTTCCTCATTTTGGGTGATATTTGCTATGGGCCTTTCATATATAATCTTTATGATGTTGAGGTAATTTTCTTCTAACCCTACTTCCTTGAGCATTTGTTTGTTTGTTTGTTTGTTTTTTAATCATGAATGGATGTTTTACTTTGTCAAATGCTGTTTCTGCATTGACTGAGAGGATCATATGGTTCTTATTCTTTCTTTTATTAAGGTGGTATATCATGTTGATTGATTTTTGAATACTGAACCACTCTTGCAGCCCAGGAATAAATCTACTTGATTGTGGTGAATTATTCTTTTAATATATCACTGGATTTATTTTGCTAGTGTCTTACTGAGAATTTTTACATCCATATTCATCAGGGATATTGGCCTGTGGTTTTCTTTCTTAGTGGAGCCAAGTCTTTATCTGGTACTGGTATCAGGATAATGCTGGCCTCATAGAAAGAATTTGGAAGTTTTCCTTCATTTTCTGCTTTTTGGAATAGTTTGAGAATAAGTATTAACTCTTCTTTAAATGTTTGGTAAAATTTGCCTGTGAAGACATCTAGCCCTGGACTTCATTTGTCAGGGGATTTTAGATTACTGATTGAACTTCTTTGCTGGTTATCAGTATATTCACATTTTCTATTTCTTCCTGTTTCAGTTTTGGTAGTTTATAGGTTATCCAATTTGTTGGCATATAGTTTTTCATAATATTCTCTTATAATTGTTGGTATTTCTGTGGTGTTGGTTGTTATTTCTTTTCACTCATTTGTGATTTTATTTTTTTTAATTTATTTTTTATTTTCAGCATAACAGTATTCATTATTTTTGCACCACACCCAGTGCTCCATGCAATCCGTGCCCTCTATAATACCCACCACCTGTACCCTGACCTCCCAACCCCCCGCCACTTCAAAACCCTCAGATTGTTTTTCAGAGTCCATAGTCTCTCATGGTTCACCTCCCCTTCCAATTTCCCCCAACTCCCTTCTCCTCTCTAACTCCCCATGTCCTCCATGCTGTTATGCTCCACAAATAAGTGAAACCATATAATAATTGACTCTCTCTGCTTGACTTATTTCACTCAGCATAATCTCTTCCAGTCCCATCCATGTTGCTACAAAAGTTGGGTATTCGTCCTTTCTGATGGAGGCATTTTGTTTATTTGATCCCTTTCTCCTTTTGATAAGTCTGGCAGGGGGTTATCAATTTTATTAATTTTTTCAAAGAACCAGCTCTTGTTTTCATTGATTGATTCTATTGGTTTCCTTAGTTCTGTATCATTTATTTCTGCTCTAATCTTTATTTCCTTTCTTCTTCTGTTCTTAGGCTTCATTTGTTGTTCTTTTTTGCTAGCTCCTTTAGGTGTAAAGTTAGGTTGAGATTTTTCCTGCTACTCATGGTAGGCCTGTATTGCTATATACTTCCCTCTTATTTCCACTTTTGCTGTATCCCAAAGGTTTTGGGCTGTCATGTTTTCATTTTCATTTTTTCAAAGTGTTTTTAAAATTTATTCTCCAATTTTCTGTTTGACCCATTCATCCTTTAGTAGGATGTTCTTTAACTTACATGTATTTGTGGCCTTTCCAAATTTTTTCTTGTGATTGACTTCAAGTTTCATAGCATTGTGTTCTGAAAATATGCATGCATGGTAGGGTTTCAGTCTTTTTGTACTTGTTGTACTGATTTGTGACCTCATATGTGATCTATTCTGGAGAAAAACACATGTGCATTTGAAAAGAACATGTGTTCTGTTGCTTTAGGATGAAATGTTCTGAATATATCTGTTGAGGTTGTCTGGTCCAGTGTGTCATTTAAAGTCAATGTTTCCTTGTTGATTTTCTATTTAGATGATCTGTCCACTGATGTAGTGGGGTATTAAAATCCCCTACTATTATTGTATTATTATCAATGAGTTCCATTATGTAGTTTTATATATCTGGGTGCTCCCATGTTTAGTACATAAATATTTACAACTGTTAGATCATCATTTTGGATTGTCCCCTTTACTAGGATATAGTGCCGTCTTTATCTTCTGTCTTTGGTTTAAAGTCTAGTTTGACTTATGAAAACATTGCTACTCTGGCTTTCTTTTGACATTCATTCGCATGATAAATGTTTCTCCATCCCTTCACTTTAAGTTTGCAGGTGTCTTTAGGTCTGAAATGAGTCTCTTGTACGCAGTATATAGATTGATCTCATTTTTTTCATCCATTCTGATGCTCTGTGTCTTTTGATTGGAACATTTAGTCCATTTACATTCAGAGTAATTATTGATATATATGTATTTAGTGCCATTCTATTACTTGTTTTGTTGTCATTTCTGGAAAATTTCTCTGGTCCTTTCTTATCTTTGTCACTTTTGGTCTTTCTTTTCCACTCAAAGAGTCCACTTTAATATTTCTTTTAGAGCTGGATTAGTGGTCCCTAACTCCTTTAGTTTTTATTTGTCTGAGAAACTCTATGTCTCTCCTATTCTGAATGATAGCCTAGCTGGATATTCTTGGCTGCAAATTTGTCCCTTTCAGCACTTTGAATATATCATGCCATGCTCTTCTTTCTTGCCAAGTTTCTGCTGAGAAATGTGCAGCTAGCCTTATGGGTCTTCCCTTGTAATTTAAGGACTTCTTTTATCTTGCCACTTTTAAGATTTTTTTCTTTAGCAGTATCTTTTACAAATTAAATACAATATGTGTTGGTGTTGGCCTGCCCTTTTTGATTTTGATGGGAATTCTCTGTGCTTCCTGGATCTGGATGTCTTTTTCCTTCCCCAATTTAGAGAAGTTATCAGCTGTTATTTCCTTGAATAAATTTTCTGCTCCCTTTTTGCTCTTTTCTTCTTTTGGGACTCCTATACTACAAATGTTATTATGTTTGATGAAGTCACTGAATTCCCTAAGTCTTTTCTCATGTTCCATTATACTTCTTTATTTCTTTGGTTCAGCTTTATTATTTTCTCTTATAGGTCACAAATTCATTCCTCTACTTCTTCTAGCCTTGTATTCATTGCATCAAGCCTGTTTCCAATTTCAGTTATTACATTTTTCATTTCTGACTGACTCTTTTTTAAGTTTAATCTCCAAGTAAGTGTATCCCTGAAGTCTTCCTTCTTTCCTCAAGTCTAGTGAGTATCTTTTTGCTTGTTGCTTTAAATTCTCCAGCAATCCTGTTATTTATATCTCTTTTGCTTGTATCTCTGGCCATGATCTTATCTTCTTTCATTTGGAAGGAATTCCTCCATCTTGGCATTTTGTCTAGGTTTCTATCTTCTCTGTGTTAGAAAAGACTGTTATGTTTCCTGCTCCTGAGAATAACAGCTTTATGAATAAGAGGTAATGTAGTGTCCATGACCTGGTTCTTCAGGGAGTGTCTCTGGTGTGCTGCTGCAGGTGCTCGGCTGTTGTGTTTTGCTGGCTCTATCTTTCAGGCTAGTTGTCTGCAGAGGTTCTCCTTGCCTGCAGTGGGCAGTGTTTGGCCTTTGGCCAGAATGTGGTAAATTTTAACTAGGTGTGTTCTGGTGTGCTTGTTAAATGAGGCCTGATACTACTTCCATTACTACTTCCACTAAAACTGAATCCCTGCAGAAGTCTCTGGTTGGGAGACATGATATGGGCAGGGGTTTCTGCTGGTCTTCTGGGGGAAGGAGCCTATTATGCTGGGACGGAGGCAGAAGTTCCAGTAGAGCACAGGTGTGGGTCTTGGTTGAAGCAGGATAAGAAGTCATTGTTAAGGCTGAGTACCTTTCCACAAGTGACTCTGTGGTTATGATAATGGCCAGGGGAGGGAAATGGTGCCAGCCAGCTCCTTTGTCCCTGGAGAGACCTCTCCCTGAATGTGGCCTCCCAGGGACTGGCTCTAAGAGGAGTGAATAATCTCCCTGCTGTGTGCCCCTGGCATTTTTCAAATCACTGATTCCACACCATCTGCCCCCCTCCTCTGCTTTTTTGCCTGCCTCTCTCTATGAGTAGGATGGTACTCTCAGAACTCTATTCCAGCCAAACCTGTTCACCTTTAAAACTCCAGTCTTTAAGCCTTGCTGGTTGCAAGAACTCATAAAAATCAGTGTCTCTTATTTTCCCAGCCAGTGGCTTTGGGGAAATGTTTTACCTGTGTGTTCTCTGTGTGCTCCTCTCTCTCTCTCTCTCTCTCTCTCTCACCTTTCTCTGTGACCATAGCTCCCTCCCCTTCATAGCACCTATGATCCAGTTTCTCCTCCGAACCACATCTCCATACTTCCTACCTTCTTTGATGTGACTTCTTCTCTTCCTTTAGTTGTGGAGTTTGTTTTCTCAGTCTTCAGGTTGATTTCTAGAGTATTTAGAATGACTTGATAGTTAACTAGTTGTGTTCAAGGAAAGAGACTAGCCTAAGGTCCTCCTACTCTTCTCCATCTTAACTTCCCCATGCATCTTTTCTGACCACAATGCTATAAAACAAAAAATCAACCACAAGAAAAAAATCTGGAAAGAGCACAACACATGGAGGTTAAATAACATGTTAGACTGTGCAATGAATGGGTCAACCAAGAAATCAAAGAAGAAATTAAAAAAAAAAAACATAGAAACAAATGCAAATGAAAACACAATCACTGAGATGCAACAAAAGTGATTCTAAGAGGGACGTATATGACAATAGAAGCCTACCTTAGAAAGCAAGAAAAACCTCAGATAAAGAACTTAACCTTACACCTAAAGGAGCTAGAAAAAAGAACAAATAAAATCCAAACCCAACAAAAGGAAGGGCATAATGAAGATTAGAGCAGAAATAAATACTAAAGAAAACTAAAACACAATAGAACAAATCAATAAAACCAGAAGCTTGTTCTTTGAAAAGATCAACAAAATTACTAAATCTCTAGCAAGACTAATCAAGAGAGAGAGAGAAGACCCCAATAAACAAAACCACTAATGAAAGAGGAGAAATAACAACCAACACCACAGAAATACAAACAATTGTGACAGAATATTATGAAGACCTACTTGCCAACAAATTGAACAACTTAGAAGAAATGGATAAATTCCTAGAAATATAACCTACCAAAACTGAAGTAGGAAGAAATAGGAAATTTGAACAGACCAATTGCCAGCAATTCAATTGAATCAGTAACCAGAAAGCTCCCAAGAAAAAAAGTCCAGAATTATATGGCTTCATAGGTGAATTCTACCAAACATTTAAGAAGAGTTAATACCTATTTTCATGAGCTATTCCAAAAAATACAAGAGAAAGGAAAACTTCCAAATTCATTCTATGAGGAAAGTATCACCCTGACACCAAAACCAGATAAAGACACCACAAAAGGGGTGCTTGGGTGGCTCAGTTGGTTGATCATCTGACTCTTGGTTTTGGCTCAATCATGATCTCAGTTTTGTGGGAACGAGCCCCATGTCAGGCACTCCACTTAGCAGGGAGACTGCTCCTCTCCCTCTCCTTCTTACCCCTCCCTCTCTCAAGTGCTCATTCCCTCTCTCATATAAATAAGTAAATCTTTTAAAAAAGGTGGGGGAGGGGCACCTGGGTGGCTCAGTCATTTAAGTGGCCAACTCTTGGTTTCAACTCAGGTCATGATCTCAGGGTAATGAGATTGAGCCCTGCATTGGGCTCCACACGGAGCATGGAGTCTAATTGCCCCTCTCCCTCCCCTTCTCCCCCTCTCACCACTCTCTGTCTCTCTAAAATAAATAAATAAAATATTTTTTAAAAAGAGAAAAAAGAGAACTACAGGTCAATATCTCTCATTAATATAGATGCAAAAATCCTCAACAAAATATTAGCAAACCAAATGCAACAATACATAAAAGAAATCATATACTGTGATCAAGTGGGATTTATTCCTGGGCTGCAAGCGTGGTTCAGTATTCACAAAACAATGTGATACTTCATATCAATAAGAGAAAGGAAAAAACCATATGATCATTTCAATAGATGCAGAAAAAGCATTTGTCAAAGCACAATATTCATTCATGATAAAAGCTGTCTGCAAGGGCGCCTGGGTGGCTCAGTGGTTTAAGTGGCTCAGGTCATGATCTCAGGGTCCTGGGATCGAGGCCCGTATTGGGCTCTCTGCTCAGTAAGGAGCCTGCTTCCCCCTCTCTCTCTATCTGCCTCTCTGTCTACTTGTGATTTCTGTCTGTCAAATAAATAAATAAAGTCTTTAAAAAAAAAAAAAAAAGCTGTCTGCAAAGTAGGTTTACCTACTTGACCCATGTCAGGCACTCCACTTAACAGCAAAACTGCTTCTCTCCCTCTCCTTCTTATGAAGGAACATATCTCAACATAATAAAGGCCTTCTATGAAAAACCCACAGCCAATATCATATTCAATGGTGAAAAACTGGGAGCTTTTCTCTTAAGGTCAGGACTAAGACAAGGATGCCCACTCTCACCACTTTTATTCAACATAGTCCTGGAAGACCTAGTTACAGCACTTAAATAACACAAAGAAATAAAATGCATCCAATCACTAAGGATGAAGTAAAACTCTATTTGCAAACGTGATACTGTATATGGAAAACCCAAGGACTCCACCAAAAAAATCTCTAGAACCAATAAATGAATTCAGTATAGTTGCAGCATCAAAACTGATGCACAGAAATATGTTGTATTCCTATGTACTAATAATGAAGGAGCAGAAAGTGAAATTAAGAGAATAATCCTAGGAGTGCCTGGGTAGTTCAGTCAGTTAAGCAACTGACTCTTGATTTTGGCTCAGGTCAGATCTCAAGGTGATGAGATCGAGCCCGCCATTGGGCTCTGCACTGGATGGGGAGTCTGAGATTCTTTCCCTCTGCCCCTCCCCCCGCTCATGTGTGCTGTCTCAAAAAACTGCAAAAAAAAAGAAAAAAGAATCCCATTTATAATTGCATGAAAAACAATAAAATATCTAGAAATAAACATAACTAAAGAGATGAGAGAACCTGTACTCTGAAAACCATGTAACACTGATGAAAGAAATTCAAGCTTATACAAAGTTGGAAAGACGTTCCCTGTTCATGGGCTGGAAGAACATATATGTTAAAATGTCTATACTATCCAAAGTATTTGGGGTTCCTGGGCAGCTCAGTTGTTAAGCATCTGCCTTTGGCCTGGGTCATGATCCCAGGGTCCTGGGATGGAGTCCCGTGTCAGGCTCCCTGCTCTGTGGGAGACTGCTTCTCCCTCTCCTACTCCCCCTGCTTGTGTTCCCTCTCTGGCTGTCTCTTTCTGTGTCAAATAAATAAAATCTTTAAAAAAAATTGCACATTTAATACAATCTCTATCAAAATACCAACAGTATTTTTCACTGAACTAGACCAAACCAGCCCAAAATTTGTATGGAACCACAAAAGACCTCAAATAGCCAAAGCAATCTTGAAACAGAAAAACAAAAGTAGAGGTATCACAATTCCAGTCTTCAAGTTATAATACAAAGCAGTAGTAATTAAAACAGTTTGGTACTGGCATAAAAATAGACACATGGATCAGGGGAACAGAATAGAAAATCCAGAAATAAACCCACAAGTATACGGTCAATTAATCTTTGATGAAGGAAGACTAAATATACAATGGAAAAAAGACAGTCACATCAATGAATGATGTTGGGAAAACTGGACAGCTACATGCAAAAGAATGTAACTGGACCACTTTCTTACAACATACATAAAAATAAATAGAAAATGGATTAAAGACCTGGATGTGAGACCTGAAACCATAAAAATCCTTGAAGAGAGCACAGGCAGTAATTTCTTTGACATCAGCTGTAGCAACTTTTTTCTAGATATGTCTCCTGAGACAAAGGAAATAAAAGCAAAAATAAACTATTAGGACTACATCAAAATAAAAACTTCTGCACAGTGAAGGAAACAATCAGCAAAAGTAAAAGGCAACCTATAGGCTGGGAGAAGTTATTTACAAATGAAATATCTGATAAAGGGTTAGTATCCAAAATAAATAAAGAATCTACACAACTCAACACCAAAAAAAAAAAAAAAAAAAAACCCAAATAATCCAATTAAAACACAAGTAGAAGACATAAACAGACATTTCTCCAAAGAAAACATACAGACAGCCCTCAGATACATGAAAAGATCCTCAACATCATTAACCATCAGGGAACTGAAAATCAAAACCAGAATGAAATATCACCTTATATCTGTCAGAATGGCTAAAATTAAAAAAGCAAGAAACAGTAAGTGTTGGTGAGGATGTGGAGAAAAAGGAACCCTCATGTTGGTGGGAATGCAAACTGGTGCAGTTGCTATGGAAAACAGTATGGAAGTTCCTTTAAAAAATTAAAAATAGAGCTACCCATGATCCAGTAATCATACTACTAGGTTTTTGCCCAAAATATACAAGAACAGTAATTCAAAAGGATGCATACACCCTTATATGTATGGTGGCATCATTTACAATAGCCAAACTATGGAAACAGCCCAAGTGTCCATTGATAGATGAATAGATAAAGAAGATGCAGTATATACATATAATGGAATATTATTCAGACATAAAAAGGATGAAATCTTGCCATTTGCAACAACATGAATAGAGCTAGAGCGTATAATGCTAAGCAAAATCAGAGAAAGACAAATGCCATATGATCTCACTCATATGTGGAAATTAAGAAACAAAACAAATGAGCAAGAGGTAAAAAAAAAAAAAAAAGAGAGAGAGAGAGAGAGAGACATACAAAAAACAGACCCTTAACTATAGAGAACAAACTGATGGTTGTCAGAGAGGAGATATGTGGGGAAATGGGTGAAATAAGTGATGGGGATTAATGAGTGTACTTATCATGATGAAGAAAAAATAAAATAAAAATAATGTAATGAACCTGTCACCTGTGAACATAAATAATGTTATTACTATAAAAAGACAACCTTCTTTTCTGAAAAATATTAATGAATGGCATTGTTTTGTAATTTTTCTACTGTTGTCTTTAATGTCTTTATAAAAATCAGCTGGACTCTCATTTCTGCTTCTGTCTTTAGTCTGTGGCAATATGTTGTTTTGGTTGAAGTATATATGGAAAATCTGGTCTCACCCAAATATGCAATTGGAAAAGAGAGAAGTATCTTAGAAATCTTTTCAGATAATTGTGAAAATTCTTCTTTGCTACTATACCAAAAATCAACAAGTGGTAATTTCTTGAAGGCTAGCTACAATGTGGAATCTTAAATCATATCACTGGTAAATATATGAAATAAATGCTTCATATACTACAATTAATTAGTCTATCTTGCACTTTCAGCAAAGCTACTATATCTAATAATATGCATTGTTCATTTGGAAAACATTGATTCACTGAGTTATACCAGTCTTTCAAATGTTGACACATTTCACCATATAATCTAAAAAAATCACATTCATTAATATCAGCGCTGATCACTTCAGAAAAGTCTAAGCATTGGGAGGCAGTCAAACTTAAACTTAGTAAAAAATACAATTTTTCCAGAATTCAGATTTTTATCTGAGTGTTCAAATTTTACCATTGACAGCACATATTGTGAGTTGTTTTTCCTGAAGTGGCAGTTTCACTTTGCCCATTTATTGAGAAAATGCCTATCAAATGCTCAGGTCTCAGTAACCATAGTTTAGCTGTTTGTTCTTTCAAGTAAAAATGGTGCTCCATGAAAACAGTGTGAAGTTCAGCTCACAATCCTGTTCCAGAAATGCTTTTCCTTGAGATGCTCATTGTACTTCATTGTGCAGCAGAAATGCTTTATGCATACTTCCCATTTTGTCATGCAGAATATTAAATAGACATGCTCAAGGGTAACGATTTAGTAACTGCTGAATCAAGGACATTCTCAAGTAAAACTCCCTTTTTTTTCTGTGAGTAGGTGGTAAAGAATACAGTGACCAATGCTACAGTTTGCACAAGCAGCTTCTTACCACAGCTTTTGTAACATCAGTACAAACGTCAGTACAGTGAAAAAGGTAAATAACATATTAAATATTATCATGAGAATAGCTTTGACCTTGTAAACCCCATAAAAATGGTCCCAAGATCCTGGGGGTCTGAGGACCACACTTTGAAAGCCAATGGTCTAGAAGGAAAGATAATTACACAAGTATATGGGTGAGCTGGCCCATTCCAAGGGGCTAAGGAAAGGTCATGGCTATTTAAGTTTAGATGGGAAATGTATATTCCAATAATCCAGGTGAATGAAGAAAACTACAAGAGGTTTCTTGGCTGGAACTTGAAAGATCATAGGGGGAGCAGCAAGTTATGAGGCCAGAGAGATGGGCAGGGCCAGCCTGTGAACAGCCTTGCAAATGCATCGAGGGCATCACATTACCTCTAATTACCCCTGAAAATGTTTAACCTGAGTCTAATCACGAGGATACAACCAGAAAAACCTAATTTAAGATACATTCTGCCAAATGACCTGCCTGGACTCTGAAAAAAGGTCAAGCTATTGAAAGACAGAAAAATGCTAGGGAACTGTTATGAATTAAAGAGAGTGAAGAGACATGGCAGTTAAAAGCATTACGTAATCCTTGACTGGATTCTGAATCAAAAGGAAATAAATAACGTAACAACAACCATAAAGGACATTACTGCGACAATTAAAGAGATCTGAATATAGACTGAATATTAGGTAATAATATTGTATCAAGTTAAATTTTCTGAATGTGAACACCATATTGTGATTATACAGGAGAACATCTTTGTTCTTAGGGTATTTATGGATGAAATGTTATGATGTCTGTGATTAATTCAATTCTCAAATGACTCATCAAAAACTTTGTATATATATACAGAAAAAAAGAGAAAGAGATAAGACCAATGTAGTACAATGTTAATAATTGATTAATTTAGGTGCAGGGTAAATAAGCATTCATTTTACTATTCTTGCGAGTTTTCAGTAGATTTGGAAATATTTCAACATATTAGAATATAAGGAGTTTGGGCTTTATCCTGGAATCAGTGGAATCCGTGGAAAGTTTTTTTCTTCCAAGTTTTAATTTAAATTCTGGTTAGTTAGCATATTAGTTTCAGGTTTAGGATTTAGTGATTCCTCACTTACACGCAATATGAAGTGCTCATTCCAAGTGCCCTCTTTAATACCAATAGCCACTTATTTCATCCCTTGGGCCCACCTCCCCTCCAGCAGCCCTTGGTATGTTCTCTAAAGAGTCTGTTTTATGGTTTGCCCATCGTTTTTTCCACCTAAGTCCATCTCTTATGTTTCTTAAATTCCATGTATGAATGAAATCATATAGTATTTGTCTTTCTCTGACTTATTTCCCTTAATATAATGCACTCTAGGTCTATGTGTGTCTTTGCAAATACTGAGATTTCATTCCTTTTTATGGCTGAGTAATATCCCATTTTACACACACACACACACACACACACACACACACACCCCAAGGGACTAATATAATTAGGATTCTTAGGTTACAAGGGATCAAAATCCAGTTTGAACAGGAAACTTATTGACTTATGTGATCATATAGGAGGGATGATACTCATCTCCAGATTTCAGAATCTGGTCTCTTCAGACCCTACTATCCACATGAAACCTTTCTATCTAACACTGGACTGATTCTTTGCAATTGCAGGCAAGATTTCTCTGCCAAGAAATAAGGCCTCAGATATATGAGAGTTTATTTCCTTACTGTCTCAGAATCCCCTGCCCCCACCTGTTTGAGGCTGACTAATCCCAAGGGAAACACTCTTTTTCTTTTTTTTTTTTTTTAAGATTTTGTTTATTTATTTGACAGAGAACACAAGAAGGCAGAGAGGCAGGCAGGAAGAGAGGGGGAGAAGCAGGCTCCCCACTGAGCAGGGAGCCTGATGCAGGGCTTGATCCCAGGACCCTGAGATCATGACCTGAGCCAAAAGCAGAGGCTTAACCCACTGAGCACCTAGGCGCTCCCCCCAGGAAAACATTCTTATTGGTCTGATGGGCACCATAGGTTTACCCCTTTGATCAATCACTGAGGCCATTGATAAGAACATGATAATTGATCCCCCCACCCTGTCCTGCAATTGCCCTTGTGCATCAGTTCCTCCTCTTAGAAGCAGACAGCCAAGATAGGATGATATTTCCAAGAAATTATTTTAAGGAAATGTTAGTAAAGGATAAACCAAAGGGACATAGGAGTAGGTTGGGAGAACCTTTAGACCGTGATACAAACCTGATGCCCATGAAAGAAAAGAGGGAAGGAAAGGCTAAGTAATAGGGAGAGTATTAGGCCACAACACCCTTTGAAGGAAGTCCTCACCAAGCTAATAGACAGTTCTAAGAAAAGATTGCCCATTGGAAAAGCACTACATCAGGCAAAAATGTCCAAGCTCTAGATGCCTATCACATTCAGTAAGGGCTGGGAGCAGTCTGGGGGAAGTGGATTCTGGTTATGAACACCACAGTGGATCTCAACCTGCAGAACCTGGAGACTATCAGTCACGTAGGCTCCGCCTCCCCAGCAGGTTCTTCAGAAGAAGGTCTGCACTGTACACCTCAAGGTTACCACACCCTGTTGGTCAGAAAGGGAATGGGGGCAATGGTGGGAGAGGTGCAGGGCAGAAATAAGATTAGAGCAGTAGCTGTTACACTGTTGTTCTCTTCAAGGAAAACAATGCTGCCTTTTCTTTGACTTTCAGTCCCCAATTCTTTGCATCTCTATGAAGGACATAGTACTGTGTGTAAGGACACAGTATTGTATAATAATTAAATTTAGATTCTGGTGATTATTACAAAAGAAAAGATGTAAAATAGATTTTATGCAATAACAGTGTGATCTGACTTGGTCTCGCTGAAGTGAGGGTAAAAACATGCATGTGATGTGTAAAGTCTAGTGTGTTAAAATTTATTTTTGCCTATCTTATCACTCTAACTTACTGTGTTTTTTACTTAAACTTCAGGATGCCTGTGAGGGTCCTTGTTTCTTATCTAATAGTTGTGTGAGTTAGTGGCAGAACTAGAAATAGAAACTAGATTTCCTCTATGTTCAACTCTGGTTCCTTGCCTCCTTACAGAGGCAACCAGGCGGGAACAAAGTCTGGATTGTCAACAAAAGATGGATGGGATATTGAGATGGGAGAGACCTGAGCTTGCTTTGGGATAAAACTGTGAAAATTAAATGGGGTTGTACAGCTGCAGTGGAAAAGAATATGGTGGTTCCACAGAAAATTAAACACAGAATTACTCTATGAGCCAGCAGTTCCACTTCTAGACCCATACCTGAAAGAATTGAAAGCAGCTGCTCAAACAAATATCTGTACACCTATGTTAAGATTATTATTTATAATAGCCAAAAGGTGGGAGTAGTTTAAGTGTCCATTGATTGATGAATGGATAAAGAAAATGTGGTATATCCATGCAACAGAATATTATTCAGCTTTAAAGGAAGAACATTTTGCCATGTACTACCATATACATGAATCTTGAGGACATTCTACTAAGTGAAATAAGCCAGTCGCAAAAGGACAAATACTATTTATGATTACATTTATAGGAGATACCTATATCCATAGAGACAAAAAATAGAATGCTAGTTACCACAGACCAGGGGGAGGGAGAATTTCTTAAAAATGAAATGAGAACCACCTTGGAAAGCTATCTGACAGGATCAACTAAAGATGAATGTAAGTATATTCTAGAATGCAGCAATGTCACTCATTTGTATATGCCCAGATAACGGAGTGCATTTGTCCATCAAAAGTCAGGTCTAAGAATACAGCAGCACTCTGCATGTGGTCAGAAACATTCACCTGTCCACCATAGGAGGATGGGTAAATAAACTGTAGCATATCCATGTGGTAGAATATTACAGCACTGGACATGAACAAACTACTGCTACACACAACATGAATGAATCTCATAAACATGAGGCTGAGCGAAAGTGATTCTATTATAAAAAGAAGAAACTAATCTCTGGTGTTAAAAGTTAGAATAGTGGTTGCTTTTGGGAAGGCGGGGGAGGAATGGTGGAGGAAGCATGATGTTGGCACCTAGGGTGCTGATAGTGATCTATTTTTTGATCTGCATGGTGGTGGCATCCACGTGCTCAACTTGTAGAATCTCATTCAATGTTAACATGTATCATTTAAGCACTTTTCTGCATATGTACCTTAATTTCTAAAGGTTTATTAAACTAATGGATCAGGGATAATTAGGATTTTAAAATCACCATAGAGTTTGAAATTAGTCTTTACATAACTGATACTCAGAATTTATTCGGTAGGTAGTTTGGGGCTGAAATGTGGGAAAATAGAGACCTTTCTGCATAAAGCAGGTGTCAGTTGTGTGACTATGCCAGAGTTAATAGAAGACCATTACATTTTTTAAATGTGCTTTAGGTTAGAAACCTTTCCAAGTACATTCACTAACAGTTTCCACCATATGCAGTTCTAGGTGAAAAAACCAGCACTCAGAAAGTCTAGTGATTTACTAAGGTGTCTCAGCTACCAAGCAATGGATTCACAACTGAAGCCCAGGTAGGCTGGCCCCAAAGCTTGTGTGGGCTCATCTTCCCCATTCTGCTTCCAAGTATCTTTTAGTATCTGCCAACTTCTCACTCAACAGGATTTTGTGCCTGGGTTGTGTGATTCTGGTTATATTATCTATACATTTCCATAATAGAGAAAGAATTCTATAATTTTTCTTGGAGCTTGCTCTGTTTGCCAATTAGATTTAACTTTTTATTTTAATTTTTAATTCAGTGCTTTGTTAGAATGCTAATACATTAACAGTTATTTTATTTAGTCCTTTATATCATAAAAGAAGGGTAGTGACATTAAAGGAAGCTGAGAAATGACAAAGTTATCCATAATCTCTCATTCTTAATCCAATTACTATTTATTTTTTTAATTTATTTTTATTTTCAGCATAACAGTATTCATTATTTTTGCACCACACCCAGTGCTCCATGCAATCTGTGCCCTCTATTATACCCACCACCTGGTACCCCGACCTCCCACCCCCCGCCCCTTCAAAACCCTCAGATTGTTTTTCAGAGTCCATAGTCTCTCATGGTTCACCTCCCCTTCCAATTACTATTTAAATTATAGTATACCTGTTTATATATCTGCTCTTGTGTGTGTATTTTCCCCACTTTTCCTGCTTAATACATATCTTAGAGTCTTTAAGGCTACATTTTTAAAATAACATTTTTTGTGTGTTGGGAGTAAAACATTATTGTTAAAAAATTTCAATTGAAAAAATATAAAGAAAAAAATTATCTTAACTGTACACTGAGGAAGTACCAGTACTAACAATGGATTGTGTTTCTTCCTAGAGCTTTTTTTTCCCTGTAATACATAATACTCACTTGGAAATTAGAATCACACTATACATACAAAATTTTATCTGCTTTTTTTCTCACTTACATTCTTTGAAACCATAATTTTAATGGTCACATCACAGCAACTGGATTAAAAGTATCAAAAATTTCTGTATGCAACTTTTTTATTCTTAAGGTTCCATTCTAGTCTATGTCAATATGTAAATATAATTTTTGACATAATTTCAAGATTGAAAGCTTCTTAAGGGCAGGAAGCTCTTGGAATAAGTACAGAATCTAATTGTGAATCAAAATGATGTTTCACCAAAGGTGTTACCCAGTGTAGAGGATAGCCCAGTGAAAAGTTTGGATTGTGGTACCTGTTATTTATGGATTAAAGAATCAATGTAAACTGGAATCTTAACATTTATAAAGATAAGAGAATCTTGGGGCATCTGGATGACTTAGTTAAGAGTCTGCCTTTGGCTCAGGCCATGATCCCAGGGTCCATGAGTCAAACCCCACATTGGGCTCCCTGCTTAGTGGAGAGTCTGCTTCTCCCTCTCCCTACTGCTTATGCTTTCTCTGTTTCAAATAAATAAATAAATAAAATCTTTAAAAAATAAAGATAAGAGAATCTTCATGAATCAAGGCAAATAGTCTTTGACTAATGACAGTAAGTAATCATCTATATTTGAATACATCTCAATTAACTTCCCCTTTACATATGTACCCACTGCCTTATTTGCCAGAAATTTGTTCACCACCAAGTTTTTTTGCAGCATTCCCATGGTGCCCCTTGTCTGTGCTGCATGGTATTGGTGTAGTTGCTGGGCTACCACAGGCAATAGTCGAATTCTCTAGGGCCTGGTCTCACCAGCTTCACTGTAACTGCTTTAAGAGTCTTCAAGGCTCTGGGTCAAGATGAGAGAAATGAGTTCCCTCTCCTTTCCATTCCAAGGACTGTCAAATTTCCTCCCTTGAGCTTTCCTTTATTATGGGATTATTAACAGAAGAAACAACTATTCTCTTTAGAGAAAATCATTACCTCTCTTACAAGGGACAAATTTTATATTCTTGCCTTCCCCCCGAAAAGCTATAGCAAATTAGTTCCGTTTTGGCTGGACTCCCATAGTCTGATTCAATCTTTCTTATCCAGGATTTCCAGAGTGACAGATGCCCCATCAATATAAATAGGTCAACTTAACTCACCTAAAATTTAGAAACTAAAATGTTTTGGAGCAAAGAGCCACTGCTCATGCTCTAATCAGCTTCAAGCTGCTTATTTGGGAATACTGAGGAGGGAGACAAAAATTTTAAAATCAGGTTTCTGCATAGTCTCCAAATAACAACCTCCTTGCCAGTCTCCCCTCCTTTAAATTCACCTTAATGAGAGATGCCCTCTGACTTGAAAGCAAAGATTCAGTTAAAATAACTGGGTATACGATTGCTTTCCAAACAGGTATATTCACCAAATGACTAAGAGGATTAGTGTTTAGATTCAAGGCTATTTATTTTAGTCCTGAATGATGCAGACATTTCTTATAAACATGAGGACCCTGGTGGGGTGTATGTGTTGTGCATTCAATTATATATTTAGCAAATTATGGGTATTCTATATGTTATAAGTATAGCAGTCAGATATGTCCCAATCTAAAACTACATCTTGTTGATGGCACCAGTGGAATAAATAAATACATGTTTACTTCATTAAACTTAAATATTATTTATGACATTGTAAGTATAAATCAGGTTGTTGTTAGAATTGTGTATCCCAAAGAGGCTGCACCAACTTGCAGCCTCTTTGGAGAACAGTGTGGAGATTCCTCAAGAAATTAAAAATAGAGCTTCCCTATGACCCTGCAATTGCACTCCTGGGTATTTACCCCAAAGATACAGATGTCGTGAAAAGAAGGGCCATCTGTACCCCAATGTTTATAGCAGCAATGGCCACAGTCGCCAAACTGTGGAAAGAACCCAGATGCCCTTCAAAGGACGAATGGATAAGGAAGATGTGGTCCATAGACACTATGGAGTATTATGCCTCCATCAGAAAGGATGAATACCCAACTTTTGTATCAACATGGACGGGACTGGAAGAGATTATGCTGAGTGAAATAAGTCAAGCAGAGAGAGTCAATTATCATCATATGGTTTCACTTATTTGTGGAGCATTACAAATAGCATGGAGGACATGGGGAGTTAGAGAGGAGAAGGGAGTTGGGGGAAATTGGAAGGTGGGGGTGAACCATGAGAGACTATGGACTTTGAAAAACAATCTGAGGGTTTTGAAGGGGCGGGGGGTGGAAGGTTGGGGTACCAGGTGGTGGTATTATAGAGGGCACGGATTGCATGGAACACTGGGTGTGGTGCAAAAATAATGAATACTGTTATGCTGAAAATAAATAAAAAATAAATAATATATAAAAAAAGAATTGTGTATCCCTGTGGTTGTATCTTTCTGTAAAAGTCACCCTGCATCTCATACCTTCTAAGATTATCCTGCACATACTATGTTTGCCTGAGAATAAAGAAACTACAATTCCTTGAATGAACTCTGTTGGGAATGGAGGGAACTCTGTGCTTGCCTTCAACTACCCTTGGTATTCTTTATTACTTCCTCCAGTTCACCCCTCTTCTAGGGACTTTCTCCACTCTCAGTATTTCTGAGACCTTGGGATCCATTATTTCCTTGGTGCAGACTAGAATTAAGTGCTCTGTGAATATCTGTGCAGCAGGGGAGGAGGGAGAACTGGAGGAAAACATGAGAAATGTTAATAAACAGTCTAATGGAGGTAAAACAAAAGTGTTTCACAGAAATTAACATAGTAATACAATGAAGAAGTCTGGGTTCAATAGTGTTTAAAAGTCATAGAGCCTAATTTAATTTAAAAGAGATTAGGAACATTGCCAAATGGCCACATGTTTGTAATATATATATATCCTCAAATGAAAAAGAATAAATGGTTTAGTTTTTTCTGGGTCAAATACAGTTTCTGACTAGACTCCTGCTGAGCTCTCCAACAAGTTATGATCAGAAAAGAAGCCCACTAAATTTGGAGTTTGGTTGAGTTTAAAAATCTGAATTTAAGATTAACTTACACTTAAAGATGTTGTGTTGCTATTTCTCTTTTCTGATATTTAAATAGAACAGCAACTGTGGACCAAAGCTAATGGTATAAGTAACAATGAGGTTATAACAATGAAGTTTCCCTGTTAAGGAACTAGGAGAACCCATATTTTAAGGAAAATTTCACATTCATGGGTCTCTCCTAACATTCTCAAGTAGACATGGCTGTTCTTTACTTGTCAAGCGAAGTATATTACTATGACTTTGTCATAAAATATGAGGTTGAAGAAGGTACACACCCAGTCATCAAGGGAAGACAAAGATAACAACACGTCAGATGGGACTGTCACTATTGCCTTAATATTATGCATATATTCTGGAGAGGGCATGGGACATCTCCACAGGAATTGCTAAGAGATAGCAAAGTCAATCCTGTGACTGACTCCTAGCCCTTCATTTAAATTCAACCTGTGAAAGAGAGCCCTAGATAATTTTCTTAAAGAATTTATTTTGAAAGTGGGGGGCACCTGGGTGGCTCAGTGGGTTAAGCCGCTGCCTTTGGCTCAGGTCATGATCTCAGGGTCCTGGGATCGAGTCCCGCATCGGGATCTCTGCTCAGCAGGGAGCCTGCTTCCCTCTCTCTCTCTCTGCCTGCCTCTCTGACTACTTGTGATTTCTCTCTGTCAAATAAATAAAATCTTTAAAAAAAAAAAAAGAATTTATTTTGAAAGTAATTTATAACAGCTGAGAACTTTCAGGTAATTCCCCTCCATCCATTTCCCATTAGGGAGGAAAGGGAGATACCTACTTCCTCTCTTTAAGACAAGTTGGAGCTGTGGGGCACCAGAAGTACAAAACTATGTCCCTTGGACTTCAATAGGCATAGAGACTGGTCTACATCTTACTTGGAGGCTGGTGGAGGAAATAGCAATGACATTGAAAAGAGAAATGGTTGTAATAGGAATGGCCCATACTTCCAGAATTTGTTGGGACAAGGGTTCAGAAGTTTATTGGTGGGCCATGCAGACTTTGCAGAAAGGCTGCCAAGCTGGAGTCAAATAAAATGTAAGAGAGGGATCCTGTAAGAGAGGGATCACTCTCAGGTTTCCCTCACCATGAGGGATTCTGCTGGAGAGTAGAATCTGAGGAGTGAAGTCATTTATAAACCAGTGAATATCTAGTTAGTGAGGCCATATCCATGAAAATAGCTCAAGAATCTACCAATATGTGTTGTGAAAGAGTCATGTTTGGGGAGAGAACATTTAACAGCCAAATGAGAGCTACAAACAGCATCAGTTAAATAAATAGATTTTTGTTCCTTTTCTTCTTGTCCAGCGCTCTGACCCTATTCTTGGAGGCACCATAGTAGAATCAGAGAACAGGGTGAAAGATGTTGAATTGGACTGCATTTCTTAACATCTGAAAACAGGACTGTTCTTTAACACCTGAATATATTGGAAGTGATGGGATATACCTTAGATGTTACCAGGAAAAAGGATGAGGAGATCTGCCAGTGTTTGAAAACCTTAGTGGGAGAAAACAAAACCAAAATTCAACTCATTGAATAGAATAGTCAAACAAATAAACAGATAATCATAAAGAAACTGCATAACCGTTTTTATACAGATGCATACGGCCTGTTATGGGGAAAACATGGGGGCACCAGGTTGAGTCTCAGGGGAGCAGTGAATGATTCCTAGAATCAGTGAGTTCACATAGCAAGTAGGAGTTTGCTGGGTAAAAAGAGTGAAAGATTGGAGGGGAAGTGCAGCTGGGCAAAAGGAAGGACAGGTGCAAGTTTCTAGGGGCGAGAGAAACAATGACCTGTTTTAGAAATTACAATTCAGTATGTTTTGAGTTTAGATTCTGATCAGAAAGCAGTGCAAAGTCATGAAATATATACCATAATAAGGAGGTCAAATGGAATCCTGGGGACTTTGGGAATCCATGAAGTAGCACTTAAGCAGGGAAGTAGTATTGTGAAAGGCTACTCTAGCTGCTGTGTTCTGAGACACCTGGAATTGGGGCAGACCTGTGAAGGAGTTGTAACAGTAATCAAGGTGAGGGGTTCAGGTAGTTCAAACTAAAACTAAAGTAATAGCAGTGAGAGTGGAGAGAAGATGACAGATACTAGTACTCTTCAGGAAGTATCATATGGCTTGGTGACCACCTGAATGACAGGGTAAGTAGAAGGAATATGTTTCCATGTTTCCAGCTTGGGAAGCCAGATTCATTCAGTCATTCAGTAATTTTTTTCAGCTCTTCCAAAAGGCCAAGCCTGATAGGAATGTTAGGATACAGATTTTGTAGTAATGGGCAGGGTAATTAGATTACAAAGGAAATGGAAAGACTGAGCGTAGATAGCTCTTTTTTAATAGTTTGATGGTTGTGGAGGGGAAGAGTGGGAGGGTAGTAGGTAGAGAGAAATGAAAAGTTGGGAACAGGTATTCTTTTTTTTTTTTTTTAAGGATGATGATGACTGTGCATGTTTAAATGCTGCTGGAAAGAGACTGGGAACAAAGTTGGGGAGTGACATCCTGGGGGAGGTGGGATGAGATGGAAGAAACACTGGTGAAGAACTGATCTTCAGAAGAACCATTCCATTGGGACCAGATTCGAGAAGAGAAGATGGGACAGATGTAGGCCAGTTTGTAAGAAGAAACCTAGCAGATGGAAGGAATTTCCTTTCTGCTAAAAGTGAGGGCAGGGAAGAGTGAAACAATATGGGGACTCATGAAATAACCCATGAACAAAACCTATCCTTTTGTGAAAACTACACTAATTGAGTCTGAATAAATAAATACCATGATAAACTAAATAAGGAAGCAAAAAAAAAAAAAAAACCCTAGTAAGAATCATACAGATATTCAATAAATTATCAAGTATTCCATGTGCTGGTTATGAAATAAATATTAGTAGAAATGGATACAACCAGGAGATACAATTTCCCTTTATCAAACTGATAAAGGTTTAAAAGGTGGTAATGCTCAGTGTTCATGGAGATTTGGGGGAATCTTATTGGTAGGACTATAAAGGGCACTACCATTTGGAGAGCAATTTGGAAAAATGTGTCAGAATTAAAATATGTTTGCTTTGACCTTAGGATACTAATTTAAAAATTTATTCTAAGGAATTAATTAAATAGGAGCATATAAACATATGTGCAGAAATGTTCAGTGAAGCATTGTTTTTGTTAGTAAAAATAGAAAGCAAATGAAATGTCTACCAATATAGATAATGATAACTGTATTTACCACAGCATATAATGATACAATGGAATGTTATGCATTACTAAAAATAATGTTAGTGATCTAAAGCTATTGACATGAAAATAACCACAGTATATTAAGTGGAAAACTGGTTAAAATTTAATAGTTTATTTTCCCAGAGTTGTAAAAATATATATGCATAGAAAAACACTGACAATAATTATGTCTTGGAGGAAATGTTTCCAATGGTTTAATTTTCTTCTATAAATCGTTTAATATTGACTAATTTTTTTTACAGTTTACATATTTTTTGTCACTTCTCCCCCCATAGTTTATATATATTATTTTTTGAAGCAATAAAGTTAATGCCATTTTTGTTCTACAAATAATAAAGAGAAAGAGAAAGTGCCAATTAGAGAAATTTTTTAGTACTACCATTGCCTTAGGGTGAATCACAAAATGACAGCTTAATACACATCTTTCAGTTCTCTCCTACCTGTTATGTGCTATAAAATGTGTTTCCTAATCTATTGACTTAATAAGTTGGGGATCTGGCCTAGTGAATTATGCAGATTTTCATCATTGTGGTCTCTGGCTAGGTCTGTTTCTAGGAAGGCAATGTCAAACAAAATCAGAAATCATCAAGTCCAACTAAAACCCCATTTAAAACTGCCTGGTGGTATAGGGAAAGGTCCATCATGGTTGACCTGCTGATGATGTGGCTCATCTTCCCACCAAAGGTAGAAGAACTAGTTATTGTTATAAGATGTACTTTCATCAGCCACGCAAGGGGCTTCATTTGGAGTTGGGAATGTGTCACTGGTAGTACATAGGTAATGACTCCTGCCTTCTCATTTTATAAACCCAGTTTGCTGCTGACAAAGCCTGCACCAGTAGAGTCACAGGTACATTTATAGGCTTTGCTTTCCTCTGGATATGTGAGGTAGAACACCAACATGATCAATGAAGACCACTGCATACTTGAGATGGGAAGTAGTTCTTCTCATGAGTCTCTTTCCAAATAGTTTAGTCCTACGTGGTCCATGTGTCAGAATAAACAGTCAAATCATTAGATGCAATTTGTGTGAACCCAGAATTGACAAGTATACATAGTAGGCTCAGATTTACAGAAAGAGACACCACTTGAGGATTCTGGTTTTGGGTTGAGTGTTGATGGCCATTTATTGATGGGTGAATGATGTAATCTAAGAGCTAAAGGGATCTTAGAAATTCTCTAAATCTTCATTTTATTATTAAGGAAGATGGGCGTTATGACTTACAAATATAATAGGAATAATAACGATATACCATTAACAAATTTCAAAAACATGCTTTTGATGCAATTTTATATAACAAATAATTAAAATACTGTTTTATTAATGTGGTATCTTGGTTGGGTGTACTATTTTTCTGGCTCAATTTTCTGCAAATTCATTTGTTAGGTCATCAAAATTTATGCTTTTAGCAACTTAATTTGTGATCAACATAATTCAAAATGACATCAGTCGATCTTGGCAAATACAAAATTGCAAATAATTTTGATAATTTTTCATTTTGAGGAAGATCTTTTTGTTGATGAGAAATTTTTGTGGGACAGTTTTTCTAAAAAGATTTAACTCTATACAAATCAACTTCATGTAAGTCTGAACTTAATTTCAAATATACATTTATACAACAGCATTTTGATGTTTCCTTTGACATCTTCTGTAACTTGCAGAAACTGAAAATGGCTTCATGATTTGTATATGATTCAAAATACTTGTTTATACATACTATTGCTTTATATTCATTTATAAAGAAAAAATAATTTGAAGTGTTTCCTCATTGACAATTAGCTCACTTGAAGCTTTGTGTAAAAACAGTTTTCCTGGGGCACCTGGGCGGCTCAGTGGGTTAAGCCTCTGCCTTAGGCTCGTGTCATGATCTCAGGGTCCTAGGATCAAGCCCCACAATTGGGCTCTTTGCTCAGCAGGGAGCCTGCTCCCCCCACCCCCTGCCTGCCTCTCTGCCTACCTGTGATCTCTGTCTGTCAAATAAATGAGTAATATCTTTAAAAACAACAACAACAACAGTTTTCCTGCTGCTTAGATAGCTCAGTTGGCTAAGCATCCGATTCTTGATTTCAGCTCGAGTCTTGATCTTGGGTTCCTAGGATTGAGACCCATATTGGGTTCCTCATTCAGCAGGGAGTCTGCTTGAGGATTCCACTCCCTCTCTCTCTGCCCCCTTCCTGCTCACGCTTGCATACTTGGTCTCCATAAAAATAAATAAATCTTAACAGCAACAAAAAAGTTCTTTTCCATTGAATGCAACAATGTTTAAATTTAATTTCTATCTCTAAGCTTATGAATATTTGTTCCTAATACTGCAGCAGTTTTCAAAACCAGAGAATCTAAATTCTTTGAAGCCAAACAACTCCCTGATACGCCATATTGAGATGCCCATTATATGTGGTTTTATTTTGTAATGATTTACTGACAAATTTTACTGCCTTCATGCTTCTGTTCCTGTCCCATTGTGTAAGCTGGAGAACTCACAAGTGTGCAGATGTTGTATGAATGGGCTTTGGAGATGGACAGGCAAGATGATCTCTCATTGCAGTCCTGGTGCTACTCTATGTAAAACCCCTCCTCTCTCCTGCAGTCACCTAATGCTACTGCTTCTGCTATTTTTGCCATTATTGCTAACATTTTGGGCTTGCCCAAGTCTCTTTGTCCTGGCCTCCTCCTTGGAGTTCCACAACAGCCAAGACTACTGTGCATGCGTGCAGGTGCCAGGCAGCCAGGCCAACTGGTCCATGCTGTCATTGCTTATTGCTTGCTATGTTTTGGGACCTGAATTCATGCCTACACACCAAGATACCTGATATATCTCCTTTACCCATGCACACATTCTATTGTCCCATCAGATTTCACCTGTAAAACACAAGTTCAGAAATCAAATGGCAACAGCAGAGCATTAAACCAAGCATGGGGCCTTTTCAGAGAGCTGCACCCTCTGCAACTGTATGGACTGAATGCCCATGAAGTTGGCCCTGTCCACAACAAAGAATGATCCAATTCAAAATGTCAGTGGGACCACGGTTGAGAATCTTGCTATAGATCAGTTTTTTCTAGTTTAGATTTCATGTAAATAGAATCAAACTGTACTTTCAGAGTCATTCCTTTTCTTTAGGTTACATTTCTTGATGTATAATTTAATATATAAGTAAAGTCCATCCATTTGAATGCACAGATCTATGAGTTTTGACAAATGCATAGAATTGGGCAACCAACACCACCACAGTCAAGATATGGAACAATTTCCTCATCCCACCCCAAGTTTCTCTCATGTGAGATTAGAGTTGATAGGATAGAAATCTACTGTTTGAGAAAGATGAGTTCAGATTAATGCAAGAATCCTCAGCATGGTATGGAAAGGACTTGATTTGGGAGCTTAAGGAAAAAGAAGATGACCAAACTGGTGAGCTCTGGCCTGCAGAAATGGGTTCATTAATGGTAAGAGAAAATTGGTGAGGACTTAATCAAGCAAATTTTTAGAATTTAGGGCCAGGATGCCTGGGTGGCTCAGTTGGTTAAGTGCCTGACTCTTGATATTGGCTCAGGTCATGATTTTAGGATTATGAGATTGAGCCCTGTATTGGGCTCCATGCTGGGTGTAGAACATGCTTAAGATTCTCTCTCTCCCTCTGCCCCTCCCACTACCCCTGCCCCCGCTCATGCTCATGTTAATATAAACAAACAAACAAACAAATAAATAAAACTTAGGGTCATTGTGTATTTCTCATATTCTGGCTATCTAGAGGTCTAGAGGTCTGATCTCTTTAATTCAGATCAAAATTGGGACTGCTGAATATGCTTCTGATTATTACATCTGAAATTGCTTCCTTCTGTCTAACTAGTACAAAGTAGCATAAGGAGACAACTATATAGACAGAAAACACACACACACACACACACAGTGTGCCATAGCCTGAGGCAGGTAGGGATACCTTATCACAGGGGTGGTTCCTCACAGGTGACTTGTTTTCTTCAAGCTGGGGTAATTTCTCAGGGTGTTACAGATTTGTTTTCTTGATTAGTTGAAATCCTCACAAATGCAGATATTGGGTGTTTGAAAAGAAGATATCACAGCTGAAAAAAAAAGAAGAAATGAAAGAAAGATCATAACTCTACAATAGAAGAAAAATAAATCAATTTAGGAAATGCATTTGGGGCAGCAGCTTCAACACTTGATTATATGAAATGTCAGATGGCAAAAGTCAGCCACAAATGCCCAGACCAATTTTTTTTCTATTATTCTACTGTGGAGGCCAACTGAATGGGCTCCGAATTTGACATAACTGAACCTGAGAGTTCTGGCTTCTCAAGCAGCATAATCAGAGTGGGTCAACACATTTTACCTTGGTTGTCTTCAAATTCCCAGAATTGAATATACCTAAGAAAATATAAACTTGGTGTCTATATATACACACAAATCCACACTCCTACTCTATTATTCAAATAGGCATCCTATAGACTTTTATGGAGTTTTTTTTAATGAGGTGTTTGTGAATAAAAAATAAATATGCATGTGTTTTTTCTTATATGGGCCTTAAACTTGATTAAATAATCAAGGTTTTGCTTATTGAGACATGATGTTGTCTTTCTGCTTTTCTGCTCTATATGCTTAGATTTTGGCTTGCCAACTGGTGGGAGGCATTTTCAATCTAGAGAATGTTTTCTTCTAAATATGGAGAGCTTATCATGAGAGATATAATTGTAAAAAGCAAGGAGACAATGGGACTTGGAGCTTAGGAAGGCAGAAAAAGAATGCATCTAGAAGCAGAGTGAATGGTGGATGAATGTATGTAGGTGATGGCAGGCATAGGCAAATAATAACATCAGAAATATTTCTTGGACATGACCTTGTAAAGGAATGAATTGAGACAATATGTATTAATTTGATATTCAACTTCAAGTGGTCTATATTTTTCTTCTGGGGCATATATATATGTATGTACTATAGCTTGTAATTTGATTTTTGAAAGTTATTGAGATGCAATCTCCCAATCCTCCCTTTTCCTTTGTAATCCATGAATAACATGAGCTGTGAATCATGCCTGGGGGCTCTTAGAATAACTTCACAAAGTAATGACATGTCAACTTTAACTTGAGTTTTTATGGCAGATTTTATGGAGAAGGAAAAAATAACTGTATTTATTAAACTGACAGTAACTAGAATTGTCATTGTCTGTGTTTCTTGAAATGCAAACACTGCCACCACCTTAACACATGTGCATTTTGTTTATGATTCTTTTGTCTTGATATTATATTATAAAGATTGTTCATCTTTATCACTTTTTTTTAATAAAGATTGTTCAATTTTATCACTTTTTCTGGTTTAGGTAAGCCCAGAGGGTGTGATGTGGCATCAGCTTAAATATGATCTCAGTCTAGGGTCACTGGACACCAGGCCAAAGTAGGATTTATCACAGGGTCCAGTTCATTCTTGAATGTTTTGTTAAGCGCACATGTGCACATGCACACACATACACACACAAAGAGTGGGAAGAAAATAGAAAAAGAGAAGAGGAAGAAACTGATTTTTAAATACCTATTATGTTGGTCAACACAACAAAAGCTCTCAGAGTCAATGTAGTGATGTTCACCTATACTGGATGGATTGCCCTGAAAGAGAGAAAAACAAGAGATTGTCCCTGAGTGTCTAGAAGATCAGGAAATACCCAAAATATCAATCATAGCTATCTAGCAGTCATTGCAAAATGACAAAAATACAAAGAGACTGGATATTTTGGAGCATAAATTACTTCCACCATATGCTATCTTTTAGAGGGAGATGGGGTAAACGGAAAGCGTTTTAAAAAGGAGAGTAAGAGGAAAACATCAGAGCCCATGAAAACACCATCCAAGAAGTAGAGTCTGGCAGATAACAAAGGCTTTGTTCAAAAGAGGAGAGGAGTTCTCTAACCTGCTCTGAGTTGTGCTACTTCCAGAACAAGATTATGCCTTCAGAGTGTTTGGTAAACATAAAGATATGCCACGCAGCTCCTTCAGGGTCTGCCTCTACTACAGAGAGAGCTACCAGCCCAAGGTTTTGACACTCATGGGGCAGATAGCTACTCACTTTTATGCTGCGGGGGGGGGGGGGGCAAGGGAGATGGTGATATTATCAGACCCCAAGTAAGCCTAGGCTTACTTGAAGAAGCTGGAACCACAGTAGACCTGTCTAACATGAACTAAAGCAATGAAGGAGATGCAGGTGTAGTAGGAGAAACTGATGGAGACAGAAAGGAGGGGACGAAATACTCTGACTTCTTCCTTACTACTACCTTCCAGACCCCCACCAGCACCTCATTAACCAAGGCCAGCTGACTGGGAGCCTGGGGAATGAAGCCCATCAAGTCAGCCTGAGTGCCACACAAATCCCAGGGCCATCATAGTCAGGATACATTTCAGGCTACTCATGCAAAAAACCTCAAACTTATACAGATGGTTCTTAACTGAACGTGGTTTGACTTACGATTTTATCTTCTCTCACAATGCTGGACAGTGGCAGTGAGCCACAGCTCCCAGGCAGCCGCCACATGATCACAAGGGTGAACAACAGATACACTTACAACCATCATGTTTTCAGCCTTCAGAACAGTGTTCAATAAATTGTATATGATATTCAGCACTTTATTATAAAATAAGTATTGTGTTAGTTGATTTTGCTCAACTGTAGGCTAGTGCAGGGACATTTAAGGTAGTCTAGACCAAGCTAAGATATGCGGTAGTTTAGGTATTTTAAGTGTGTTTTCCATCTATGACAGTCTCAGCTTACCATTATCAGGGTGTAACCCCATTTTAAATTCAGGAAGGTCTATATACCCATTTGGGGGACCTGTAGGAGCAGGCAACCTAGATTCCTTAGATTCCTTAGATTCCTTAGATCTACCATATATTGCACACCTTGTTGGAATGATAATTACATGAAACAAACACTGCCAGGCACTTGTTTACTCTATGATATTTTTTTTTATCCTATGATAAAGCAGGTCTAAATATCCCATATAAACTCACTTAGTTCCAGGGAACTGGCATAACAGGAACTAATTTGAAATCACATCCATTCAAGACTTCTCATAAACCACCCAATGAAAGGTGAATTTAACCCTATTCTCTTAATAATTACAAACTGAACATATATGTGCCATGTGAATAAGGTAGAAAACCTGGTTACTTGAGTTCTAAGGAATGGAGAATGAAGAACCAATTGTCAAAACCCCAAGGAGTGATTTTGTTTACTGTTTTTTTAATAGGGAAAGAACAATTAAATCTGGAAAGTTACTGAATAAACATTCAGTTTACTAGTAATATGTTTTAAAAAATGTCAATTACTCTATATAAATCCCCCCAGAAAATGAAATGAGTTGGGTTCCTCTTCTCATTGTTTTGTCACCTCTAACTCATGTTTCCTTTGTATTTTCATGGAAAAGATCTGTCTCACTGTAGGGTATGTGTGTACTTATTTTTATAAATATCCAGCAGAAAAAGCATAGCTTTAAAGGGAAAAATATTTTTAGCGGGTGTTCCAAAGCAAGTTGCTTATGATGTTGTTTTTCTAGTATGTCAGTATAATAACTACATAATTTAAAAAATTGTTAAATCTATATATTTTCAATTTCATTCTTGCTTATGGAAAACTACAAAGGAAAACAGATACTTTTAAAAGAAATATAATGTTTGATTTGTGGAGAAAACAATTGGAATAAATAATTTAACAATATAGGGTTTTAAAATGTGTCCTAAGGGAAACTGGGTTCAAATAAGCTTTCTTTGATTCAAAGATGTCTTAGGGACGCCTGGGTGACTCAGTGGGTTAAACGGCTGCCTTCTGCTCAGGTCATGATCCCAGCGTCCTGGGATTGAGTCCTACTTCAGGCTCCTTGCTCAGCAGGGAGCCTGCTTCTCCCTCTGCCTCTGCCTGCCACTCTGCCTGTGCTTGCTCTCCCTCTCTCCCTCTCTCTCTCTCTCTGACAAATAAATAAATAAAATCTTAAAAAAAAAGATGTCTTAAAGTGTAAGTAATTTAAGGGTACTATGGCACAGCACCCTTATACCACTGATAACTAGATAAACTTGATTTGTTCCTGGTAATTTATGAGAAGTGATAAGATTTAGCTTAAACACAATAATAAAATAATAAATAATAAAAATCATGACCAATAACCAACCCAACCAAAATGTTGGCAATTTAGTTTAGTGCACCTGAAACATTCCAATAGTTGGTGACCTCCACACACACCTGATTTCCAGTTTTGCCAGAAGAAAGCCAAAGAATCTACAGATTTATACTCCTTCTGGTCTCAAAGATTTATACTCCTTCTGGTTTCCAGCCATTGGATTATAAAAAAGGGAGCAAATAAAGACTTACTTTAAAATGTTTAGGATTAGGGCCTTCCTTATAGGTTGTAGAGATAACTTGTACTGCAAATAAAAGTTAGAAAAACCTTAGACTAAATTCAGACTCCGAAATGAAAATATTCCAGTAGTTTACTGGTCAGTCACAACAGTCCATTTTCCAAAGTAATGCACTGCAAGAGATGAGTTTTGAGATAGTAAAGATGCTGAGACATGGATTCTTCTCTGCTTTCTCTAACATTGTTGTCATTCATTTAATTTCACTTATCTGTACATTATAATCACTCAATACATTGTTGTTATTATTATTTCAAACACTTATCTATTAGATCAATTAAGAAAAAAAAAAAAAACCAACCACGCTATTTCACCTTCATTTATTCCTTCTCTGGTGTTTTACCTTTCATTATGCAGATCCAAATTCCTGTCGATTTTCTTTTTTCCAAAGACATTTTAACATTTTTTTGCAGTGCAGGCGATCTGACAACGAATTTCCTCAATTTTTGTTTGACTAAGAGAGCCTTTATTTCTCCTTTGTTTTTGAATGATAATATCATAGAATTCTGGAAGGGTAATTTTTTTCTTTCATCACTTTATTCTTTTCTACTCTTTTCCTGCTTGCGTGGTTTCCGACAAAAAGTCCACTATAATTCTTATCCTTGTTCCTCTACAGGTAAGGTGTTTTCCCTCACTTTGGCTTCTTTAAAGATTCCTGGTTTCCAGCAGTTTGAATATGATATGCATAGTAGGAGGGGTTTTATTTTTTTGTTTTTATTCTGCATGGTATTCTCTGAGCTTTCTGGATTTGAGGTTTGGTGTCTGTCATTAATTTTGGAAAATTCCCAGCCATTTATCACTTTAAATATTTATTCTTCATTTTCTTTTTCTTTATATACCAATTAAAGGCATGTTTCATCTTAAAATTGTTCTGTAGTTTTTGGATGTGATGTTCGAATTTTTTCATAATTTTTTCTCTTGAATTTCAGTCTGGAAAGTTTTCTCTTGCCATATCTACACTTTTAATGATTCTTGGCTGTATCCAGTCTGCTTATGAAACTATGGAAGGCATTCCTCATTTCTGTTACAGTATTTCTTATTTCTAGCAGATTCTTTTGATTCTTAGAGTTTCCATCTCTCTGCTTACATTATCCATCTGTTCTTGCATGTTTTCTCTTTTTCCACTAGAGCCCTTAACATCTTAACATATTACTCGTTTCACTTCATTTTATTTTATTTTATTTTATTTATTTTATCTTATGTAAATCCCCTGCTTTTTAAAAATTTTAATTCCATTATAGTTAACATAGAGTATTATATTAGCTATATTACTTTAAGGTGTACAATATAGTGATTCAGTAATTCTATTCAATACTCAGAACTCATTGTGATAAATGAACTTTTAATCTCCTTCACTTATTTCACCCTGACCCACCTCCCCTCTGGTAACCATCAGTTTGTTCTCTATAGTCATGGTTTTTCTCTTTTTTCCTTTGTCTATGTGTTTTGTTTCTTTCTTAAAATTTTTAGTCAGTTAACATACAGTGTTATATTGGTTTCTGGAGTAGAATTCAGTGATTCATTACTTACATACAATACCCAGTGCTCATCATAACCAGTGCCCTTGTAAATATTCATCACCTACTAGCCCATTCCTACCACCTCCCTCCAACAACCCTCAGTTTGTTCCCTATCATTAAGAGTCTTTTATGGCTTGTTTTCCTCACTCCTCTTCCCCTCCCACTTCTGATATGTTCATCTGTTTTGTTTCTTAAATTCCACATATGGGTGAGATCATATGGTATTTGTATTTCTCTGACTGACTTATTTCACTTAGCATAATACACTCTAGCTTCATCCATGTCATTGCAAATGGCGAGATTTCATTCTTTTGATGGCTGAGTGATATTCCATTGTGTATGTATGCATGTATGCATTGTGTATGTATGCATACATGCATACATACACATACATATCTATGCATACACACACACGCATGTACACACACATAACATCTTCCATATTCATTCATCAGTTGATGAACATTTGGGCTCTCTTCAGAGTTTGGCTATTTTTGAAGGCGCTGCTATAAATATCAGGTGCATGTACCCCTTCAAATCTGTATTTTTGTATCCTTTGGATAAATATCTAGTAGTGAAATTGCTGGATCATAGAGTTCTATTTTAACTTTTTGAGGAACCTTCATACTGTTCCCCAGAATGGCTGCACCAGTTTACATTCCCACCAACAGAACAAGAGTGTTCCCCTTTCTCTGCATTCTCACCAAAACCTATTGTTTCTTATGTTAATTTTTGCCATTCTGACAGGTACGAGGTGGTGTCTCATTGTGGCTTTGATTTGTAGTTCCCTGATGATGAGTGATACTGAGCATCTAACTTTTCATGTCTGTTGGCCATCCAGATGTCTTCTTTGGAAAAATGTCTGTTTATGTCTTCTGCCCATTTTATAACTGAATTATTTATGTTTGGGTTGTTGAATCTGATAAATTCTTAATATATTTTCAATACTAACCATTTATCAGATACGTCATTTGTAAATATCTTCTCTCATTCCATAAGCCATCTTCTAGTTTCATTGATTGTTTCCTTCACTGTGCAGACTTTTATTTTTATAAAGTCCCAATAGGTTTTTTTTTTTTTTTTGCCTTTGTTTCCCTTGTTTCAGGAAACATACCTAACAAGAAGTTGCTCCAGCTGAGATCAAAGAAGTTCCTGCCTCTAGGATTTTGATTGTTTCCTGTCTTACATTTAGGTCTTTAATCCATTTTGAATTTGTTTTTGTGTATGGTTAGGAAAGTGGCCAATTTCATTCTTCTGTGTGTGGCTGTCCTATTTTCCCAACACCATTTGTTGAAGAGACTGTCTTTTTCTATTAAATATTCTTTCCTATTTATCAAGGTTTAGTTGACCATAGAGTGGAGGGTCCATTTCTGGATTCTCTATTCTGTTACATTGATCTATATGTCTGTTTTTATGCCAGGACCATATCGTTTTGATGACTACAACTTTGTAATACAACTTGAAGTCTGGAATCGTGATGCCTCTAGTTTTGTTTTTCTTTTTCAGGATTGCTTTGGCGATTTGGGGTCTTTTTGGGGTCATTTTAGGATTATTCATTCTATCTCTGTGAAAAATGCTAGTGGTGATTTGATAGTGATTGCTTTAAATGTGTAGGTTTATTTGGGAAGTACAGACATTTTAACAATGTTTGTTCTTCCAATCTGGGAGCATGGAATGCTATCCCATTTCTTTGTGTCCTCCTCAATTTATTTAAAAAATGTCCTATAGTTTTCAGAGTACAGATCTTTTGTCTTTTTTGGTTAGGTTTATTTCTAGGGGTCTTATTGTTTTGGGTGCAGTTGCAAATGGGGTTGATTCCTTGACTTCTTTTTCTGCTTCTTCATTATTGGTGTATAGGCATGTAACAGTTTTCTGCATATTGATTTTATATCCTGCAACTTTGCTGAATGTATTAGTTCTAGCAATTTTTTAGTGGAGTCTTTTGGGTTTTCTACATAGAGTATCATGTGGTCTGCAAATAGTGAAAACTTGACTTTTTCCTTGCTGATTTGGATGCCTTTTACTTCTTTCTGTTGTCTTATTCCCAAGGCCAAGACTTCTAGTACTATCTTAAATAGTAATGGTGAGAATGGACATCCTTGTCTTGTTCCTGACCATAGGGGAGAGCTCTCAGTTTTTCCCCACTGAGGATGTTATTAGCTGGTGTCTTTCATATATGGCCTTTGTGATGTTGAAGTATGTTCCATCTATCCATAATTTGTTGAGGGTTTTTATCAAGAATGGATGCTGAATTTGTCAAAAGCTTTTTCTGCATCTATGGAGAGGATCATGTGGTGCTTATCCTTTCTCATTAATGTGGTGTATTGTCGGGGTCGCGCCCCTAAGATGGCGCCGGTCATGCCCCTAAGATGGTGCCGGCTACATAGCCCGAGCAGCACGGACAGCCTGAAAAACATCCGCCCTGGCCACACGCGACCTCGTGCTCATCACATGAACACCACATGCCACCACTGCCTATGAGCCCCAGATACCTCCTGTTCACGTGAACACCTCTGTGATTGGCTGTATACTCCCTGTTCATGTGAACACCCCTGTGATTGGCTGTTATGCCCTATATAAGGCAAGGGAACTTCCCTGCAAGGGGAGGAAAAAAGATTGAACAGGGAATAAACAAGAGCTTGTGCATCGACCTGTGTGTGTGTTGGTGTTGTGTCATCTCTGCAGGCAGGGAGAGTGTGACAGTGTATCATGTTGATTGCTTTTTGAATATTGAACCAACCCTGCAGCCCGGAAACAAATCCCACTTAATCATGGTGAATAATTCCTTTTATGTACTGTTGAATTCAATTTGCTAGTATTTCATTGAGAGTTTTTGCATCCATGTTCATCAGGGGTATTGGCCATAATTCTCCTTTTTACTTGGGTCTTTGGTTTTGGAATCAAGATTATGCTGGCTATGTAGAATGAGTTTGGAAGTTTTCCTTCCACTTCTACTTTTTCGGAAGAGTTTAAGAAAAATAAGTGTTAACTTTTTTTTTTTTTTCAATGTCTGGTAGAATTCCCCTGAGACATCATTTAGCCCAGGACTTTTATTTATTGAGAGATTTTTTTATTATTGATTCAATTACTTTGCTGGTTATGGGTCTGTTCAAATTTTCTACTTCTTTCTGTTTCAGTTTTTGTAATTTGTAAGTTTCTAGGAGTTTGTCCATTTCTCCCAGATTGCCCAATTTGTTGGCATATGATTTTCATAGTATTCTCATAATTGTATTTCTGGAGGCACCTGGGTGACTTAGTTAGTTGAGCATCTGCCTTTGGCTCAGGTCATGATTTAGGATTGAGCCCTGCATCAGGCTCTCTGCTCCACAGTCTGCTTCTCTCTTTCACTCTCCCTCTCTGCTGTCTCTCAAATAAATAAATAAAATCTTTTAAAAATTGAATGTCTGTGGTGTTGGTAATGATCTTGCATCTTTCATTCATGATTTTATCTATCTGGGTCCTTTCTCTTTTCTTTTTGATAAGTCCGGCTAGGGATTTACCAATTTTATTAATTCTTTAGAAGAACAAGGTTTTAGTTTCATTAATTTGTTCTGCTGGGGTGTTTGTTTGTTTGTTTCTACACCATTTATTTCTTCTCCAGTCTTTATTATTTCCCTTCTTCTGCTGCCAAAATAAAGCTCTTTAGGCTTTATTTGCTGTTCTTTTCCTAGCTCCTTTAGATGTAAAGTTAGGTTGTGTATTTGAGAATTTTCTTGTTTCTTGAGGTAGGCCTGTATTGCAATATACTTCCCTCTCAGGACTGCCTTTGTTACATCCCCCAAATTTTGGACTGTCATATTTTCATTTTCATTTCCTTCTACATACTTTTTATTTTCTTCTTTAATTTCCTGGTTAACCCTTTCATTCTTTAGTAGGATGTTCTTTAATCTCCATGTATTTGTGGTCTTTGCAAATTTTTTCTTGTGGTTGACTTCAAGTTTCATAGTATTGTGGACTGAAAATATGCATGGTATGATCTCAGTGTTTTTGTTCTTGTTGAGGGCTGATTTGTGACCTAGATATGATCTATTCCAGAGAATTTTCTGTGTGTGCTCAAAAAGAATGTATTCTGCTGTGTTAGGATGAAATGTTCTGAATATATCTGTTGAGACCATCTGGTCCAGTGTGTCATTCAAAGCCAATTGTGTCCTTATTGATTTTTTTGCTTAGAGGATCTGCCCACTGAGGTAAGTGGGGTATTGAAATCCCCTATCATTAGTGTATTATTCTCAGTGAGTTTCATTATATTTATTATTAACTGATTTATGTATTTCAGTGCTTCCAAGTTGGGAGCATAAATATTTATAGTTATTAGATCTTCTTGGTGGGTAGACCCCTTAATTATGATATAATGCTCTCCTTCATCTCCTTCTTTCTTTTAAAGTCTAGTTTGTCTGATATAAATATGGCTACTACTTCTTTTGATGTTTTGTTTCTTAAATTCCATAAATGAGTGAAACTATATGGTATTTGTCTTTATCTGAATGACTTATTTTGCTTACCATTATACTCTCTAGTTCAATTCTTATTGTTACAAATGATAGGATTTCACACTTTTTATGGCTGAATAATATTCCTGTGTGTGTGTGTATCTCACATCTTTTTTATCCATTCATCTATTGATGGATATTTTGATTGCTTCCACAATTTGGCTATTGTAAATAATGTTGCCAAAACCCAGGTGTGCATATATCTTACTGAACTAATGTTTTCATATTATTGGGCAAATACCCAATAGTGGAATTACTAGATCATAGAGTAGTTCTATTTTTCATTTTTGAGGTAACACCATACTGTTTACACAGTGTTTGCAGTAGTTTTCATACCCACCAAGAGTTCATGATTGTTCCTTTTTCTCCACATTCTTGCACAAGAATGTGGATTTTTTCTTATATTTTTGATTTTAGCCATTCTGACCAGTGTAAGGTGATGTCTCATTGTAGTTTTGATTTGCATTTCCCTGATGATGAATGCTGTTGAACATCTTCTCATGTGTCTGCTTGCTATATGTATGTCTTCTTCTTCTTCTTCTTTTTTTTTTTTTTAAATTTTCAGTAGACCCATGCCCAGTGTAGAGTTCAGTGCAGGGCTTGAAATCACAACCTTGAGATAAAGACCTTATCTGAGATTAAGAGTTGGATGCTTAACAGGATGAGCCACCCAGGTGCTCTGGCTACCTGTATATGTATGTCTTCTTTGGAGAAATGTCTGTTCGTGTCTTCTGCCCATTTTTAATTGGATTATTTGGTTTTGGGGTGTTGAGTTTTATAAATTCTTTATAGGTTTTGGATACTAACCCTTTATTGGTTATGTCATTTGCAAATATCTTCTCTCATACAGCAGGTTGCCTTTTAGTTTTGTTGATTGTTTCCTTTGCTGTGCAGAAGGTTTTTATTTCTATGTAGTCCCAAAATTTTATTTTTTGCTTTTGTTTCCCTTACCTCAGGAGACATATCTAAAATAATGTTGCTATAGCCAACGTCAAAGAAACTACTGCCTGTGCTTTTTTCTCAAGATTTTTGTGGTTTGAGGTCTCACATTTAGATCTTTATTCCATTTTGAGTTTATTTTTGTGTTGGTGTCAGAAAGTGATCAGTCCCATTCTTTTGCATGTAGGTGTCCAGTTTTGCCACAATCATTTATTGAAGAGACTCTCTTTACCCCATCATTTAATTTGTCTCCTTTGTTAAAGATTAATTGACCGTATAATCACACGTTTATTTTTTGGGCTCTCTATTCTGTTCATTTGATCTACATCTCTCTCTCTCTCTCTCTCTCTCTCTCTCTCTTTTTTTTTTTTTTGTGCCAGTACCATACTATTTTGATTACTACAGCTTTGTAGTATAATTGTGATGCCTCCATCTTTTTCTTTCTCAAGATTGTTTTGGCTATTGGGATCTTTGTGGTTCCATACAAATTTTCATATTATTTGTTCTAGTTCTGTGAAAAATGCTGTTGGTGTTTTGATAGGGATTGCATTAGATCTGTAGATTGCTTTGGATGGTATGGACATTTTAACAATATTTGTGCTTTCAATACATGAGCGTTATTTCTATTTATTTGTATCATCTTCAATATTCATTAATATTTTATAAGTGATTTTATTTTTTATTTCTAGAAATTCTGTTTTATTCACATTCAAGTTGACCTCTTATTTTTATGTCTTGTTATTATTTGTCTTGTTATTTAAAATTTTATCTCATTTAAGAGATAATGATCTGCCATGATCTCTGTCATAGTAGATCACCATAGATTTATCATAGTAGAAGCTACAAACAGAATTAGCAACCCAAGCACTCAAACAATAGAATCTAAAAGAGACTGTGGAAAAAACTGTGCTCGAAATAATTGAGAGAATTCTCATTTCAAGAATATTTTTCTACTGTTCCCACTGTTCACTATTTCAAGCATAGTTATTTCATAGTCTTGTTTAGGTCTATTGTTTGAATGCTTGGGTTGCTAATTTTGTTTGTGGCTTCAACTATGATAGAGATAAGGTGGCTCTATTATAATAAAGATCATGGCAGATCATTACTTCTTATAATTAGCAATCATTAATTGGCATCCACTTTATGATCCCATCCTCTATGGAATTCCCTAATATCCTAGACACTTTAAGTGTCAAAAAATGGTTTTGCATTTATTTCTGTTGAAGAAAAACAAATGCTTCTCTCATCCTGGAAGATACTTTATGTTAATTTATCCATTTGGGATTCTTAAACTCCATGATCAGTATACATTTAGGTTTCCTAGCCATTATTTAGCACAGACTTGTGGTTTTGACTGCTCAAGCAAAGCATTAATTTTACCAAGAAATTCAGGCAGACAGCAAGTTTTCCTGGGTTCAGGAGGAGAGTGTTTATAGATCTCCTTGGATGGAGATCTATATGCAGTTGTATATCTCTACCTCATCTATGCCCCTGTCACATCTGTAACAGTTGGGTGCTAAAATCCAGCTTTTGGACACTGGGACCTACATTTAGGTCTCATACCCTTATGTTTCTAGAGATTGTGGGACTAACTTTATTTTGAGCATTGCTTTGTATTAAAAATTATTTTGTATAATTCCAGCTCTGTTAAGCCTCAGCTAACAGCACATGATGCAAAAGGATCCACAAATAAGTCATGGTGTTTTTTTTTTTTAAACTTCTGTTGTTGTATAGCAATAGATAATCAAATTACCTCTGTCATCTCCAAGCTTTTTGTAAGGTTTAGTTAAAGGTTACCATGAAGATGCTATTATCACTGAGAGACTGGTATTGCCTCCCTCACTCCATTTTCAGGTAGGTAGAGGGGAGAGCAGCTGGAGGGACAGCACCAACAGCAGCAATGTGATCCATAAAGGAATGTACAGAGGTATGTATAAAGAGCTTATAACAGCATCCCACATCCAGATGATGACCAGTGTAAATCCCTGAAGATTCTCAAAATTACCTGTGGAGGGGAATCTAGCAAAGATTAGATTATACCATGACATGAGTTAGGGACTTCAATAATAGTAAATTGTACTTAAAAATATGGCCTCACAATATGTTGGCTAATTGAACATAATTTAAAAAAATATGACCTCACAGCCCAGCAGAGACTCAGGAAAAGGAGTACCATCTGTAAAGTAGTGCTGACTCAAAATGAGACATAAGTGGGGCCAGAATCTGGAGAAAAACACCAGAGCCAAGGGCATTAATTCCAAGAACATGTGTGTATGTGTTTATGTATGTATATGCATGCATGTGTGTATCTGTATACACAGATGTATGTGTATATGTGTTTGGTTTCTAGAAAGGTCAACACCCATTCCCAAAACTGCAGACAAAAGAAACAAGATAAGGTTTACACATATCTATTACATTTGACAATGAGATTTATCTACTCCTGTAAGAATAGTTGGACTAGATAGGTAAGATCCCTTTCTCCTCTGAAATTATTTGATTCTAATGCTTCCATGTATCATTGTCTTTTTGATTCATGTCATTGAGCTCTTCTCCATTTTATACTCTTCTCCCTAAGGGGAAATAGCATTTGACTGTCTATATTTTGAATATTGTGTAACCCACTCGTTCTTACTTGACCCTAATCAGATAATATGTTAGTACATGTGTTTCTACACTTCCTTCCCATCAGCCCTTGTAAAATGACTAATAAATAAATAAATAATTAATAATAAATAATTCTCCAATAGAACTTAATTTTAGCATATTATTGGTAGTGGGTTTTTTGGACAAGGAATCTGAACATGACAGATACTAACTCTTTATTCATAGACCCACTCTATGTTGACTAACACTTATCTAACATTGCAAAAGCCAGTCACTGATATAAGTACTTTACAAATATTAGGCAATTTAATCCTAGAAAACCATGAGAAAGATACTGTTATTATCCCCATTTTACAAGTTAGAAAACTGAAGATCCCAAAATTAATTTATTTGCATGGCCAAATTTCAAGCATTTCAAATGTCAATGTTATTATAGGCTGGGTTCTTTAGAAAGCAGATCCAGAGTGGATTTTGGCTTCTAAAAAGTTTGTAAGTACTCTCAGAACAAAAAACCTGTAGAAGAAAAGAGAAGAAAGTAGCATTGAGCAGAAAGAGAACTTGGAAAAATGCAGTCTTAGCAATAGCCTTTGTCAAGGCCATGGGGAACTCTGAAGCAGAGGTGGTCCTTCATAGTGATTTCAAGTAGGGTAAGGGGACCATGACTTCCAGAATGACCAATCATTGAAAGCTGCTCTTGGAAAAGGGGGCATGGCCATGGTGAAGCAGCTTTCTCCAGTCAAGGACATTTTCCAGAGAAGGGCAGCATCCGTAGCCACTAGGAAAATAAATTTTCAGCCCTAAAGGGGGAACAGGGAAACATATCAGCAACTACCACATATGTACTTAGGAATCATTCAAGGTTCTTAAGATGCATCTTCTGATTCAGTGGGTCTGGGCTTGGGCTGAGAGTCTGCATTTCTAACAAGCTCCCAGGTGATGCCAGTGCTGCTGGTTTGTGATAGCAGGATCCTGGTCATGCAGTACCAATGCTGGAAAGTTACAAATAGAACCTAAGCTGTCTGGTTATGAGACTGTGGTCTTACAACTCTGCTGCACTACTGCTTAAAGAAATTTTCTACTAAATTCTAATTCTCAAGAACTTGACATACCAAGCCAGACTCTCTAGCTTTAAAAAATTTTCAGATCTCCTGGCCTATTTCTTTAATGGACATGCTGTCCCAAGCATTTGTTTATTGCTACAGTCTATCATTGCTGGCTTTCTTAGTGGTGTTTCCATCCAGAATGTTCTTTTTTTTTTTGCTAGCTTGACAGGTTTTTTTCCCTCCAACCTTGAAGCAAATGTATCAAACATGAGAATGAACCTGGCTGCTTGGTATTCATAATTTGTGGCATATGCTGGTTATTATTATTTTTATCAGAAAATTACCATTTTTCTATCTAGAGTTTATTATATTCTTAGGTATGATTTTATTATGTATTAAAGCCATTTTTCCCCTCAAAGGAGTCTATCTTTAATTTCATAATGAGAACCAGTAAGAGCACTGGATTTGACATCCAAGTTCATTTATACTCATTTTTATAGAAAAATCTCTATTCTATAAAGTCAAACCTATACTAAGAATTTTCCAGGTCATAATATCTTGCTAATTACATGATGATACTCTTCTCACTATGTACTCCCTATAAGCACAAAGGGAAGATAAAGTGTCATGCAATTTTATAATATCTACAAAAAAGGATAAATGGGAGAATCAGTAATGTGTGTTAGCCTTTACCTTATTTGAAATTCTTACAGAAAACAGTGATCTAATTATTTTACTTTTCATCATTTTAAAAGAAGTATGCCATTGTGTGTGTGTGTGTGTGTGTGTGTGTGTGTGTATAAGATCCTATATTGAGATTGAGTAGGAGTGAAATGGAAAAGAGAAGTGATCTTGAGGATATTTATTGAATTGTGAGATTTAAAGTCTTGAACTGGGCAACACTCTGGTTAAGAAATTTCTTCTAGTTCAGTCTGTTCCCTAGGCAACAAAAGTCTGTGTTTAAAAAGGAAAAAAAAAAAAGATGGCACTTAGAGTAGTTAAAATTTCAGTTATTCTTCATTCAGGAGATTCACAATGAAACATCATTTAATTAAATATTTTAGTTAATAACAGTTACTTTAAGAATTTGGATCAGCATATGGAGTAGTTGTGTCGCTGTAATGATGGGTCTCCAAGTGTGGTCGCTGGACCAGCAACATCAGCATCACCAAGGAACTTGTTAGAAACGTGAACCCTCTGTCCCCATCCTAGATCTGCTGAATCAGAAACTGAGGCTGGGATGGGGCTGGGGGCCCAGGAAGGACAGCAGTCTGTTTCACAAGCCCTCCAAGTGGCTCGGAGGCCCACACAAATTTGAGAACCGTTGTGGTTAGGAAACACTTTAAGTCTGTTTAGAACTGAACTGCTTCTGTTCCAGAATGCTTTTCTGCACATCTCTATGGACGTGTATAGACACAAAATCTTTAAAACATTAGTTTGAAGGAATTCTTACTAAAATAGTTGTATCAGAAACAAATTTCTTTCTCAAGAGGATTGGATTACAATTGTCTCTAAAGTTCCCCTTAATGCATTTTTCTATGCCTAAACTGTAGAAGTTGCAAGTTGCATGGGCAGCTTCAGCAGTAAAAATGCCACCATTGAATTTAATTTCAAGCAATATCTGGAAGAGCAGTCAGCAGCAGGAGACATCTTTCAGAAGGAAAGGATGTCTTTTTTCTTTAAATCGAGTGGAAAATGACTCCCATCGGATTGTTGAAAGCAGCCTTCCTATTGTGGTGGAGTGGTAGTTTGTGAGGCTCTCTCCTCTCTTTCTGCTGCTTGGAGAGAAGGTCAGGGAAGATAAGAGCTGTGAACAGGAGGGGAGATACTGTATTTTGTTCCTGGCTTTTCTTCCTTTCACTAGTTGATACTGGCGAGATAGCTGTAAGATCAGTAACCACTGGTTGAGAAGAAAAAGACTAGACCCTTGTTTTCAAAACCATAGAAGAGATAACCTATGGTATTCAAAGCCACTATCTAAGAGAGAAGTTGGAAAGTCCCAAGAGCATACTTATCTAAAATCTTGCAGCCCTAGAAATAACTGAGTATAAGCTAGTCAGTTAAAAAAAGAAGTAAAAATTGAACAACATCCAGAGACAAGAGCAAAGCTGAATTTAGCTTTAATTTAAATATTAAGACTTAATGTAGCAAGAGTTATATGGAGGTTTTAAAACTTGTTTTTACAACCAACAATTATTGAGTGTCCATTAAACCAGGTGCTGTATTAAGCACTGAAATGCAAAATCTATATTTAAATATCTTATTTAAGTATAGTGTTTTTCAAGCAGTGTTCTTTATTTGTTCTAACGTGTTTTCAAAACTATACCAAACAGGGAAATTACTGCTCTACCACTCAGTAATGGCTTATAGCTATCATTTATATGTTTCCAAAATAAGAGCTCATTTAATTCTGACAATTCTCTGAGGTTTGCACCATTTAATCTTCATTTATTTCATATGTGGGAAAAAGAAAACTGTTGTCTAGACATTTAGCCTTAATCAATCAAGTAACTTATGGAGGCAAAATTTCACCCCTGGTCTGACTACAAACCCGGCTCTTAATTTCTGTACTCATTGTCCTCAATCAATTCCTTATCACCATGTGGGACTGATGGTTGACCATGCAACCAGCATATACACTATCCCCTTGTAGTCTTGTTTTCTAATTGCAAGTTCTTCAGTGGGGTAAATGTGTCTTTTAAAAGTTAACTGTGTGTGTTTCATATACTCAGAAATCAAGTTCAGTTAGGAGTGAAATTTTAAATTGAGGCTAATTATACACCCGCTGTAAGTGTACATTTCAATATTTTAAAAATAAATTTGCCAATTGTGCAACCATAACTATAAATTGGTTTTAAAACATTTCTACTATCCTAATAGGATCACTCATGCCTCTTTACTTTTTTAAATTAACATATAATGTATTATTTGTTTCAGGGGTACAAGTCTGTGAATTGTCAGTCTTACACAATTCACAGCACTCACCAAAGCATAGACCCTCCCCCCTGCCCGTAACCCAGCCACCCCATCCCACCCACCTCCTCCCCTCCAGCAACCCTGTTTGTTTCTGGAGATTAAGAGTCTCTTATGGATTGTCTCCCTTTCCGTCCCATCTTGTTTCATTGTTCCCTCCCTTCACCCCATGAACTCCTGCCCTGCCTCTCAAATTCCTCATATCAGTGAGATCATATGATAACTGTCTTTCTGATTGACTTATTTCACATAGCATAATACCCTCTAGTTCCATCCACATTGTTGCAAATGGCAAGATTTCATTTCTCTTTATTGTTAATTCTCCTAACTACCACTCCACCCGGGCAACCAATCATCAGCTTTCCATCTTTGTAAATTTTCCTTTTCTGAAAATTTCACCTAAGTGGAACCATAAAACACGTCGTCTTTTATAGCTGTTAAGTCTTCCACTTAACAATGTCTATTTTTTTTCCACTTAACAATATTTTTGAGTTTGCTTATGGCAGAGCATGAATCAATAGTCCATTCCTTTTAATTGTTCAATAGTATTCCATTGTGTGAATATACCACATTTTACTTATTTATTCATTCACTGGCTGATGTACCAGATTTAAGTTGTTTACAGTATTTTGCTATTATTATTAATTTTGTGGTGCACCTGGCTGGCTCAGTCAGTTAAGCATCCAATTCTTGATTTTGGCTCAGGTCATGATCTAAGTGTGAAGCCTGTTTGGGTTTCTCTCTCTCCTTCTCTCTTTGCCCCTCTCCACTCATGCTCTCGTTCTCTCCCTCTCTGAAATCATCATCATCATCATCATCATCATCATCATTTTGCTAAGAACATTAGTAGCTAAGAGAACCATAACTCTTTGTGTAGACCTATGTTTTTATTTCTCTTGGAAAGATGCTAATGAGTGGAATTCCTGGGACATATGATAAGCTTATAGTTAATTTTTAAGAAACTCCCAAACCAGTTTTTAAAGTGACTGCACCATTTTATAATTCCACCAGCAACAGTTTCCCCACAACTTCACCAAAATTTGATATTGTATTTTTTTTTAATTATAGCCATTCTAGAGGGTATGAAGTGATATGTGGTTAAAATTTAAATTTGCATTTTCTTAATGACTTATGATGCTGAGCATCTTTTCATGTATTTAACTGCCATTAATATAGCTTGTTTGGTAAAATATCTGCTCAAATCATTTACCATTTTTATTAGGTTGTCTTCTTATTATTGAGGTATAGGAATTCTTTGTATATTCTAAGCCAATATGAATTATGTAGTCCTAAATTTCTCATGTATTTTAGAAAGACAATGTACAGTAGTACTTCAATATCTATACACCTCAAAAACATTGAATCCACATCATATAATTTCTATGTTGATGAGCAGATTCAGTAAAATTGAAATTTAGGATATCTGCAAACACCCTATTTTTTCTGTGAGGTCTTATTCTTCACAGATGGAATTAGGAAACACAACCTGCTTTTTAAAGACTTATTTATTTATTTATTTGACAGACAGAGGTCACAAGTAGGCAGAGAGGCAGGCAGAGAGAGGGGGGGGGAAGCAGGCTCCCTGCTGAGCAGAGAGTCCAATGTGGGGCTCAATCCCAGGACCCTGGGATCATGACCTGAGCTGAAGGCAGAGGCTTTAACCCACTGAGCCAGCCAGGTGCCCCCAGCACAACCTGCTTTTTTAAAAGAAGCCTCTTGTAATCACAGTATGGTGTTTTTAAAACATGTCATCAAATTATTTGACATTCTTTCCATAAAGAGATTAATTTTTTCTCTCCTACCCTAGATTCTGTGCTGGCTTGTAAGCGCTTCGATTAACAGAGTTTGGTGGAAGTAATGCTATGTGACTTCCAAGCTTAGGTTGTAAAAGGGCAGGCATATTCAGCCTTGTTTGTTGAATACTTGCTCTTGAAGCCCTGAGCTCCCATTTAAAATATCCATCTATTCTGAGGCTGCTGCTATACTGTGAGGAAACCCAAGCCATAGGCAGAGGTGGTGTGTAAAAATTCCATTGGCAGTCCCAACCAAGGCCCCATTTTTGCATGTAAAGAGGCTACCAGATGATTCCACTCTCCAGTCATTCAAATATTCCCACCTGAGGCCCAAGACTTCATGGAGCATGGAAAAGGGATAAGTCATTCCCACTGAAGCCAATCTGAGTTCCTCACCCACAGAATCTATGAATATAACAGCATGATTGGTGTTTCATGCCGCTATATAAAAGCATATTGTTCACTCAGCGTTCTTTTAACTATAAGGGACAGAAGCCCCCCAGGATTACTCAGATAACATGAAGTGTATGAGGAGGATCTTCTCATGAACTTAGAAGACAGTAGAAAACCATTAGAAACTGAAGTTTCACTTACCATCTCTCAGGGACATCTGTTCTCATTTGCGTGCCTGCTCCATCGTGCTCACATGGCAGACAGAATTCTTTAGGGTGCTTATCAATCTGTATATGACCTCACAGCTTCCCTGCCTTGGCCCCTACCTACATTATCACTTCTCAGCTTTATGTACCTGTGCCAACCAATAGTCTTTTAGCTCAAATTCTCAAATGGTATGACTAATTAGTTCAGCTTATTTATTTGAACTAAGCCATTCAAGCTATAGATGAGCCAGTATTGACTATGTTGGGATAAAAGTATGCACTCCTAGTGACAAGACATGGGTCTAAGACATACAGTGTAGAGACGTGCTCTTTTAGGAACTGGGGGCAAGGAAGGAACCATGAAACTTATGTATTTCGCTAATAATAACTACATATGATGAAGACTATGAGGGAAATGTACACAACACACTACAAAGTGGCAAAAGGAGAGTGATTAATTCTGATGGAAGTCAGCAAGCCATCATGAAATTGGTGGCATTTGGACTTTGTCTTAAAGGATAAGTAGGACTTAAGAATTTTTCAGGCCAAGACAATGACTCAGAGCAAAGAAACACCTGAGATAATGAGGAAATGGTGAGTACTTTCATGGGATTATGTTGCCAAAGAGCTTGGAAACCTAAGGCCAGGACACTGGGATGACATACCTGGAATGTCCCTTTTCATTGTAATCCTGTCAGAGAAGGAGTAAACTTTGAGTCAATCAATGTGATAGTCATACAAGATTTAGATTTATTCTCTAAGTTCGTAATTCTGAAATCTAAGTGTGCATCATTGTGTGGAGACATTTTTTTCTTGAATTAAGTAGGCTCCACAGCCAATGTGGAGCTCAACTCATGACCCAAACTCATAGCTCAAGAGTTGAATGCTCTACTGACTGAGCCAGCCAGGTGCCCCAATCTGGAGCCTTTTTTAAGACAACAGATTGCCAGACCCCATCTGAGTTTCTGATTTAGTAGGTCTAAGGCAGCCCTTGACAACTAGCATTTCTCTTTCCCAGGTAATGCTGCTGCTGCTCCAAGGATGACACTCTAAGAACCAATGCTCACTGCAGATGTCCTTTAGAGCTCATGCTAATCTGGGGCCAGGATTTAGAACTCACAAATTGCTGTCTGATTCTGCTGTAGACTCACATTTCCCAAAGGACTGAATTTTCCTTCTACTTTTATATCAGCAGTTTGCCTGATCTAGGGTGATGAATGGCCAAGCTGTATGAATGTTTCACAACTGCAAGTAAATGGTTGCCATAGTGATTCTGTCTTATTTTAGGGATATATTTGTACAGGGCTTGGAATTAGAGTTGAAAATGGAGTCCATCACTTGATAATCAAAGTGAGTAATTGCAATGGTGACTGCATTGGTGAGGGCTTATGAGCCAGATATGATCAGCACAGAGAATAGAGAAATGTCACTGTCTGTTTTTGTTTATTACAGGAGCATGCTTGTTTCTTCTTGGTACTCACTGTATTTTGTAATTATTTAATTTTTTTGTTTGCTTATTGATTTCCTGGCTCTACTACTTGATTATAAGTGCCACAAAGATTAGGATCAAGTGTGCCTTGTTTATAATTTTGTTCCCAGCCCTACTATGATTAAATAAATGGATAAATAAGAAAGAGCTAATAGTCTAGTTAATGTATAATCACATTACAACATAATAAGTGGTTTAACAACTGAATATTGAGAAAGCTATAGAATATAGAAGATGGAGAAAGTAATTCTGCCCCAGGGGAGTCAGAGAAGGTATTACTGATAAGAAGGTCTTTTAGATGAAGGTTTGTAAGATAAGTAGGTGTTTATAACATAGGGGTGTTGTGGGCTGACATTGAAGACAAAAAAAAAATCATATGTGAAAGAATGGCTATGTGATAGAACATAGCACGTGGGAATAGATGATATGATGAGGGCAAAAGGGATGATAGAAGGAAATAAGATAAGAGATGGAAAAAGCATACTGGGACTGGAGTGTAAAAGGTTTGGGATACCATGCCATGGGCTTGAACCTCACATCACATTAGAGGTATGAGAGTGACTTGATTAGATTGTAAGATATCCCTGATGGTCAGTAGGAGGGAGGAAGGGTCTCTAGTAGGTCTAAAGGACCAGTTAGAAGAGGGTTGCAGTCATTCAGGCAAGAAATGATGATGTCCTGGACCAAACCATAACCTTGGGAGTCAGAAGAGTAGGAGATATTTGGGTGGTATTTAGAAAGCAAAATCAATTAATAAGTCTTGGTATCTGATAGACTATGATAGATTTGTGTGAGAGCAGAGTGAGGATTTATTTTATGTAACACTTATTGTGTGCCACATAAGTTAATTGTTAAATACTGTTCTAAGTATTTTACAGGCATTAATTCACTTAATGTTAGCAGATGTGTGAAGTAGATACTATTATTAACCCAATTTTACAGATGGGAAAATCTAGGTACAAAGATATTAAATAACTTGCTCAACATCTCACCGTTATTAAGTGGTAGGAGCCAGGATTTGAACCCAAAATGTCTGGTTTAAGTTCCATGTTACTCAACAGTAAAGGAGTTATCTCATAATTGCCTTGGCTCCAAGGACAAGAAATCTAGGAGCAATTACAAAGTGCATAAAAGGAGTAAATTCAGCTTCTGGAAACTGAACTATTTTGTTCTTCCTTTGTCTTTCAAATGCTAACAAAATATTCTCCCATTTCCAAAATTAATGATTTCAATGACTTTCTGAATGGGATCGAATGGGACAGAAATGAGAGACCATTGGTTCTGAATGGATGCCAAAGTGCAGAGTTAGAGCCTGATTTAGAGAGCTCCCTGATGAATTGTGGTAGGTGGGTTTTGAAGAAAGGACTCTATCTGAGGAAAGTCCCAGTGTTCATGATGGATAGGGGTTCTTATAATAACTATATCCTGTAAGACCATCTTCTTTGCTTGTTAGAAATCCACTAAGCAGATATAGTGGGTTGCTGTTTTCCTATAATTCTTAGGAAAAGCTTCTTACATAAAATGCAATATATCTTATATACTTTGACATTTCTAGAAGTTAAACCAGATGGACATGGAGCTTTCAAATCTACATACTATTGGATGGTAAAAGACAACTTCCTAGGGAATAACCTAAAAATGACTTTTCCTCTATCTCTTCCACATATTCCCCTTAAAATCTGGCCTAATTTCTCTAAGCCAGGAGCAGAGAATGTGGCCCTGGCTCAGTAAAGCCACCAGGAAATATAATAGTTAGGGGAAATGGTTCTAAGACTCATTTGGGTGGTGACAAGCAAGTAATCAGAGAAATGTTTGTGTCCTTATTGTGTGCCTTTAGTATACTGTCCCACTGATAGAATTTGAACCTTCATGCATTCTCTGTTCTGTTGTGTTGGCAGAAATTTAAAATTACTCTATGAGTAGAAATTATGTTCTAGCACTTCCAAGAACTACTAATAGGATCACTGCTTGTGTTGGTGATTTAAAATGGAAATCTCTAATTATCTTATATAAATATAAATGCATCCGTTCAAAATTATAGTTTGTTAATAAGAGTAAATTGAAAGCTGGCAAAGTATGGTTTGGTATGCAATGTTCTCTCTATAGCTTTGAGTTATGTTAGCTTTGATTATGTTGAAGAAGACTAACTTGTCTTTATAAAGCCCAAATTTACTGATATCGTTAACATGGGATGGAAAAGGGGTTTTATTAATATTTTTTCAATGTCTATTATTTTTAATTCTCACTGTAATTGAGAAATGACCACATTTAAAATTTGTTTTGTATTGTTGCGATAGAGGGCTATTGCTTTGGTATTAATTTTTTCCATGTGGATGTCAAGGGCAATACATGAAGTTAAAAAAGGAAAAACGAGCGTTCATTTTTAAAGTTGTGATAAAAACATAGTATAAAATTTGCCATCTTAACCATTTTTAAGTGTACAGTTCAAGAATATTAAGTACATTTGCACTATTGTGCAATAATCGCTACCATCCACCTCCAGAACTTTAACTTTCCAATATATAAACAATAACCATGTCATATATATTATTACCTATCCATTTATATTAAAAGGGGCCTCGGGGGAGAATGTAAGTCACCAGCCTTCCTATATTAGAAGATGTGACCTTTCCTGTTCTGGCATTCTGGCACAGAGGAGGCATATTGTAAATTTGAATGAATATAGAAATTCTCAACATCTCCACCACTTCTCTACTGGGAAAGAGTGGATGATGCCTATAGTTCAATTCTATTTGGTCCTAATGAAGTGCTCCTTAGTGTTTAGAACTCATAGTGCTCTGGTATAACCATCAGTTGCAAATGGCAGAGTTTGTAGGACATAATTATCTATACATGACATTCATCTTTGGGTCTCATATGTTAACAGTGCTCTTGGGCGTTTGTTTACATACTCCCTATGGTTGGTGGCCCACAGAAATAGAAATATGAGAAATATGAAGACATTGTATCTCCTCTCTGTCTGGCTGGGGGTTTTTGGTGTTTTTAGCCAGATCTAGATTAGCTTTATTTGTCTGTAACTCTGGGTTTTAAAATTGGCCTTTTGTATTCCCTTGGGCTCAGCCTACCCACTTCCAGATGAGTGAAGACATAAGAGCTCAGTGAGAATAATAACCATTATACCATAGTTTGAGTACTCACTGTGTGCCAGGCTTCATGATGTGTCTTACATATGTTATTTCAAATAATCCCCCCATTCACTCTCCAAGATAAGGGTGAGGTTTCCATTTACAGCTGATGTAAATGTGGTGTCTGTCTGTGTTATATATGCCATTTCACTTAATCCTTAAAGCCCCTTTGTTATATGCTTCATTTCACTAATGAAGAGACTGAGGTTCAAAGGGCTTAGAAATTCTTGATGGTTACTTAACTGTAAGTGACAAAGCTGGGATTCAAGTTCAGGCCTGTATGATTTCAAAGTCTATGTTATTTCTCTCAATCCCCTTTAGATTTCCCCTTTGAGTCACCTGAATTCGAATCCTACTTAGACTACTGATCTTCCACAGGCTGGTTTTTGTTTTGTTTTGTTTTGTTTTTATGTTTTTATCTAGCTTGACTATTTCTTGCCATCCGTTATTCATGAAGATAATGAATCAGCTCTTCAGAGTTCTGGGTCTTTGGGGGAGGCATTAGATAGATAATTTGCTCCTGGGAGAAATAATCTTGTCAAGGCTTATGGCTGTTTCAAAAAACTGTAAGTGTAAAAGGCTTAACGTCAAGACCAGGTACTGGCTGAATGCACTTAAACATATAAATTGACCTTCATTAACACCATTTGAGAAGAGATGGGAGGGCTAACAGTAAGGAAGACTAATACCTCAAATTCTCTCTGAAGTATTTTTTCATCTTAAATGAACAAAAGGAGAGCAGACATGATATAGCTGTTGTTGTTTTATCATATTAAAAAATCAATATTAATTTTTAGTAACTGGCTTTTGCAAGTCTTTGTATTTGAGGTTTTTTTTTTTTAAATTTTTTATTTTTTTCTAAACATATATTTTTATCCCCAGGGGTACAGGTCTGCGAATCACCAGGTTTACACACTTCACAGCACTCACCAAAACACATGCCCTCCCCAATGTCCATAATACCACCCCCTTCTCCCAAACCCCCTCCCCCCAGAAACCCTCAGTTTGTTTTGTGAGATTAAGAGTCACTTATGGTTTGTCTCCCTCCCAATCCCATCTTCTTTCATTTATTCTTCTCGTACCCACTTAAGCCTCCATGTTGCATCACCACTTCCTCATATCAGGGAGATCATATGATAGTTGTCTTTCTCTGCTTGACTTATTTCGCTAAGCATGATACGCTCTAGTTCCATCCATGTTGTCGCAAATGGCAAGATTTCATTTCTTTTGATGGCTGCATAGTATTCCATTGTGTATATATACCACAACTTCTTGATCCATTCATCTGTTGATGGACATCTAGGTTCTTTCCATAGTTTGGCTATTGTGGACATTGCTGCTATAAACATTCGGGTGCACGTGCCCCTTTGGATCACTACGTTTGTAGCTTTAGGGTAAATACCCAATAGTGCAATTGCTGGGTCATAGGGCAGTTCTATTTTCAACATTTTGAGGAACCTCCATGCTGTTTTCCAGAGAGGTTGCACCAGCTTGCATTCCCACCAACAGTGTAGGAGGGTTCCCCTTTCTCCGCATCCTCGCCAGCATCTGTCATTTCCTGACTTGTTGATTTTAGCCATTCTGACTGGTGTGAGGTGATATCGCATTGTGGTTTTGATTTGTATTTCCCTGATGCTGAGTGATATGGAGCACTTTTTCATGTGTCTGTTGGCCATCTGGATGTCTTCTTTGCAGAAATGTCTGTTCATGTCCTCTGCCCATTTCTTGATTGGATTATTTGTTCTTTGGGTGTTGAGTTTGCTAAGTTCTTTATAGATTCTGGACACTAGTCCTTTATCTGATATGTCATTTGCAAATATCTTCTCCAATTCTGTCAGTTGTCTTTTGATTTTGTTAACTGTTTCCTTTGCTGTGCAAAAGCTTTTGATCTTGATGAAATCCCAATAGTTCATTTTTTCCCTTGCTTCCCTTGCCTTTTTTGTTGTTCCTAGGAAGATGTTGCTGCGGCTGAGGTCGAAGAGGTTGCTGCCTGTGTTCTCCTCAAGGATTTTGATGTATTTGAGGTTTTAATAGACTAGCAAAATAATTCCATAGTCCTGTCCTTTTCTTGCTTTTCCCCCACACCACAAAGGTAGTGCATTTTTATTGTAGAAAAATTGTAAAACATAGAAGAGTGAAGGAAGAAAATGAAATATGCTCCTTTGTTGATCTCCTTTCTTGATGTCAGGAGAAAGGACCTCTTGATTCACCATTCTATTACAGAGCATACTACATATAAGCGTTCTCTCTTTGGTTTGAGTGTAACAAATAGATTTCCAAATATTCAAGTTAAGAATGAACTCATGTTATATAAAAGACTGAATACTTGTTAATATACTTGTCTTAAGAAAACTAAGACCTCCTGATAGTTTACAACCAGTTTCTAGTTTGTGATTTTTTTTTCTCTATACCTTTTCTTTTTTTTTTTTTTTTTTTTTCAGAGAGAGGAGGGAGGAGAGGCAGAGGGACAGGGAGAGAGAATCTTAAGCAGGTTCCGCACCCAGTGCAGAGCCCAGCATGGGCTTGATCTTACAACACGGAGATCATGACCTGAGCCAAAAATCAAGAATCAGATGCTTAACTGACTGAGGCACCCAGGTGTCCTTATTTCTCTATATCTTAAGAATAACTGATCATAGAAAAAAAATTAGTAAACCTCTTGTTTAAATGTATCTCTATTCACTTTAAAAAGTTGATTTTGAAACTACATTGAACTTCCTAGACTGAAATGTGTCTGTTACAGGTTTATTTGCAAAAAACTCATTTTTATCCCTGACAGAACAGAGCTACCTGATGGCATATTTTCAGTTATTTACAGGGTTGAAAATGCTCTGTTTTGGGGAGGATGAGATGGCCTATCTGAAAGCATTAGGCACAGTCTTGCACCGAGTAGGTGTTTGGTGCAAATTGAGTGCCGATAATATTCACAGAGCATTCCAGTGCAGCTTAGGCAGCTAGGAAGTTTTCTCTTGTGCTGTTGTGGCTGTAAAGACTTAAGTAGAGCTCAGAATTTATCCCTCCCTCTGTCCAGTGCATGTTCTTTAATTTGTGCTACTTTGTAGGGCTCCTCGGGGCAAAGAACACACGTCTTTTTAACAGTAGATTAGGGGAGAGTGCTTTAATAAGGACAGACTATTATGCTGTAAGGATTATTTAGAAAGTAAATTTCATAAGAATAATTTTCAGTGTATTTGCTCATGTGCACCTCTGTGTGCCTGAAGGACATTTACGAATTTTCAGATGGCTCCAACCGGATATTCCATAGCACTGTAGTCCCATCAGGTGAAAATAAACAAATAAAAATTATCTCTGTTCACTGTTGTATCCGCAAAGCTTCAAACAGTGCCTGACATAATGGCCAACCATGATTTATCCTATTCCTCTTTCCATTTTCTTTCTTTCTTAATGGACTTACCACCAGAGTCCCCTTTGACTTCATCTTTTCCTTCACACCTGTCCTAATCTGTCTGAGCTGCTATAACAAAATACCATAGGTTCAGAAGTAACAGAAATTTATTTTTCACAGTTCTGGAGGCTGAGAAGTTCAAGATTAAGGTACTGGCAGATGCAGTATCTGGTGAGAGCCTGCTTCCTGGTTTGATAGACAACCATCTTTTGGTTGATGGTGGAAAGGGCAAGGCAACTTTTTGGGGTCTCGTATAAAAGCACTAATGCCATTGATGAGTGTGTCATCTTCATGACCTAATCACTGCCCAAAGGCCCCACTCCCAATACCATCACATTGAGGATTGGGTTTCAATGTATGAATTTGGTGAGGACATAAACTATTCAGTTTACAGCAACCCTCATATCCCATTTGACACTGTATCTACCAGTCTTGCCTGCAATATGTCTGGAGAATCACTCCCTCATCTCTGTTCTCATTGCCTGAGAATAAATATGTTCACCTGGTTGACATAATGCGGAATTTCTTCTCAGAATTAGGAATGTGGGGATGTCCAAGAAAAAGTGGATGGGATAAAAGATAGGGAGTCCTAAGAGCCAGGGCCCTTTTACACTGGTGTCTCCCACATATTGGAATAGAGACCATGGCTGCCAGAGATTTCATGAAACCATTAAGGATACACTATCTTGATCACATCTCCTCATAGTAAATACCATGGACTCTAGTTATGTGGGGGTGGAGTAGGTCATTTTTTAAAAAAGCCATGTAGTAGAAGTAAATTTGTAAAACTTGTGGGTCAGATAATATTAAGCCAGGGATTTCTTATAGTTTTTAATTTTTTTGCATTCGATTGTGAAATTGTAAGGGGCAGTAATGCTACACAAACTTAATATGGAAATACAGTCCTCTTTCCCCAGACTCAGCTGGAATGTGTGGAAAGCTGTGGAAAGAGGCCCAGAATGGGAGAGCATGGCCTAGGAGCATTATGTGAGAATGTAGGTTATACAGATCAGCCTCAATGCAAAAGGGGACTGAACTGGAGGCCAGGTCAGATCATGAGAGGTTTCATTGATTATATCAAATTTTCTCTAAATCAGTTCTGTTATATCATAAATAATATTTTATGCTATATATTAGGGTTCTTTAGAGAAACAGAACCAAATAGGATACATCTATGTATCTATACCTACCTATACAGAAATAAAAATTTATCATGAGAAATTGACTCATGTGATTGTGGAGGCTGAGATCTTCTATGATCCGTTGTCTGCATGCAGAGACCCAGGGGAGCTGGTGCTATTCTGAGTCTCGAAGCCTGAGAATCAGGGGAGGCAATGATGTATACCCCAGTGCAGGGCCAGGAGATGAGATATTCCAGATTTATCAATGGAAGGAAAAGGGGGCAAATTCTTCCTTACTTTCGTTCTATTCAGGTCCCCAGTGGATGGGATACTACCCAACCACATTGTGAAGGGCAGTCTGCTTTACTGAATCCATCAATTCAAGTGCTAATCTCATCCTAAAACACCCTGATGGATACACCAGAAACAATGTCTAATGTGGGCACCTGTGGCCCACTCAAGTTGACATGTAAAATTAACCATCATACTTTACAAAGAATTTATGTAGAAATGTGACAAGAAGGTACTGGTCATATTCTTGTAATAATTATTTTGCATTGTCAAAACATACCTCAGAAGTCCTGTAAAATTACTTTATGAGCAACCTTTGTGGAGTATAAATATTTATATTTAGAGTATTTATGTTATTACCCAATAGTATTCCACTTATAGGTTTTTATTTTTTTATAATTTTTCATTTTTTATAAACATATAATATATTTTTATCCCCCGGGGTACAGGTATGTGAATCACCAGGTTTACACACTTCACAGCACTCACCATAGCACATACCCTCCCCAATGTCCATAACCCCACCACCCTCTCCCTACCCCCCTACCCCCAGCAACCCTCAGTTTGTTTTGTGAGATTAAGAGTCACTTATGGTTTGTCTCCCTCCCAATCCCATCTTGTTTCACTTATTCTTAGTATCCACTTATAGGTTTTTAAATGTGAGATTTGATGTTTTACATTAAAGAATATAACTTAAAAGACTTAAAAAATATATATGTATATGTGTAAAATATATATGTTTACATATGTATATAAATATTGAAAAATATATGTAAATAATTTAAATAAATTAAGAAACTTTAAAACTACTTCTCAACTTACAGAAAATGATTCCTTCTATTGAAAAATCCCTCATGCTTTCAGGATTGATTAATTTTGGAGAGGAGGGTAGCAGAGAAATGTTAGGGATCAACAGAAGATGAGTGAGAAATTAAGATAAAATATTGCTAAGTTATGCCAATGAGAGGAAATGGATTTTATTATTTATTTTTTACTATGAACAACTTCTCAGGGAAAATATCCATTCTATAAAAAGGAATACATGCAGAACACCTGGATGGCTCAGTTGATTAAGCATCTGCCTTTGGCTAAGGTCATGGGCCCAGCATCCTGGGATGGAGCCCAGAAGAGGGCCTGCTCAGCAAGGGGCCTGCTTATCCTTATCCTCCCTGCTCATGCTCTCTTGCTATCTCTGTCTCTCTTTCAAGTAAATAAATTTAAAAAAAATCTTTTTTAAAAATTAAAAATAATGAAAAGGAATACATGTGTTTCCTAGGTGTTCAACAACAACAGCTGTTAGTACACAGTCCCTTCAAGACTTCTTTGTGGTGGTTTGGTACTGTGTCAGCTAAGCTAGAGTTTATTTTCCCAAATTCCCTATTCTACATGGCTTTGGATGAAGATTGGCCATAGAGGAATTTCTTAAGATTTGGAAGATGGAAACGAAGCAGTAAGGTCAGTTTAGGTCACCATGTGCCCCTGCAGCCTGCACACACGCTCACACCCTGCTGCCTTGCCTCAGCTTGGGGACAAAGCCAGCTCTGCCCCAGCTCTCCTCCTTGGCTTCCTCCCAGCTCGGAGTCAGGTGTATGGGCAGTAATGTAGCAAAGGACAACAGCATTTTCTGCAGATCCCTTTGTCATCAGAGTTGGAGGCTGTAAGAGACGTGGATTTCAGTGTGTCCTTCTCTTCTGCTTCCCCGACATTTTTTTCCCCTATGATTAGTGGTGCTGATCTGCAGGTACTTTAGGTCCACCATCAGATGCAGAGGCCTTTCACAAACTTCTTACTAGACTCTGACTCTCTTACTCTGCATCATGAATGGTGGGGCTGCTTCTCTGATGGACCCCGACTGATGCATTTCTGTGTAACATTGTACCTAGAACATTTCCATACAATTCACTTTATTAGATGATCTTACTTCGAGGCAAATTACCAGTTTATTGCCCTTATAGAGGGTCAGTTCCAGAGATGAGGTCATATTTAAAGCAGTATTGAATGGCTGTAACTAAGAGTACTCTCTGAAATATCAGGGGGTCCAGGTTTAAACCCAAGATTGGCTACTTCCTGGCCATACGTGGGCCTCTCCTTAACCTTCCCAAGACTTCGTTCTCTCATTTGTAAAATAGACACAATAATACCTATCTCGCACGGGTGTTGTCAGATGTGAAGGAACCCAAGTTACACTAAGCACTTAGCCTTGTAAGGGGTGCAAAGTAAAGAGATAAAGTCCAACTATCAAAATAAAAACACATCGATGTAATCATTTTTCCAGGTAGGATTAGAGAGAGATCTTTTGTTGGGTAATGAATTAGAAACAATAGCCAAATCATCCACTAATATGTACTTTAAAGAAATCCTTATATCCCTCAAATAACATCGGGTCAGATAACTTTACCTCAACCTTTATTATCATTTAAGAAGAAGCTTTGTGGATAGAGGGGAGGGGAGCGTGCTCGGAGCAGAGGAGGTAAAGAGATGAAATGGAACCCAAACCGATAGGGATATGCAGTTGCTATCACCCACACAATTGCTTCTGCTGTCACATGACAAATGAGGCTGGGACCCATGCTTCATGAAAGATAAATGCCTCTGAGCTATTTGATTTGCTACGCTCAACAGAGAAAATTTTCCACATGCTTGCATGGTTGTTTTTTTCTTTTATTTATTTTTTTTCCTTCTTTCCTTCTTTCCATCCTTCTTTCCTTCCTTTCTTCTTTTGGAGTGCTGTCTGCCCTTACCCAAGCTGCTGTTTACTTATTAAAGACATAAAAAAGAGCAGATCTTTCCAAGTGGGATACACCAATCTAACTTTCAGAGGGCTTTCATCCGTGCTGGAAGAAAGATGGTCCACCATGATGCCTTGCCCTGGCATGTGGCTGAAGGACATTTGTGGTTTTGTAGAACACCTTAAGAGTACTATTGTGTCATAGAGAGATGAGGCTGAATAGGTTTTTTATTTTATTTTGTTTTGTTTTTGTTTTCTTTTTTCCAGACAAATGAAGAGGAGAGGATTTTAGGCCAAGTTTAGGCTTGGGTACAAACCAATTAAAAAGGAGAGGAGAGATGATGGAATCTTAATCAACGTAACTATAAGGGATTCATCGTTTTTAATTGTGCCCCAATGTGGCTGGTTCTCTAGAAGAAAATTATATTTCATATTTTAAATATCATGAAATTTTATCAAATGCTCATGTAAATTTTTATGGATGAGCAAAGTCATTTTTAATAGTATATTTTAATGATGGAATTAAATAATGGCTTTGACTCCAAAATTCAATAGCCTTAGGTTATCATAAGAAAGATGATAAAATATTCATTTCTTTGTAATTAGTCTGAGTTAGAGGTAAAATGAGAAAAAAAGCCTGTAGTTTCCAAGTGCTGGCTTGAGAAGGATGCTTTCTACAAAAGTGGAAGAATCAGTGGCACTGTGCTTAGTTAAGATTACAAGGTCATGAAACATGGCTACTTCACTAATCTCCTGTCCAAGTTTTAATTTGTCTGCAAGAAGATAACACCAATTAGTGCCCACACTGTTTGTTCCCATGCTTTATTACTATCCCATGTTTATTTTAGTTTTCACAGTCTTCAGTTCAAAGGCAGAAATATTTTTTTATCTTCCCACTTCCTGTAATAATTATGGGGAATGTGACATTAGGGCTCAGTTGTTTATATCCACTTTATATCCATAAAGTTATTTATGTTTTCTGAGTCACAAACCCCTTTGAGAATTTAATAAAAGACATGGATCAGTTCTCTAGGTAAAAACCTCCACACATTTGCAGACTCACACTAAATTTGCATATAATACCCAGGGGTTCATGGACTCCTCAGAGCACATTTTTGGACTCCAACTTGAGAACAACTGATTGAGAAAGAGGTTGATTATTTCTACCTTGGAGTAGATATAGGGAGTTGGGTTGAGATTCAAGATGAGGAAGAAATCAAATGACTTCTTGTTTTTCCTAGATTTGAATATTCACAGCTTGGTTTAAAAATGATTTTCCAGAACACTAAACATACCCGCATTTAAATATAATTTTAAATGGATCACTTCTTGGTACCATATCTCTGGAGAGCAAATTGGTGATATATATCAATTGCCTTAACAATGTTCATAAATTCTGACATAGTCATTCCGGTTCCATAAATCTATCCTGAGGAAATATTCAGATATGTGGACAATGATCTACGTCCAAGACAGTTTATCACAGTATTACTTATGATAATAAGAATTTGAAAACAGGTTAGATGTTTAGGGGGGAAAAGGTGTTGGGTAATTAAATCAATCACATCCATGTAATAAATTATTTGCAGCTAGCAAAAATTATTTTTTCATTCCAATTTAATTCCAATTTAATGGCATGGGAACTGCTTGAAATCTAATGTCTAGTTAAAATAAATAGAAAGTATTTCTATTATCTAAATTATAGAATTAAAAATTGATAGGAATGTGTTTTAAAAGACATATATAAATGATGGATTGTAGATTATTTCAAAATTTTCTTCTCTATAATCTGTATTTTCCAAGTTATTTTTTAAATGAATTGGTTTATTAACTGCATAAACCAATATGCCTATCATATGCTAGATTCTATGCTGTGTGTACACTAAGTAATATTTATCATTAGAAAAATAAAGGAAGCCCACATTTTATCTATAACCATCTATAATCAGACACCTGAAATTTCTCTCACACTGACTCCTGTGTTTGTTTTATTTTCCCCTTGTGATGTAATCTCTGTAGGGTAGAGGGTTCTATCTAACCCACAATTATTGAGTATTTCTTTGTACTGAGGACTGTTCTAGGCTTTGAACTTATCTAGCACTTTTTAAAGTCCTCAGCATTATTCAGAATGCTGTAGAGTATTTTATACATTTCTGTTGAATTAAATTCTAATGCCAAAGAGAAATATATTTGAGGTTTGTTATCAACTGAATGAAATGAATCTTTTAATAATTTTAAGACAACAATATCTTACCTCTATAAGAGTGTTTTTTCCTTTTTTAAGATGGAGCTAATATTATCTGCCTCAAAGTGCTAATGAGGAAATTAAAGGAAATGTTGCACATAAATGTCTGCATAGTATCAAGCAAGTAGTTTACCTTAGTGGGTTTTTTCCCATTCCTTGTCTATATATTGAACTTAGTTATATTCAACAATTTTTAATCTATAAAATGGCAGTGTCTTATGGTTCAATCTCATAATTAGTGATAACTATAATAAATAGTGGCACCCTTAATGAATTATATAGGGAGTGTGTAAATCTAGATTAAAACAGAAGGGGAGGGCTGGGTATAATTATGACAAAATAATTCAGTGAAATTCTGTAAACTAAAAATATTGCCTAATTTTAATGTAAGGATAGGACTTATGTTTTAAAAACAAAAATAAGGGCTCTTGGGTGGTCATTAAGTCATTAAGTGTCTGCCTTCAGATAGGGTCATGATCCCAGGGTCCTGGGATCAAGCCCCGCATCGGGCCCCCTGCTCAGCCAGAAGCCTACTTCTCCCTCTCCTACTCCCCCTGCTTGTGTTCCTTCTCTCGCTGTATCTCTGTCAAATAAATAAATAAAAATCTTTAAATTAAAAAAAAGAAAAAATAAAAACAAAAACAGTCATGTTTTTAAAAAAAGGTAATAACATCTGGGAGACCACATGTACAAAGGGCTGAGGGAAGCCTTCCTAACTAAGACTAGAAACCCAGAAGTGCTATGAGAAAAGTCAGACCTACTTGATTACATATAACTTATAAAAAAACATATTAAAATACTATGAATAATATTGACTGATTTCTTATATTTATCTCTGTAATATGATGTCTAGAGGAAAGAGATTTTTGTCTATTTTGTTCACTGTTGAATCTTCAGTATATATACAAAATAATGTCTGGCACATAGTAGGTATTGCAAAAATACTACTAAAAGTCATCCAACCAATAAGAGATGCAAAAAAATATTTGCAATAAGGGAACATACAAAGGGTTAATATTTCTAATGCAGAATATTTCCAAAAAAGTAACAAGAAAGGGACATGAAATCATAGAAAAATAAGAAGGTCCAATAACCAAGGAATATATTAAAATATTGTCAAACTAACCCATAGTGTTACCACTTCAGACTGGCAGAAGTTGAAAAGATTGACAACCTCCATTGCTGACAGAAATGTGGGGCAAGGGTATTACTATACATGGCTGGTAAGACGGTGAATTGCTTAGCTACTCTGGAAATGCAACCCAGTGTGCTGTTAAAATTTAAAATGCATGTACACTTTGACTCACAAATACTTCTTCTGGGCATCTGTTCCATAGAAGGGAAAGCACAGTATATAGCATATATGCAAGAATGTTTATTGCAGCAGTATTTTAGAGGCACAACAGAGAAAAAAGGTAGAAACAAATGACTGCCCATCAATAGGGGAATGGTTGAATAAATCATGACACGTTGCAGTATGAAATGTTATGCAGCCATTACAGAGAATTATTGTTGAGAAAAAGCAAGGTCCAAAAATATGTGTATGTTCCAATTTTTGCACAATAGTGACAAAACCTCTTTGTGTATATATACATTATGAATATGTATGTACATTATGTGTGGTCATTTATTTATGAACTCATAAGCACAAAGAGAACATGAAAGCATATGCAGCAGGTTGTTAAATGGATGACTTTGTGTCTACGAGGACATAGTGCAGGTTGGGAGAGGAGTATATGGGAAGAGAAAAACTAAACCCAAACAAAAACTGCATTAAAAAAAACAGAGGTATTATATGACCACACATATTGAATTTATGTAAAATTATGTGGAACTCTTTATATGTATAAATATTTAAAAAGAAAAAATTAACAAGCAGAATAAGGAAAGTGAGATTTACTGAGCTCTTGGCCATTTCAGTGCAGTCTACGTGTCTTGGTACATCCATAAAGAACACAGTAATATGACATTAGAAATGGAATATAATATAAGGCAGGACCACCAAACCCATTATGAGGGGGCGTGAAGAGAGATGCACTTCCACCACCAGATAAATCAAAATAAGTTAAGCAAGCCCAAAGAAACAGCTCCTGCAGACCATAAAAAATAAAGAAAGAAATGGGGGATTACTTGTAGGAAAATATGAAAATAGAAAATAGTAAAAACCACCACTGTGAAGCACATTCGTTCGAGGCCTAATTCAAGACTCTAGTTAAACTCCATGGCAGAGAGAAGTCCTGAAGAGAAGCAGGAGACTTGAACTATATCTTACATTGGCTGATTTCTAAGGTACATTCGTGCTCTAAAAACCATGACTGTAAAATGCAATGGGGATGGGCTAACATATAGGATTGATACAATCATGGGATTTTGGAGCTGGGTGGGCATTGGAGGATTGTCTAGTAGTGGGTCCAAAGGTTGTTTTTTTGTTATTGTTGTTGTTGTTTTAAGATGTTATTTTTAAGTAATCTATATGCCCAGCATAGGGCTCAAACTCCTGAGATCAAGAGTCACATTCTCCACCAAATGAGCCAGTCAGGTGCCCGCAAAGACTTTTTAAATTTACATTTCTTTATTGCAGTAAAATGTGTATAATGTAAAATTTGCCATTCAAACCATTTTTAAGTGTACACTTCAGTGACATTAAATATATATTTTATTTTTTTAATGGGCCCACTGGGAGAAAGTAGACGGAGGTATCCATCTACTCTCCGTATTATCTTTGCCGCTTCCTGTAAATTTATAATTATTTCAAAACTTAAGGGTTTTTTTTTCTATTCAGTACCCCATTAAACAACTTCCCATTCTCCTTCCTTCTAGCTCCTGGTAACCACCATTCTATTTTCTCTCTCTCCGAGTTTCACTACTGTAGGAATCTCATATAAGTAGAATCATACTACTATTTGTTCTTTTGTATGAGGCTTATTTCATAGGTACTCTCTGTCACAATACCAACTATTACAGTACCATTGGCTCTATTCCCTATGTTTTTTGTTATTGTTGTTGTTTGTTTTTGTTTTAGTGGCATACCTGTGTGAGCTTCAGGAGTTTCCTTGCAATACTGGAGAGACAGTAGAAGCAAAATTCCAAATATAGACTCTACCACCTTTACTCAGAGCAGTGCCATTTCATTTCTTTCAGTGTAGTGCTTCTATATGAAATTTCTGAACTTTCATATTAAAAAATAGTCCCACTATAAAAAAATAGTTTTGAAAACTACTGACTCTACTTTTTAATTTTACTGATATAAGAGATGAATTTAGTTTTTCAAGGTTTCTACACCAGTAAGTGGCAGGCCTAGGACTCCGGGTCTAGTCCTCCATACACTACACCATATTTCCTCTATTCAAATACAAAGATTTTTGTTTCTCTTCCTGGCTCTCCCAGCATTTATTATAACCTCAAATGAACATCTTCATATAAAAACGCAGATAATGTGTTGTAGGTATGGAAGAGCATGGTTGAGAGCAAATCTAGACACTCGTAAGCCTAGGATTTCAAATTCCAATGTATTCTAAGTTTGTAAACATGATCTGATAGGTAAGTATGCATATGCCTTAGGCTTTGGAAAGGTAACAAATCCGACCTGAGTCTCAGAGAAATTTAAGAGAAAAATAAATGCCTCCTTTTCAATTCATTTGGAAAATGTTTAATGAGTGTCTACTAAGTGTTAGGAAGTATGACAGACACTGGGGTTGCCATGGTGAGCCAAACAGAACATGCCTTTGCTCTCATGAACTCTCTGGCTGGAAGGTTGGAACACATAGCTATCGATCCAATGATTAAACTAATGAATAGAAATTTCAACTGAGTCAGAAGAGAGGGCAGGATGAAAGCTAGTAAAATGAGCATGTATAATAGAAAATGACCTAAAAATAGTAAGAACAAAGTTCCCTGAAGAAGTCATGTTTGAACTGAATCCACAGGAGAAGAGTTTGTGGAAACCAGATGAGTTTGTGGAAAGCTATTTGTAAATAATAGTATAGTTTACTTATTCTTTAGGGATGGTTTATTGAAAAGATAACTTTTGTAGAGGAGTGTTGTTTAGGTTCAGCAAATATGCCCCCTTCCTAGTGCCATGTCTCTAACACTCAACTGTAGCAGACATCACCAATCAATCACAGTACCCTCTTCTGGTAAATCCCCATTAACCTTCTTAACAGGAGTCCAGGAAGTCCTTGCCAATCAATCAATCACATTTGGCACTTGATATGAAATGTATTTGCCATCTTGGGTATTGCAGAAAATGATCTTTGGACTCAAATGTAGAAATTCTGAGTTGTAACTACATCACTTTAATGATAAAAGTGGACAGGCCACCATTTGGGTATTTTACCTCAGTTTCTTTAAAGATTAACATTTTGTGTCAACTTAATTGGGATACTCAGATAACTAGTAAAATATTATTTCTGGGTGTGTCTGTGAGGGTATTAGTATTTGAGTCTATAGACTGAATAAAGAGATTAATCTTCATTAATGTAGATGGACATCATCCAATCCACCTAAAGCCTGAATAGAACAAAAAGGCAGAGAAAAGGTGAATTTTCTCTCTCTGCTTGAGCTGAGACATTCGTCTTCTTCTGACCTTGAACATCAGTGCTCCTGGTTCTCAGAGTCAGATTGAGACTTAACACCATTAGTCCCTCAATTCTCAGGGGTTTGGACTCAAATTGAATTACATCGCTAGCTTTCCTGGGTCTCCAGCTGTGGAGATCCGACTGGGATTTCTAAGCTTCTATAGCCCCATGAACATATCTTATAGATTAGATGTATAGACATAGATCTTACTAGTTCTGTTTCTTGGGAGAACCCTAATACAGTCCCCAAAGAAGACAACAGATAATGCTGCCCCATCCTATAAACTACACAAGACAGTCTATAAAGTGAGGTCTCTTTGAGTTCCAGTGGTCAATTTATGGATAGAAAAGTTAGTCAGAAAAATATGTCCTTGGGCAGTCCCAGAATTTGTCGCTTTGCTTGGGGATTACAAATATATTTTGCTGAGACCTGCAAAACTAAAACTAAAAAGAATGCAAGTATCAAAGGCATGAAGTTTCAAGACAGAAGGGATGATATTAAAACTTAGCAAAGATGTTGAATGCACGTAACTTTAAATCTGAGGACACTCCCTCTTCTTCAGGTCACAGAGCCATGGCAATGTTCTCTGAATAATAAAGAACTGATTTTGCTACAAACTCTGGTTGAGAAGGAACATGGCTGCTTGCTAGAACTTCTGTTTATTTTGGGCTTAAAATGCATATTAATACATTTTTATAGTTTTTCTCCTAACCCCTACTTTCTATATATGCTTGCCAACTGAAGTTTTTCCAGTCATGATGCTCCAGAAGCTGGCAAAAGATTACTGGATTTCAGAAGTTTTTTTCTTTTTAAAAATTTTCATCTCAACACATGGTAATATCTTTAACACTGACTGTCATACTGTTGAAAAAGATGTTTTGCATATCCTATGCTCTGTTTAGAGCCTCTCTGGTACCCCATCATCTTAATACCTTTATGACCATCGGCATAGTCCTGGTGAGATGGACCATGGGCTCTAGAGAGAACTGGTCCTCCCTTTGTCTAGTTGAAGAGACAGATACCTGATTCAGGATGAAATCTAAATGCTTTTCACTTATGTAACATCATGATGAATAATTGGCATAATGCTAATAATAATGATTATCTTTAGCATTTGACTGTGTGTCTTACCCAGCTACACATTCTTTGACTGAAGTCTTTCATTTCAGTGCCAAATTGTATGAGAGTTACAGAGGAGATTTCAATTTAATATATGGAAATGATGCTAAGTGTGTTGGCAAAGGAACCAAAATGACACAAGTAACCCTGGATGTTGGCGTAATTTGATTTACTACAAAGAAAGATGAGGGTTGTATCTTCTCTTTGACTATTGTCATTTTCATCTTCCTCTCCTCCTTCAAGCTCTCAGTTGAGAGGTTTTCGAGGGGTGGGCAGGCAAAAGTTAGAGAGTGATGCTCATCAGTGTTTAGAATGTGAACATAATATCCCTTTAGGTGTGTGTAGCAAGATTGCCAATGCACAGGGGTAAGGCAGAACTACTCCTGTGGCCTAAACTCTTAGGGAGCGGTGTTTGCGTATCTGTGTGTGTATGTGTGGGGTGGGGGGCCAGAGTTCCATGGTCTGATGGCTCCTGCTCCTTGATCTACCTGTCAGATATTTGCTACTTTCTTGTTATTCCTGTACAGTTTTCTCTTCTTTACTGTTCATTGTTATTTCCTTCTGGTGACTGCTGATCAAACCTAAGGAAAGCAAAAACATTCACTCCTAGTTGTAAAGTATTAAAATGCAAGACTATTGCAGTTGAAATCCCAGACAGCTATGCTTGTGAGGTGCAGCCCTCCAGAGTCCCCACAGGCGTCTTTTTATAAACTCTCCCAATTCCCTCATATTTCCAGTTTGGAATCTATAAAGGTGCCTGGGGAAGAGCAGCCACAGCCATAGAGCCCCAGGCTCTATAGGAAGCTGTTATACACCTGTTGGGAATATATGGTATCGCCAGGAGAGTTTCTTTGGGTGGTTGGTAGGATTTGGGTATTTGAAAATCAGTGATTTTAGAAAGTATAGCTTTAACCAAGGCACAAAATGATTTTCGTTTTTGAGTAATTTAGAAAATATGCTACTATGATGATCTAACAACCCTCTTGTTTGCAGACCTATTTATAAAACCAGCTGTGTGGCTTGGGAACATATCACTTCCCTCTCTGAGCCTCAAACTCTATTATAAAATGAGAGACTTGAACCACATCAGTGGTTATCACTCAAGGGACACCTTGGGAGGTCAAAGGATAGTTATACTACTCTACTGTCCACTTGAGGACAGTTTTTATTTTATTTTTTTTTATGTTTTGAGATTCCATGTAAGATTTAAATTAGGAGAAATAGAAGGAGGAGAAGGAGGAGGAGGAAGAAGAAAGAGAGAAAGCATTCTGTGGTTTAAGGTTGTTTGAGGAAACAATTCAACTACATGATTATAAATATTTTTCCAGCTCAGTTTTTGAGTCAAAGAATCTAGATTCATCCATGAGATGTTGGGGACTTGCAATACTTGATTATTCAATCACAAATTCACATATTTTAGGAAACAGTTATGAAAAAAGGAAAGAATGTAACTTCTAAAGGATATCTATCTTATACTTTGTTGGAAATTGGTAAGAGGTGTGAGCTGTGTTACCACTCAGTTAAATTAATAACCTGTCTTCTAGGGCTTTCTCTAAATCCTTTGAACTTATTGATTGCTTTCCTCTTTGTCACTTTCTTGAGCCCTTATCCCTAACCCAATATTTCAAAGGAAAAATGAAGAAGCTCCAGCCACATGAGGTCCCTTACCAGCAGGTGGAGATGCAAGGATGGAGTGGAGAATAAAATATTTTTCCATGAAAATGTTCTTTTCCAGGAGATGTGTTAGCTGAGAGTCACTTGAAAGGGTGAAATCCTCCTCAAAACTCTTCCCCCAAGCCTCTTTTCTAAAGTCTCCTTGCTTCCTGGTATGATCCTCTGATTCCCACATCCTGCTCTGCAGTGCATGCTGAGGTGAGATACTCCTTCAGTCTACACCCTCAGTCACTGAATCATTACTGGATCCCTTACCTGACCTACACCTGACCATTGTGCCTTGTGCCTTGTCTGGCTTGGGCCCAGACCTGCCTGCCCAGCTCACTGGCCACCAACATTTCTACTTTTCTTCTCCATTACAACTTTGTCTTGCCCTAAAGTGTTAATGTATGTTTTTGTCTCTCTCCCTTCACCTCTAATCACTACTTCGCTTTTCTCTTTCCAACTTGACCTAACATTCAGGAACCCTTTGCCCATTTGCTAACCCCAAAAGCTCTGTCACAGCTCACTTTATGTGTGCTTCACTAATGGGACTTGGCAAATGTCTCAATATACCCAAGCTACCAATAATTTGGGTCCAGTTTATCTCATAAACTGCATATAAATGAAAAGATCAATCTACAGGGATCCATGTCTTCAATCAGCCTTGTAAAATTTTTATTTAACTAGTCAAGTTTATGTGGTTTCTGTGGTGATCAATTCATAATGTATACAAGTGTCAAATTGTATGTTGTCCATATGAATCTAATATAATATGCTATGGCAATTGTACTTCAATTAAAAAAAGATGGCAAAATTTAAAGTAGGGTAAAAAGTAATGATAAAATAATATTATCTACCTCAGAGGAGTTTTGTGAGGTGGAAGTGAGATAATACATAGAATATACAAAGCACAGTACCTAGCACACTGCAGGTGGGCAATGTATAGTAGTAGCCATTGTCACTTACATTGTTGTTTTTGCAGGAGATGTTGGTTGCCTACTCCAAATTCTGTGTTTCCTTCATTCTTACTGTCAGTTTGCCCATTTTCTTCTCTGCCTGCCCCACAATGCCAGTGATAGAATAGTTTATAAAGGGAAAGCTTTCATGATAAGGATAGATTTCTACCTTCTTGACACCCACGTCTCCTTCCTCATCTCCAGTCTCCTGAGTGCTTCATTTACAGAGCTGGGCAGGCAGGTCTGGGCCCAAGCCAGCTAGATACAGGCTGCTGCAAGCTACATAGATATAGACAGGCTATATACTTTGAGATGTTGCAGAAAAGGTTGTTGCTATATAAGATTTAAGGAAGAAGCAGCCAAGCCTATAAACCAATAAGAAAAAAAAAAAATCTAACTTGTTAGTGGACTGATTTACAGGAATCTCTCCATTCTATTAATCAAAAGTGTTGTTTTTAAAACTTCATGTTACCATGCCATTAGTACTTTGTGAAATCAATAGTAAGTCCAACCAGCAATTTTACAATATGATTAAATAGAATAGAATGGAAAATACTAGGTACAGTACACACACTAAGAAAAATTATTATTGCACTGTCGTGACCGGCACGACAAATCGACCAGGAACGTGAGGGTAAGAGGATGAAGAAAAGAACTCGAGAAGCAGAGAGATGGGGGCAGGAGGAGCACTGAGGAGGATGTCCAACAGCGCTAAGTTTACTCAAAGCACTAAGGCCATATATATAGTGAAAATAGGAGAAGCAATATACCTGTGTTCCCATAATAAGTTTCACATTTAACTATAAGCAGACCTCGTGATGCCAAATGGCTGATGCCAGTATAAGTGTTCTGTATTGATACAGCAAACCTGAAAGTAATTTATGGGCTGTACTAGGGCAGCAAGGACCAGCCACGAACTTATGACCCCAACCGAATTGTTCTCATTTGTTTAGCAAGCGTGTGGGAAGTCATGTAGGTGAGCGCACAACACATAGCACAGACCCTTTCTCAGTGCTACTCAACTTTTCCCGTCCTAAATCTTTTGTTAGGTTATTTGGACTTTAAAGGAGGCACAAGTCAGGGCTGGTTTGGTCCTCGTCTCAAGCCTTATTGCAGCCTCCCACATTGCACAAAAAACTTGATTCAGTTAAATGTACACAAAGGTGTGAATATATGTACAAGGATTCAAAATTAAATGTATTTCTTACTGCAGATAGTGAGCAAAACATTTGAAAATTACTGATTTGTAACAATTACATCTGGAGGCCAACTTGGGATCACGTATGTGCCTCTTCTTGGTCCTGGGAAGGTATCTGAAATGTCTCGGTAAGTGTCCTTTCCTTATGGAACTTACTGATACATGAGAGCCAAGGTGAGTCTTTGAGCTCCAGAGTGAAGTCCTCTATGTCCTCCAGTGACTCACCTGCAACTTTGGTGACTTAAGGATTAGATAGAATCCTCTCCCTCGTGTGGGTAAACAGAGTAACTGGAGAAACAGACATCCCTCCTTTAAAGATGAATGGACCCGCATGTATCATCTTTCACTTCTGTAAATGTGGCTAAGGCTGTGACTGTCACTTCTCTTTGTCTCAAGAGGGTCATCTGCTCTCCATCTGTCTCTAATCTGGACTATGTTATAGTTTCAGTGAAAGATAATGACTTCAATTAATATTCTATCAAATATGCTGATGGCTGGTGTGGGTAAATTTTGTGAAAAAAGCTCCCCAACATTCATATATATTTAATATATCTTCACCATGAGAAGATGTCCACTATTTTGTGGCTAGTTTGTACTTTTTCTTCCACCACCAGTCCTACACCTTTTATTTTACTCCTTTATCCTTCCTTGTCTTCATTGCCAGGCTAGACATACATACTTACTGGGAATCATAGATAAAACTTCTGACGTAGGTCCACTGATTACCCATTCTAGGTCAAATGGAGTCTACTGCCAAGTCCCTAGTATTCAATCCCTGAAGATGACTTCTGTCTGCCAATTTCAGGAAGCATAAGGGATTCTTCATTGGCTCCATAGAGTGAACATTTAGAATATTTTATATGCTGTAAAATCTAACATAGGTTTCACTCTGAATATTAGACTTATCTATTTTTAGAACTTTACAGTTCAAGCTGCCCTGGTATTAAATCTTTTGGATCCAAACCATTGAATTCGGAGATATGTAGAATAGATTGATGCTTGCCATAAATGAAAGCCCACTTCTAAGCCCATAGCCTTCTGCAGCTATATTAAAATGTTCCTGCCTACTTTAGATTTCATTAATGTGCCTCAATAGACGAAATGGCCAGGGCCACCTGGCTGGCTCTGTCACTGGAACATGCAACTCTTGATCTTGAGGTTGCGAGTTCGAGCCTCACATTGGGTATAGAGATTACTTTAAAAATTTTTTAAATTCTTTTTTAAAATTTGAAGAAATGGCCAGTAAAATGCAAGCCTGCAAACTCAGACCAATGTCAGACAAAGTCACATAGTGATCCAGGCCACCAGAGAAAAATTCAGGAAACAACTAATGGTATGAGTATTATGGTTAATTGCTATAGGTGGTAAGACCTGATTTGCAGATTTTTGCAGGCAGCACCTACATAGACTAGGATATATTTTAGGTGCTTAATAATTGAGAGTTGTTGGTATTTTTATTTCCTTTTGTTATTTTCATCACCCTTGACCAGCCATACTTCAGATATACACTTTTTGCTATGAGAGGGATATATGAACATGAATGGATTAGTACAAAATCTCATCCATGTAAGGACTAAGTAACTTGCTCAATCTATGCTTCCTGCTATGGGTCATCAATGCCATTATTTAAAAATGCGCAGTGTATATTACCTCAAGAAGAAGGAGTGGCGTTGTAGACAGAGCTCAGACATTTAAGCACTCTAGAACCACCTTTACTCTAAAAGTCCTGAGTGAGCTGCATTTTCTGGGGAACATTCAGCAAATTTACCATGTCAGAGCACAGGGTTGTATCTCAGTGAACTGACAGAATTTCAGCAGCTTCCCCCTCATAATCTTTTCAATAAAACATGCCAGCAATGGTTTTATTTAGTTCTCTTTCCTCCTCACATACTCAGACTTCTCAAAAGAATGATTTCTACATTCACAACTTCTAGTTACTCACCTCCTGTGTTAGTTGGGGAACAGGTTAAGTAAGCCAGTAAGACAAAGAGATCCAAAAATATAGTGGCTTTTATAATTTAGGACTTCTCTCTTGTCATGTAACATTCTATAAGTAGGTAGTCAGTCTTACTGTAAAGCAAGTGTGGTCCATTCCAGAATACAGGCTCCTTTTATCCTGTGGTTCCACCATGCCTTGGGGGATTATCTTCACCTGAGTGATGAGGACAGGATGATTCCAGGGATTTGACCTGAACAGCTGGAAGGATGAAGTTGCCATTAACTGAAATGGGAAGATGGCAGAAGGAGCAGGTTTAAGGGGCAGAGATGAGATCGCTGATAGTCATGTTAAGTTTGTAATCCAGGCGGAAATATAAGTACATCGTTAGATAAACAGATTGGGAGTTCAGAAAGCACGTCCAGGTTATCGATATGACTTGAGCAGTCATGGACCTGGACAAAATGAACTAGAGGATGACAATGTATAAAATAAGAGAAAAGGATTAAATACCGAGCCCTGGGTCACTCAAAAATTTAGACATTGGGAACATGAGGAACATCAGCCAGCGAATGAGAAGGGCAAAAAGTTAAGTTAGAGGAAAATCAACAGAGTGTGGTGTCCTCAAAGCCAAGAGAAGAGCATGTGTCAAAGAGGAGGGGATGATCAACTTGTCAAATGCTGCTTATAAGTCAAGTCAGGTGAGGACTTAAATAGGAAGATTGGACTTAGCTTCAGATGGCAAAGCACTGTATCTGTAGAGTGGAGGTGAAACTTAGACGGACTCTTGTTTTATTGTTCCATTTGTTTTTTCATTTGTTGACTCAAGAAATACTGAATATATACAATGCATTTTACATTCACAACACATGCCTCTAGGTAGATAATCAAAACATACTTATATATTGAGCTGTGTTTCTCAGGTTCAATCCTGTAAACAATGCTATTTCTCTCCAAAGACCCCTCTGCTCTTTCCTTACAACCAATTCCCTTCATTTACTGGCCACACCACCTGCCTCAGTGACCAACCTGTGGCAAAAGCAGTCACCCAGCAAGAGGATGACCCTAAAGATAAGCTATAAGATACAACCAGCAGAGAAGATACAAACCAATAATGAATTCTGGCTGAGTGTTGAATAGGGAAAATACACAAAACTCTGGGCGTAACTGGGCCACAATTAACGTCCTCTCCAGTTTCAAGGATCAGAGATTGCCAAGAGTATTTCATTGCAATGAGTGTGCATGAGTATTCATTCCTGGTGATTTGCTTTGATGAAGTGGAACAATGATATAAATTAGCCAAATCAGTTTTGAAATCACTACATGTGCTTATGTTTGCTTAAATGTTTGTTGAAATGAGCTCACTTATCTGAACACATGTCAGCATAGAAGGTTGGCCTGTAGTCAGGAGGGCCCAGAGAAATGGTAGCAATGCAAGACTTTAAAAAACACCAGAGAAAATGCACAAGCAAAAGCTAAAGAAGGGGAGTTTAATCATCTAGCTGGTATTAGACAGGCTGTTCTGAAGCAAACAGGTCACTGACTCAGGGAACAGAAGCCTTGGTTCTGATAAAAGCTGTCATTATCTGTGTGACCATGGGTACCTGGGGTTTCCTTTCTGGACTTCCTACAGTTAAATGAAGGAGTTGGACACAATGACCTTTAAGATCTCTTGCACCTCTTGCATTTCAAAACTCAAGTCTCCCAAATGTGCAGAAAGATTCCCTTTGTTGATAATTAGAAAGTGCCTTTTAGTTCCACTGTTAGTGTTGACCTGGATGCATGCATTACTAAAGGTGTCAGTGATTTTATCCTTGTAAGAAGCCACACATATGTACAAGCTTCACAGATGTAGAGGCCTAATAATATGGGGTTGAGGGGGAGAAGGGTGCCTCTGTCTACAAACTCAGAAGGATTTGTCCTCTATATACCTGGTCAAGACAAGACAATGCGATGGCTGTTGCTAGGAAGTGGAGCAATCTGTTACTTAGCCAAAGGGGGGGCAGGGCTGGGAGAAAAAGAAAAGAAAGAAAAGAAAACCAGAAAGAACAGAAAAAGAATGAAAGACAGCAGATATGCAGGATCAGCTCGGTGGCACAGATCCAATAACGACGACACTCCTAATGTGTGCAAGCACACAGTGTCCTTTTTCCCCTCTATGATTTGTCACATGACCTTACAAGTTGATTCTTGGTGTGCTTTGTGGGTGAATGTTGTTGGACTTCTGTGGTGGGTGCCGTGTTATGGACACGGTGAAATCATTGTTTTGTAATAAAGTTTATTAGGTGAATTCACACAAAGCCACTCCAGCACATCATTCTGTTGTGGAAACTGAGAGTCTATGGAAGATATGATCCTAAAAAATAAATTAGGAGATATATCTATAAAATAAATTAAGATATATAGAGAGCCTCCATATATACACACACACACACACACACACACACACACACACACACATATACAGAGGATCTCTATGCATCTTAATTTATTTTATATATATTATATATATATATATATATATATATATATATATATATATATATATATATATGACAGTCACAGCCTCTTATTTTATCTGCTCTCCAAATGGGGATGGAGAAATGATCAGAGAATGGTATGGATCTCAGGCACCCTGCAGGGAATTCCACCTACCCTCGCCCCCCACGCATTCTCAAAGACAGGGATGGACTCTCCCAAATTCACACCTTGACAAGTGGTAAAACTGGGATTTGAATCTTGACTTTTTAACTCTGTCATACATTTAAGACCACAATTATAAGACTCAATGATAATTTTAAGCAACTAGCACCCTTTCACATTATTTGAACTTTGAAAATAACCAGGCTCAAGGTGAGCTCAACCTCTGGACTCCCCAGTTAAATGACCTCATAAGTTGTCTTCTTCATACAAGCTACTTTGGCATTGGTTTCTGTCACTTGTGAATAAATTTTCATGAAGATTTCTGGAAACATGTATGCCTATAAAGGAATGATACTTACACATGCTGATGGCAACCTATGTGCAAAGTGCTGTGCTGAAGACTTTGCATATGTATTCCTTTACTCTCAAAACAATGAGGTAGGTGTTTTTATTGTCCCCATTTTCCAGATGAAGAGACTGAGGGGTTAAGTATACTTTCTAGGGTCATGTATCTAGTAAGATCCAGAGCCAAGATTTGAGCCCCAGTAGTCAGATGACACAGTCCCTACTCAGTCACTTTGCCATACATACCCCTGTATGTGTGTATATACGTGTATCTTAACTATGGTGTGGAAAAAGTACACTAATAGCGAAGAAACTGAAACTTTATTTTCTGCAGAGGAGACTTTGACCTCAGGATGCCCAGTCACAGAGCATGCTAATAACTCCTTCCAGGAAGAAGTCAGTGTGTTGGGACTAAGCCACTGGACCATGAACCACAGCAAGGGATCTCAGGGGCTTTGGGAAAGTGGTGGATCATAGCATCTTCTCACTGAACAGGAAGAGTGAATGAAATGAGAAAAGGATTTCTGGAAGCAAAATCTAGCCCAGGGAAGACAAAAAGTATTAGACTGAGAGGAGGGTTAGTCAGACCTCTGTGCTCCCTTACCCCTACTTCCATGTGCACCTATGGCCTAAGCAGTATTTTAAAAAATTTATACTTTTTCAGTATTTATCAACCTTTTTAATCTTTGAAACTAGAGTGTATAAAAACACATTATCTGATTTTAATGTTCTGTTTTGTTTTCTCGTGAGATTGTTCCTCTATTGGCAGTTAGGTAACTGGTCATTTTAAATTTTTTTCTGCTGTAGATGTTTTAGTAACAGATATATTAGGCTCTATTCTTTCATGGTAAATGACAGAAACCCAACACACTTGTAGATTTATTGGATTTTATAACTGGGAAGCTTAGGGGATTACCTGCTCTTAAACAAGTCTAGATCTGGGGCCTTAAACAAATGATCATGAAATCATTCATTCTCTGTCTCTGTTTCCCCCCTGCCATCATACCCCTGTGATCCAACTTCTTAGCCTGGCTCTCTCCATGTAGCAGCAAAGATGGCTCCAGGCTTACATTGTCCTCAAGCTAGTGATTCCAGAAAAAGAAAATGAGGGGTTTCCTTTTATTTTATAACATATGTAACAGCTTAAAGCATCTGCAAAAGATTGACTCATTGGGAACATGCCAGCCCCTGACAAATCAGCGTGCCTGAGGGGTGATGTGGTCTGGCTGGTTTGTTACATGCTAATTCTTGGGGTAGGGAGAGTGGTGTCATACTATACATTTCCATCAAGTAGTAACCAGTATTTTCCCAAAGCAAAAGTATGCACGGGAGAGGCAAAACAACAACAACAAAATGACCACTTTTAAAATGCTCCTTCCATTTAAAAGTGAGGTGTTCAGCTCTTTATTGATTCAGAAGAGCTCTTTATATATTAAGAATATTAGCTTTTGATCTGCATGATACAAACAATGTATGTTTGTCAAATTTTGTCACTTGTCTTTCACTTTGTTTATGGTATATTTGTGCCTCTTACAGTAATTAAAAAACTTTTATGTATGCCTCCATCCAGTTCGGTTCAGGCTATTTGAAGAGATCCTCACCCATGTCTACAGACCACTCACCACCTCACCCTACACACTAAACAGCTAAATATGCTAAAATGTTATTTCCTGCCTTTGTCAAAGAGATTTTCAGGCATCAGTACCACATAGTACCACAAGGCTATATACAGTTATGTAGTAGGATGTCCTTATTTTTTGGAAATGCCTGCTGAAGTATCAGAATGTCTATGGTTTATTTTCCAGTGGCTCATCTAAAAAAAATTAAAGAGTGAAAAAGAGGGGATGGGGGAAATAGTATAAACAGCTAATGTTGAATAATGTTGAATCTAGGTAGTAGGTAAATGGATATTTATTATACTAATATTCTACCTTTCTTTATTTGAAAATTTTCCTAATTAAAAACTTATAAAAGAGACTGAGAAGAAAGAGCACTGGAGAGTTGTGGAGAGGGTAAATTCTTTGCCATACCTGCTCTCCTCCCTATCAGCTCCACTGATGGTTTGTCCCAGTGGCCAGGTGGGGGTTTGGGTTCACCTTGGCTACCAGACTATGTTCACCCACCACTTCCTCCAGTCTGAATCCATTATTGCCAGTGAGTCCAAGGGAGCAATTTCTGCAAGGAGGACCCTTTTCTCCTTCCCTTCCTCTCCTTCCTCCTCTAGATTTGCCCCCCTACCACCACCTTCACATCTTGAAAATAAAGAGGATTCATTCTAGGGAATACACAGAGCGGTCATCATCCTGCAACAGCCATTGCCACTGAAGGAGGATTTGGGGTGGGGGGTGTTATTGCCATGGAGGGGCTGTGAACCTCCAGAAAGCCTTACTTCCAGCTAATCCTTAGAAAACTGTGTGAGACGGTGGCTGTTCTACCTGATGACCTGGCCTGTACTTTGACATCTATAGCTTCTTGTGGGAGCGAGAGTCACATTTTTTATAGTCTCCTATTTCGTTCAGAATATTTAGGTCAAATAAAATCCACTTTTTATTAAAAGGGGGAAAAAAAACTTGCCCCAGAGCATGCTAACATTGATTCAGAAAAAAATGTGAACCCTTTGACAGGCTTAACTCTGTTCAAAAGGGATATGAAAACCTGGAGTCACCTTTGAAGAATTCTAGCCTAGAGAAAAAGTCATCAGAAATCCGGAGCCTGGAGGAAACTGAAAAGTTTAAGGAGAAATTAACTTCCTGAGAATAGAACTTGAATGAAGAAAGCTCTAAATGCACAGAACAAGAGAAGTTGGAGGCTGAAATTATAAGAATGATCCATTTACTAGAAGACGAATGAAAAGTGATTACATCACAAGCAGCTTTTCCAACAGAGTGTGAGGCCAAGAGCCAACCCTCATGTGGCCCCTCACAACAGATGGGCCTTCATTTTGAAAACAGAGTTTTCTCTGCCCTACACTCGAGTCTCAGTGTTACTACCCGACTGTGTTCACCCACCACTTCCTCCAGTCTGAATCCATTATTGCCAGTGAGTCCAAGGGAGCAATTTCTGCAAAGAGGACCCTTTTCTCCTTCCCTTCCTCTCCTTCCTCCTCTAGATTTGCCCCCCTACCACCACCTTCACATCCTGAAAATAAAGAGGATTCATTCTAGATTAACTCAAACTTCAAACAAACCAAACACTCCAGAACCATACAGAGAACTTTTAGAATCGTACTGAAAGCACTGGGGCCTCCTTTGGTCTCTTTTTATAGAAATAGTTTGGTAATGATTTATCTTTCATTATTGGCTTAATAAAATGCTGTTACTTATTTTTGCCCACATTGAAACTTGATGGAGCAGTTGTTCTCAATGTTTTCAAGATAATACTATATCATACCAACTTATGAGTAATATTTCCATTTCTTTTATTCTTTAATTAGCATAAGAACTGTATTTTAGTTTTTAACTACAATTACTATGATCTCAACAATAATAGGAATAATTTGTGTAGAGTTCAGATATAGAAGTTGTTTTATTTTATTATTTTTTAAAGATTTTATTTATTTATTTGAGAAAGAGAGAGAGTGTGAATGAGAGGGAGAGGGAATCTGAAGCAGACTCTGCACTGAACATAGCCTGACACAGGGCTTGATCCCAAAACCAGGAGATCATGACCTGAGCCAAAACCAAGAGTTGGATGCTTAACCGACTGAGTCACCCAGGTGCCCCTACAGGAATTGTCTGAAATGGTTTTTGTTTGCCCAGAAGTGTATTGGTTAAGTTATAAAACATATAAAAGTTGGTTTTTATCTAAATAAATAGTGATTGGTGATTTGGTCTTGAAGAGATATCTGCACTTCCATATTCATTGCAGTATTATTCACAATAGGCAAGACATGGAAATAACCTTAACATCCATCAAAGGATGAATAATTAAACAAAATGTGCCACATACATTATAATATTATTCAGCCCCAATAAAGAAGGAAGTTGTACCTTTGCAACAACCTGGATGAACCTGGAGAACACTATGCTAAGTGAAATAAGTCAGTCACAGAAGGATAAATATTACATGATTCCACTTACATAAGGTATATAAAATAGTTTAACTCATAGAAACAGAAAGTAGAAAGGTGGTTGTTAGAGAGTTGGGGGAAGAGGAAATGAGGAATTGCTGCTCAGTGGGTATACAGTTAAAATTACACATAATGAGTAAGTTCCAGAGGTCTGCTGTACAACATTGTGCCTAAAGTTAATAACACTGGACTACACACTTAAAAAGTTATTAAGAGGGTAGATCTCATGGTAAGTGTACTTGCTGCAATTAAATAGATACATAATTAAATAGTGCTTGGTTTAAAAGGATTTTATATGAATCAAATCTATCAAACACTGATGATGTTTTGGCTTTTTTCCATACTTAGGAAATTCTTTCCTACCTCAACGTCATGAAATCTTTCTTGTAAATTGTGTTCTAGAGTATTTATAATTTTATATTTTAACCCATGTTAAAGTCATTTTTGTTAGTTAAGGTAACACGAACTATGGTAACAGACTACCACCAATCTCACTGGTTCATCACATTGAGTTTATTTGTCACGGACATCATAGTCCAGTGCAGGTTGTTAGTTGAACGGCCTTCCTCATGGACCTGCAAGGACTCAGATATATTCCATTTCGAGTCTACACTCTCCTTAGGTCAACAGAGTCCTCTTCAGTGACCTAGAGGGAAGAACATGGCAGAATGTTTATGGAGAGTTTATATGGGCCAGTCCTAGAAGTAGCACATATCATTTTTTGCTCACATTCCTCTGGTTTCCATGGACATGGTGAACTGCAAAGGAATCTGGGAATTTCTATGTGGTAGCAGGGGGGAAAGAAAGCATGCTTTGAGGAACACAGGGAAGTCTGTGCCACAATTTTGTTTAAGATGAGAAATAAAGATCCTCATTACTTGAAATGTTAGGCTCATGTTGAACAAATCATTCTCCAATTCCTTCATTACCTTCATCTTCAATTTGCTGTAGCTGCTCCATTTTATCTTTCCTTCTAGGCCTTCAATTGTTTAGCATTTTTGTATTGTTTTGTTTTCTTTTTCATAGACTGGGAAGTAAGATTCCAATTTGGTTTCTTTCTAGGTGGTGAACTCAGTTTTCCCAACATCATCTATCTAAATAATATAAATAAATTATAATTCTAAAATTCCAGTTAAAAAATGAGATACCAGGGTGCCTGGGTGGCTCAGTCAGTTAAGCGTCTGCCTTCATCTCAAGCCATGATCCCAGGGTCCTGGATTGAGCCCCACATCAGGCTCTCCACTCAGTGGGGAATTGCTTCTCCCTCTCCTCCCAGCTCCTGCTCTCTCTTGCTATCTCTTTCTCTATCAAATAAATACATAAAATCTTTTTTAAAATTGAGTTGCCAACACATATCATGTTCCCACATATATAAGTTCTCTCTCTTTTCTTCTAGTAGTCCATTTGCCTGGTTTTTGTTCATTACTGCACTGTTCTTGTTGCAATAACTCTTCTTACTACAGTAATACTATGTCTACCATGCCCAGGTATGGAGAAAACTGGTTGCAGCCCATGTCACTTCATCATTGTCTTTGGTTTACTAAATCTCTACACTGGGTCTTCAGTTATCATGAAATGAATATCGAAGGAATCAGATATCCATGGAAAGGATATCATTCCATTAACAGAGGCAGCACTGGGGCAAGTGAACTCTAATCATGTGGTTTGAAGCCTATAAAGTGAATATACACCATCTGAGGTAAAAGATGATTGTCCTTGTTGAATCACAACTGTGACAGCCAGGATGAGGGTTTGCGTAAGCCACGGAAGCAAGATAACATTGCCCTTGTCACTTTACAGAATCCAGAATTCTCAGCAAAATTTCCCTCACTATCCAACTCTAGCCTGTTTTTCTAGTTTCATTGCCAGGGAGAGCATTGTATTTGTTTTCTCTAGTATCTTATTTGACCTTTGGGAAAGCCATGCACTTAAATAATTTACCCCAGATTATTAGGAAAGGTTTAGGAAAAGCCAAGACTACAACTCAAATCTACCCTAATTTGTAAGTGTACTATGCATCAACACAGATCTTGTGGGAAGCTTGTTTCTACCTGTCTCAACTCCCTGTGAATGAACTTGAGAATTAAGGCATCTGATCATAGATATGGAGACCAGAGTTTGGGACCTATTCTTCTTCCCCTTCTTCTCTCTGAGTAATTCTGGATTCTAAGAAAGAGGTGAGTGAACACATGCAAAACTTCTTCATCCCACTTCTTTACTGGGTAGTAGAGATAAAGTCAATGGTCAACTGAATGCATAAAATATGCAAGTCTTTACACCAGAAAAAAAAAAAAATGCAAGGAAAGTTCTCGTTATCACATTATCCCATCAGTGAATATCAGGTATTTAATCTTCTTTATCCCCCATCTTGTCACCATTCTTTTATGTATGTCTTAGGGAAGTGGGTACAGAAGTGGAGTGTATTCTGCTCAGGAATTAAATGGACAATATTCCAGTTGAGAACTTGGCATCCCCTATTGAATGGCATTTGTGCATAACCATGAACAGTCTGGATGAGTAAGACTGGGCTGTTAGGTTTATGTGATATATCCACCCTCATGACTCTTAGAAATTATAGAGAGTTCCTGTCTAATCATGTGAAAAAGGACATACACATTGAGAGCTAAGAAATACACTGTCCATGTATATGTTCTCTCTCAGAGCTCAAGTAGCACTGGATAAAACTTACAACTCACCCCAGGCATTAGATAGGTAAGGACAGGAACCCAGGCAGGAGAAATGGTGGCAAAGAGGCAGGGACATGTCCAAAGACAGGTAAAAATTGAATTTCTAATTCCTTTTACACTCTGGGATTATTTTCTTTAAGACCAGAAGCTTCATGCCTTTATGTCTCCTTTTCAGAGAAGTCAAGTCTGCTTGGGGGAAATGTACTCAGGGTGAAAGATCCCATACTGCTCCTAACTCCAGCATGTATTTCTTGTGACAGTTTTAACCTTCTTAGGTGAGAAGGGAAATGACTTGGGGTCAGGAGCCCTTGCTGACATTCAAGTGCTATTCCTTGCAGAGACTTGCATTTAGTGTCTTTCAGCCAAGAAACCTTAAAATTTCTTCCAGCCAGCAATCTGCTGGGGTGTGGCCTGTAAAAGCTTGGACCTGTGTGAGGTGGACGCAGAGGAAAAGGGACACAAAGGCCCATGTGGGTCAGCAATCTGGGGCTTTGCAGAGGCATGCGTCATTCAGCATCTGACACTATTTTTAGGAATTCCAGCCTTCTTACTGTACATATGATAGCCATGTCTGTGCATATTCCTCGGGTGTGAATTAAAAGTCTAAAGTGAAATCCATTTTCTTTAGGACTTACTGCTTTTCTGATGCTGCTGCTACCAAAAAAAAAAAAAGTTATGCAGATTCATTTTTAATAATTCCCTTGAAAGAGAGGTCAAGGAAATTTCCTGGGCAGTTCCTTGAGAGCTGACTTGGGGACTAATTTATCTGTCTCAGATGGTGCCAAGAATGTAGAGGCTGATCTGTCAAGTTTTGTGGACTGAATGGTTGTCCCCATTCCAGAATATCTGTAACAGGAACTGAGGCTCTATCTGTCAAAAGTAGTTTGGATGCCATTCAACAGAAAGACAGTTTAACTCAAGGGTCAGACACCATAGACTTCTTTTTCCTTCTCTACCAACCAGCACCTCCCTCTAACTCAGAGAAATGTCATAGAATAGTGGGGAGATCATGAAATTTTAAGACAGAAAATTGGAGTTTGAATCTTAAAATTGCCACCCATTATCTATGGGGGCTTAGGAGAATGACTTAATTTTTCCTAACTTCCCTTTGTCATCATAAAAAAAAAATTTCTGGCAGAATGAAGGGACAGAAAGTGTAGTATGTGTGTGGTAGGGACTTTATCAATGGTATTTTTCTCGCTGCTCTCCAGCCCAAATTTAAGAAGTGCTGAATGACAATGTCAGAGGTGGAGGTCAGGGTGTGCGGTAGAACAAAAAAAACCCAGCTGGTATAATTTACACAACAATTCATTTAATCACTCATTCAGTCAATACACTTTGATTGGGTGTTGTCTGAGTGTTGTGCGCAGAGATGGGAATTCAGTACTGGCAAGGCTGGACTCTGGCACCCCACCTCCAGCCCCAACATGGGGAAAGTGAAGGACGGATGCCTCTCAGTGGTGCAGGAAGTCAAGCTCAAAAGGCTCAAAAGTGTAGGTGCTGGGGCGCCTGGGTGGCTCAGTGGGTTAAAGCCTCTGCCTTCAGCTTAAGTCAGGATCTCAGGGTCCTGGGATGGAGCCAGGCATCAGCATTGGGCTCTCTGCTCAGTGTGGAGCCTGCTTCCTTCTCTCTCTCTCTGCCTGCCTCTCTCCCTACTTGTGATCTCTGTCTGTCAAGTAAATAAATAAAATCTTTTTAAAAAATTGTTTTTAAAAAAAGTGTAGGTGCTGAGCAGACTCAAAGCCAAAATAGGACAGAAGTCCTAAGGCCATCTGTGCTGGTCAGCATCCTCAGAGCTAGCCCAGAGCTCAGGTCCCTCTGTCTCCTGGTGATGACACAGGACCACTGTTTTCCTGACTGACACACATAAGGTTCCTAAGATGAAAGTAGCTTAATACTGCCCTGGCTTATTGAGTGGACTGTGGAAATGGCTGGGACTTCCTTCTCTTTGCACTTCTCTTCTCAAAAGCTTTTGAGGGCAGATAGGGTGACCTCAGACTAAAGATGGAAGACCTGCTGGGTCTACATGAAATATGTTTGTCTTCTTTGGCAGGCTGGGCCTCGGTGGGGGGAGGTATGCATGTGACACGTGCTTTTGCCCATGACATGGTGAATGTTTACTTTGAGTGAACTCACAGAAAAAACCGAGCATGCCCTTTTACTCTAGAATCTGTAATTTATAGCATTCTTTAAGCTGTTATTAGAGTCATAATTTTTGCTTCAGAAATTAAAACATAAACAGAAGTGAAGAGTATCATGAATTGTTTATACAGCAAAAGCTTTCATGATAAGGATAGCAGCATTTTTCGAATGCTTACTTATCTGTGTGTTGTTTTTCTTAATTATTTACCTTGATCCTCAGTATAACAATATGAGGTAGGTATGGTAATCTTTATTTTGCATGTAGGTAAAACTTGGGTTTGAGAGATAGGTATTTTGTCCAAGGTCACACAGCTACTAAATGGCAAACCCAGGTCTGTCTCATTGTGAAGCTCACAATCTACACAGTGTACCAGATCTGTATCATGTGAATAAGATATGTGTGTGATAGATATGATTTATAAGACAAGTACATGTGAGTGGATAGAAAATCCACCATAGGAACGAATCATTCTCCCAGGAAGGCCACAAGATGCTCTACAAGACAACCGTCTCATTTTAAAGGCAAGAGAATGAAGCAGGGAAACTCAGAGAGGTTGTGACTTGCCCAAGGTGGCAAAGTAGCAAGGTTAAAAATGCAACACATGCTTTAGCTGTGATTTCCCCTCCAATAAGGACATACTATCTCATTAAGCCCAAAGTATTGGGGCTCTATAGCAGCTAAAATAATTTATAAGATAACCAAAAATTTTTATAGTCAAGACAGCTACTAATGTGTGATCTGCCTGGCCTGGCAATCCACTCACAGCCAGAGTTTCTATGTTTTCAGAATAGGAAGGATCCTGGCTACCTTGTGGGAGTGGTGGTGGAGTTTCTATAAGATGGTATCTGAGAATCAGACCCTGAAACAAACCTTGATATTAGAATGCACATGAAAATTATTTATCAGTGAGTGTTGTCAGTAAAAACTATCAGAGAAGTAGGGCAGTGAGACAGGTAGGGGAAGGAGGCCAACTCACATCTTACAGAGGGTAGTTTCAAGTCCATCCTACAGAGTTTATATGGTGGAGAGGATAAGTAACAACACAGAGGAGGAGTTAGGGTGCATGGGAATTTATACCCCTACACGTTTACATTCCCACACCTGTGAGTCATTAGGTAAAGGCTGCCCTAGGGGAATGTAAATTCTTTTTTTTTTTTTTCAAAGATTTTATTTATTTATTTGACAGAGAGAGATCACAGTAGGAGAGAGGAAGGGAAGAGATCACAGAGAGAGGAAGGGAAGCAGGCCCCCTGCTGAGCAGAGAGCCTGATGTGGGACTCGATCCCAGGACCCTGAGATCATGACCTGAGCTGAAGGCAGCGGCTTAACCCCACTGAGCCACCCAGGCGCCCCGGGGAATGTAAATTCTTAAGCACTTCCAGCTCCCACTGTGGTCAGAAGAGTGGGCCCTGGCAGCATTAAGGCAGCCCTCCAACAAAAGGATGCAGTTTTAGGGAGTAAAAGCTACACCTTAACCCAGAGTGCAGGAAAATGGAAAAGGAACTGGAGGGAATAATAGCAAAGCTGCAGGTGGCATAGAGAAACCACACAACATGGGTGTGTGGTCATTGTTAGCTGCTTAATAAATAGCAACAATTCTTCTTTTTATTATTTATTATTGGTGAATAGTGTAAAATATTTTGTATTCCCCTAAATTCTGGAGGAGAGGCCAGTGGTAGATAAGGTAAAATACAATTTTCCTCATATCCAGGGCTCCTTCTAGCTTTGTTAAAGTCTCACGGGCCCCATTATCCCCATGTCCTCTACTTCACATCACTGTTTTGATGAAAGGGAAAGCCACTTTTCATAACTTCAAGCCGGGGTGAAAGAACAGTTTTTGCTTTCTTCATCTCCTTCACTACCCCCCTCTGCCTGTCAGTGGATTGTGTGTCAGCAAGCTGGCACCACTGGGACCCAGGCTGCTTCTGCAGTTTGATCATTACCCTTTAGATGTGGGAGAGGGGGAACTGGCTCCGGTGTCTGATCTCTTACTGGAATCACTGGGATCCTCTCTGATGGCACTTGCTGCCCACCGTTTTGTTTTGTTTTGTTTTTTTTAATGAGTATTTCAGTAACATAAAGCCAGCATGTTCAAATAATCCCATTCCCCTTTTCTCTTTGGCCCAAGCATGCCTGGCAGAGAAATTCCCTCAGCGTGGCTGCTGGTGGTGCTTCTTAGCCTTAGTCAGGATAAACCTCTAAGTCATCCCTGTCCCATAGGTTTCATAAAGAATGGTATTATGGGTTGAATTGTGACAAGATGAATGGATAAACAAAATGTGTTATGTACATACAATGGAATACTATTCAGCCTTAAAAAGGAGGGAGATTCTGACGGATTCTACAGTATGGATGAACCCTGAAGAATTTATGCTCTGAAATAAGTCAGTCACAAAAGGACAAATACCTCATGATTCTACTTATCTGTTGGATCTAGAGTAGTCAAACTCAGAAAGAGAACGTAGAATGGTGGTTTTCAGGGGCTGGGGGAGAGAAAAATGGGAGTTGGTGTGTAATGGATATAGCTTTCAGTTTTTCAAGAAGAAATATTTCTGCAGATTGGTTGTACAGCAATATGAATATACTTACTACCAAACTATACACTTAAGAATGGTTAAGATGATAAACTTTATGTGATGTGTATTTTATCACAATTAAAAAAAAAACTGGTATGATTTCTATCTTCAGTGGACCCTGAATCATGTGACAATTAGAGAAACTTTGTTTTAGTCATGGGGCAGGTGCAGGGAGGGAGTGAACAAGTAAAGGAACAAACAACTTAGATGACAGTGGCTTCACGTAATAGAAGCTGATTGTTTGATTCTGTGACAGTTTGATGTGGCCACCAGGATGGTTCTGCTCCATGCAGCATTCAGGGACTCGGGCTTCTTCTTCCATCATATGAGCTCACCATCTTCAACACAGGATCCCTAAGGTCACCACAGAAAGGGAAAGGGTATGTGCACAACTACCAAAGCTAAGGTGATCATGCAAATATCACCTTTGCCAGATATTCCATTGGCCAGAATTCAGTCATATGATTCAAATATAGCCATAAGGGAAGCTGGGAAGCTAAAGGAAAATGAATTGAGTAAATTGTTGCTACCCCAGCTTTAGAGAGGGAAAGGTATTTGGGCTGAGCCTTGAAAAATGAGTCTGTCCTGACTTCATCTCTGTATTTATTGCCTTTAGCAAAGAGCCTGGTAGAGAGGACTTACTTGATAAGTGTTTATTAGATAGACGGATGGATGGATAAGTAGAAATGCAGCTCTCTATGAATACTGAACCACAAAAGAACTAGAATCAATCTATTTTATTTATAGCAGAACTATTGCCTGATGCCTTCCTTTGGGCCCTGAGATCATAAGACAATGCTGATTGCCATCACTAAGTAGATTTTTCATTCAGCATGAGACATAGAGAAGTTAGTGAGTAGCTTGCTTCCATGGCTCAGTGATGGTCAATGAGCCAAGAATCAAGATCCCAAACTGCAACATAGTCTTAGACAATCTTGAGTCCACACATGAAGTGCTCCTCAATCAGTGGGAATCTGTGGTCCCTCCCAAATTCTGACACAAGTGCTGGGTGTCTCTCTTGAGATATGCCTCATTTGTCTCATTGAGCCTGTGGAAACTTGCCCATATATGAAGGCATTTGTTCTTTTCTTTTTTTGGCTTGTTTGAGGAGGTATTAATAAAAATAAAGCCGGTAAAAGCAAAATGATTGTAATTAATGCTAATAACGGGAGGAAACAGATTGCTGAGTGCATCTGTTCAATCTGGCTTCTTGAGTATTTGGCAGAGGTTTCATTGTTGGTAAGTGGGAGATAGTGAATTCAGGGCCATTACCCATTCCTAATATACTTACACATGGATAATGATGGCACAGTTACTGTCGCTAGAACTTGGGCACCTGCCCAGTAGGTTTTGTGTAATAATGTAATCAACTGTAATCTGGGTGAGAAGATTGTTCTTGATGTTCTGCACTAAAATTGTTTCTACTTGGAGTCTGTGTTTTGATTATCTACTGCTATGTAACAAACTTACTAAACTTAGTAGCCTAAACAACAATTTGTTGTGCTCATAGATTATGTGGGTCAGGAATTTAGACGGCCCTAGAGAAATGCTTGTCTCTTCTTCATGATATCAGAGGTCTCAGCTGAGAAAATTCAAATGATTCAAGGGAATCATCCAGAAGTTTCTTCACTCTCCCTGGGGCCTGGCCTGGGATCACTCAAAGGCTAGGCTCATCTGGGACTGTCAGTTGGGCACCTGTAATTTAGCCTCTCCATGTTGCTTGGTCTTCTTATAGTCTGACATCTTGGTTCCCAAAAGGTTCCAAAAAAGAGGAGGTATGCCAAAAAGACCAAGAAGAAAATGAATGGCCTTTATGACCGAGTCTCAGAGGTTACCAAACATCACTTCCACTACACTAATGATCAAAACAGTCATAAGCCCACCTGGATTCAAGAAAGGCAACATAGGCCCTCAAGATGAATGAAGTATTAAAGAATTTTTAGCTGTTCTTTTGGTTTTGTTTTGTTTTAAACCACCACACTCAGACTCACTTTTTTTTTTTTTTTTTTTTTTTTTTTGGGGTGGTAACCCAATTCTTTTTTTTTTTGGCTTAAAAAAGTTTTTTTTTTTCTTAAAATAACAGAAATTTAGTTTTTCATAGTTCTGGAGGCCAGAGTTTCAAAATCAAGCTGTCAGGAAGACTTCCTCCAAAGTCTCTAGGAGACAATCCTTTAGTGGTCTGAATTTTATTTATTATTATTTTTTTAAGATTTTATTGATTTATTTGACAGACAGAGATCACAAGTAGGCAGAGAGGCAAGCAGAGAGAGAGGAAGGGAAGCAGGCTCCCCGCCGAGCAGAAAGCCCGATGCAGGGCTCAATCCCAGGACCCTGGGATCATGACCCAAGCTGAAGGCAGAGGCTTAACCCACTGAGCCACCTAGGAGCCCCAGTGGTCTGAAATTTGAATCCAACCACTTCTTACTACTTCTATTGTCATCACATCCAGTGTGATGTGATAACAGCTTGTCAATAATCCTTTAATTCATTTCCGTAAATACTATTTTCAACAGTTACTGGAGTGATCCTATTAATCATTAGTCATATCATGGCATTCCTTGATTCAAACCCTCAATGGTTCTTCATTGTTCTCAGAAGTTCTTATGCTGGCACATATGGGTTCCTGTTACCTCTCTGCCCTCCGGTCCTACTACTCTGTACCTTAATCCTTCCGCTCCAGCCAGACTAGCTTCTTTGCTGTTCCTTGAACATACTAAACACAATCCTATCTCAGGGCTTTTGTACTAGCTGTTTCATCTGCCTATACTGCTTTTCCCCAAATATCTACATGGTTTAGTCCTTCATTTCCTTTAGGAATAAATTTATTTATTTATATATTTTTTTTAGATTTTAATTAATTTATTTGTCAGAGATTGAGAAAGAGAGAGAGCACACAAAAGCAGGAGGAGTGGCAGGCATAGGGAGAAGCAGGCTCCCTGCTGAACAAGGAGCCCAATGTGGGACTTGATCCCAGGACTCTGAGATTATCACCTGAGCTGAAGGTAAACTCTTAACCAACTGAGCCACCCAGACATCCCAGGAATCAATTTATATATCACCTTGGTGAGATCTTTGCTCAGCTTTTTCAATATATACTACCTTTCATTTCACCTTATGCTCCAATATTCATCCCCTACTGCTTTTTCCATAATTTCAATCATCACCTAATGCACAGTACATTGTCTTATTTGTCTTATTTCTTGATGCCTTTCGCATTAGAATGTAAGCTAAATGAGGATGGGGATTTTCTCTTTTTTATTCACTGTTGTATCTCTGGAACATAGAACAATACTTAGAATGTACTGGATAGGGACGCCTGGGTGGCTCAGTTGGTTAAGCAGCTGCCTTCGGCTCAGGTCATGGTCCCAGTGTCCTGGGATCGAGTCCCACATCGGGCTCCTTGCTCAGCAGGGGGTCTGCTTCTCCCTCTGCCTCTGCCTGCCATTCTGTCTGCCTGTGCTCGCTCGCTCTCCCTCTCTCTCTCTGATAAATAAATAAAATCTTAAAAAAAAAAAAAAGAATGTACTGGATAGTCAACCCATATTTGTTAAGTGAGTGAGGGAATTAAGAAGAGAGTGAATGAATGAGAGAAAAAAAAAATTCTGTCAACTTGTGCTCAAAAACCTTTCTGACAATGCTAAAATGTTTCAAAAAAAGACCCATGAAGGAAAAAGGCATAACTCCATTGAGAAAGTTTGGGTAGCCTGCTTTCCTTTCATAGGGACAATGTCCCAGCTTAACATGTTAGTTAAGTTAGTTCTTTAGATATATGTAGCTGTGTAGCAGAAAGAGGCATAGACCTGAGTTTTCACTAACTAGTTGTATGATAAAAAATAGCCTACTTAGTCATCCTGGGCCATAGATTCTCTTCTATAAATTGAGATAAATTGTATTTGAACCAGATGATCTATCCCTAAGATCCCTCCAGCCTTGATATTGAATTCTTTATTTTGCTCACCAGATCATTCTCCACTGAATTCTAGAGGAAATCTAAGGGCAACATCTCATGACCTGGGAATAAAGAGGATGAATCAGGAAGAGAGAGGAACTAAGCCAAGATATCAGTTTAAACCTGAGCAAAATAAAATATATACTGTACTGGAATGTTTTGTGAAGACAACAGGATTGGACATGAAATTCTGACATTCGATGGGATCAGAATACTGCTCAGCCTTTGCAGATGGTGATTGGGTAATACCTCGGAGGGGATACTAGGGAGCTTCTAGGGTACTAGAATGCTACTTGTTGATCTAGGTTATGGTTATAGGGGTGTGTTTTTTTAAATTCTGCCCATCTCACTTATGATTATCTTCTCACTTATGATTTGTATATTTTCTCTATATATGTTATACTTGAATTTAAAAGTTCACCAAAAAATTCCAACCCAGAGAAAGATAGACAGATAGATAGATAGATAGATAGATAGGTGATAGATAGATAGATAGATAGATAGATATGGTCTTTTCCTTAGATAATTATTAAGGAGAATTTGGACATTTTACCTGACTAAAGACCTGGATAAAAACAAAAGATTGAAAAAGATTATTTTAGTTGTAGGAATTGGAAGGGGGAATTCTTAGCTTCGTTCTGGAGAAAAAGTTATGCTAATGAACTTCAAAGTGGTTGAAATTTGATACAGGGAGCTTGCAAATATTCTTTTCTTCTCAATGGTCCTAGACCTCTCTGAACTCTCTGGTCTAGGCAGAGGGATAAACCTGAGAAGCTTCTGGAATTCCCAATAAACTCTTGGACCCATTATTGTTCTAATCATTCATAGAATCATCTCCAATGTACACTTGGAGGTGGTTTTACACAGTCTATTTCTGTGACTTTTTTGATCTATCAAAAGATTTTAGGACTCCAAAAGGCTATTTTAAAAGCAAGGAAGGATGGTGTACAAATGGCCCAAGAGAGAAGCTGCATGCCTTTCAGAAGTCTCACAAGTCAAAAAGTACAGCTAGTCTTTTGAAACTATTGTCCAGGCAGGATTTGGTGACTAAGAACAAGGTGTTTGAAGGAGGTGGTTTGATTTCCCACTGTGAAGCACTCTGGAAAAAATAGAAATTTTAAGCTCAGGCCTGACATCCTACACCTCATCTATTATCCCTAGCAGAGAGAAATCCCTTTTACAAAGTTCCCAGTTACAGAAGCTTAGTGTAGCAGTTCCCCTGCACCTTTTTTTTTTTAATTATGAAACTTGGGACAGTAGAGTGTATTGATTATATCAGTAATCCAACACCCGTTGATCTGCTTTATGGAGAGAGCTGTTCTTTGATACTCAAACTCTTTCATGTTATCCGGTAAGATGCCTCATCCTACTTTTCACAGTTCACCTTTGGTGCTGCTGCCTTTAAGATTTATATTGGTTATATATTGTGTCAGTTGTCTGTTGCTGTGTAACAAACATCCCCAAAGCAACCATTCATTTTGCTCATGAGTCTGAAATTTAGGCAGAGTTTGGCAGAGATGGCTCATCAGCTGGGGTAACTTGATGGGAAGTTGGATGCTATACTTTCAAGATGGCCCACTCACATGGCAGGCAAGTCAATGCTGGGTGTCTGGTGGGAATTCATCCAGGACTGTATGTCACAGAACTTGGTTTTCCTCCACATGGCCTCTCAACAAGCTGCTTAGATTTCAATCTTGGGTGTCTAAGACAGACTGTCCCAAAAGGACAAGATAGAAGGACATATGATCTAGTTTTGGGAGCCAGAATGTCTCTTCTGCCATGCTTTATTGGTTGAGATATTCAAAAGATGCACTCAGTTTCAAGAGGAGGAGATGTAGACCCCATCTCTTACTGAAGAAATGACAAGGTCCTAAAAGAAAATGTGGGATGGAAGATATTGTTGTAGCCATATTTGGAAACTACAACGTACCACATAAGTTGAAACAGTTGCTAACCCAGAGGAGTGGCAATATGTTCATGAAACAAATGTATGTGTGTAGGTATGTGTGGAACCTATAGGTGGAGAAGAGCCTTTGTTTCCCTTTCCACATACATTCATGAGAGAATTTCAATGCCAATCATCAGAAAGAGAGAGTATTAAAGGGTTACTTTTCATCCTTACTCCAAACTCCCTCATTCTCTTCTCCCCAAGGAACAAAGTAGGGCCACTGCATTGAAACTCAGACAGGGCTGAGTGTTTCTCCCTTAAAAGAAAGCCCGAGGCAAAATATACTATTGTACATATAGTTGGGGCTTGTGCTTTTTGTCTTCATATGGAAAGAGAACTGAGTGGAGCCTAGATTGTCAGGCTCTATCTTCCAAATTCTTTATATCTTGATGAGTAAGTTAGGGTCCTATGGATCCCTAGATCAGAAGGGGGCAGAGGGTAGAGGATTTATTACATTCTTTAATCCAACCTTATGAATTATAAGCAGATGTTATTCAATACTTTATGTGGCTCCTTACTATTATTTTTCAATTGATTAAGAACCCAGGCCACATAAAGGATGTAATTAGCATCCCTAAACTTCCAAAATATATGTCACTAAAGTTTGATCTATGGCTCAAGATTACTCACTCACATAAAGGTAATGGAGTTTGATGTTGGCTACAAAGGAAAGATGATACTTCTGGAGCTGGTGTCGAAGAGGAGGACATGTTAGGAAGAGATCTGCAGGTTTTATATTGAGAACTTGGGAGTATGAGCCTTTCTCTTAGACCCATTCTATCTATGGGCAAGAAGACCCCAGATACATGCATGTTGCTGACCCTCTTTCTCAGGAGCCCTAACAGTTTGCCCAAGCTGTATGCCCAGAGTACTAGCTCTACCTGTCATTGGGCTGTATGCTCCCCTCCTCCCTAGTCTAAGATTCAAGTACCCAGGGAATTAAGCCTGACTTTCTGGGTCCCTTTTACCTGAAATATTTGGGCATGAAAGATTTTTTTCAAACTTCACCCACTGAGGCTAAGGCCCTTGGATGAAGACTGTTCTTTACTTGGTTGGCATTGACTCAGTCAGTCTGTCATCATTACGTGTATAATGCTCACTGTGCCAAGCATTGTGCCAGATACTGGATATAGGATGGTGAATAAAAAATACCCAGACCTTGGCTTCATACTTATCTTCATAAGTATCTAAAGGAAGAAGCAGACAATAAACCAGAAACAGACAAAAAACCCAAATAATATATAATTACAAATTCTGATGGGTACTTTCAAAGAAGTAAAGAGGGTGTGGAGGGATAAGATCAAGCAGGGGAAGCATCATCTGCAACAGGCTCAGCATCTTGTCTAATTCTATCTAACTTTGTGGGGCTACATTCCTATTTTGTCTGTGCCCTTTACCAAATAAAAACAACAGTACTACTAAATACTAACAATACTTAACACATATAATGCTATGATCCAGGTATTTGTAAATGATTTTTGTGTGATAACTCACTTAAAATGGTGTTAGTTAAGGGCCCAGACTGCACCAAGATTAAAGGTCTGCTATTACCTGTATGTCTCAAAATCCATCCATTACTGTCTTGCTTCTCTCCCCTCATCTCTTACACACACAGACTACTTCTCCTCCCCATCAGCTTCTCCTTGCAACCTGAGATCTGTTTGAATGAAGGGTGGAGGGACATATCTGTTATATATAGTTGTGACATATAGTGGTGATGGTTGACCCCTCTTGGGGGCACCACTTCTGTCAATGTGTGTGTCCTGCATAATTCTCCCACTCTCTGTTGACTTCTCCTTACTCAGTGTTCCCAGAATAGTGCACAGATGCAACAGTGATCAACCCTCACAGGGAGCCAATCCTATCAATATCCAGCTGGAAAGGAAGATAGCTATCACAAAGATATGGGAAATTTAGTTAGGTCTGGAATTTTAAAAATCACACAGGAGAGATAAACTTGAGCATACTAGTTTCCTAACATATTTTTAGCAGCTGAATCCTTTTTTAAATGAAATGTTATTTGGAAATTCCAATATAGAAGACAGTTAAAGAGTGAGTGGGAGATCCATGGTCTAGGTCTACCCTATCCTTAAAGGACCCAAGTCAGCCACACAGAACTCTATGGCTCTACAGAATTCAACTTTAAAATACTGTATTCAGCAATAAGGAGCAATTGTGAGTAATTGAGTAGAGGAATGATATTTTTTTAAGTGTAGTTTTAGGAAATTAATTTGGTAGCAATATGCAAAAATAATTGAATAAGGAAAAATAGAGTTGAAGAGATTCTAACAGATTGTTGCAGATCTCCTGACTTGAGGTAATAATGATAATGTCTTATCTTGGCATAGTATGTTCTGCTAATTAAAAACACATCACGTATACCCCACAACACTGCCATGTGATATGCAAGAGGATTGTCATTATCTCCATTTTATATCTGAGGAAGGCTCATAGATAAAAAGCTATATGAAAATATGTAGGGGCACCTGGGTGGCTCAGTGGGTTCAACCTCTGCCTTTGGTTCAGGTCATGATCTCAGGGTCCTGGGATCAAGCTCCAAGTCAGGATCTCTGCTCAGCAAAGAGCCTGCTTCCTACTCCCCCTCTGCCTGCCTCTCTGCCTACTTGTGATCTCTCTCTCTCTCTGTCAAATAAATAAATAAAATCTTTTTAAAAAAATATGTAACCTGAGAAATATAGTTCTCCATTTGTAAGATAAGATCCTTCTCTTATTTCTAAGGAGATAACTTTCACATGTGAACTTGAAGGAATAGCACACAGGACAGATACATTCAATAGGGAGAGGAGGGACGCCTGGGTGGCTCAGTGGGTTAAAGCCTCTGCTTTCAGCTCAGGTCATGATCCCGGGGTCCTGGGATCAAGCCCTGCATCGGGCTCTCTGCTCAGCAAGGAGCCTGCTTCCAGCTCTCTCTCTCTGCCTGCCTCTCTGCCTACTTGTGATCTCTGCCTGTCAAATAAGTGAATAAAATCTTAAAAAAAAAAATAAGGAAAGGACAAGAATTGATCTAGAGCAGTATTTCCCAAGATGTGTTCTTAGGATATTTATAGGTATATTTATGGCTGTTATTTGGAAAAAGTGGATCTGTCTTCAAAGAAGTTGAGAAACCCCAGTTTGCACTTATGTTTTAAACTATAGTGCTGTTCAGAGATTTAATAATCTAACATGCATTGGCTCTAAGTGGGGCACATAATACAAAGAATCTCCTACCTGGGACCCTGTCTTTAAGGGCATCTCAGAGTTTGGCAGGGTTCCAGGAAATGAATTTTGGCAAACAGTGGTCTAGACAAGGTTGACAAACTTTTTCTGTTTGGGCCTGAGAGTAAATACTTTAGGACTGGCAGACCATGTAGTCTCTGGCACAACTACTCAACTTTGCTATTGTAGTAAGAGCCTTTGACAATAGGCAAACAAAGAGCATGGCTGTGTTCCTTTAGGGATAGTGAAATTTGAATTCCTATAATTTTCACATGTCATGAAGTATTATTCTTCTTTTGATTGTTTCCAAATGTTTGAAAGTGTAAAATCCATTCTTAGTTCTCTGGCTATACAAAACAGCCAGGGAGATGGATTCTAGAACTTAGGGCAGTAGTTCAGAATGATGTCCCGAGACAGGTATGAAGGTGGAGACATCTGTGGTTTGGAAAAATGAGGATGGTGGTGAAGGCTGGCCTCACTGCCCTCAGTGCCTGGGGCCTGGCACTGCTGTAAAATATAACTTTGTGAGAAATTCTGTTCATTTTAGTTTGGTGTTTAGCCTGGGCCATTTACCTGTAGTGATAACATTTGGGGTAAAGTCACCATATAACTTTTCATCAAAAACAATGACTCAAACAATAATAACAAGATGGTTCAATGGCTCTCTTGTCTGAAGAGATTTTGTTAACCCTTTTTGCCATCTTGCTCCTTGCTGAACCCTGTCAAATCCCATTCCTAATAGTAGGCCATTGTATTTTGGCTCTTTCTTAAAGATCTTAAAGAGTTTCCTCAAGGCAGTGTTTGAGATGAGGTGTTAGCCATACTTTCCATTCCTTCCAGTGTAACAGTTGCAAAAACTCAGAAATACTTGAACCAACATTTACTCTTTCATCATTTTCCCACTTCTGCCTCATTTGCCAAAGTACAGACTGGACAGGGTTGAGGATGAAAAGGCAGAAAACATTTTACCCCCTCACCTCTCCTGAACTCACCTTTCACTTATATACACTCAGTATTCTTCCCAAAAGTTCTTTTAAAAAAATATTTTCTGATGACAAAAGTAGCAAATTTTCTTAACAAAGACTTTCAAAGAGACAAAGAAAAAGGAAAAGAAAAAATAAAGAAAAGCTACCATAGTCCACAACCCAGAGATAACTGCAGCTAGTATGTTGTTCTTTATCTTCAAAGTTTTAAATGCACATTTAATTAAAAAGATAAAATTCTGGGGCACCTGGGTGGCTCAGTGGGTTAAGCCGCTGCCTTTAGCTCGGGTCATGGTCTCAGGATCCTGGGATCGAGTCCCACATCGAGCTCTCTGCTCAGCGGGGAGCCTGCTTCCTCTGCTCGCTCTGACTGCCTCTCTGCCTGCTTGTGATCTATCTTTCTGTCAAATAAACAAACAAAATCTTTAAAAAAATAAAATTCCATTATGTATATACTCCTTTAAAATATAATTTTTTTCACTAAGGTAGCAATTTTCCAAAGATGGGTTACATGCATTTTAGCCTAAATCAGTACTTCTTTAAGTTTCTCCCATAAAGCACTATTTCCATGAGTAGTTATTACACAGCTAGAAAAAATGAGAAGGTTATGATCACTACATTTGGGAACTGAGAAATGCTGGGTCAAATACAGTTGAACAGGCTTCTTTATCTCAGAATTTCCAAGTACCTCAAATATGCTGGTGGGTGTTATAAATCCTCAGGATGAGGACTAGAGTACGCGATGCTTCCCAGCTTGTTGAACTACAAAACCCTTTTCTCCTCTAAGAATCTCATTCCACCACACATTCCGGGAAATGCTGGCCAAAATCATTAGGAGCTGGAATCAAACTTTCTCATTTCTCATAGCTATATACTCAGAGTTATTTTTATATTATATCATGAGATCTTTGGGCAAAATGATGGACAGGACAAACGTTAAAAGCCTGGCTCCTCCCAGCCCCCTTCTGCAACACTTCTTCCAAATCCATGGTGGTCAAAGCCAATTAGCTCAGGGGAGAGAATTTGACCCTAAGAGAGCCCATCTACAAAGGATAGTGATTGCCTGTAGCAACTGGATTTGGAGAGCTGAACTATAATTCAGAGAGTCAGCGAGTTGATGATACAAATGGACCCATGAAGCCAAATGGAGGTAGACAGAATAGTGGAGTCACACAAGCAAGCTCATGCTAAGGTAACAGATACAGGAACCCACTTCTGGAGACTCTCTGAGGTCTAAATGACCTCCACAGCCCCAAACCATGAGTCCCCATTGCCATGTCACCATGATGCTTAGCTGTGCTGTTTTCCCTGGGTGAGGCTGCCCAGAGAGTTGAGATTCCTGTTTTGTTAATTTCCTCATGTATTTTCACAATGAACTCACCTAGAGTGATAACCAGTATAACTGCTACTTGTGAGAATAGCCCAGCTCACACAACTGGAAAACACAGCAGGAAAAATGGTGACTGTTCTCCCTTCTTACTGCTGCCTTAGTAATGATGATAGCATATAATATAATAAAAGTAATAAAACACATCCCAATTGCCCAGGAGGGGAAGGAGATGCTTCCTGATATCTGCATCTTGTCAGCTGGAAGTATTTGGGACATTATTCTAGAGCTTCAGGTTTTTAGCCGATGGGTTGCAATAGGCAGATGAGCTTCAGCATCTTTGTGAATCCTCTGATAGCATACGTAAAATTTTGCTTATTTATATTTTTCTGGGGTAAGGTACCATTCATATATTTCTTTAGACACTTCAAGTTATCTGTAACCCAAAAGTGGTTATAATTAGAGTGGAAAATCTAGGCTTGTTTGTTTTGAACCATGAGTTCTTTATATAGATCAAATATCTTGACTCTCTGTATTAAAATATTAGGATTTCTTCAAATTTCTCTGAATCCATTCAGCATAATTTTATTTTCCTTGGATCTCTCCCAGCTTGACATTACTACTTTTATCTTAAAAGAAGGGGAAAATGTCTCTGTCTAATGCATAAACAAATACAATGAAACAAGGTACAGAGAGTGAAAGTCTCATTTTAAGTTGTAAAGTGATATCTTTTTCTGGCCTCATAATGTCTCATGCCAAGGGTTTCAAGTTGAAAGTACATCCATCTATAAAACAATCTATATCTCTGTGCCTGTTTTGTCTTTTTCCCTCTTGCTCAGATATATGCTCTCTTGCTCGCTCTCTCTCACCAACAAATATAATTCCAAATTCCAGGGATGTAGGAAGAAAAGGGGAGAGCTAGTGAAGTCACTTTGATAATGGATAAAGGAATGAAAATCCTTGAAAATGCCAAAAACCCAGCACAAGCTAAAAAATAAAACTATCTTGTGATAGTGTTGAAATCTACCCATAAGGAGAAAGAGCCAGTGCAGTTTTTAAAAATGAATACTAGAATAAAAATCCTTGAAAATGTCAAAAACATGAAAGCTAAAAAATAAAATACTCTCTTATGAATGTGTTAAAATCTGCCCATAAAATAGACATTTTTAATTGAAATTATTATTTTTGTGGCTTTGCAATAATGATTTCACATACTGAGACAGCAAAGCAGACTAAGAAGGTTATGACCTCAATTCAATGAAGAGTTAAACATGGAATCAGTGTTGCCTGTGGATACTCAGTAAGATGGCAGCCTGGCAGGATCTGGGACTCTGAGTGTCCTTTTCTCAATCCTGTGGTTAGATCAATGACCCATGCACTTTCCATGCTTAGTGTCCATCAGAGGAAGGTCAGATAGTAAGAGAGTAAGAGATTTAAGATGAAAAATCGCTAAAAGGAGAAGGGCACACAAGAGCTCTTGGTCTTGCGAGTTGGTCTCTATTGAATAGTCTAGAAATGTAAATCCTTGTAAAGATTTCAGGTGAAAGCTCCAAACATGACTTTAATTTCTCTCCTTTTGGATCAAGGACAGTGATAATTTTAATTTTAAAAAAGGTTTCCATCTTTCCCCGAAACTAATAATACACTATATATTAACTAACTTGAATTCAAATATTTAAAAAATGAGATGTATCACTTTGATTTGCAAATTTTGAACCACCCTTGCAGCCCAGGACCAAATCCACTTGGTCGTGGTACTGTTGGATCCTAATGTACTGTTGGATCCTATTGGATAGTATCTTGGTGAAAATTTTGACATCCATGTTCATCAGGGATGTTGGTCTGTAATTCTACTTTTTGGTGGGGTCTTTGTCGGTTTCAGGATCCAGGTAATGCTGGCCTCATAGAAAGAGTTTGGAAGTTTTCCCTCCATTTCTGTTTTTTTAAACAGCTTCTAAAGAATATGTATTAGTTCTTTAAATGTTTGGTAGAATTCCCTGAAAAGCCATCCAGCGTAGGCTCTTGTTTGTTGGGAGATTTTTTATTACTAGTTCAATTCCCTTGCTGATTATGGGTCTGTTCAGGTTTTCTATTTCTTCCTCTTTCAGTTTTGTAATTTGTAAATTTCTAGGAATGCTTCTATTTCTTCCAGACTGTCAGATTTGTTGGCATATAGTTGCTCATAATATGTTCTTAAAAGTGTATTTCCTTGGGGCGCCTGGGTGGCTCAGTGGGTTAAGCTGCTGCCTTCGGCTCAGGTCATGATCTCAGGGTCCTGGGATCGAGTCCCGCATCGGGCTCTCTGCTCAACGGGGAGCCTGCTTCCTCCTCTCTCTCTGCCTGCCTCTCTGCCTACTTGTGATCTCTCTCTGTCAAATAAATAAATAAAATCTTAAAAAAATAAAGTGTATTTCCTTGGTGTTGGTTATGATCTCTCCTCTTTCACTCATGATTTTATTAATTTGGGTCCTTTCTCTTTCCTTTTTGATAACTCTGGCCAGGGGTGTATTGATCTTATTAATTCTTTCAAAGAAGCAGCTTCTAATTTCATTGATCTTTTCCACTGTTCTTTTGGTTTCTATTTAATTGATTTCCACTCTAATCTTTATTATTTCTCTTATCCTGTTGGGTTTAGGCTTTATTTGTCATTCTTTCTCCAGCTCCTTTAGGTGTAAGGTTAGTTTGTATATTTGAGGTTTTTCTAATTTCTTGAGAAAGGTTTGTATTGCTTTATACTTCCCTCTTAGGACCACCTTTGCTGCATCCCAAAGGTTTTGAACAGTTCTTTTTCATTTTCATTTGTTTCCATGAATTTTTTAACTCAACCATCAGAAAGGTTGAATACTTACCATTTACATCAATGTGGATGGAACTGGAGAGTATCATGCTGAGTGAAATAAGTCAATCAGAGAAAAAGAATAATCATATGGTTTCATTCATATATGGAATTTAAGAAACAGTGCAGAGCATCATAGGGAAAGGAAGGAAAAACTGAATGGAAAGTCATCATTCAGGGAGAAAAATCATAAGAAACTCTTAACTGTTAAGAGAAACTCTTAACCCTCAGGACAAACTGAGGGTTGCTGGAGGGGAGGTGGTTGGGGGATGGGGTAATTGGGTGATGGGCATTAAGTAGGACACATAGCATGATGAGCACTGGATATTAATGCAACTGACGAATTATTGAACTCTACCTCTAAAACTAATGATTGTGGTATATGTTGGCTAATTGAGTTTACATAAAAAAAAAGATTTGCATGTTCTAATTCTTGCCTTATTAACTCTTACTTGAAAATGTAGTCACTTTGTGTAGAGAGCAGGAGTAAATAGATATTTTCAAGGATTAAAACTATATAAGGTTTCAACTTTTAAAAAATACACATAGAAATACAACAATGGACTTATTAAATTCCCTTGACAATGTGTAGGGCAAAAATAATCTTGTGAAAAAAACTAAAATATGTTATTCCCATTTTTCCTTCTTTTTAAAAATTTTGAAATGTAACAAACATACTGAAATGTGCCTAAAATTTTACAGTTGTGTGGCATTCCATTGTGAGACTATGCCATAGTTTGTTTATCCCTTTTCCTGTAAATTGATTGGGTTATTTCCACAAAGACTTGCTTGCATAAGGAATGCTGCTGTGAGAATTCTTACATAAGTCTTTTGGGGCACATAAACATGTATTTCTGTAGAGTATATACCTAGAAATGGAATTGCTGGGTCACTAAAGTATGTGTATCTTTATTAAATACTGCCAAACCTTTTCCAAAGTAGTTATACCATGCTTAGACCCTTCTGTTTTTAATTATTATAATGGTGTACCCAAGTCACGTGGTTAAGGACTATATGCACCTGGTTTTCCTGGCAAGAATAGGTTGGTAAATTGGTTTGGAAACAATTCTTTTTGCCAGTTTTTGTTTTTCTCGATTAAATTTCCCCAGGGATACACTACTTCAGACATTATTTCTCTTACCTTTGTCATGATAATAATACAGTTTTTTTTTTAAGCAACCCTTGACCTGTATCAGTATAGCTATATGCATGTTGGGATTAGGGCACCAAGAAGAAAGCCAGTATCAGGGAAACAATTTGCATAGGAATAATTTCCCTTGGGCCTAAAGCATCTATATTAAAGCTTCTGTGATGCGTAGTACAATCTGTTTTTTTTTTTTATTCTTTTTTTAAGGCTATTTAAGTGATGCCAATGTAACAGAATGACTTAACACTGTTAAATGCCAAACTGGGATTTCAAATACCAATGTTTTCTTCTTTAAAGTTGGATCCCTCCAGGATATTATGAAGATGCAAGCATCTTCACAGCAGTCTGTCACCTTGTGGCTCCAGAAATTGAGAGCTCATCATGTTCATGGATCAGCACCATTTTTACTTATTAATATTTTTAGTGACTGCCTATAAATCAGGCGCAAAGTAAAGGACTTTTAAAAATAGCCTTCTCAGTCTATTCGGGCTCAATACATTCTGCTGAAAGGAATTGTTGGTATCAGCATCTTCCCTTTTTTCCTTCCCCCTTGCTGGCCTCTCTCTGGATATGGGATGCACCTGTGTTTGATCCAGGCTAACCAAGTTCTCCAAAGACTTACCATTGCTGGCCTTGTCTTCTGCAAAATTCTTGAGGTAATCATTATCTTGGTCTTTCATCCAAAAAAGGGTTCTAATAATTCAAAGTTAAGAACCAGATTCTGGCTTGTGGCTAAGTTTTAGTCCAGCTTACCTAGCTCTGAACAACAAAGACATCTCACATTATATGAAGTAAATTATTTGCATGCTAAAAAGGAAGGCAAAATGGTCTGGACAGTGACTATTGTAACAATTTTATAGTATTAAGTGCTTAAGAGGACACACACACCAATATATTTGCAAATTTGTCATTTTATATTATTGATACAGTCCCTGACCTTAAGGAGATTGAAATATAATTCAGGAGACATATATATGTCTCCTAAATTTTTATATTTTATTTAACTTCTATAATTATATATTTTTATATAATTATATATATTTACATAATTACACACACACACACACACACATATATATATGAATAATTAAAGAGCAAGTGCTGGATGGATAGCACAGGGTAACAGGACTTTGGGATTCAGAGAAGGATTAACTCCATAAAGTGAGAGACTGAAATGAAGACTAGAAGGGGATTTGAAGGAGGTTGGACAGGCAGAGAGAGCAGTGTAGGGAAAAGCACCCATGAAATGTGATGATGGCATGTGAAAAAGGGAGAGATGCCAGAATTATATGGCTATATCATGTTTGGGAGAAATGACACTAGCTACCCAGATGTGGAGACCCATCCAGGGGAATTTTACATACCAGGTAGAAAAATGGCAAGGAGGTGCCACATAGTATTCTGCACCTCACAGATTAATGATGGGAGTGACTTCTAGAAAGATGAGCCCATCACAATTAATATCTGATGATGGGCAGGCAAGGAAAAATATTCTGGCCTCACTGAAAGAGAACTAGTTAAAGACTTACATCGCCACATGCAGTTGAGAAGATGGTATATGATAATATAAAATGGCACCCAGTAGAGCTGTGCATGTACAACCTGAAAGAAGTTTTGTTTAGAGACAGAGAAGACTTGGAGAGTAAAGAGCCATCTCATCTGCCATGAGAATTGTAGTATTTGAGTTTTATGAAAAGTCCCCACAAATCAACAAAACTATATATGTGCATTAGAACTTAAACTATATATACATTGACATTAACATTTTAAAAATATATTTTTTGACTTCCATACAAATGCTTGTGTAAGAATATTCATAGAAGCATTACTCACAATAGCCTAAGACTAGAAACAATGCCAAAAACCCATCACCAGGTGAATGAATAACAAATTGAAGTACATCCATGCAATGGAACAATATCATGCAACAAAAAGGAAGGAATTACTCATTTACCCAGCTACCTGGATATATTTTGCAGATGATATGTTGAGCAAGAGAAGCAATGCAAAAAGAAAATACACTGTGTATGTAATTTTATTCATATAAGAAAAAATGCTTACTAATCTATAGAGACAGAAAGCAGATCAGAAGTGACCTGGAGGCCAGAAGTAGAAGGAATGACAGCAAAAGTGCATAAGAAAACTTTGGGGAGTGATAGAAAAAGTCCTTGTCATAATCATTCATGGTGGTTTCAGGAGTGTATCCATTTAAAATTCAATGAATTATACACTTTAAAGATGTGCAGTTAACTCATAGCACACTGAAGTCAATTAAAAAGAGAGGCCAAGGGGCACCTGAGTGGCTCAATCAGTTAAGCATCTGCCTTCAGCTCAGGTCATGATCCCAGGGTCCTGGGATTGAGTCACAAGTCAGGCTCCCTGCTCAGCAGGGAATCTGCTCTCCTTTCCACTTGTGCTCTCTCTCACTATCTCTGTCTCTCTCAAATTAATAAATAAAATATTAAAAAAATAAAGAGGGAGGCCAAAATTTCAAATATTTTCTTTAAAATATTATATTGTTGGGGCACCTGCGTGGCATAATTGGTTAGGTGTTTAATCCTTGCTTTCCGCTCAGATCATGAACTTGGGGTCAAAGTATTGAGCCCTGCATAGCGCTCCACACTCAACATGGCGTGTGCTTGAATTTCTCTCTCTCTGTCCCTCCCCATGCCCGATTTGCTCTCTCTCTCAAATAAATCTTTTTTTTTTTTTTAAGTATAGGGATGGGGCGCCTGGGTGGTTCAGTGGGTTAAAGCCTCTGCCTTCGACTCAGGTCATGATCCCAGGGTCCTGAGATCGAGCCCCACATGGGGCTCTCTGCTCAGCAGGGAGCCTGCTTTCCTTCCTCTCTCTGCCTGCCTCTCTGCCTACTTGTGATCTACTACTTAGATGGCTCAGTCAATTAAGTAGTCAGCTCTTGACTTTCATTCAGGTCATGACCTCATGGTCCTGGGATCAAGTCCTGCATCAGGCGCTGTGTTCAGTGGTGAGTTTGTTTGAGGATTCTCTCTCCCTCCCTCTCTGCCCCTCCCTCTGCTTGTGCATGGGCTCTCTCTCTGTGTTTCTAAACTAAATAAATAAATCTTTAAAAATTATATTGTCGGGGTTATTAATTAATGGTGACTTTTTAGTTTTTAGTCTTTTAATGTATTTTTTAAAAATTTCAATGTTCTAGCTCTTGCCTATTAACAACTTTTGCTCGAAAATATAATTACTTTGGAGAAAAGAAGAAAACAGATATTAGTAGGAATCAGGAAATTAAAGGCAATTGAATTATAAGAAATAAAAATTATTTTCCCATTCATATTACCTGATTTTGTATTTTAAAGTGCAAACACATTCAGAAATCTCATTAAAAATTTATTGTCATTACTTCATCTGATCGTTTCCTGATATCATAGAAAGTCAAACTGAATCAATAAACTGGATCATTTCCCAGTTTTTCTCTTATTAGGTATTTGCTGAGTCTGCAGAAAAATCAGTCATGGCTTAGCTCCAGTGAGTGAATTGACAGCTTGTGACACACTTGTCATAGGAACCAGGCAAACTGACAGGCAAACTTTAAAGGGCCTCATTCATATGGGATGGAAGCAGCTTTCTTTCTTCATGATAATCTTTTCTTTTTCTCTGCTGGAGGATGAGCCAATTACAGCTATAGCTCAACAGGAAGGGGGTCTGACATGTTTGATCATAAAGATATTAATAACCATTCTACTAGTGATTCTCTGTGGTTTGGTCATATCAATTATTAATTTGTAAAGTGTGAGTCTGTTAGTTCTTACTGAAAAGCTGGCTGCACAGATTGGTACATAGTGGAGTAAAGGAAGAGGGTGGTTAAGTAAGGGACTGTCACTTTAGCATTATCAATACATCAGACCCTAGTTTGGAAAAAACTGCCACTTGGAAAATGTTTCACTTTCACGCATTCAGCTGGTACCATCCAGGACCTCAGCCTTAGACCTTTTAAACATACTAATTGTTAGGTTCATGATAATGCATTTAGAGCAAAGGTTCTCAATGTTGGCTGCACTAGTAAATCGCCTGAGGAGATTTTTAAAAATATTAAGGCTGAGCCCCACCCACCAGGGATTCTGACTTAATTGGTCTGGGATGAGGCCCAGGCAAAGATATTTTTGAAAAGCAATTCAGGTGTTTCAAATATGCAGCCAAGTTAGAGCACTACTGACTTAGAAGCTGGACAGTGTTTTTTAAGTCCTCTAAATAAATGCAATATATGGAAGTTTTTATAGTCCACATTAATTCAAAAAGGCTTTGAAATTGATCCCAAAAATATATTCATCTAAAGATGAATTTCATCTGAAAGTTATAATTAAATAAATGGAAATTAAAACAAGAGCAAGGTACCATTTTTCCCTATTGGTGAAATTTTAAAAGATTGATGGTATCCAGTGGTGATGAGAATGCACGGAAATGGTAATACTGATACAACATACAGAGGAGTGAAAATTGATGCCAGTTTCCTGGAGGGCAATTTAGCAACATCTATCAAAATTTTCAAGTCCTATACCAATTGGTCTAGCAATTTCTGCCAAAAATTCACTTGTAAATTTTCACCAAGATCCAAGGTTAGGAATATTAACAGCAAAATAATTTTAATAGTGAAAAACTAGGGGAAACCAAAGTGTCCATCATTCAGAGAATTGGTTAAGCGAATTCTGATACATTAATAATATGGAATACTATGGAGACATTTACTCCGACGATATATACTGTATATACTGTTACCAAAAGATGTCCAAGATACATTACTAGGTGAAACATTAGATATATTATTATAATATTAGGTATTTGACATATAGATATTAGGTGAAAAAAAATACAGAAAATTATGTAGACTGTGATCTCTTTTGTGTATATTTAAATAAATGTAACTTTAAAATTTTTAAAAAATTATTTTTATTTTTTTAAGTTTTTATTTTAATTCCAGTTAGTTAACATAGTGTTATATTAGTTTCAGGTGTACAATATAATAATTCAGTAGTTCCATACATCACCCAGTGCTCATCACAAGTACACTCCTTAATTCCCATCACGTATGTTGCTATAAACATAGGGGCTCATATATTGCTTTGAATTAGTGTTCTTGTATTCTTTGGGTAAATACTCAGTAGTCTGATTGCTGGATTGTAAGGTGGTTCTATTTTAACTTTTTGAGGAACTCCATACTGTTTTCCACTGTGGTTGTGACAGTTTGCATTCCTACCAACTGTGCACAAGTGTTCCTTCTTCTTCACATCCTCACCAATACCTGTTGTTTCTTGTGTTGTTGATGGTAGCCATTCTGACAGGTGTGAGGTGATAGCTTGTTGTAGTTTTGATTTGCAGTTCCCTGATGATGAGTGATGTTGAGCATCTTTTCATGTGTCTATTGGCCATCTGGATGTCTTCTTTGGAGAAATGTCTGTTCATGTCTTCTGCCCATTTTTTAATTGGACTATTTGTTTTTTGGGTGTTGTGTTCTGTAAGTTCTTTATATATTTTGGACACTAGCCCTTTATCACATATGTCATTTACACATATCTTCTCCATTCTTAGGTTGCCCTTTAGATTTGTTGATTGTTTCCTTCACTGTGCAGAAGCCTTTAATGTTGATATAGTCTCGGTACTTTATTTTTCCTTTAGTTGCCCTTGCCTCAGAAGACATATATAGAAAAATGTTGCTAGGGCCAATGTCAAAGAAGTTACTGTCTGTGTTCTGTCCTAGGATCTATATGGTTTCAGGTCTCACATAAGTAAATGTAACTTTAAATAAATGTTCACAATGCATGTTTTTTCTTTGAAGAAAATGTAGTTATTTTCAGGGAAAATGGACTTTAAGATAAATGGGAAAATTTTATTTTTGTTTTATACCTTCTAAACAGTTTGAATTTTCTAACCAATTACATGTAGTAAAGTAAAAACTCTATGTATATATTATATAGAATATAGTGATATCGTTATATTACATATCACTGGAGTTACCTAGATGGTGAAGTAATGTTCTATTTTTTTTATTTATAATATAAACTTTATAAAGTGAGAAAACCAGGAATAAAGGTTAGAAAAATAAGGTAAAAGTGTGAATAATTTTGAAATCAAAATACATGTCTTAAGCTCTCTGTAACTACTGACATGTGACCACACATTTGGCTCTGATCTTTCTCATAACCAATAAAATAAAGGAAATACCATCAGATCAAATATATGACTCATAGTGCCTGCAAGATAATAATATATCATAGAAGAATACCAGAAATTCATGAAACTTCAGTGCAAATTTTTGGGTGGATCTTAAAAAGAGAATGCTACCTGGGTTTACAGTCAATAGTTATTCATGAAAAGTTTGGAAATTTGGATCTATCTTATTGAAGATAAAACAATAACAGAACTTCAGTTGCTGGCCCTTTCTGCTGAGATAGTAGTGTTCTTCACTGCAACAAATGACCTCTTCAGCTACAATTGCTCCTGATCACAGACATCATAAATTGCCTTGGCAATGCTGAGCTGTAGTGCCAGACTACCACCTTACTATCCTTAGAAGCCAGACACTTTCATGGCCACCTTCCCCAGAAAACAGATCACCTTTGTTCTCTTAGAAACCAAAGTATCCTCCATGACTATTTAACTGATGAAGCTGAGATCATGTCACTGTTACTGCAAAGAAACCTGGGAAAATGTGACCTGTCTCATCATATGGTAGGTTTTCCCCAGTATGAGGGCAGGACATTCACAAGATGCATGCTGGTCAAAAAAAGGACACATGCTTACCACGATTCCAAAGCAGGTCCATGGTGAGAGTCAAAGAGCATGCACTATCTAAGATGATGCTTTGCATTATGCTTCTTGTTTTGTTTTCCGGAAATTCTACTTACACTTTGTCTTTACTGAAATATCTTTATCAGTTCCAGCTCTTGATCATACAAACATGTAAACTACTATGAGCTAAAGGTTTGAGCATGCCTTCTTCTTACAGTCCCAGATGCTGATAGGCTTTTAAACAAATAAAAACAAATTAAAATTCAGCATGAAATGAAATCTGGAAATACACCAAATACCTTTCAAGTGGGAAATGGATAAGCAAACTGTGGTACAATATACAATGATATATAGAAATGAGCTACTTATATATGCATTAATATAGAAGAACTTCAAAAACATAATGCTAAATGAAATCAGCCTGGACTGAAAAGACTGCCTACTGTGTGATTCCATTTATCACATTCTTACAAAAGCAAACCTAGAAGGACAGAAATTAGATGGGTGGCTGTGAGTGGACTGAGGAGGGTAGAAGAGCCTGACTACAAAGGGGCTTGGGAGAATAGTGGGGATGCCTGAAGGGTTCTGTATCTTGATTGCTGTGGTGATTACCTGACTGTAAACACTTGTTAAATCTCACAGAACTGCGTATCTAAAAGCGTGAATCTTACTGCATATATGTTTTACCTTAATTTTTTAAATGGGGGGAAAAATCAATGCATATACCTGCATTCACTTTTTCAACCAATATTTACTGATCACCTACTATGTGCTGGATACTCTTTTTTTAAAAAAAAGGTTTATTTATTTATTTGACAGAGATCACAAATAGGCAGAGAGGCAGGCAGAGAGAGAGGAAGGGAAGGAGGCTCCCTGCTGAGCAGAGAGCCCGATGTGGGGCTCGATCCCAGGACCCTGAGATCAAAGGCAGAGGCTTTAACCCACTGAGCCACCCACGTGCCCCTGTGCTGGATACTCTTAAATGATAATATATTTTATCAAACTAATCCCAATGTATATAATGTATTACAAATAATCTAAATTACTCTCCCAATTCCTTAAACTTGATTTGCAGCCAAAAACAATGCATGAAAAACTTCAGCAGTGGTGGGAAGTGGTGGCAAGTAGTGTCTTTAATCCATAACTGACAAACTACTGAAGTCTGGTGTGAAGACATATTGCAGCCAATGGATTTGACACCCGCCAAGCACCAATTTAGAAAATCATTTTTAGGTGATAATTGGCTGTGTGAAACTCACATTTTGGTGCACAGGGGCCTGGAATTTCTGTGGAAAGAACTGTGGAAGGAAAATAGTGAGGGAGGTTGGAGTCTGAAGTAGTGAGGTGGAGAAAGCAGAGCATTGATCTGTGAGGTCTGTAGATGTTACTAGTTCTTCTGACGTGGTCAAGTTCACTTTGCCTTCCTGGACTTGATTTCCTTATCCATAAAATGAATGAATAGGAAAAGCCAGAAAAGCACTGACTATACAATATAGAGCTCTTCCACTAATCACCTGTGTGGCATTGGACAGGTTGGCCTCTTGGGCTTTACTTTCTTATTATATTAAATGACAGGTTTAATGGCTGTGCAACAATGTTAATACTACTGAACTGTACACTTAAAATAGTTAAAATGGTCAATTTTATGTTTTGCATATATGTACTGCAATAAAAATATTTTTTAATTGAAAAACAGATTTAGACAAAATGACCTTTTGGGTATTGCAGTTTGATCTTTCCTCCTTTCTCTTGGCTCCAAATTCCTTAACAAAGCCATCTATGGGACGTACAGAACCTGGGCAGATGTTTTTTTGTAGGGCCCTTGTCTATATAAACAATTTGAATCTCTGAAAACCAGCTTGTTGGCACCATCCTGGCAACCTAATCTCATGTGATCTCACACAAGAAATACTGTACCTGCCACAAGAGCAATCTGCTTGCCTGAATGCCATTCTGAAACCAAGGCCTGGCCTTGGGGCTGAAAGACAGTCCTATAGTATGGGTCCTGTGGCTTATGGTCAACTTTACACATGGCATAGAAGATAGAGAACACTCTGAAGGACAGAAACAGAGTCTGTGCAGGTCCCACTCTGGGCTCTGTGTGTCCCACCCAATATGGCACTCTCATATCCATTTGGCCTGAAACACCAGAGCAGGGCTTAGAAAATTTTGAAGGAAGCCCTACAAAGCACAGAGCCTCTGAGGCGTAAGCCCAAGCTGGGGACAGGGCAGTTGGGGATAGGGGTGGTAGTGATGAAGTTCTAGAACCTAAGAGAGGTTCGGTGGGCTGAGGTCCAGAGCTGATGACCAAAAAAGAATTCTTGAGACATCTTTGGTGCAAAATGGTGGTTTATTAAAGCACGGGGACAGGACCTGTAGGCAGGAAGAGCTGCTGCTCAGGGCTGTGAGGGAAGGCAGGTTATGTACCCTGCATTTGGGGGAAGGTGAGGGGAAGGGAGGTTTCAACGGAGTTTTCATATGCTAAAGAGGGCCTACAAGGTGCCCGAAGACCAATGTTGTCTTTTTAGCAAGCCTTTAACATCAAGATAGTTGGGAGACTCCTGTCTTGCAGGATTGTGATCTCTGCAAGTTAACTATTTGTTTCTCATTTATGGCAGTCAGGGGTGCCTGAGGAATGTTACACATATGACTGAGGGGGAGCGGATGGAGAGGGGGTGCAAGGAGCCAGCTTTTGCTTTGTCTTCAGCCAGCCTCGTGCTCCCTCATCAGGAATGTTGAGTGAATTTGCCCATGCCTAAGGCTGCTATAACAGGTACTTCTTAATTTGTTTTATAAACTCTGTCTGATCTGTCCCACATTATTCTCATCCTTGGACCACAGCACACATAGTTTCTCTACTCAGAACACAGGTTGCTGCCCTTGGAGAATCTTGCAGATATGTTAGGGGGCTTTCGTGAGAGCTCATTTGCCATGATATGGTGCGTATGTCATCTATGGACTCATGAATTCAGAACAATTTCATTAGGACAGCACAATGCTTCAAGCGTTAGACCATGCCATTATCCTGGGAACTAAAGGGAGCATGAAGCATGGGGTATTCTGCTTTCTTAGACTGAGTCCAAGATGGTTTCTAAGCTTGCTACTTTGTAGCATTTCCTGTAGGAGAACAGAAGTCCAAATGAGAAGCAATTAATTATAATAGGAGGTCTTCTCTGTCAAGCACCATGAATGGACAAGACACTTAAGAGAAAGAACTAATGACAGGGTTATGTCTACAAAACTTAACCACAGACACACCTTATAATCTGCCCCTCCAAAGACAGGGGTCAAGGAGGGACTTTGGTGACCTCTTATATCTACTCTACTGTTTGAAACAGCTCAACAGTTAAAGGAGAGATGCCTCACCCACGGAAGTACTGAGAAAATAGTGTGGGTGATTTCTGAGACTAGAGGATTTGCTGAAAATCCTTTCCAACCAATGTCTACCTCTATAGTTGATTCTGGGCTGGTAAAGAAAGGGAAGTTTCTCCTATTTGCTCCAAATTTCCCTAAAAGAAAAGTTCTATTAAGCATTTGTTCCACAGCTGGTATTTCTACCTCTGTCCCCGGACAAAACAATTAAGAAAGATTAACAGACTTCCTGATGCTTTCTCCGTGCCCTCTGCTTGGGAATGAACTATTTCAAGTCTATAGCTTCTTTTAGAATGAGACAAAAGCTATGGGCCTCCTCCCCAGAAGAATGCACATAAGCCCACACACAACATTTTCCAAAAATTTTAGTGAATTCAGAGACCCACCTGCAACCTGTCCATGTACCCTAAGGGATCTGTGCTCTAGAAAATACTAAAAATGTAATTTGTTTCAAAAAAGAGTTTTGGCTATAGCTGCACTGATTAATGAATCCCCAGAAATATGGGCAGTGGTTCTTAGGCTAGAGATTTGTGAAAATTTCAAGGAAGGAGTGAAGTCAGTAACTATAGAAATGGGCGTAATGGTAGTATCTAGTTCTGTGATTGTGATACTATTCTTCCTAAGTAAGGTGGCCTGATAAAACACCAGATAAGCAGTTAAATTTGAATTTGAATTTGAATTTGAATAGACAACAAGTTCTAAGGATCAGTATGTCCCATGTAATATTTAGGATATTATCTTAGTCCCTTTAGGCTGCTATAACAGAATATTGGAGACTTAAACAGCAGACATTTATGTTTCCCAGTGCTGGAGTCTGGAAAGCCCAAGATCAAGCCACTTGCGGATGTAGTATCTGGTGAAGGCTCGCTTTGTGCTTCATATATGATCATTTTTTGCTTTCTGCTTCATATATGAACATCTACCCACCATGTCCTCACATGCTGGAAGGACTAAGGGAGCTCTCTGGTGTCACTTTTATGAGAGCACTCATTCCATTCATGGAAACTCTACCATCCTGACCTAATCGCCTCCAAAGGCCCCACCTCTAAACACCATCACACAGGTCTTTAGGATTTGGTATGTACGTTTCAGGGGGATACAAATATTCAGTCCGTTACTGATAGAATTATGTTAAAAACTAACTACGTATTATATAATTTTACATTATGTAATATAATATAAATATATAATAAAGTATTATGTATTTTATATATAATATAAAAGCTAACATAATATATAATATAATATATATTAGTTTTTAGCATAAGTATTTATATATAATTTACATTAGTTTTTAGCATAATTATATATGTATAATATATAAATATAAACATTGTTTATATGATGTTCAAATTTAACTGGATGTTCTCTACTTTGATTTGGCAAATCTGCAATCCTACTCCTGGTCATTTCTACTTTGGCAGGTTTCTCCATCTTGGACTTGTTATTCTTCTGTTCTGTGTGTTCATCTTGAAAAAGGCCTTTCTTCTCCCTCATTTCTAGATGTACCTTAATTTGATCAAGCACTGACAAGAACCTGGTAATGTTTGTTTTTATAATCACTCTCTCCTTACAGTACAGGAATATCACTATTCTCTGTGTATGCACATGCATGAGGGAGAGAAAGAGAAACAGAAGTGATTGAAGAATTACTATTTGGGGGGCACCTGTGTGGCTCAGTCATTAAGTGTCTGCCTTCGGCTCAGGTCATGATCCTGGAGTCCTGGGATTGAGCCCCACTTCGGGCTCCCAGCTCCACGGGAAGCCTGCTTCTCCCTCTCTCACTCCCCCTGCTTGTGTTCCCTCTCTCACTGTGTCTCTCCCTGTCAAATAAATAAATAAAATATATTTTTAAAAGATTTTATTTATTTATTTGACAGACAGAGATCACAAGCAGGCAGAGAGGCAGGCAGAGAGAGAGAGAGAGAGAGGAAGGGAAGCAGGCTCCCTGCTGAGCAGAGAACCCCATGTAGGGCTTCATCCCAGGAATCTGGGATCATGACCTGAGCCAAAGGCAAAGGCTTTAACACACTGAGCCACCCAGGTGCCCCATAAATAAAATATTTAAAAAAAAAAGAATTACTATTTTGTAATTAAAAAAAAAAAAAAAAAGGGAGAGAGAGAGAGGGAGAGAGAGGCAAACCAAAAAAACAGACTCTTGGGGCACCTGAGTGGCTCAGTCAGTTAAGCATCTGCCTTTAGCTCAGGTCATGATCTCAGGGTCTTGGGATTGAGCCCCTTATTGGGCTTCCTGCTCAGCAAAGAGTCTGCTTCTACCTCTCCTTCTGCCCCTCCCCCCACTCATGCATGTGCTCGCTCTTTCTCTCTCTCTCATAAGTAAGTAAGTAAATAAATAAATAGTTTATAAATAAATAAATGAATAAATAAAATATTTTTAAAATATTTTTTAAAACCCAGACTTATAAAGAACAAACTGAGAGTTCCTGCAAGGGAGGTGGACAGGGGGATGGGTTAAATAAGTGATGGGGATTAAGGAGGGTACTTGTGATGAGCACTGGGTATCATTATATGTAAGTGAGGAATTACTAAATTCTATGCCTGAAACTAATATTGCATATGTTAAGTATGTAATTCTAACTACTTAACATATTGTTTGGAACTGGAATTTAAATAAAAACTTAGAACAAGAATTACTATTTTAAGGGACACTTAGCTGGCTCAGTCAGTAGAAAATGTGGCTCTTGATCTCAGGGTTGTGAGTTCAAGTCCCACATTGGGTACAGAGATTATTTAAAAATAAAATATTGAAAAAAGAGTTACTATTTAAAAAGAAAAAAGCTCCATATACCATAAATAAATAAATAAATTTTTAAAAAAGAGTTACTATTTTAAAATAAACATGCTTTGAAAATGAAGTCTAACCATCAGTGACTGCAGAAAGTGGTAGTAATATAACTAGAATGCAATTACGATAGGGAAGTGACTTCTTATAATAGGGGAAAATTCTTGAGGTTTATAGAGAGTCACCCAATACTGTCAATGGGAGCTAACTCTTTTTGAAAAATCAGATTGGTTGAGGAGAACTGCTAGTTGCTAATGCCAATATCCATTCTCTCCTTTTTCTTTAAAAACTGATTTTGGTCGAGGCAGCAATGTGTCTGGCTAAATGACACATTTCCAATATCTTTTGCAGCTGGCTTAGCCATAGGATACCGTGGCCAATGATACATAATGGAAAATTATTGGGCATTTCTGGGAAATAGTTGCTTTTCTGATACAGGTGCTACCTTTTCATCCTTGTTTCTGCCCACAGAGCAGAAATAAGGCTGTGGTGGCATAGTCATCTTGAGATCATGAAGCAACCATGAACATGAAAGCCATGTGCTTTGAATGGCAGATCAGATAGGAAAAGGGCATCTGGGACATAGACAACTGTGGTAGGCATTGCTCTACACCTGCCTGCATCCCATTTAAGACTGAAGTCTTTGATCCCAGCTGCTAAGACTGTTGATAGCTGATATCCCTTGCTGGGAATTGCCCTCAGCTGAAGACAAACATCTAACCCCTGGTCATGCCCCTTTCTTGCAGGTGGGAAGCCTGCATCCAATGACTGATTGATGAATGAGTAGAAAGGCCCATTCCTGACCCCAATTTGGAAAAGCTCTGAAGGGCCAGCTTCAGAATTTCCCATGTGATCAGCTGAGAATTTTTTGGGACCACACCACAATCCAACTTCTTCCTCTTACCTAATTCTGCTGCCTTTCTTACCCAAAAGGTATTAGTACCAAGCACACTCCTCAATAAACTTCCTCCATTCAGTCTCCATAGCAGAATTCACTCTTCAGGAGAAGCTGAACTGCAATGATGACATTTGCACAGCTGCTATATGCCAGCCTATCTCTGGAGTTCTTGATAACAAGATAGTTTAAATAATTGGATAAGCCCCAGCAGCTGTATTTCACAAATATCCTCTCCAAAGCAATACCTGTCAGAAACAGATGGGTATTTTATATCTTGAACTGGGCTTTAAAGTCTGAAAGAAGAACTGATTCACAATACTTGGCTTGGGTTGCTGAAGGCAAAGGACTGAGGAGAAAAAAAAAAAAAAACAACTCCCATCTGATTCCTCCTTTTGAATAAGAATGAGAAAAAGCCATTCCCTAAAACTGCAGGAAAGGCAGGGCCTTGACCTCTCTCACTGGGAGAGTAATGAAGAATGAACTCGAAAGAGACTTAGCTAGATTGAAACACAAACATTAGCTCTATGGAAGCATGTAGCCTCTTTGTCAAAACTAGACAGAGGTACAAGAAGGGTTGGTCAGCCTAGCCCAGAGCAAAGTATTCCAGCACTAAAAATTTAATGTTCAAGTATGGATTTGTGTTGCTCTTGACAAACTCCTCAGACATCATTAGCTCCAGAAAATTTTGATAAGAGATGTTAAATCAGGAAGACTTTATCATAGGCACCAAAAACAAAACACAAAAGTAAAAATCAAACAAAAATACCTAGAAATGAATAAAAAGTAAAAATGGAGACAAAACAGTGAGCCCATGAAAGGAAGACCAGCATCATCAGTCACCAGAGAAACACAACTCAGAACCACAGTAAGATAGCACTTCACACCCCCCCAGGATGGCTAAAATCAAAACAGACAGTAACAAATGTTGGCGAGGATGCTCAGTAACTGGACCACTCATACATTTCTCATGGGAACGGGAAATGGTACAGCTACTTTGGACATCAGTCTGCCAGTTTCCCAAAAGGCAAAACACAGAGCTACCATTTGGGGTCATTTTACTAACCAACAGAAATTAAAAATAGATCCACACAAAATCTTAGTGTTCATAGCAGCATTATTCGTAATAGCCCCCCAAAGTGGAAACAACTCGAATATCCATGCACTGATAAATGGATAAACAAAGTATGGTCAATCCACATTACTGGAAATTACTTGACAGTAAGAAGGAATAAAGAAGTAACACCTGCTACTACAGGAATGAAGTCTGAAATCATTATGCTGAGTAAAAGAAAGTGGACATAAAACCACATACGGTATGATTCCATTTCTATGAAATGTCAGGAGAAACAAATTTACAGAGACAGAAAGCCAGAGGCTATGAGGGGACAAAAGGGGCAAGGGTAAGTGCTAACAGGCATGGAGTTTCCTTTTGGGCTAATGAAAATGTGGAATAGTGGTGATGGTCACATAGCTCAGAACAGACTAAAACCACTGAACTATTTTACAAGGTGAATTGTATACCATGTGAATTATATCTCAATACAGCCCTATTTTATTAATGGAAAAAAAAAATGGAGGAAAATGATTTCCCTTCTTTCCCAAGTGAATGGAATATAAGATTAAGTATACCCTCAATCATCATAAAATTTAAAGAAAATGAAGCATAGGTGAAACCAACAGTGACTCAAGATCTCTTGAGACTATAGAAAACCTGAAATTAGTATTCTTTCTAATGTCTCATTTAGATGCATTATACCTATGTTGTTTAAGGTGAAGCCGAAAAATCTAAAATCAGAAAAATCAGAAGGCAGTCCTGAGGGTTTAGTCAGTCCTCACCTATGGTCATTGCATCATTACTTGTAGATTCCTATCTTCTTTTTCTGTGTGTGTGTGTGTATGTGTGTGTGTGTGTTTTAATTAGTACAATTGACTCTTCAAATAAGACAGTCATTGACATGAAAATGAGAAGTATATACTTGGTCCTTGCAGCTTTTGACTGTAAAGAGAGTTCCCAAAGTAATTTAAATATAATGGTTTTTCAGACATTTGCTTGTCTGGAGACTGGGGTAATGACAGGAGAAGTACATCTATCATAACATGAAAGTCCTAGCAAAAGCAGGAATTCAAGTTTTAATTTGTGTACCTGGAACTTCTAGTATGTCTTTCCTTTCCCATTTGTCTGCTTTACCAGACCTGTACTATATTGAAAATGACCACATTTGGCACAATGATTGCAGTCCTTAAATTTAATGTAGTTCTATAATAAAATAGTACAAATCACTTTATACTCAGGATAATGGATTGGTCCAGAGACCTTCAAGGACAAAAACAGGGAGAAAGGAGGTTGCTAAGAGAGTGAATGTGTGTAGAATTTTTTAGACCTAGCTTTCCAAAGCATGGGCATCTTTCTTCCTTAGGATATGTGGGCTCCTTTCTTGCTTAGTAGTAGAATCCCAATTTTCACCATGGCCACAATATACGCTGTTTAAAAAGAAAATACAAAAGGTACACTTCCCAGCTTCCCTTGCACCCAGCAGTGACACATGACAGCTCTGAGAAGGAGTCTGGGAGAGTTTAGGATGAGGAATGGACCTTTTATATCTAGGACCTTATCAAATGTGTTTTGCTTGGCGCACAGAAATTTCTTTTTAAATTGAATTGAACAGATTCTCATAAAAACTCAGATTTCTAGATTCTTTTTAAAGAATCATGAAAAGTGATCCATCTTGCATTTCCATGTTGCAATCATAGGCTGCAACTTAATAACAACATGTCCACTTCTTCCTACTGTCTTCCTGCCTGCTGTACTCCACTTGTCTCCAGCTAGACCCCAAGACCTGACCTTTACTGCCCACCTGCATGCACTCACTCACCAACCTTTGTCCCACATTTTTCCTTGAGTTCTTCTTTCCAGCTTATCTTTTAACTCAGGCAAATGGAATGTGAAATCACCCTTGAAGCAATGAGCAGCCGCCCTGACAAGACCTCCAGCTGACCACCTAGACCAGTTTGAGCTTAATCCCTGACTTGCACCTGTGCAGACAGATCATGGAGTGACCTCTAGAATGACCATAACCACATTTACCTCATTATAATACTAAAATCTCTGCCTGAGTAGGAGTGTCAGCCTATTTACATAACATACAATGTGTGTCTAGGCCACAATGTGTTTACTTAAGCCACATGCAAGACCTTATACCTCTACATCTGAGGACTAGGCTTCCCTACCTAAGTATTCATCCTAACCCTAAATAAATGCAACTCATTCCCCCTTGTTCTGCGAGTTGTGGCTCTGGAAGCTGTTCCCCATGATTCCCTTATTTGCTGCAAATACTTTGCAGTTTACTTTGTGGGACAACTCAACCTAGTGCAGATTCTGACTCACCAAGGAGCAAACTCATGTTGGTTTAGTTACACGTTTTCCCACTGACCTCACCTTGCAAGTATTTGCTTTGTAAACCTTTTCTTAAGCCATAGTCTTTATCTCTTTCATTCTTTCTTCTGTATCTTGTGCCACGTTTCATCTGTCTGAGTCTTAGCCCTGTGTGACAGATATGTCCCCAAACACACAATTATCAGAATTATCTGAATAACCATGCCCAGGTGACACTTTTTAAAAGCTGGACCATGTGTGAGTAAATGGAATTATTATTCACTCACCTAAATACTTTTAGTTACTGGGGGGTGCCTGGCTGGCTCATTTGGTAGAGCATGTGATTCTTGGTCACAGTTCAAGCCCCACACTGGATGTAGAGTTTATTTAAATTTTTTTTTTTTTTTTTTTAGTTACTGGTCCTGAACTTGAATCACAGGTGATACTTCAAGGTGAAGTGGACCACATGAAGTCTAAAGGTTAAATTGCTCATCTGGTCTTAAGTGTTAAAACTGTGTCATAAGGCAAAACCCAGGGAGTATTCACCATATTCTTTTACCAAAGGCAACACAGGAGCCATGTGATGGGCAGATAAGCCGTCCGTCCTTCTGTGGGCCATGAAAAGCTAACAATGTGTTGTTTTATTATTTATATACTGGACAAAATACATTTTGATTATCTTTATTTTCCTTATATCCATTCAGAGGCTATAAGTACCAGAAATTATACCCATTGAATGAAGTAGTACTTTCTTCATAAACCACCCTGAGCTCAAGTTTCAAAGGACCCTCTGCATTCCAGGATTTCAGAATTAGGTTATCAACCTCTGTATATTACTCCTAATGTTAGAGGCTTTGATTGTCTTAACTTTGAGCTTTTACCATTCTCAAATGAGAAAATCTCTCACTTCCCTTTGTTTGGCTTTATAAAGCAAACTCTGTCCAGTAGAACTCTTGATTTCTATCAGCCCAGCTGCTCTTCCGAGCACTTTTTCAAGGGCCACTGTAGCTCTCTTGAATTTTGAAAGATGGAGGTACACAAAGTTTTATTAGAAAGAAAAATATGTCTCTTTTGAGTGATTTTCAGCAACCAGCTGATCATTTGAGCTATAGTGACACAATGGATTGACATCCTAGAATGAGGATACTCCTTTGGTCATAACCGATTGTAGAGAGCAATTCCTTTTGTAATAAACTTTGGATTAATTTGTTGATTACTTTTTCTTATATTGTTTTTGAGTTTGTCACTTAATGACACATGACAGTATTTCTAAAGTGTGGTCCTCAGGCACAGGCATCAGCCTCAACTAGAAACTTGTTAAAATATGCATTCTCAGCTCTTACCTGAAACCTACTAAATCAGACATTCTGGGTAAGGTCCAACAATTTTGTTTCCACAAGTCCTCTAGGTGATTCTGATGCACATTCAAGTTTCAGAGCCACTGACATAATGTTTGAAAGGTAATTTCTACTTAGAATTAGAAAAACGAATGTAAAGGAATGGACTATGGAGAGTATCTTGTTATATTGCTTTTTTGCTTGTTAAATGAATGACTAATGTAATACAATCACTGACAATGTGTACAAGGTACAAGTGCTCATATTTGAAGTAACACTACCTAGGTTTGATGATCTTACTAAAATTAGCAAGAGGAAAGGAAGAAATGTGAGACTAGAGAAAACAATTTAATCTGAAGGAATTTAAATATTTATACATGCACATATTAGTAGAGAGAACACAGCCCAGAAAGGAAAAGAAACATAAAGGAATGTTTATGATAGACCGTACTAATAGGTGATGGCAATTGTCCAGTTCAGAGTGGAATCAGCAGAGATACCCACAGAAGTAGAGGGGGGGATTCTGAGAATGAGAGATTCCATTCATTTAACAAATGGTTACTGAGAACCTGCTTTACACCAGGCATTGTTCTAGGGGCCATTTTTCTTGTCCAGTGAAGGACAAGATAGAAATGATCCCTGACTCACAGGATTTAGTCTAGTGGGTGTCATGAATCACTGAACAGTGAATTACAATAAGGTGTGACAGACGCCATGTTAGAGGACATGCAGGGTAGCTATGAGGGCTCAGAGGAGAGGTGCTGAACCCAGACTTGGGAGATGGGTGTCTTTGTAATGGCCATCGTAACATTTTGAGCAGAGACATATTCTAAGAGTAAACTGAAGGAAATTAGTAAAGTACTTCTCTAAAGCTCATTTCCAATAAGCCTTCCCACTTTGAGGTGGGAAACATTAGTCCCAGTTTGTGGTTTTAATAGAAAATGTGTGTGCGATGAGGCTATTTGACAAAGGAGAGATCTTGGACTATGGAAATCAAAACCTTTGTCAGAAGCACCCATCCAGAGCCTTCTTTGAAAACCACTTCTAACCTTAAGAAACACTGGCAATTGTAGCAATGCAGAAAGGGCTCTAGCCAAAAGAACATGATTTTTTTTTATCTTTTTTTTTTTTTTTTTTTTTAATTCTTGAAAGCAGAAGACCTGAATATTCTTCCTTATGGGAGAATATGGCTTTAGCTACCCCTAGGTCCTTTTGGGAGGAATTATAACCTTAGAGCTCTTAAGCATAAATAGCTATAAGAATATATGAGGGCCATGTTTTGGGGCCTTTGTTAGTAGAAACTTGTCAGAGAACTGTTGCTGATTTAGCAGGAGATGGCTGTTGAAATTTCAGGAGGAGCTCAATACAAAGAAGGAAAAAATAAAGATGAAGCAAAATATTTTATTTTATTTTTGGTTTTTATATTTTTATTCACTAAAATAACTAAAAAAATTTTTTCGGTTTTTGTTTTTGTTTTTGTTTTTTAAAGAGAGAGTGAGTGTGTAGGGGGAAGGGGCAGAAGGAGAGAAAGAATCTCAACCAGGCTCTGAGCTCAGTATGGAGCCTTGTTGCAGGCCTTGATCATGACCTGAGCTGAAATCAAGAGTGGGAAGCTTAATCAAAAGAGCCACCCAGGCGCCCCTGGGGAAAAAAAAAAAAACAACAATCTTAAAGCAGGTAACATTTATTAAATGCTCACTCTGTGCTAGGCTTTCAGAATGTTTTTAACCTGTAACTTCCTATAATTGGCCAATAAATTCACAGGTGGTACTGTCAAGGGAGATAAGAAGCAATAAAAAGAACATGGCCACGTGTAATTTTTATCAGGTATACTCAAATAGCCATTTCGTTAGGTTATTTTAAATCAGGCAAAGTCATGGAACCTATAATTGAGATTAAAAACCATTAAATCGAAGGGGGAGATGAGCCATGAGAGACTGTGGACTCAGAAACAAACTGAGGGTTTGGGAAGGGAGGGTGGTGGGGGGTACGCATAAGCCTGATGGTGGGTATTAAGGAGGGCATGTAGTGCATGGAGCACTGGGTGTGATGCATAAACAATGAATCTTGGAACACTGAAAAAATAAAATCAAATTTTAAAAAGTAATGATTATTTTAAAAATTTAAAAAGTAAAAATCATTGAATATTTAAATAGAATAATCTTTGGGATTATCTTTTTTCAGTTCTCTTCTGAGCCCCTGAACATGAATGGTCAACAGCTACACATTTGTATACACAAGTCACCCACATGAGTCAGCAGCTTCTCCATACCTTAGTCTTTTTTTTTTTTTTCCCCAGCATAACAGTATCATTATTTTTTCACCACACCCAGTGCTCCATGCAATCCGTGTCCTCTATAATACCCACCACCTGGTACCCCGACCCCCCCCACCGCCACTTCAAACCCCTCAGATTGTTTTTCAGAGTCCACAGTCTCTCATGATTCACCTCCCCTTCCAATTTACCCTAACCCCCTTCTCTCTAATAACTCCCCATGTCCTCCATGCTTTTTTTAATGCTCCACAAATAAGTGAAACCATATGATAATTGACTCTCTCTGTTTGACTTATTTCACTCAGCATAATCTCTTCCAGTTGCTACAAAAGTTGGGTATTTGTCCTTTCTGATGGAGGCATAATACTCCATAGTGTCTATGGACCACATCTTCCTTATCCATTCATCCGTTGAAGGGCATCTTGATTCTTTACACAGTTTGGCGACCATGGCCATTGCTGCTATAAACATTGGGGTACAGATGGCCCTTCTTTTCACTACATCTATATCTTTGGGGTAAATACCCAGGAGTGCAATGGCAGGGTCATACGAAGTTCTATTTTTAATTTCTTGAGGAATCTCCACACTGTTCTCCAAGGTGGCTGCACAAACTTGCATTCCCACCAACAGTGTAAGAGGGTTCCCCTTTCTCCACTTCCTCTCCAACACATGTTGTTTCCTGTCTTGCTAATTTTGGCCATTCTAACTGGTGTAAGGTAATATCTCAATGTAGTTTTAATTTGAATCTCCCTGATGGCTAGTGATGATGAACATTGTTTCATGTGTCTGATAGCCATTTTCCATACTTCAGTCTTAATCATTTGTGCCCATTGATTTTGCTCAACCTTGCAAAGTATCCTGAGTACATGGTAACTGTTATAATCAAATAATTCTAACTAGTGCATCTTTGTGGATATCCTAGGAAAGGAAGTCTCTTTATTATTGTTTCAGTATCTTAATTTGCAGCAAATAATTTAGCCTGTGACATATGCCTCTTTCCATTCTTGAGCAAATCCTTTATCTCAAGAAGATCAAAGGACTCCACTTACTCTTTGAGTGACTTCCTTCCTTTGACATGTTAAAATAATCTTTTATTGGTTTCAGGTGCTCTTCAGAGTGTTTTTCTTACAGTTGTTATTCTTTGTTTTCCTCACATGAACTCCCCTACCAATTTAGGGGAAATGCCCTCTTTTTTCTCTAATAATTTATATGGCTCTAGCTAGCAGTTCTCTTTTTAGTTCTACCTTGGATCCTTGTTATTTTCATTCCTTGGTATATGCTTTTCATGGAAAGGAAACAAAAACAAAGTATATAGGCTTTTCTTGTGGGTTATTGACTTTTCAAAGTCCTTCCTTTCAGTTGACTTCTAAATGGGGCTTCAATTTATCATATTTCCCTTTAAAAATTTTAGATTGTATGGGATGGGTTTCTTGGTTTTTCCTGTTCCCATGAGGATACAGAATTTAATTATGTTATTAATTTTTGCTTAGTGGCTCACCCACAGCGATCTCTTGGGTCCATTTCTGATCCTGTTTGGATGAAAGTTCCCTCTATTTACACTCCTTGTGAGATTTAGAAAGCATACTCAATTTATTAACATCCAGGCCCCATCCCTACCTGCTTCTCATTCCCCACCTCCAGGCCCCTGTATCTCTCATCCTCATTGAGCAGCTGGTTACTTTGTATATGGATAATTAGAACTTTATTACTATTATCTGAACTATTTTTTTCCGCTTTCCCAATTCCATTTAATATTTTCTGTCTCATCACTTCACTTGGGTAATCTATAATATACATTTTTTATGTACATAGATGTTTTAACATGAATTGGGTTTGTTAAAAAATTATTATTTTATTTATTTATTTGACAGAGAGAGAGAGAGAGAGAGAAGGGACAAGCAGGAGGAGCAGCAGGCAACAGGAGAGGGAGAAGTAGGCTCCCCACTGAGCAGAGAGCCTTAGGACCCTGGGATCATGACCTGAGCCAAAGGTAGACGTTTAACTGACTGAGCCACCCAGGCATCCCAACATGAATTGTTTTTATAGTTGAAAAGTTATAAGATAAATCTGTCTGTGAAGTTTATTCAACAAATACTTTTTAATACTGTTATGTGCCAGTTCTACACACCGGGAATAAACAAGGACTGGGATAAAAAATCAAATTCTAATGAGGGGAGAGGTGGGGCAACAAGAAATAATTTGTCAGGTATTGATAAGAGCTAAGAACAAAAAACAAGTCAGATGATAGTTCAGAGCAGCCCTTGTCTATCAGTTCTATGAGAGAATTAAACACTAATACACTAAGGCACATTTTATATACAATGAATTATCTTCTCTCCTATGCAGCTTGAGTGATACCAGCTGTGTACCATCCTTGGGAAATGGGAAAAAAACCATTATCAAAATCTTTTTCTGTAAGGATTACACTGTCATGGAACCCTAGTTGAGAAAGACTAGGTTAGAGAGCATCGTTATAGGAGGGAGTGCTGCTTGAGATACTTGACTATAAGGAAGGGTTTTCTGACAAGAAGCTTTTGAGCAGACATCTAAATTCAATGAGGGACAGAGGTCCCCCTGTAGATGCAAGGTGAAGGGAGGAGGGCAGCCATAGCTGAGTACTTCAGCCAGAGACAAGAATGGCTTTATTATATTTGAGGGACAGTTAAGAAGGTCAGTGTGGCTAGAACCAAGTTTCAGGGGACAGAGAGGTGGGGATAAGATCAGCGAAGTAGCTAGTGATGGGTGGAAATAGTTAGATATGCCAGAGACATTTAGCACAAGTCAATTCAGCAGAGATTTACTGAACTCCAATTATGTGCCATGACCTGGGGTCTTCAAAGATGAATAAATCATGGTCTCTGTTCTCATGCAATGTACAATATAGAGTATACCACTTGACTTAGACTAAGTAAATATAGTGGGGTGAATGCTATACCTTAATAGTAAGCAAATGAGTGGCCATTGGTTGAGTACTCCCAGAGGTGGACTCTGAGCTGAGCATTCAGGTGCTAGTGATTTATAAGGAAGTGCTCCTAGGAGGAACTCATAAGAACCAGGCAAGTGTGGGATTTCAAGCAACAGATTCAGCCTAATCTAGGGAGTTCTGTAGTGTAAATTACACTGCACAGTGTGTCACACTTTGAAGTAATGGAGCTGCATTTTTCTATGTGTATACCTGCTAGTCATTGGCTGTGGGCTGCCCAACAAGGTGATGTCATTCTCAGGCACTTTTGGCTCCATATAGATGAGTTGGCTCCAATGTCAAAGGTAATTCTCTAAAGATTATAGCAAAGGGAGTGGAGGCTAGGGAATGAGAGCACAGAGCTGGTGGAAGGGATCCAAGGGGGATGTTGATTGGGCATCAACAGTCTCCAGCTCGGGGCTAACAGAGCTTCTCAGTCCAGAGGATAGGGCTTGAAGGAAAGGCAGAGGATAGTAAGCTTTCCCCACATGGAAACCACCCCTGTTCTCTTGGCTCTGTGTCTCCTTGTTATCTAGTTTAGTTCTTACTCACCATAGAAAACCCCAGAGATGTTTCAGAGTGGAAGTGAATGCATGCGTGAACCAATGCCAGGCTGAGGAACTAATCTGGAGAATTTTTAGAAATCCTTTGGCAGAAGCTACTCCAATATTGCGTCTTCACAGAGGATGCTAAGCTCTTCTGCATAGGAAGGGAAAGCTGGTGGAAATACAGTTCAGAAATCTGTTAGGTATAGCTATAGAAATGGCATATAAACTTGAGTTTGAGCAAATGAGAAGTAATACATATAAGGGACAAAAGTCCAAACATCTTAGAATATGATGTGTTCTATTAAAAATCCCTCCCAAAAAACTGGACAGCTGTATGTAGAAGAATGAAACTCGACCATTTTCTTACACCGTACACAAAGATAAACTCAAAATGGATAAAAGACCTTAACATGAGACAGGAATCCATCAGAATCCTAGAGGAGAACATAGGCAGTAACCTCTTCGATATCAGCCACAGCAAATTCTTTCAGGATATGTCTCTAAAGGCAAAGGAAACAAAAGCGAAAATGAACTTTTGGGACTTCATCAAGATCAAAAGCTGCTGCACAGCAAAGGAAACAGTCAACAAAACAAAGAGGCAACCCACGGAATGGGAGAAGATATTTGCAAATGACAGTACAGACAAAAGGTTGATATCCAGGATCTATAAAGAACTCCTCAAACTCAACACACACAATACAGACAATCATATCAAAAAATGGGCAGAAGATATGAACAGACACTTCTCCAATGAAGACATACAAATGGCTATCAGAGACATGAAAAAGTGTTCATCATCACTAGCCATCAGGGAGATTCAAATTAAAACCATATTAAGATACCACCTGACACCAGTTAGAATGGCCAAAATTAGCAAGACAGGAAACAACATGTGTTGGAGAGGATGTAGAGAAAGGGGAACCTTCTTACACTGTTGGTGGGAATGCAAATTTGTGCAGCCACTTTGGAGAACAGTGTGGAGATTCCTCAAGAAATTAAAAATAGAGCTTCCCTATGACCCTGCAATTGCACTCCTGAGTATTTACCCCCAAAGATATAGATGTAGTGTAAAGAAGGGCCATCTGTACCCCAATGTTTATAGCAGCAATGGCCATGGTCGCCAAACTGTGGAAAGAACCCAGATGCCCTTCAACGGACAAATGGATAAGGAAGATGTAGTCCATATACACTATGGAGTATTATGCCTCCATCAGAAAGGACGAATACCCAACTTTTGTAGCAACATGGACGGGACTGGAAGAGATTATGCTGAGTGAAATAAGTCAAACAGAGAGGGTCAATTATCATATGGTTTCACTTATTTGTGGAGCATAACAAATAACATGGAGGACAAGGGGAGATGGAGAGGAGAAGGGAGTTGAGGGAAATTGGAAGGGGAGGTGCACCATGAGAGACTATGGATTCTGAAAAACAATCTGAGGGTTTTGAAGGGGAAAGGGGTGGGAAGTTGGGGGAACCAGGTGGTGGGTATTAGGGAAGGCATGGATTACATGGAGCACTGGGTGTGGTGCAAAAATGATGAATACTGTTACGCTGAAAAAAAATAAAAAATTAAAAAAAAATCCCCCTCAAAACAGTGAAAATAATCTCTTTAAATGTTCAAGAAAATATTTAGTTGTGTCAACTGCTGGGTGTGTGTTTTTGTGTGTGTGACTTGGTGTTGGACTGAGAGAGACAATTTTTCATAGATAACTTGCTTAAATGTGGACAAGAATTAGTACAGGTTAGCAGCACTAGGTTGTAGAACTCTGAAGTAGAAGGCACTAGGAGGGGCAGAGTGGTATCCCTCTGGGTGCCGTTCTGATTAGTTGAAGTTGGAGACTAGTAATGCTGTTGAGGAATCTGAGGCCACATCCACGTTCAGGAGATTATTACTAATAGCGAACATTTATTTAGCACCTCCTACACACCAAATATTCCTTAAGCACTTACATTATTTAATTAGCTCATTAACTTGTAAGAGACAAGTACTTGTATTGCCATTATTCCATTTTACAGATGAGAAAACTGTGCAGTCATTTATTGAATACTTTCCAAGGGCCAAATTGTCCAAGTTTACATAAGTAGTAAGTGAAAGAACTGGGATTTGGTCCTAGAGTCTACTCATAATCACTAGATAGAGTTGAATGGTATGATTGATTGCAGGAGGAAGGAATGGGATATCATGCATTTTCACCCTCTCGTTCTGGTCTTTTCCCCTTCAGTGATCCTCCTCCCCCTTTCACATCTAGTCAAATTAAACTATTTTCTCATCACCAGTGTTCTACACTCTTGTATGGGTAATTGCCAGTCCTGGAGTGCCCAGCCTCTAGCCCTTTGCAGGCTAACTCCTACTAGTTCTTTGGAATTCTGGTGCATCACTTCTTACAGAAAAATCTTCCCTGATTTTATCAATCAGAATTGGTGCTCCTTCTATGTGATCTCTTATGAGCTTCACTTACAACATAACACTTTTTATTGTGAATTGTTATGGCTTATTTCTCTTAAAATTAGCTAAAAGAAGAGGACATTTAGTGTTTTTATTGAGTGAATGAGAATCTGATGCCTTCACCTGTTGGCTCCAAACTGTTGGTATTGTTTTGTCAAAGTTATCTGCTCCCAGGTTCATTTTTGTAATTGTAAATAAAACACAGATGTTAGACCAGTTGAAATTTCCAGCTCTGTTATCTTTTTTCTTCTATAAGTTTGGGAACTTACAAATATTCAGTAAAAATTTTACCCATTTACATTTGTTTTCTATTATATGCATACAATATGGTATTTCTTTCTGTAAACAATTGTCTCTCTTTTGTAGCTAAGCTTGTGAAGTGTGATACTTTCATCGAAAACAATCAATTTATTGGGAACAATACATGGGCACTTTGTATTAAAATTTTTACTTCTTAAGTTGTGGTATGGAGAGGCATATCATATCAATGTGTATGTTATTATATACACATGTTTTAGGTATGATTATTTTATAAAAAATAAAAAAGAATATGTTCTTTATGTATAACAAATTGTAGAATGAATTATAGAATAAATCCTATAAAGAATATAAAAAAATGAACTTGTCTAAAAAAATGTCCAGGGAGTTAGGTTAAATCTGTACAGAGTTACACTGAATGGAGAAACGACAACAACAACAACAACAACAAGGTACCAGTTATTAAAACACAGATACAATATATATAAAATGTTATCCTGACCAGTTATATATGAGAGATGGAGACTAGAATCTTGGGTAATATTGGATCTTCATGAATTAAATCAATTACATTTAGAGAAGCTAATTATTGATAGTGAGATTAAAACATAATTAGCAGGGGCGCCTGGGTGGCTCGGTTGGTTAAGTCACTGCCTTGGGCTCAGGTCATGATCCTGGAGTCCTGGGATCGAGTCATGCATTAGGCTCCCTCTCCGCAGGGAGGCTGCTTCTCCCTCTGACCCTCTCCTCTCTCATTCTCTCTTTCTCTCTCTCAAATAGATAAATAAATATTTAAAAACATAATTAGGAGTTTTAAAGTAGTCTATAGGCGTTCTGATCATTAATGGATCAATGGGTAGATTCCTAGAGACTTGGATGTTTTCATTTTATTTCTTTTCGGGTAAACCTAAATTTCTTTCTAAGCAGTTTCTGGGAAGTAATGGGGAGGAACTTACTTAAGTTAACTCGTGATTTAAATCAGATAAACACATATCCATTTCCTGAGATAGGATAACCAATTTATGTATGTGAGGCAGGCAGACTGAGAAACAGAAAAATGAATGACAGCCTCGATGTTCTTTTTTCAAATTCTTAACCTCAAGCAAGAATTTCTGTTTCTTGTTGCCTTTCTTTTTTTGTAATGATGACAGTCACAAAGAGAAAAATAAATGCTTTTTTTCTTATTAAAAATTCACATTATTCACGCTAGTTGAAAACTGTCTTTATTTTACTCAGTAGATAAAGCTACAGGTTTACAAGGAGAGAAAAATTTCTCCCCCATTGGAATGCTGTGAAATATATTTTTAGAAGTGTCAGAGCAGGAGGAAATCTAGTTTGCTGGCCCCTACATTAGGCTTCCATTTTTCTGATGTGACAAATAAAGTCACTTTTGAGCAAGGTGATTCTTTTTGGCACAGTGTTCTGAAGGGACCTCACTAATTCTTTTATTTATTTTTTTTCTAATTCTTTTAAAAACTAGGTCATACCCCACTACTGCAAATATCACTCCAGAGAAAAACTCCATGCAACAAAAGTTCTCTAAGATCCAGTCAGTAATCTCTTTATTTCACAAAATGACAGAATTTGGCAAAAACCCAGGAAAAAGAATCAAGAATCTTTTGGGATTCTTTAAAATAAAATAAGACTTATTTAGTTAGCATGTCAAGCTAAACTAATAGCACATCTATTTTACTTGAGGGTTTGCCTATAATGTATATTTTCAGGAGGTACCACTTGGACTCAAATGTAACTTAGTGCAGCTTCAGAATTGTTACAGGAGAGGCTAAAGGAAGTTCAGGATGGGGGCTGCTGGGAATCTGCATTTTAACAAGTACTCCAGGTGATTCTGTTGCACTTTGGGGCAACATCAGAGATTAACTCTTAATAATGCTCACAAAGAAATTTGCTTTTAGCTAAGAAGAGCATAAAACACATGACGATATTAACAGAGTTGATTGGTTCAGTGTGGCTAAAAGGTGATAGGTTCTTTTTAAAAAAAATATTTAGTTAATCAACTGGAATTAAACCTAGTTGTGGACATTGCTTTTCAATTTGTTCCACTCAATAGACTTGGAGTATCTATTACAGGTGATAAAAAGAATCTATTCTCACAAATTATGTGGCAACTTTCCTCTTGTTAGAGTATTTATGTCAGAAGCGATTTGTGTTGTAGAGTTGGTTCCCCCTTGTTAAAGAATGAGTCCATCAACATGGAAGTTTATGCCAGTTTTCTCAAGCAAGGCTAGATACAAACCACCTGTAGATCTTTTAGACTTACAATTGCTGTGGCTACGCTCCTTACCCCAGTCAGAATCGCTATGCACAGTGCCCAAAAATCCATTTCCTTGAAAGATTTAGTGTGCAGCCAGACTTGAGATACAGTGGTTTAATGATAGCAAAAGAAATTTTGAGGCTTTTAAATAGATTCTTCTTGATTAGATATTTCTTTATTCCTGATATACCCATAACCATTGTTGTGCTAGGTTCAATGTATTGGCTGTAACTCTGGATTTTGTGCTAAGCCATCTCTGATACAGACACTGTGATAAGCACTGTGTAAGACTGCTAAAGGGGTTTCACTTCTGGAGTTGATAAGCCAGAGAGGCCCAAGACACACTGAAAGGTGAAGTTTTCTCTAAGATGCAGTTTGATCATCTTGATGAATAAGGTAGAAAACAGGTTGAAGCATTGTCATACCACCTGGTCAGTAAAGCTGGGGAAAGAAGGTTTTGGGGAATTTAGCACTTAGGCATTTAAATCACCTTGGTACACACTACAGGCTAAGTAATATGAGCTTGACTATGCTGAAGAACAAAGGTTCTGGCTGGCAGGTCTGAACAGATTTATGGTTAGGTCAAGTTCTGAGAGATGGCAGAGACAATGAACTTCCTGACTTCCTGACTTCTACCCGCTGGTATTACAGACAGAAGGACGTCTGGGCAATTTTAAAGACTCCTAAGTTAGGTTATTTTACAACCTTCCTGACATGCCTGAATTGTTCAAGATGTTGAGAGGGATATCTCCCTGCATGCTTTTCCTATATGTTTCTTCCTGAGCTTGCTTGTATAGTTCTAAGACAGAATGTAAATTTCCAGAAGGCAAAGATTACTTACATTGCTTTCTGACCGAGGGTCTAGCACAGTGCCACTGAGACACAAATGATAAATACTTCAGAATGAAAATAAACCTAGTGTTCTCTACAACTTCTAGTTCCCATATTCCAACCATCAAGTTGGCAGAGATTACTGCTCCATAAACTAAGGGTAGGCGATGGGGGAATTAAACGCACTTCCCCTCAGCCGGTGCCCAAACACCCCATGTTTACTCAGTCCCTGGAATGCTTTCCATCACCGAAGGAAGGAAAAGAAAAGGTCAAGAAACTTTTAGATAACATAGAACAAGGGCTAAACCATTTTCTGACAGGTGCCCTTAAAATCTTGCTGTTCGAAGCGTGGTCTCCAGATCAGGAGAATCATCACCATCTGGAGCTTGTTAGAGAGGCAGAATCTCAGGTTTCCATTCCAGATTTACTGGATCAGAATACTCCGTTTAACAAGATACCCAGGTGATTGCTATTAATATTTAGAATTTCAAGTAGCAATAGAGGTATTCATTCATTCATTGAGCAAAAACAGCTCTGGAAAACAGATTCAGCCCTTTGTGCCCGCTTCGCACTGGCTCGGCTCGATAGCAACCGAACCCCCAGGGACATCGGAGCGGGTGCTGCCGAGGGCAATTTGGTGATTGGCTGGTCAGACCACGTGACCGGCGCCGGGCCTCTCTTGTTACCGGATTGGCTCTCGTGGATTCTGACGGACAGGGCTGGGGCGGGCCAGAGCCCGGACGGAGAGGCGCGCGCGGGGGCGCGAAGCCACGAGAGCGCGAGTGCGCGTGCGCGAGCGGCGGGGCTTTCTCCGGAGCCGTCGGAGGGAGCCGGAGCGCTTCTCCTGAGGTAAGCGCCTCTGCGGGGCTGCCCCCTGCCCCTAGCGCGGCTGGTGGGGACTAGCCGGTTGGGCAGGGCTGGGCAGGGTAAAGGGGGAAGTCTGGGGTCCGCCGCGGGAGCTGTGCTTCGGGGAGGATGCAGACTCGCACTCAGCCATCCTGGTTGGGTGCCTCGGTTTCCCTTTTCCTAGCCTCACCACGGTGACGAGTCCGCCCGAAGGGAGTTGCCCATCTGGCAGCCTCGTCTCTGCCTTTGTTTCCCGCCTGGAGGGATGCTGGTATCGGCCCTCTCCTCAGGTAAAGGGTAAGCATGGTGTGGCGGGGACATCAGTGGACTCCGGATCTGGGCTGGGGTCCGGGAGAGGATGGCTTTAATGCAGTGGGACCTGTCATATGTGAGAAGGAAGGAGAAAAAAAAAAATGTGTCACTTTAGCCAAGCCGCGGGACTCGAACTAATCCGGCGGCGAGCGATGCCGAATTCCTAGCGCAGCTGTGCGGGCGGGGGAGGGGGCCACAACCGGTGGACCGAGCCCAAGTGTTGCCCGTGGAAGGCTTCTCCGGACCTGCACGGGCGCTCTCACCCCAGAGTTGCATCGATACTGACGGCTTTTAGCCTGCCGAGGAAATCCAGATTTTCGTTAGGAGATGAAAAAAAAAAAATTTTTTTTTTAAGCAGTTGGGCACTGGTCTAAAGGAGCAGATCTAAATGAGAGGCTACAATAAGGAATTACAGTTAACAGCGAAACCGATGACTGGTAAATTGTGAGGAGGGAAATGCCTGCAGTGAGCTGCAGACCAGATCGTCACACAGATTCTCCTTTAAGAGGATAGGGGTTTAGGGGTGGCAGTGGGGGTCGGGTGGCCGTTATATCTGTAAACTGAGGTCTTCTGAGCTGCCGAAGAGAGTAATTATTTTGAGCCTGTTAATGGCCTGTAGGGAGGAGGGAAGGCATGGTGTAAATTAACACCTATTCAGACTCCCTTAATTCTTTGAAAAGTGCTGGTTTAAAGACCATTTGGATGCCAAAATGGTTTGTGTGTTGGGGATGGACGATGTCTCCTTTAAGTCATAGTATAAAAAGGGAAGTTGTGTACAAGACATCTGCTTTTCTTCTCCATTTCCCTAGACCTATAATAGCAAGGGCATACTGTATATCTTATAATAAAATGTTAAAAGTCCCTTCAGTTTTCCACTAATTTGTTGGATGTATCTCTTAGTTTACTTGGTAAGAAATGGTTTGTCTGTCATTAGGAAGATTTTACCGTATGCTGGAGTTTCACTGTAATCTATTTAGAACTTATTCTGGTGTGAGATCGAGAAGAATCTACCTGATTCCTTGGAGACCTGCTGATATTCCTTCAAAGCCCTTTTATTACTCTTACCTTCCCACACACAAAGTTTCGTTTCCTTAGGAAACAATGTGATTTTTCAAACATTTAAGGCACACCTCATGCCTATGAAATGCCTACACTTGCTAAGAAATCAGTTTACTTGACAAGTTAAAACAAATTGAAGAAGGAACACTTAAATGTTCTGATTCCCCTAACGAATTTATCAGCTGTAGCAAATCAACTTTTTGATGGTTTTCTGAAGTGAATGAAAGTAAAGTTGCAACACTTTTTAGGAATGTAACAAATGACCCTATTAAAGTGAATATAGATTGTTACCCCATAGATTGGAATGTAAAGTAAATTAGTGGGAATAATTCAATTTACCAATGATTGTTTTTTAAGATGGCATGTGATGGAGGGAAGGAAAAGGAATTCTGAAGGTGGGGTAGGTAGTATAGTTTGAAAAGATACGCTTTTATGTTTAGAAAAATGTCATTTTTATATAAATTATGTAAAGGTCATAGTACATTTATGTTTAGCCTTTGGAAGAGAGATATGTTTTAAATTTATAGGTTTATACAGGGGAAAAGAGAAAGATTGGCTGGCTTAATTCATCTTGAGGGAAGCAGTGTACCTCAGTGACCGACAAGACACGGTTTTATTTTCTGGTTCAGTGACAGCCCACTAGTGTTGCTTTCGAAACAACAAGGAAATCATGTCATTTCTGTCCTCTGGGTCAGAACAGAGAGGATGGAGAGCAAATGAGAGAGATTAGAGTCCGACCTGCATACCTAAGCAATAGTGTCCTTTGAGCGGGATCTGTGTCACATTGTGTAAATATAAGAGCCTTCATATTGAGATTGGTCTGAGCACCTTCCCTAAGATGCATGCTATGAGATAAAGCTGGATAATGCTGCCACAGGTGGGGGCATGAGTGAGATCATCTGCAGAAGTACTGGGGGAAGAGGAGAGCCAGAAAGTGTTCAATTCAATGAGGTTCTGCTGCTTGCCTTTGGGGACTTAAGGAGGCATTTCCAGGCAGAACTCATTATTGACTAGCCTGGTTGGGCTTTGTATGGCTTCCATAGGTGCTGCCCTTCATGTGGAGACTCCTGCGGAGGTCCCGTTTCTCAGGTTGTAAGCATCAGTTACGTTTGTTATATGCTCTAGAAAAGAAAGGCTCACAAAGACACAATCTAGCCTGCCATTCTTCCCGTCTTTGGCTCCTGTCACCCACAGGCTTCCAGAAACAAGTTGTGCCCTCCCTACCAGTAGATGGCACTGCTGTCTCTGAAATTCCTTGAGGAGATGAAATCTAGCTGGCAAAGCAGTGGTGTGTAGCCTCCAGATTTAGAAAGGCTATCAGCTACCCCCCTCCCAAAAGGTTCTAAAAACCAGAAGTGTTTATATTAGGTAGAAATAATATGTATTGGGGAGTTGAGGAATGGGTACAATTACTTTCCTGGTTGTGTGTAGGGGGAAAGGCAGAGGGTAAACTGACAAGCATTATATCATAGGTTTTTAAAAGCTCTTGGGATACATGTTGGTTAATTGAACATGAGGTTGAAATCCTGATTCAATCATAATTCACAACAATTTCATAGTTCTAATTCTTTGCACGTAAAGCTAGTCTACACATGACAGGACTATGGAAATATACGTGTGACTTTTAAACCCGATAAATATCCAGTAATTACATGCTCTGAAGGTAGTGGTGAGAGTACTAGTAAAAGCAGTGCTTGTTGTTACTGTACTGCAGGGCTGTCCAGATAGGTCCAAGTTATTCCGAATCAGTTTCTTCTAAAACTTGGAAATTACCGAGAAGTATTTTAAGGTTTTCTTAGCTAATGCGGTCCTTTCAAGATTATGGTATTTAAAATCTTGAATTTTGGTTTTATTAAGTTTGTTAGCCAGAGTTTACTTATCTATTCCTCTCTTTTGGAATGGCTGTTCTTTCTTTGTTATTGACTGTTTTTTGAGATGGAATTTGTAGCCCCGGTATTTGAAGGTGAGTGCTGTTGCCAGTGAAGTTACAATGTATATGAGAACCTCATTTTGACCCTGCCTGAGCTAGAGGATGCTGCCTCTGGGTATCATTACCCCAGTCACCTGCTTCCTCGTGCAGTTCACTCTCTATGGCTCAGCTTATTCGTGGTTTATTTCTGTCTCCAAGAGAACTGATGATCTGGTTTTTTACTACCAATGCTGAATCCTAAAATCCTGCTGGTGCTAGATGGCAGTAGTTACCACAGTCCATTAATATAGCCTCATTATGTGACCTCAAATAAATCTTTGCCTTTCTGAAACTCCGTTTTCTTGCCTCATCACTGGGATTGCTAACGTGATACATGTCTATTAAAATCTCGTTCAAGTCTTATTCTGTGGCAGGGTGACTCTTGTAAGGTATTTCTGAAGCCTCTGAAAAATTCTCATCTAGAAGGCAATTTCATATTGTGAGCCTAGGGCAAAAAGAAATTTCAATAATATTTCTTTCCAGAGAAATGATTATGTATTGTCTTAAAATCTTAATTCACAATATGAGGGGTTTGAAGCGGCGGGGTGTGGGTGGGAGGTTGGGGTACCAGGTAGTGGGTATTATAGAGGGCACGGATTGCATGGAGCATGGGTGTGGTGAAAAAATAATGAATACTGTTATGCTGAAAATAAATAATTAAAAAAATCCTAATAATTCAGAGTTGGAAGAAACCCTATAGGTGGTTTAACTCAACTTTTTCATTTTATAGGCAGTTTCGGCTCAGAACTGACTGACTGACCAAGCTAACAGAGCTAGTTAGTGGTAGAAAACTTGTTAGAGAATTAGGAGCCAAGCTCTTAATCCTCTCCATCTTTCCTTCTTCAATGCTGCCTTTCTCCACTTGCCATCAGGACTCAGAATATGCTATATCTATAGGGCTGGAGCCAAAGAAAATTCTGAATAATTCCTTAATGTATCATTTTAAAGCCACAGCATGAATAATGTTGAGTTTGGCTAGAAATTCAAGGTCAGGCTTTTCTTTGCAGCTTGTTCTTCACTGACTGATCCTGCACACAATTCTTTATGTACATCTTGGGGTTTTAAAACTTTATGGATACTGTTTCCTAGAAGAAAATAAAACTTTCATTATCCTAGAAGTGTCCCTTACCAATGGGATGTTCTTATATTAGGTTCATGGAACTCTGAGTGCTGCATGGAAAGATGTCTATATAATAGGCTTCTTTTGTAATCTTATAACATTTAACACATTATTCTGAGGAGGAGTTTCTTCAACTTCAACAGACTGCCAAAGATGGGTGGGGGGTGGTGAGGGAAGTAGAATTCATGGCACAAAAATAGGGTAGAAATTCTAGAGTCTAGAATAGGTTGTGGAAAATTGCCAGGATAGGAGAGTTTTTGAGGAGCTGAAGACACTATAGTGCATGAGGGTTGGGGGTAGAGTATAGAAGTAAAACTATGAAAGTTCTTAGAAAGTTTTAGCTTTATTAAAGTGTTTAAAATAGCTCACTAAAGGAAGATGCTAATAGAATTTTATTCATTTTAAATTAATAATGGATATACAAATATTGATTTCCATTTATCATTGCTTGCCCATTAAGTACTCTCTCATGATTTCACCAAAAACACTTCCATATTCATGTTCCTTCATTGAAGATGACATGCATTGTAAGAGCCTCCTTTCTTCACCAATCTGCTTTGATTTCCAGATAGTTAGTGCTTTTCTGACTTGTGATTTGGTGGGTTGACTCCTGTTTTTCACTTCTGAGGTCCTTCATTGCACTTTTTTACTGTAAGCTCCTAGGACTCACCATGATCTGAGGTGCAAAAATAGCATACATGTTAGGGATAAAAATCTTGATGTTCTTTTCTTTGTCCTCAAGATTTATCATAGAAGCTTCTGCTTCTTGGTTAATTATTTTCTTTTCCTTTCCTTTCCTTCCTTTCCTTTTCTTTTTTTCTTTCTTTTTTTTTTTTTTTTTTTTTTTTAAGGCTCTTTTCTTTGTCCTCAGGATTTATCATAGAAAATTCTGCTTCTTGGTTAATTATTTTATTTTTCTTTTCTCTTTTTAAAGATTATTTATTTATTTATTTGACGCAGAGAGAGAGAGAGATCACAAGTATGCAGAGAGGCAGGTAGAGAGAGAGAGGGGAAGCAGGCTCCCCGCTGAGCAGAGAGCCCGATGTGGGGCCTGATCCCAGGACCCTGGGATCATGACCTGAGCTGAAGGCAGAGGCTTTAACCCACTGAGCCACCCAGGCACCCTCTTTTTCTTTTTCTTTGTCTTTACTATTTGTCCTCCAAATAGTAGTAACTCAAAGTTTTTATATATTGAAAATATTTTTGGTTTTGCCAGAGCATATACAGAAGTTAATTTATGTTCAAGTCCTGTTTTGGACATGTGAAACACAACTTTGGTGGCAATCACTACATTATGAAGAACATCTGCTTAAAAATCTGATCTTTTCTGTGTCACCTTTTGTGCCATAGTGACCCAAACTGGTGAATGCTATCTTCTGGTCCCTTTTGGGTATGGGCCAGATTAGTATTTGTTCTTGTTTTCGCAGAAGAAAATTACCCTTTTCAGAAGGCTGTCAATTGAGTTTAATAGAAAAAAAGTCAAAATTTCTGCGTTCTATTCCAGTACACTAATTTATTGTGAGATTTTGGGGGCATTATTGGCATCTGAGTTTATATCTTTGTATAGAAAATAAGAGAGAAGAGTAACCAAGACTTAAATTCTTTCCATTTCTAGAAATCTGACTATATGAAATTTTATATGGTACCTAGACTATTTCCTAAAAGCGCTAGCTAGTTGGGAATTATAATCAAATTTGGTGCCAAGATAATTCTTTGTATCTGAAAATTACTTTCTGATTTACAAAAATATTCTGTTTCCTTTTTACTTAATGTGTGGTCAGAGAACAGCAGCATTGGTATCATCTGGGAGCTTGTGAGAAATGCAGATTCTCAGGCTTCACTCAGGATCTACTGAATTAGAATGCATCTCATCAAGATTTCCAGGTGCTATGTGTGCACATTAAAGTCTAGAAGTGCGGCTTAGTCTCATTTGGAGTTTCACATTAACCTTGTGAGGGAAGAGGTATTTTACAGATAAAATATCAGGGAGCAGAGATTTGTTAAGTAATTAAGTCAAGGTTAGTGTGTCTTACCCAGAACGTTGTACCAAATATAATGTTGTCATCTTGGTTGGTCTGGAGCAGCCTTGTATGATAGATAATAACTGTTAGCTGCCCGGCAGCACATGGTCTTAGGTGTGGCTGTGTTACTCATTCTAGCCAATAAAATGTGAGTGGAAATGGAAGGGTTTTGCAAGCCACTTCCAGAAAAAAAACACACAGGGAATACCATGTGAGTTTCCATGTTTTCCACTTCTGGCTGATTGGAATGGAGAAGATTCCTAGGGCAAGTTTAGAAATCAAGTTTTAAGAAAGGTGGCAAAACTTACATTAGCCTGGGTACCTGGATCACTGTGTCAGTGAGGGCCGCTCCACTGACTGACCAACCTGTTTACCTGTTCAGTATGTATATGGGAGCCAGAAATAAATTTTTGTTGAGCTTGAGACATTATATGTATTTGGGTCTATGTGTCAAGCACTTAGACCACACACAAATTCACTTGAGCAGTGCCTCTGGACTTCAAGTTGTGGGTCTTCACTCATTTATTTATTTTTTTTGGCAGTTGGTGATCGGTCAGTGGTGGTCCAACATGCAGAAGTGACTGAGTGGTGAAAAACAGCAGAGCTGATGGGTCATGAGGATGTAAGTGCGTTGGAAGGCTCTCACACCCTTTACTCCAGGGTAAGTCAAAGGCATTATCTGCCATTGTTTTTCTGATTTTACTAAGTCCTAGAGGCTCTTGCCTCACTAGCCTGTTAGAGTCAGTGCAATGAAGTTGTCTGTCTTTTTTGCAAAGCCTTTATTGATTCAACTTATAGACACTGTACTAATTAACAATTTTGAAGAGAAAATTCATCAAAGTGATGGGATGGAAACTCTGCATGGAAATCTCAAAGAGGAATTTTCAGTGAATTTGAATGGGTTTGATTTACACAGAGGAGCTTTTCTGACATTATGAGTAGAGAAGGGAATAAGGCCTGACTGCATTTTTCCTGTAGCCTTATCTTACTGTTAGCTCTGTTGGCATATATTCCCCTCTCCCAGAACCTTCCTATAACATGGCTTACTTTGCCCAACTTTTCCTTCATTAATCATTTAGATTTTTTTCCAGGAAAGAAACAGCTTACTAGAGAGTTCATTCCCATTTTTGTGGATAATAGTAGTAGCAAACATGATTCTGCCTGTTCCATTTTATTTTATCTAGTGTCACTGGAAGCTACACGTCTGTTCACTCCTGTCTATTTGCAGTCCTTGGTATAATGAATGTGGGCATTGGGAGCATTATAATCAAAGCTGGCTTTGGATTTTCATTTGTGCTGAAGATTTTTGAGACCAGAGGGAGAAATTTACTATTTGGAATGCACTTGTCAGGATGCAAGTAGAGGTCCAGGAAGGATGGGTTGAAAGGACATCATAACCTTTCTGAGCTTCCTGGCTTTAAGAGCTTAAACTGAAATCAGACTCCTTGAAGAGAAAATTGTATTTAATATGGATCTAAGTAGAGCTAAGGATGGTTAAAGAGAGATAGAGGTTAAAAAAAATGGTACTTAGCTGAAAAGCTGGATGGAGGGTTTTAAGCATCTCCGTTCAGTATTGTGGAGCCCTTGGCAGATAATGTCCCATTACCCAGGCTCATACAGAAGGTACCCAGAAAGCCTGATGTCCTTCAGTGCCTCGCATGGCTCAGTAATGAGTACAATTTACTGAACAAAATAGACAATTAGGGACTGTAGATCTCTGGAGATTCCCATAAGCATACATCATTACTGCTCTGGAGTGATGCACATGCTTAGAGATAAGGAAAGCAGAGAAAAGGCACCTGCAAAGCTCACGAACAACTGAAGAGTCCGGGTAAGCAGCAATACAGATCATAGCTCAGGACCTGGAGGTTGCTAGTGCAGGGACCTGGTATTTGCTAGGTTTTCTCATTAAAGGAAAGAAGGCAGCCTTTGCTAGCTGTCCTCATTTTCCTCTATGACTCCCATATATTTTGTATGTTTAAAGTAACTAAAAAATATAGAATGCCAGAAATAACACTTGATTGGCATGTTTCTGTGTAAATACTATACAAGGATCAAACTGTAGAGGGAGCCATTCTTTATTGATTAGGGGGCAAAAGAAAGTCATGCTAGATTTCCCAGAGGAGCAGGGGTTCTCATTCTTGGTACTGTTGGCTTTCTGAGCCAGGCAGTTCGTGGTGGGGGCTATCCTCTGCACTGTAGCCTGTTTTGGCAGGGTCCTTGGCTTCTACCCTTTAGATTTCAGTAGTACTCCCCACAGTTAAAAATGTCTCTGGGGGCAGAGGCAAACCACTGATTGTCTCCTGGGGGCAGGAAATTGCCTGATTACTGCTAAAGTAATACACTGAAGGGATTAAATTTTGCTGAGTTTTTCTGGGACTGTATTTTAACCATTTAGCCTCATTTTGCTAGTTTCCCTACCTGCAAATGAGACACAGAATTAATAACTCTGTACCTAAGGAAGTGATGTACATAGTACTGTATGACTACATGGGGGCTGTGTAAAGGTTAAGAAACATTATCTGTTTCCCCAAATTTCCAGGTCCCAAGGATACCTCTTGTGCAGGTATTAGCTGAGGAATATTGGGAGTTTGAAGAAGAGCAGATGATTAGTGGTAGGGGAAATAATGAACAGTACTGGATTCTGATTTTATCTGAAAGCTTTATGCCCTATTCATTGCAGCAAAATATTCTGAATGAAGGCTTTCTTCTGGAAAGTTAAGAGGGAGTGAAGGAGGCAGAAAGAAGGTTATTGAGAAGTGAAGGAAATTGCTTTTTTTAAAAGTTTAAATTTAAATATAGTTGAGACAGAATGTTATGTTAGTTTCAGGTGTACAACATACTGATTCAACTTCTTTAGATGTTCTGCTGTGCTCACCACAAATGTAGTTCCCATCTGCCACCATACAATGCTATTACTATATCATTGACTATATTCCCTATGCTGTGCCTTTTATTCCTGTGACTTATTCCATAGCTAGAAGCCTGTACCTCCCTCTCCCCTTCACCCATTTATGCCCATCCAACCACCTCCCTCCCCTCTGGCAGTTTGTTCTCTTTGTTTATAGGTCTGGTTCTGCTTTGTTTATTCATTTGTTTTGTTTTTTAGATTTCACATATGAGTGAAATTATAGGGTATTTGTCTTTCTTAGTCTAACTTATTTTCCTCAACAGATTAATCCATGTTGTCATGAGTGACAAGATTTCACTTTTTTATGGCTGTTGGATATTCCCGCGCGTATGTGTGTGTACACATACCACATCTAAGAAATTGTTTTTGAGGGGGTAATCTCTTAATGTTAAAATGACTAGTGTGTAAGTATACCAAAGAATGTAAGTAATCCTCAAAGGAAATCCAAATCAAAACCATGATGCGATATCACCTCACATCTGCCAAAATATCTAAAATTAATAACTCAGAAAACAGCCATGTCTGTGAGGATGTGGAGAAAGGGGACCCCTTTTTTCACTGTTGGAGGGAATGCAAACTGGTGCAGCCACTCTGGAAAATAGTATGGAAAGTCCTCAAAACATTAAAAATAGAACTGCCCTATGACCCAGCAATTGTACTACTAGGTATCTATCCAAAGGATACAAAAATGATGATGTAGCAGGCACATGTACCCCAATGTTTATAGCAGCACTATCAACAACAGCCAAATTACGGAAAAAGCCCAAATGTCCGTTGGCTGATGAATAGATGAGGAAGATGTGGTTTATATGTATGATGGAATATTATGTGGCCATCAAAGAATGAAATTTTGCCTTTTGAAACAACGTAGGCGGAACTAGAGTGTATTAGGCTGAGCAAAGTAAGTCAGACAAATACCATATGATTCACTTATGTGAAGTTTAAGAAACAAAACAGATGAGCATAGGGGAAGGGAAGGACAAGTAAGATTAAAAAAAGAGGGAGATAAACCATAAAAGACTTAAGTAGAGAACAAACTGAGGGTTACTGGAGTAGAGATGTCTGGGAGGATGGGATAAATGGGTGATGGTCATTAAGGAGGGCACTTATGATGAGCCCTGAGTGTTACACATAAGTGATGAATCACTGTGTGTGTATTTATATTTATATTTACATTTATATTTTAAGATTTTATTCACTTGACAGCATGAGAGAGCACAGGCAGTGAGAGCAGCAGAGGGAGAGGGAGAAGCAGGCTTCCTACTGAGGAGGGAGCCCCATGCAGGGCTCGATCCCAGGACCCTGAGATAATGACCTGGACCAAAGGCAGATGCTTAACCAGCTGAGCCATCCAGGAACTCCTGAATCACTCTATTTTATTCCTGAAACCAATACTACACTGTATGTCAGCTAATTTGAATTTAAATTGACAAAAAAAGTAACTCTCAAAAGAAATCTACTCCCAACTGACTGCTGATCCTAGAACAGTTTTGCTGGTAATACAATACACAAGAATGTTTGGAGAAACATTTTTATTCTAGAACATTTTTATTTCTATTTCTTCTTTGGGAGTATTGATAGGGTTTATCTTTAATTGTATGCCTTTTGAGTGATAGGTAAAAGGTTTTAATATAACATGTTCTTTTGTTACTTTTAGAACTCTTGTTGAAATGGTGAAAGAGGCAGTAACCCTCACCTAGACCTGAAGAAATTACATTATTCTAACAGAAAGCCTTATTTTGACTCTAAGATAGGGTCAGTACAGGAATTAGGGGTAGACTGTCCTGGCAGCTTTGAGTTCAGCCTTGCTGTGTTTCTGGTCCCTGTAATTGTTAGACACACCACAGAATTTTCAACAAGTAAGACCTTCAGGTGATTCTGATGGATGCTTAAATTTGAAAAGCACTGCTCTTGATTCTGATGTTGTGAAATCTTATGAATTGTGTCTGTGTGGCAGGGAGGACACCAAGAAAGTATTTTTCCAGGTGGTCAGAAGATATGTAAGATTTTTTTGTGTGTGTGATAACCTCTTAGATCATTTTCCCAAATCATGGTCTAAGCCTTTTCCTGCCTTGTTCAATATAGTAGCCACTAACCACATGTATCTATTTTTATTTAAATTAACATTAAACTAGAAATTCAGTCCTTCATTTGCACTAGCCACATTTCAAGTGCTTCATTGCCACATGTAGTTGATACCATATTGGACAGTGCAGACACAGGCTATGTCCGTAATCCCAGGGATTTTTACTGGGCTTTAGTCTGTAAGGACCCTATTTGTTGGAAACTCTTATTTTAATGATAGTGTGCTCTTCTTATAACAAGACATTGCCTCATTTAAAACAATTGTGTTTTGTATTTTATCTTGAGGAGCTTTTAAGTCTGTGAGTGTATCTTGCTGAACTTTTTTACCTTGCTGTTTAATCTCTCTTACAGAAAGTGCCATGGGCTTGTCTCTCTGACATAATTGAGTATACTACCTCTAAAATATTTGCCCTTTAACCCAAGGTTTCTGAGCTGTCTCTTTCCATTTGGTCTCTCCACATCCTGACCCTCAGTGGTGAAGCTTCTTTGTGTAGGATGTCTCTTTTGATACTGCCTAGAGCTTAATAAAGAGTCTGGGAGAGTGGCAAGAGAATTTTCACCTTTGCTTCTGCCAAGCCCCAGTGTGCCTCAAAAAAGTGTTTCATAAGATGAACCTCTAGGGAGTTATGCCCTGAAGAATTAGTCTCTAAAGCAAATTTTCAAAAGACATATTACAGCACAAATTTAATAATTAAGCCATTTAGCAACATGGAAGGATTTGCAGTTGATAATGAATTTTAGGAATGTGGAAGAATTTTCAGTTGATATTATCTATTACTATTACCAATATTAGTTGTCCAGAAACTATCATAATTAGAACAAATAAAAAGATGTGGAAATAAAGACAGTTTTTTAAAAGATCTAATTTAAATCTGAGCCCAAGATTGTTTTGTAGAGGGAGTAAGAGTGGGGAGTGTGCCATGAGTAGTATTGTTGGAGGTGAGGGGAAGGAGGTCAACAGGGCTTGAGATTGATCCTTAGACAACCCTTACTTGACTGCTTCACTTCTGGTGGAATGCATTGCTTGTTCTCTTGCTGCCATTCTCTCTTTGGTTTGCCTTTCTTTCCTGCTTTTTGGAGAGGGCTCAGTGTTTCTCAAGGGAAGTACTATTAGCATTTTGATAGAATGATTCATCATTGTATGGAACTTTTCTGTCCATTCATGTCCATTATAGGATGTTTAGTATCCCAGGTCACTAACTGCTCATAGTACTCTAACCAAGTCAGTGAGTCAACCAACATGTTCTTTCACTCCCATTCCAAATATCTGTGATTAAAAATACCTGGCTGATAGATAGAGTGTCTTTTTTGGGGGAGGGAGGAGTAATTAGTTGGGAAGATACAGGAGCTTTGTGGGGGCTGGCTCATTAATTTTTGATATAACCTGACATTTTCCCAGTGCTGGAATAGCTTTGGGAGTCCACTTTATCCTGTAGGGATCGGAAGAATCAGATTTTGCCAATGCAAAAATTGACCTTTGAGCCTTGAAATCGACTCAGAAATTACAGAGGAGAATCTTTCAGTGCCACAGAAAATGGAGAGACTACTGAAGCTCCCATAGGATACCAGGTTTTCATTCTCAACTCACTGTAGCTAAATCTTCCACATCTGCTTGAAAATAAATTGTCTACATGTGACAACAGAAAAAAAGATCCAACAGTAATTAAAAAGCAAGCCAAGGGAGAGGCTTTGTTAGCCATTTCCTTTCTTTCAGTGATGGCAAGTATTAGCAAAGTAGTCCCTAAATTTGTGAGGTTATATGTAGGCTATCAAATTGGATATCTAAGATTGTGTTATGGTTAGTAAAGGGAAAAGGAACACTTTTGTTGTGGGGCCCATAAATGTCTCTGATAATAAGAACAGAAACTTGTTCAAATTACCTTAAGAAATGGAAGGCTTAAGGATGCATGAGAAAATAAAACAATGTCAGACATGTATCAAGTTGGGAAGAATTCCAGGGGTCTTTCAGAATGAGAAGGAGTTATAGTTTGGTCAGTTCTCACAGAGGTAGGACCTAACTCAGGACAAGGAAGATTGTTTCTGATCTATTGCAACTCCAGGATGTGTCTGTACTACCAGTGGTTGGTCAATTCATATTCTACTTCTTGATCCTACTTCTTGACCCTTGACTTGTGACATGCACAGCATTTCAATTTTGGCTTCTCTCCTCATGTATTTCTGTTCCTGTTTTTTCCTTTTTGTCCCCACAACCTAACTGGTGATCTGTGTACAGACCAAGAAGAAAAGGAATAGGATACTTCTGAAGTAACTATCATCCCTACTGGTTAAATCTCTTTTACAGAAATCTTAGGGGTACTGATGTCCTCTCTTGGTCCAAACAGCTATAGCCTGGGCTGCTTGCCTCAGTAATGACGGTGGTCCTGGCAGTTTCTCTAGAAAGGAGCAATGGTGGGGTGTAGGGTGATACAATATGAGCTCTCTAGCATTAGGGCCCTGAATTCTTAACTCCTAGAATCAGGATAAATAGTATTTGTGGGTTATGTGTATAATAAGAATTGGAAGATTATTTGGGAAGCTTACATGTTCAGTAGCAATTGTGAAAAAAGTCTGAATCCATACTTTTGGGAAGATTGGCTGCATCCCAGTGAGATAGGTAGGGAAATTGCTTGGCTAAATGATTGGAAAATGAAGAGTTGTATTTTCCATATGGATATCTTATTTTTTGCATCTGTCAAATATGATTTTCTCAGCCACCCATGTATCCCACAGGAATAATAGCTAGGTGGCTGTCTAAATGTTGAACGACGTTTTGACATCTTTGACAACTGTTGTTTAACAGCCGAGTTTGTAAGATTCCAGTTCCATGAAGGAAAATGACTTGGCTTATGACTCTGAAATAAATTCCATATAGATGCTATCATTTGGGGGGCCTTACAAAGCAGATTTACTGTTTTGTGTTTTGTGCTTTTACCACTGATCTTGGAGAATTAATTTCATTCAAACCAATGATTGTGACTCTGCAAGGTAATGCATTCTCATAATCACAGAAGGCTCTGTCCTTACTGAAAGTTCTGTGTCAGGGTAATAATGAAGGTTCTGGCTCCATGGACCCCTACAGCTGTGAGTGCTGCAATCTATGGCAGCACAAACAGACCATTCGTTCATGGAATTAAGGCTCTCACACCTCTCAAGTAGCTAGAGCATGGTGGTACCACATATGGACAGTCAGTATTTCCTTAGATGGAACTTTTGTTGAAAGCAGCAGAAGAGGAGTTCAGCAGAGCTTCTGCAACTGTTGATTGAGAAGAATATGGTCTATTATTGAAAGATGATCGGGATCAGGTTTCTCACCCAGCTGCTGACTACTGAGATAAAAAGAGCAAAGATGAATCATTTGCTGCAGTTTCTCCTATTCTAACTCTTTGAAGATCCCTCTCTATCCTATCTATTGAAAAAAAATTTTTAATGGAAAGGAGAAGGGAAAGATATAGAATTATATACATACTCATTTTTTTAAAACAGGAAGATTTATATTAGATACCACATATTGCCAGATTAAAATCTTTAATTTTAAAGAAGTACTAATCTTACAGTGTAACCTAAGGTAACCCAAATTTGTGCATATGCAATTTTTTACAAAAATTAAATTGTAATAGAATCAGGAATTAATTTGCAGCCCCTCCGTGAAGATTCTGTAGCAACAGTAAAGCCCTCTCCCTCTGGGGTGTAAAGAGATTTTGAAGGATGGCCAAGGGCCAGGATCCTGAGTCCTGAGATTTTTGTCCTACTACTCCTTGTGAGTGGTAAATGTGCACAGGGGTAAGGACTGTGAGCGCAGATGCTTGAGGGCAGGGTTGCAACCTCTAGTCTTGGTGAACCCTCCTGTCCTTCCTGTGAGCCACAGAAATGGTCCACAGAAATTGATCCTTCTCTACATTTTCCCTCCTGAGCCCCTCATTGCATGTTGGCCTTCACCTTTCTAAGAAGTAAAGCTGTGGCTGAAGTAAATGTCCTCAAACATGTCACAATGTTTACAGCACACCCCCTTAGAGGGGGCTTTGTGAACAAGGAAGAAGACAGGCACTTGTTTCTCTTAGCTATCAAAAGCTGTCCCTTTTCTATGGGAAAGAAGACTTACTGGATCACTTCTGAAATTTTTCATTATTTGCACTGGTAAAGCATTAAACAATTGGACATTATTTAGGAATTTCCAACTTAGAAAGTTAGGTTTTTACTTGGAGATACCAAAATTCCATGTTAGTACAGTGCTTGATTTTAAATATTTTTTTCTTTCTGGTGTTTCTACAAATCCCTTTTCTTAATGCCTTGTTTAGATTCTTTAGACTATTTCTCCCCTTTTTAGATTTTTCTCTGATTTCCAAAGTTCTGTGGTTCCCAACTGGCTGCTGGACAAGGTTCTTTTTAAGTAGGCATCAAGGCTGTCCCTGTCTGACTCCAACTTTCTGACTTTCTTTCTACTCTTTCTATGCATAAACTTCTCCTAATTCAAACTGGTCCTTAGTCCCATTCTCTCCCCTCTGCATAGAATGCCCTTTTTTTTTTTCTTCCGTGACCATTTGGTTTGGTAGTATTGATAGATCTTTGGCCTAGTACTGAATCTGTATACCCATCCTGTCTATAACAGTTTTTAGAAATGTGACTTTGGGCAAAATACTTGATTTCTGTTAGCCTCCATTTTCTTTTAGGATGGGATTTATAATCCTACCTTACAGTATGATTATGAACATGGTACTTGGGGTGCTTTTCCACCTGTGTCCTCTTTTCTGCCTTTCTAACAGACTTCTACATGTAGGCTCATTACACGTGCTTGCTGATTAAGTTATTGAACATCCTAGTAGAGCTGATCTCCAACACAATTCTTGATTAGCCATACTTAGCACTTCCATACCTTCTCTAACTACATCTTTCTTTGATAAAAGCCCCAGTACTCCTAGCCCTAACAGCACACACCTAAAGATATATTCTCCTCCCTCCCCTTGGGACTGTGAAAATTATGTTCATGGATCCATGGCCTAGTATATCTGCCCACATCAGAAATTGACAGTAACTTCAACGTCACTCTACATGACCTTGATAAGGGATTGATTTTCTTCACATTTATTTCCTCTCATATATAGTGAGATTTATCATAAAGCCCAAATGCTGTGATTATAGCTGTCATTGTAAATTAAGTAAGGTATACCTCTTTAAAACAAAGTTTTCTAAGGCCCAACCAACAGACTTCTTATTCCAAACATCATTTAATAAAATGCAACATGACATTAACAGGATTGCTTGGACAAACTCTTGGAGTTCATTTAAGCAGATTCTTCTCTGTATTGATTCTCAATTATAACGTGTTAGCATGAATAAACCTGTTCTCAAATGATGGTGATGCTCTCCTGGCAGCTTTGCCCTTCTCTGACTATGGAGCTACAAGCATATCAGTGTTTCCTTTGTTCATTCTATTTAAATTATGGTTTTCTACTTGTTCAAATGATTTAGGCCATCTGTTAGGTCTATAAATTTTGGTTTCATAAAATCTAACTCTTCCCCTTTTTTTTTCTTCCATTTTCACAATTTTTCTTACTGTTTCATGCACAAAATAAGGCTTATTTTTTTTCTACCAAGGCAAGATAAATTAAATGCTTGTATTGCTTTTCTAGTTGGATCTATTGGTTTTTTAGTCACTAAAATGGACCATAATTTCATATAGATGTGTAGTTCTTATTGGATTAATTTTGTCTCTTTTTTTGTTCTTGAAATTTTTTTGGTTAGAGACAGGAGTTCAGCTGCTTGGATTCTTCTGCACTCTATGCTTATTCATGTATATTGCTAAATAGACCTTTACCAGTTGTTTTGTTTTTACCTCAGGCTTTTGAAGGAAATTCATAAAATGCCACGAAAATATTTGTGGTATAGAAAGATGTGTTACATTCTTCCCAGGTCCCTCTTTTGGAGGATTAAGAGAATTTTTCCCCCTCATAATCAGAAAGATGATCTAGTGTAACTTCTTTAAATGATGTCCTATTGTAGGCAGGCAATAGGAGCCCCTTGACATTTTCACTCCATAGGCATTGATGGAGAGAGTGCCCATATCTGAGTGTGTTTCAGGGGAGAAGAAAGGGTGACTGGGAACAATAAACTGTGTAACTGCTTTGTACGTAGTGGCTCATTAATACTTCTGAAGGGCAGGGAGATACCAGGGCCTCAGCCATGTGCTCTTCCTCATAGAAATATGTACAGTTGGAAGAAGCAATAAATACAAATTCTGAGCAAGGTGGATTTTTTTTTTTTTTTTTTTTTTTTAACTATGGGCAGCAGGATAAGAAAAGCAAATGGAAGGAGAGAGGTTTCTCAGCTCAAATATGTGGCTGCTTTGTTGACTTGTGTTAGGTCAGAGATCCTACTCCACCTTCAGTTTTAAATAAACCTCTCAATTTCTTGCCCTGTGAGCTTAATCAAAACTTTCTGCTGTTCCTGGAAGCTCTCTCCTCTTCCCTCAGAATTTATGAAGAGCAGCTGATGGGGTTAGGCCCTGTCTAGGAAGAACTGACTGGAGCCTCTGAGGGTTTGCTCCCTCAGAGGAAGGAAAAGGGGCTTGCATCTTGTCTTGTGCAAGTCACATCCTGCTCTGCCCTTGGAATCACTGCTGCAGTCAGATGTGTGCTTGTTACCCCATCTTGTCTGTTTGGGGTTGCCTTCCTCTTTTGTTTGGCTGCAAGGCAGGCTGCTAAGTGTTGTGGCTATTTTCTTGTGCCTACCAGCCCTCCTCCCCAGAGTGGGCAAAATGGGGGAAGAATGCTCCTGAGGGATTAGAAGTCCAAAAACAGAAGTGCCAAGGCAAAGCCCCATTTCACAGACTACTCAAGGCCTTTTTGTTTACCTAGATTTGCATCTTTAGATAGTATAGTTTGAGACCACTTTTCTTTTTCTTTCTTTCTTTCTTTTTTTTTTTTTTTTTTTTTGCTATTGGGAGGCTTTATTTCTTACTGAAAATTTTTCCTCAGTTGCCTCCACAATTAGACAATAATAAGGCCTCTATAAGCATGGACCATGCCATTATTTATATTGCCTGTACGGTGAGAAGCACGTGACAGGATCTCAGAATAGGGGGTTTTGGTGCATCAATATTTTCTTTCTGTTGTCTGTGTTTCTCATTCCCTTTACCTTCACTTACTTACCATTTCTATATTTCTGTTCAATAACCACTTGCTTGGTTCTCCCTGGAGTAGCATTTATTTTCTAAACAGGTCCAAATTCTGTTTGCCTCCAAAGCAGTCTGTAGTAGGACTGATTCAGCCATATCTGAGTTTATCTGTTGATCTAAATCTTACTTTCCTCTCTTATAACCCTACAATCTCAGGAACATGAGCCCTACTTTTGACTTATAGGGATTCTTTTTCCTTTCACTACCAGAAAGTGGAAGACGCCTAGGTTCTTTTCTGTCAGGTCTCACTTGGTCTATGTGGTTGAAGAAGAGTCAGCACACCTCTCTATGCCATGCATTCTCATAATTGAGAGTCATCCCAGCTCCTCTTGCTCAGACCACTTACTCTGTTACTGGTTCTCCATCTCTCTAGTGAATTCATTATTTTCATTAAAGTTCTGTTCCTTCGTCCTAGTTGTTTTATTCTTTTTTTTTTTTTTTTTTTTTCTAGCCAGACCCATTTCTTTGAAGGGCAGGGACAAGACCTAATTCTCATGTATCCTTGGCCACCTTTTTTCTCCCTGGAGACAAAGCATAAGACTCTATTCAAATTAGGTGATCCATAAATGTATTAACCTAATTAAACCCAAGCATTTATAAAATTCAAGAGGAAAAAAATGCCCTTAATACATTAGCATCCAAACACCTTAGAGGTCTTCTGGTTTACCACCTTGTTTTTTGATTGCCAGTTTATTGATTCAATTATTTCTTCATCCCTTCTTCCCTCTCTGCTGTGCCAGGCACTGTGTAAGGAGCAGCAGATCTGGGGTGAATATAGACATGGAGCTTACCACCAAATAGAGAGGATAGATATTGAGCAAATAATTAAAAGTCTTAGAGCTTTAGATACTGAGAGCTACAGAAGTCCACGATGGAGAGCTGCCTTAGGGCCAACGAGGCTTTGTTAGGATTTATGTTTAATCTGAGAATTTTTAATCTGGAAGAAGGGAAGTAACTTGTTCAAGGCCAGTTCGTAGCTCATGTGTACCAGAGCTTGGCCTGTAACCTAGATTTCTACTCTTCTTCTGAATTCTGTGAGAATGCTATGGGAACACTGATTAAAGTACTTTGGTCTTGAATTTCATTGGGTTGCATGGCTCAGCTATTACATGAATAGCTTACATTTTGATAATATACTTACTATTTATATTTTACAGTAAGAAATGTTATACTTATGAAGCAGAATATTGTGTTTTAGTACTTCAACTCCTTCTGGAATAGTTATTGGCTTCTCTTCTGTTACTTTCTCTCAACACTGTACAGTTTATGGCCTTAATGAGTTTTACATTTTTTCAATTTTCCCTAATTCATTGGAGTTTTAGTTTAAGCTGTATCCTACAGAGTGATAAATATGAAAGACTTATGATTGATAGAAATTGAAAGTGGCTAGAAAATAAGTGATGAACAAGTAAGAACTTTAATAAAAATTACAAAATTTCAGAAAAAACTTAAGTTCTCTGAGCGCAGAGCATAGAGAATGGTAAAGGAATCCTTTTGCATTCTTTCCTAACTCATCAGACCTATACATATATGTGGGCTCAGCCGGAAATGCTGATGGACAAAAAGTGAAGAGAATTTCTCTTTACATGTTTACTTACAAATTATTCATGTAATGTACATGGGAAGAGGAACCAAACGTTGGGGAAAGAGTTCTTGAGAAAGGAGGTATAATAATAAGGGAAACTGCTTATTAACCTGTGGAATAGTAGGTATTCTGCATCATGCTTATATAAATAGTTCTATGATAGAGAAATATTGTATCATTCTGTATTAATTTGTGAGAAGCATAACATACAGAAAATGTGATTTGGGCAAGATCACACATCTAGTTAATGAGTTCTTGAACTTTTGTTAAATTGTCTACAAAATTTAGAGTTAAGGGCATTTTTTGTGGGTGATTCTGGTTTTATCAGGTTCTCCAAGGCATTTCTGATAGAAAGGTTAAGAATAATATCAGCAGAAAATACTGATAATCTTAAAAAGTTTGGATTGATGGAATATTATGTGTCATGAAAATCAAACTTAAAATGTTGCTAAGTTTTACAATATAATTTAAAACTTACATAATGAAAATCACTATAAACAAGATTGAAAGATGTAAATGAAAAATATTTAGAGCATGTTTGTTAATATCCTTGACATGAAAGTAGAAATCAAGTTGTCAGTGATTATGAAGTTGGACATAATGGTGTTGGTGAGTGTGGGGATCTCTGGAGCACTATGGTTGGTTGGGTATGTGTTGTTAAATCTTTCTGGAGCATAGTTTGACAACAGAAAAATATAAAGTATGCTTACACTTTGTTCTAACAGTTCAACTTCTAGAATTTGTCTAGAGAAAGCAGTTGCACAACTATTACAAGATGCTTGCACAGAGATACCCATGGCAGTTTTATTTTGGTAAGATTAAACTAAGGATAACCTAGATATCCATTAGTAGGAGACATTATTAAATAATGGTGTCTACCATGGAATACTGTGTATCCATTAAAATAATGTGGCACTGAGCTCTCTGATGGGCATCTAGAGAGAGTCCAGGACAGATACAATGGGTACGAGGATCGGGCTCACTTCTCCAAGGCAAGGTCTTCACAGTGTTCAAGATGGCGGAAGGATCAACAGCACTGAATCAGATTTGGTCAATTAAAATCATAATTCTGCCTGTACCACTGAACCTTTGTGCCAAGGGTCAGAGTCCTACCTCAGTTTCCTTGTCCGTAAAGCAGAGGGATCTATAAGAAAACCTTCCAAGTACCCCCCCCCCCACCAGCTCTGAAATTCAGTTATAAATGCATCAACAACCCTAACTCCAATTAGGGAGTTCTCTAGTCACATTAAGAAATATTTCATATGAGATGTATTTGTTTTTAATGTATTATACATTTAGGTATCAGTTAAGTAGAGAATCTCTCAATATTTTATTTCCCCACACTGAAACTACATAAAAGAGAACATTCTTTCAATTTTTAAGGTAAATGCAATAAACTGTTTCCAACCCCCCCCAAAAAGATGTGGCAGTTCTTTGTTTTTATGAAGAGGCGTCTATGACATATTAGAAAGTTAAAACAATTCTGATCACAGGATAACACAAATAACCCATTTAAATAAAATTATAAATGCATATATGTATATGTGTGAACACATGAAGAATGTTCCATAAAATCCTAGTAGTGTTTTTTCCAAGTGATTTTTAATTTTTGGTATTTTGCTGTGTAATTTGAACGTTTATGCAATAAGTACATCTCATCCTTAAAAGTCATAATATTTAAAATATCCTTGGCCTTACTGATCAGGTTTTTGCCACATCATCTAAGTAAGGCAGCATATTAAATGGGTAAAAAAGACTAGACCTTGTTACAGTACTAGGTAATAGGAATAGAGAGGAGTATCTTTGTTTCCTAGGAGATTAAAGTCGAGAAAAATTTAAAGGCAATTGGTTATCAGGTATGCAGTTTTGTGGCATGGAATATGTAAGTGCCTTCCTAGGGCAGCCTTTATTTTTATTTAAATTTTAGTTAGTATACAGTGCAATATTCATGTCAGGAGTAGAATTCAATGATTCAACACTTACATACAATACCCAGTGCTCACTACAAGTGCCCTTTTTAATACCCATCACCCATCTAGCCTTCCCACCCCCCCAACCTCCCTCCATCAACCCTTGGTTTGTTCTCTGTCATCGAGTCTCTTATGGTTTCTTGTCCTCTCTCTTTTATTTTTCTTTCCCCTCTTCCCATATGTTCATCTGTTTTGTTTCTTAAATTCCACATATGAGAGAAATTATATGGTATTTCTTTTCTCTGATTAACTTATTTTTCTTTAGTATAATATGTTCTAGCTCCATCTACATCATTGCAAATGGCAAAGATTTTTCTTTTTGATGATGGCTAGTATCTGCATACATATTTATGTGTGTCTTCTTTATTCATTCCTTGGTTAATGGACATTTGGGCTCTCTCCATAGCTTGGCTGTTGTTGATCATGCTGTTGTAAACATCAGGGTGCATGTACTCCGAATCTGTATTTTTATAGCCGTTGGGTACCTAGTAGTGCAACTGCTGGATCATAGGTGGTTCTATTTTTAGGTTTTTGTGGAATTTTTGTATTGTTCTCCAGAGTGACTGTACCAGTTTGCATTCCCACAAACAGTACAATAGGATTCCCTAGGGCATCTTTTATAATGGCAGGTGTATTCAAATATATCATTTTACCTTGAGAATTTACCCAAATATGAAGGGAAAATCAGTTAGTGCTTCACATTGAAGGAGGTATTTTGACACAATTTTATGGACCCGTAGAACCATTTAATTGAGTGTTGCTAACAGTTTTGGCAGTTATTTTTAAAAGGAACTAGTAATTTCTTTGGCAGTTCATTAGGTACCTTAACACCTGCAAATTAAATGTGGTAGCATGGACATGGAGTCTTTTCTATGGCAGTGCTGGAAAATCAGAATGCATTTTTTAGGAGAAAAGGTCACATTGCAAATAAGTACTTAGTCATTCCTTAATCCAGTTTTTATTCCTCATATGGATGTTTTCCTTTAGCATTGTTACATTATTTTTTGGCCTTGGAAAATCCTAGCCTGTTGACCTGATGCACAAAAATAGCCATGAAATATTTTGAGAGTTATTGATAATTATATTCTCCATTAATTTCTCATTTAAAACTGTTTTTTTTAGGCTGAGAATAAAAACATCAGCCTTCAGCTAATGGACATTCTTTTGGGCCAGAAGGATAGGAGCCCCTGATCTAAGGAATCAGGGTAGGTTTAAAGGAAGTTGGCTAGTGAGCTTAAATCTTAACACACTCTGCTATTCATTGTCTGCTTTTAGTTTTATCTTAAGTTGTACTAAGGGGAATATTCAGAAACATATTCTAACTCAGGATAACTTGAATTAAATCTCATATAAAATTTACTTTCACAGAGTTAAAATTCAGTCTAAATTCTGGTGACATAATTTAATGCCAGTTCATTGCTACAAAAATTTATCAATCCCCTATGGATTCAAAAGAGAATGGAAGGAGAAAGATTGCAGGTACCTCTTTAGGGGACTTTTGCCAATTGTCTAAGGAATGGTAGGTAAGGGCTTACTGGAGGTCACAGATTCACAGTGAGAGCATTCAACAGATTGTGCATGTTTCTCTTCTCTAGGCCTGTATATGCTTGAGTGGAGGGGTGAAGTTAACTAGATTGTAGTTTTGCCAAGTGGGCAGGTCCACGTGAGAGTGGGAGGGAGTTCAGGGTATACACCTTCCTCACTCAGAAAGGGAGTGGTCATATCTGAATGTGGAATTTAAACTGGTTAAGGAATTGAGGCCAGATGTGAGGAGGTTGAGGGATGGTGAAAAGTGGTAGTGTTAATGGAGACCCTGAAGTTGGTCTTACTGAAGTTGGTGAAGAACTTCTCACGAGAGGAGAGGAACTGAAAAAGGAGATGGTAGTGGTTAGAGGGTAACATGGATTAATTGCAGTTTAAAACTGGTGTCTGACCTTGGAGTTAGGGTGGAGGACAAAGGCCAACAATCTAAAATACTAGATCACCTATGTGAATACTGAATTCACCTGGAATCATGGCCATAGTAGTGATTGGGATTGACAGAGAGCCAGGAACCCAGGTCTTTGCTGAATGAGAAGGAGTAGATGGTGGTCTGATTTTGTGTGACTCCAAGCTCAGCATTTGTACCGAAAAGAAAGGACAATGGTCTAGATGTAAAGAAAAGCAATGAGGACACCCAGCCCACCTCTAATACCTGTGGTTCAAGGAATGTTGGGTGGGAAATAGCCACCACTTGGGGGGGGGGGTGAGGGAGGGGAAGTAGTGCCCTCTATGAAGAGCCAGGTGACAGAGTAGGAAGATGAAGCATTCAGAGAGGTGGCCAAGGATATAATAGGGAATTTAGCTGATGGCTGCCTGTGACTTCCAGAGGCACAAGGAAAGGGCTTCAGGCACTAGAGGTCTAGGAGATAGGGTCAAGAAAATGAATGAAGGAGGTTATATGACCGTAAAATTTAGAGGAATGAGAAATGACCTGGGTTTCTCAGTGTCTGTTGTTAACAGGGATAAAAGATGTGATGAAATTAATATCTCCAAGACTATGTGCATAGGAAATTAGGTGGGAGGACATGGGAGCACTCAGGGTCCTGGGTCTCCAGATGCTTGATTGAGAAGTAGTCTTAGACTGTGTGCATAGGGCTCCCATTTAACCCCAGCTGGGGGACTATCTTAATTTTAAGCACTCAGAGCTCAACCTTAGCCCTGCCCAGGGAAGTATAAAGAATAAAAGAGGGTCATGGAAGGTTCTCTTGCTTTATTTAACTTTGTGAATCACTTTACATATTTCACCAGAGACTGCATCCCTTTGGCTGTGGCATATTTCTCCTAATTACTTTGTGCTTGATGAAGAGCCCTCCTTCATTTCTTGCTCCTTTTCTTCCCACTTATCCATCTGTTTTACTTCTGTCAGACAGATGAAACCTGCAATGTAGGCCTGTCTGAGGGCAGAGCAACTACAGGGCCAGCTCAATTAAGATACTGTCTGCAGGAAGGCATTTGGTCATTTTAGACTACAGATCATTTCTACCAACCAAAAAGGCATTTAATTCTACCTTCTGGACAATCCAGAAGGATCCCATAATACAAGCCAAAAGAAACTTAATGTATGAACTGACTTTTAAGTGAACTATTTTGGAGAAGTTAATATGTATTTACTCTTTGTGAGCACTGTGTTTAAAATTCAGAATGAACTCTTGATCAGTCCTTACTGTCCTTGTGGACAGATGCTAGTGTCTTTAGTGTCTGTCTGCTCTGTGTCACAGTCTGTTGAGCCCTAAACACACTCTATAAAGAGATCCAAAAAAGATTTGCCAAAGGGAACAAATTTTAATTCCAATTTCTCTTTCTGGAATACTGCTACCTTGACAAGAATATCATAGAAAAATGACATTTCATGAGACATTTGTGGAATTTTAGCATTTCACTTCTAAATGTCTATTTTGTGTGTAAGGGGACTTCTCATATATGAATCAGAATTTTCAAAACAAAGGGAGCAAACGTGAATATAAAGGTAGGTTTGAGAAGGAACCCTTTTTTTCCTGTGTAAAATTATAGAATGTGGTAGAAGTGTCAGAGATGGAGTAAAGCTGGGGAAAACTACCCTGATGAAATCATAGTTTTAAAGGTACCCTTTCTTTCCTTAAAAAGAAGTGTATCCTACAGATCACTTATACAGTGTGTAAACAAAAAGTACAGCCAAACTGTACTAATTGTACTGTGTCAATTTTGCATTGACACTTCACATCTGCAATATAGTCATGAACACAGTGCAGTCCCTGAAAGACCCTGAAAGTCCTGAAATAACAAAGTTAAATCAGATTCCTGCCAAGCTATAAACTTTTAGAGGGCAGAACCAGGCCTTTTATGTCTTATATAGGGACTTTGGGGAAATGATCTCACCCTTTGAGAAGTCCTAGATGCCAAAGCCACAGTGATATGATCCTTAATATAAATGAATTTGGTGTATATTTGTTGAATGAATTGTGATCTGTGTAATATTTTTAATACTGTATATTTTCTTTTTTTTTTTAAAGATTTTATTTATTTATTTGACAGACAAAGATCACAAGTAGGCAGAGAGGCAGGGAGAGAGAGGAGGAAGCAGGCTCCCTGCTGAGCAGAGAGCCCGATGCGGGGCTCGATCCCAGGACCCCGAGATCATGACCTGAGCCGAAGGCAGCAGCTTAACCACTGAGCCACCCAGGCGCCCCAATACTGTATATTTTCTAATTCTGTGGGTGCTAGCAATCCAATGCTTGGGTGTGTATAAGGATATGTACAAATAAACATGTATATAGGAAGATACACAGACATACACTGACACAGGAGATAACTTGGATATACAGAGACACTCTAAGTCTTAGCTAAAACAATTTTTAATTAGCCACAATGTTGTCTTTCCCAGCTATGGTAGATACAGTAAGTTCACTGGAAATGTAGTTATGCTTTGCCAGCTTTTTAATCTCTCGCCTCATAGAGGAAGCAACCATGTTTAAGAAAAACATGTCTTAGGAAATCATAAAATGAGAGAGCTTGGAAAGGGAAATGTGACATCTTTTAGCTTAAGCCTGATCTCTCCACCTCTGACCTAGTTTTGACACTTTGAAGTTCTAGTTGGTACAGAAGAAATCCATTTTTTTAATGCTCCAGAAACAAATTTTTTCTTACTGAAAAACTGAAAAGACCTCAACTTAGGGTGCTATTCCTTAATGACGAGCTTCTATCATACTTTTAATTGATAGCTCCTCAATCTTGATTCTAACAAGTTTTATTCAACTGGGCCAATTTTTAAAATGAGAGGGTTGTTTTTGTCCATATGGTATTCATGTGGTTGTGGGTATTTGTACATAGCATTCTAGGAATAAAAATATAATTTTAAAATGAAAATTGCAATACCAGCATGTGCTTATTTCTACATAGTTCAGCTGCTTTTAAGGCTTAAAGTGGGTGGGATCACACATCTGAATATTTCAATATAATTGTAGGGTTATTAATGCATGGCAGTTTTGGTTCTGTAAACAAGGGAGTAGGCTATTCTGGAGGTTCTTCTGTAGTGGGTAAATAAATTCTCTAAGTGTAAGGATTGGAAACAACCATAACAACAATGAAAACCTATTTCTTTTTGTTAGTGTGGTTTCTGTGAGTTTTTTACTGTGACTATAATTCTTCACATGTACTTATACTCCAATTACCTTACTAGGTTTGGTAATACAAGCATGACATTCCTCACTGGATTTTCATTAAACTTGTTTTTTTCCGTGAAGTAAGGACTTTCTTGGAGTTTGAAATGTAATTGGTGTTATACTGGGATAGCCACTAGTTTCATTCCCGTTTCTGTCTGGTATAAGTCCCTTCAGTATTTTGTGTGTTTGGTTACAAGATGATCTCTTCATTCTCTTTTATATTACCATATTATTTCTAATATCTCATATATTATTACATTTTATTCTAGAAAGGATTTAGAGCGGTTTACAAAGATGCACAACATATAACCATATAACAAGTTAAATTTTGAGAGTGAAAGAGAAAGAAGAAGAAAAGTGGGGTAACAAGTGTTGAAGTTGAATGAAGTTAAGGAAATTGCAGGTTATGGGAACTAAGAGTTTTGATTTTGAGAGAACACTTATATGGCTTTGGGTTTATAGCAGACATTTTGAAGAGATCTCTGCTTCATTACATATTATCTTAAGTATAAGAAGAAACCATTTACCTTCTATACTTTAATCAGTCTTTAATTCTTTCAAAAGAATTAATATACATAGAAGAGTGGATATCATGTATATGTAAGGTATGAAGAATAAAACATGTACCTTCTGTGTAGTCTTCTCCTGGCTTAAAAGAACAGAACGTTATCACTTTTTTTGAAGCCCCTTTGTGCTTGTTTCCAATTACATTCACCTCCCCCCCCCCTTACTGGCTGTAACTAGTATCTCCAACTTCACAGTTATGCCTTATTGTTTAAGTTTTAACATCTGTGTACATATTTTGTAAGCAAAAAAATGAAACCATAATGTTTTTCTGTGACCTTTGCTTCTTGTGCTTAGCCTTGTTTGACATTCCTCTGTGCTGAAGTTTGTACCACAGTTAATTCATTTTTCTCTTACGTGAATGTGTACTATTTATTGATTCCCATATAAACAACAGTGCTGTCAGTGTTCCTATTTACATCTCCTGGTTCATGTCTCTCTTGTGTATGTCTTACACAGATACACATGTGTAAGACTTTCTCTAGGCTATATAATTATCAAATGTGGTGTCATAGGGATTGTGAATATTCAGCTTCACTGGATAATGCCAAATTATTTTCCAAAGTAGTTACACCATTTATGCTCCTGCTAGTGTAATGGAAACTCTTATGCTCCATATCCTCATAATACTTGGAATTGTCTTTGTGCTGTTTGCTCATTTGGTGGGTGATCGATGTATTTTTTCTAAATGTCCTGCCAGACGAGAAGTGTGGCATCAGAGGTGAAATCTTGTTTATTTAGTCCACCAGACCCTTCTGGACAACTTGGCTTTAGTCCCTGAGGTTTACCTTTATACTGGCCCAAATGTCACTGTGTTCTGTTTGCTTTAGCTTCCTGAATTACTAACATTCATGTGGTATAACCTACCTAGATTGAAAATTTAGAACATGCTTTCAGATGTCTTCAGTTGTGATTTTCTCAATTAATACAACATAATTACTTGGTACTGTACCTAGTCTATGCCAAGATATGTTCTCTGCTCCAAGAGGCCTTATATGTGTTTTGAGGGTGAGGGCCAATAAGGATATAAACAAATTAGAAATTAAAGTGCAAAAATGAACTTTTGGGGCTTCATCAAGATAAAAAGCTTTTGCACAGTGAAAGAAATGGTCAACAAAACTAAGAGGCAACCCACGGAATGGGAGAAGATATTTGCAAATGACATTATAGACAAAGGGCTGGTATCTGAGATCTATAAAGAACTTCTCAAACTCAACACTCAAAAAACAAATAATCCAGTCAAAAAATGGGCAGAAGACATGAACAGACACGTCTCCAAAAAAGACATACAAATGGCCAACAGATGCATGAAAAAATGTTCAACATCACTAGCCTTCAGGGAAATACAAATCAAAACCACAATGAGATACCACCTTACGCTAGTTACAATGGCAAAAATTAACAAAACAAACAAATGTTGGCAAGGATGTGGAGAAAGGGGAACCCTCTTACACTGTTAGTAGGAATGCAAGCTGGTACAGCCACACTGGAAAATGGTATGGAGATTCCTCAAGATGTTAAGAACAGAGCCACCCTATGACCCAGCAATTGCACTACTAGGTATTTATCCCAAAGTTATAGATGTAGTGAAAAGAAGGGGCACATGCACTCCAATGTTCCTAGCAGCAATATCCACAATATCCACAATATCCAAACTGTGGAAGGAGTCCAGATGCCCTTCAACAGATGAATGGATAAAGAAGATGTGATCCATATTGGAATATTACTCAGCCATCAGAAAGGATGAATACCCACTATTTGCATCAGTGTGGATGGAACTGGAGGGGATTATGCTAAGTGAAATAAGTCAAGCAAAGACAGATATCATATGGTTTCACTCACGTAGAACATAAGGAATAGTGTGGAGGACCATAGGGCAAGAGAGGGAAAACTGAAGGGGGAGAAATCAGAGAGGGAGATGAACCATGAGAGACTCTCAACTATAGAAAACAAACCGAGGGTTTGGGGGGTGGTCGGAGGATGGGGTAGCTGGGTGATGGGTATTAAGGAGAGCACGTGTTGTAATAATCACTGGGTGTTATATGCAACTAATGAATCATTGAACACTACATCAAAAACTGATATACTATGCAGTGGCTAACTGACCATAATAAAAAGTGCCATGAAGGAAACATCAGATGTTGAGATAGAGAGTAATGTGGGACATGTACATCAGGCCTTTCAGGCAGGTGGATTTTAGTTGAGACATGATGAAAAGGAAAGGGTTAGTTATGCCATGTGACTATGACTAATATGTGTGGGGCAGGCTAGGGAGAGGAAAGGGAATAGGGAAGGCATTTCAGGCCAACAACAAATAATACATGCAAGAAACTTAAAGGCAGGATAAAACCTAGCATATTTAGGAATTGTAAGAAGGCAGATGTGGCTGGAAGGAAGATGCTGGTTTGGAGTATTGTGGTAAGACTATGAAGATTAAGAAAGATCCAGATCATGTAGAACCTTCTAGGCAGGGTAACAAGTATAGATTCATGCTTAACTGCAGTGAAAGGTTTGAAAAGGAGGCTAAAGGGTGACATGATCTAGTTGAAATTTTAAGATAACTCTTGCTGATACATGAAGATTGGATTGAGGTGTAGGAAGAGTGTTCAAAGTACCACAAAATTACAGATATTTGGGGGTACCTGTTCTCTAAGATGATACAAGGGGAGGTCCTTCCTTTCAGAAGTTAATTATTTGGGGTAGTAGAACACATTAAAAACTGGTAGTAGGGGCACCTGTGTGGCTCAGTTGGTTAAGCGTCTTGCTTCAGCTCAAGTCATGATCCCAGAGTCCTGGGGTCAAGCCCCATGTCAGGCTCCCTGTTAAGCTGGGAGCTTGCTTCTCCCTCTCCCTCTGCATGCCAGTCTGTTTACCTGTGCTCTCTATAAAATAAAATCTCTAAAAAAATTGAAAGTACTAACTGTACAGTTTTCTGTACAAAGAAAACATACCTTAAAGGTTCAGAAAAGGAGCAGTTAGGAAAGGCTTCTTGGGCAGCTGTCAGATTCAATATAGATCTGGAAGAATGAGTAGAAGTTAAATAGGGAAAGCATTCCAAGCAGGAAAAAAATGATGTAGACCTCTGTTTGGATAGAACAGAGGAGGGCTGGGAGGTGAATTTAGAGGGAAAGCCTTTGCCAGGTTGTGAGAGACCTTGAATGACTTCTCTTCCCTAAATATGTCACCATGAGTGGAGTGGTAAATTGATTCACATTTCACATCTTTGTGAGGATATAGCTGACAATCCTAGTTTAGAAGACTTCACTAGGAATACAGTTTCCTTACAAAAAGATTCTGGCATCCTTTATTGTAAGCTGATTTTGTTGGTCCTGGATTACTTTCTTATGGGACTTTACTAAGTCACTGGTTGATTTTTATTTTCTAGTTTGTCATTGAGTCTTCATATAGAAGAGCCAACTTTTTAAAAAATATGTCTAGCTAAAAAAAGATAAGGGCAGGGGCACCTGGATGGCTCAGTGAGTTAAGCATCCAACTCTGGATCTCCACTCAGGTCTTGATTCTAGGGTCATGAGTTCAAGCCCCATGCTGGGCTCTACTTAAAACAAAAACAAAAATGCACATACACACACAGATGAAGGGTGGTGGTCATTTACCTTACTCAAGACTTTATTTCACCAATGGTGTGAAGAAATCATTAAGGCAACATGTATCTGCAGAATTTATTTGGATTAAGGAGGATCAAGTCAAGTGTTATTTTTAAGAAAACAACAAAGGTACAAAACCTAGTACATATAATCAAGCCCTTCCCCCTCCATATTTCTTCTTTTATTTAATGCCTAAATTCCTCTCTAACCTGCTCTAAATTCCCCTCTAGCCTACTCTTAAGGTAAAAATAGTGAGACCACGTGATATCCCTGGATTGGCTTCCTTCATCTGGGACTTCACCTCTACCCCATCATGCCTGTAGCCAGGAATGGTATGTGGTCTGTCCAGTCTTTGCCTGGTCACAGTCTGAGTCTAACTGTGTAGGTGACATCAGTCTTAAGCTCCTGAGAATATGTACATTCTTCATCTGCTTTTCCATTGTTTTGTATACCTATAGATATTCTCTTGAGTTTGATTCACTACATATTTTTATTCACAAACCTGATAGATGTTCCTTGTCCAGAATAATAGATTTTTCTTAGAATGATGCTATCCAGAACCTTACACATGTAACAAATTTTTCTAAACCTATTTTCCTTTAAAAGCCCCCTGGTGCCCTTTTGGCCATTTTTCTCTTTTGGCTCAGTACCACCTATCATACTTCATTAAGTGCTGCTCTCAAGGGGGCATTGAGTGACACCACCAGTATAATAAATGTCATAGGTACCTGCCAACTTCCTCACACATCCTTTCAGATGACTTGAGCCATTTTGATAGCCTGCCACAGATTCAGGGGGACTCCTTAAGTTCCCAGGGTGTGTGACATTCTGCTTGTCCTCTGGGAGGCCCACTGTCTTGAGAGAAGAGGGCTTAAACAAGTGAGTGAGTGGAAAGCACAAGACTGGCATCTCCAAGATGCCATTCAGCTTTATTCAGCTCAGCCTGGGCAGTGGCAGAGCTGTGATGCACCTACTACCACTACCTCCCTCTCCCTGCAGCTGTTGGCAGTGGGCTACAGAAGTTGAGGAACATTAAAATGGATTTTTCTCTGGAAAGGGCTTAGGACTGTGATGCAACTTATGAGAAAGTGATGTGAATGCAGATATAAGACAAAAATAAGTGGGGCGCCTGGGTGGCTCAGTGGGTTAAGCCGCTGCCTTCGGCTCAGGTCATGATCTCAGAGTCCTGGGATCTCAGAACCCCGCATCGGGTTCTCTGCTCAGCAGAGAGCCTGCTTCCCTCTCTCTCTCTCTGCCTGCCTCTCCATCTACTTGTGATTTCTCTCTGTCAAATAAATAAATAAAATCTTTAAAAAAAAAGACAAAAATAAGTAATAAACAGTGAATAATGTTGATTAAGAAGAGAGCATGATTTAAATCTCATAACATTTCATTATAAGGACTAATTCTTTTTTTTTTATTTAGAATATAATTTCAATTTTTATTGAACTTTGAAGACATTTAGTACCCTCACTATTAAAGTGCTTTTTCTAATGACATCAGTTTTTTTTAATAATTTTTTAGTTTTTATAAACATATATTTTTATCCCCAGGGGTACAGGTCTGTGAATCACCAGGTTTACACACTTCACAGCACTCGCCAATATCCATAATCCCACCCCCTTCTCCCAAACCCCCTCCCCCCAGCAACCCTCAGTTTGTTTTGTGAGATTAAGAGTCACTTACGGTTTGTCTCCCTCCCAATCCCATCTTGTTTCATTGATTCTTCTCCAACCCACTTAAGCCCCCATGTTGCATCACCACTTCCTTATATCAGGGAGATCATATGGTAGTTGTCTTTCTCTGCTTGACTTATTTCGCTAAGCATGATATGCTCTAGTTCCATCCATGTTGTCGCAAATGGCAAGATTTCATTTCTTTTGATGGCTGCATAGTATTCCATTGTGTATATATACCACATCTTCTTGATCCATTCATCTGTGGATGGACATCTAGGTTCTTTCCATAGTTTGGCTATTGTGGACATTGCTGCTATAAACATTCGGGTGCACGTGCCCCTTTGGATCACTACATTTGTATCTTTAGGGTAAATACCCAATAGTGCAATTGCTGGGTCATAGGGCAGTTCTATTTTCAACATTTTGAGGAACCTCCATGCTGTTTTCCAGAGTGGCTGCACCAGCTTGCATTCCCACCAACAGTGTAGGAGGGGTCCCCTTTCTCCGCATCCTCGCCAGCATCTGTCATTTCCTGACTTGTTGATTTTAGCCATTCTGACTGGCTTTTATATCTCCCGAGAGGGTTTCCCTAATATCTTCCATGCCTTTTTCGAGCCCGGCTAGAACCTTGAGAATTGTCATTCTGAATTCTAGATCTGACATATTACCAATGTCTGTATTGATTAGGTCCCTAGCCTTCGGTACTGCCTTTTGTTCTTTTTTTTGTGGTGAATTTTTCTGCCTTGTCATTTTGTCCAGATAAGAGTATATGAAGGAGCAAGTAAAATACTAAAAGGATGGCAACAACCCCAGGAAAGTATACTTTAACCAAATCAGAAGAGATCCCAAATCGTGAGGGGGGAGAAAGGGGATAAAAAGAGGTTCAAAAAGAAAGCCAAAAAAAGAGAACAAATATAAAAGAAAATAATTTAAAAAAATAAAACGAATAAAGAAAAATATAAAAAGGAAAAAAATATATTAGATAAACTAGTTAAAAAACGTTAAAAAAAGGGTAAAAGTTAAAAAAAATTTTAGCAGAAGAAGAGAAAAAAAATGAAAAAGAGAAAAATTAAATTAACTGCAAGACTAAAAAAATCACAGGGAAAATAATAAAAAAAAAAACCTCAGGTAGAAAGCCATGAGTTCCGTGCTTTGCTTTCTCCTCCTCTGGAATTCTGCTGCTCTTCTTGGTATTGCAACCACACTCCTTGGTACATGAACTTGGTCTTGGCTGGATTTCTTGTTGATCTTCTGGGGGAGGGGCCTGGTGTAGTGATTCTCAAGTGTCTTCGCCCCAGGCGGAATTGCACCGCCCTTACCTGGGGCCAGGCTGAGTAATCAGCTAGGGTTTGCTTTCAGAAGCTTTTGTTCCCTGAGCACCTTCCGCAGAGTTCCGGAGGACGGGAATACAAATGGTGGCCTCCTGGTCTCCGGCCGGAGGAGTAGATAGACCGGGGCCCCACTACTAAGTGCGCCCTCAGAGAACAGCGCCCAGTTACTCCCGTCTGCCTGACCTCCGGCTGCGCTCCGAGCTCCCAAGCCTGCGACTGGTTCAAGGTAAGCCCGAGCTGCGAGCTCACTATCGGCTCTGTCTCTGGAGCTGGCTTTCCTGTTCCAATACCTGCAAGCTCTGCGACACTCAGACACTCCCGATCCCTCTGTGACCCTGCGGGACCTGAGGCCACGCTGACCTCGTGTGGGCCTCGCCGACCTCGTGTGGGCCTCGCCCTGGTTTAGCCTCTGGAGCGATGTCCCTCAGCAGAACAGACTTTTAAAAGTCCTGATTTTGTGCTCCGCTGCTCCGCCGCTTGCAGGGAGCCGGCCCCTCCCCCCGGGGTCCATCCTCCCGTCGCTTTGGATTCACCTCTCTGCCGGTCCCACCTTTCAGAAAGTGGTTGTTTTTCTGTTTCCAGAATTGCTGTTCTTCTCTTCGATCTGCTGATGGATTTGCAGGTGTTTGCAATCTTTAGATAAGCTATCCAGCTGATCTCCTACTAGCTGATGTAGTCTCAGCCTGCTACTTCTCCGCCATCTTGGGAGAAGTTCTTTATAGATCTTGGGTTTCAGCCCTTTTTCTGTAGTGTCATTTGCAAATATCTTCTCCTATCCTCTGGGTTGCATCTTTGTTTTGTTGACTGTTTCTTTTGCTGTGCAGAAACTTTTTATCTTGATGAAGCCCCAAAGTTCATTTTTGCTTTTTTTTCCCTTGCCTTTGGAGACCTGTCTTGAAAGAAGTTGTTGTGGCCAATGTCCTAGAGTTTACTGCTTATGTTCTCTTCTAGGGTTTTAATGGATTCCTGTTTCACATTGAGGTCTTTCATCCATTTAGAGTTTATTTTTGTGTATGGTGTAAGAGAATGGTTGAGTTTCATTCTTCTGTATATAGCTGTCCAGTTTTCCCAGCACCATTTATTGAAGAGACTTTTTTTCTATTTATTTATTTATTAGCATATAATGTATTATTTGTTTCAAGAGTACAGGTCTGTGATTCATCAGTGTTGCACAATTTGCAGCACTCCCCATAGCATATTCCTTCCCCCAAGGTCTATCACCCAGCCACCCCATCCCACTTAGCCCCCTCCCCTCCAGCAATCCTCAGTTTGTGAGACAAACAATAAGACTCTTAATCTCAAGAAGCAAACTGAGGGGACTGTCTTTTTTTTCATTTTCATTGGATATTTTTTTCTTCTTTGTCAAAGATTAGTTGACCATAGTGTTGGGGGTCCATATCTGGGCTCTCTATTCTGTTCCATTGATTTATCTGTATATATCTATGCTTCAACATGGGAGCAGCCAGGTACATAAGCCGACTGTTAAAATAGACATATTGGTAATAATACATTAATTGTTAGAGATCTCAACACTCCACTCTCAACAATAGATCAAAAAACAAGAGTCCAGGACCTGACAGATTCCCTAGGGAATTCCTCCAAACATTCAAAGAAGTAATACCTATTCTCCTGAAGCTATTTCAAAAAATAAATAGAAGGAAAACTTCCAGACTCATTCTTTGAGGCCAGCATTACTTGGTCCCAAAACCAGGTAAAGACTCCATCAAAAAGGAGAGTTTCAGACCAATACCCATGATGAATATGGATGCCAAAATTTTCAACAAGATCCTAGCTGATAGGATACAACAGTACATGAAAAGGATTATCCATCATGACCAGGTGGGATTTATCCCTGAGATGCAAGGGTGGTCCAACATTTTCAAATCAATCAATGTGATAGAACAAATCAATAATAGAAGAGAGAAGAACCATATGGTCCTCTCAGTTGATGCAGAGAAAGCATTTGAAAAAATACATCATCCTTTCATGATTAAAACTCTGCAGAGTGTAAGGATAGAGGGAACATTCCTCAATTTAATAAAAACCATCTATGAAAAGCCCACAGCAAATACCATTCTTAATGGGGGAAAAGCTGCGAGCCTTCCCCTTAAGATCAGGAATGGTACAAGGATGCCCATTTTCATCACTATTGTTCAACATAGTACTGGAAGTCCTAGCAACTGCCTGTAGGTATCTCTTCCAGTAAGTCATGCTTCTGTCCTAATACTTGTCCATCTCCAATTTTCCAGGGCAGCATCTTGCCCTGTGACCTCAGTTTTCTAACAGATCTAAAAAAAGTTGATTTTAACTTCTTTCAGAGATTTCTTGAGAGGATGTGGGTGATTACTTCCAAACTCTTTACATGCTGACCAGAAACCAAAAGCTCTATTTAAGTGTTTTTCAAGAGAGCAAAGATGCCAGTATTTAAAAACGCATCAACAAGGTGATGGGTATTAAGAGGGCATGTGTTATGATATGCACTGGGTGTTATATGTAACAAATGAATCATTGAACACTACATCAAAAACTAATGATGTACTATATAGTGGCTAACTGAACATAATTATAATTAATTTAAAAATTTAAAAAATAAAAATAAAAACTTCTCAGCAAAATATCAAATCAAGGATAATATCACTTTGTTTTTAATTCCAGTTAATCCAAAGTGTTATATTAGTTTTCGGTGTACAGTATAGTGATTCAAATCTTCCATGTATCACCCTGGGCTCATTACAACAACCAACCCCTATTTAATTCATTCCCGCCCCCCCCCCCATCCCCTCTGGTAGCAGTCAGTTCTCTATAGTTAAGAGTCTGTTTCTTTAACTTTCTTTCCCCCTTTGTTTGTTTTGTTTCTTAAGTTCCACGTATAAGTGAGATCATATGATATTTGTCTTTGACTTACTTAGCATTATACTCTCTAGTTGCAAAATGCAAGACTTCATTATTTTTTATGGCTGAATAATATTCTATTGTACAACTATACAATGTCAACAGGCACTTGAGCTGCTTCCGTATCTTGGTTATTGTAAGTAATGCTGCTGTAAACATAAGTGTGCAAGTATCCCTTTCAGTAGTGTTCTTGTATTCTTTGGCAAATAACAGTAGTGTGATTGCTGGATCATAGGTAGTTCAACTTTGAATTTTTTGAGGAACCTCCACTCTGTTTTCCAGATGCTACACTTGTTTGCATTCCAACCCAGAGTGCAAGAAGTCTCCTTTTTCTTTACATCCTCTTCAACACCTCTAATTTCTTGTGTTGTTTATTTTAGCCAATCTGATGGAATGTGAGGTGCATGTAGCTGTCCAGTTTTTCCAACACCATTTGTTGAAGAGACTTTTTCCCATTGCATATTCTTGCTTTTTTTTTTTTTTTTGTCAAAGATTGATTGTATAACTGTGGGTTTATTTTCTGGACTCCCTGTTCTGTTCTATTAATCTATGTGTCTGTTTTTCTGCCAGTATCATACTGTTTTGATCACTACAACTTTTTAATATATAACCTGAAGTCTAGAATTGTGATATTTCTAGTTTTGTTCTTCTTTTTCAAGATTGCTTTGTCTATTTAGGGTCTTTTATGGTTCTATACTAAGTTTAGGAATGTTTGTTCTAATTCTATAAAATGCTATTAGTATTTTGATAGACCTTGCATTAAATCTGTAGATTGCTTTGGGTAGACATTTTACCAATATTTGTTCTTGCAACCCATGAGCTTGGAATGTCTTTCCATTTTTTTGTATTATCTGAAATTTCTTTCATCATTGTTTTATAGTTTTCAGAGTACTTATCTTTTAACTCTTTGAGTTTATTCCTAGGTATTTTATGTTTTTGGTGCAATTATAAATGGGATTGTTTCCTTAATTTCTCTCTCTGGTGCTTCATTATTAGTGTATACATTATTGACTTATAGAATTAGTGTATACATTATTTTTTAAGGTTTTTTATTTATTTGGCAGAGCACAAGCAGGGGGAACAGCAGGCAGAGGGAGAAGCAGGACCAGGATCATAACCAGAACCAAAGGCAGATACTTAACCAACTGAGCTAGCCAGGCATCCCAGTGCATACATTATTAATATATAGAATTAGTGTATAAAAATATAGATTTCTGTATGTTGATTTTCTATCCTGTGACTTCACTGAGTCCATTTATCAGTTTTAGTAGTTTTTGGTGGCGTCTTTAGGGTTTTCTATATGTAGTATCATGTCATCTGCAAGTAAAGTTTAACTCCTTCCTTTCTGATTTGGATGCCTTTTATCTCTATTTCTTGTCTGGTTACTGTGGCTAGGACTTCTACTACTATGTTGAATAAAAGTGGGAGAGGACATTGTTGTCTTATTCCTGATCTTTGAGGAAGAGCTTCCAGTTTTTCACCAATGAACATAATGTTAGCTTTAGGCTTTTTCACATTTCATATTTTGAGATGTTCCCTCTAAACTTACTTTGTTGAGAGTTTTTAAGAAGGGGTGTTGTATTTTGTCAAATGCCTTTTCTGTATTTTTTGAAATGAACATAAGGTTTTTATCCTTTCTTATGTTAATGTGATGTGTTATGTTGATTTGCAAATATTGAACCACCCTTGCATCCTAGGAATAAATCCCACTTGATCATGGTGAATTTTTTTTAATGCATTGTTGGCTCTCATTTGCTAGTATTTTGTTGAGGATTTCTGCATCTATGTTCTTCAGAGATACTGCTCTATAGTTCCCTCTTTTGTGTGTGGTGTTTATATCTTTGGTATCAGGGTAATGCTAGCTTCATAGAAGGGATTTAGAAGTTTTCTTTCTATATTTTGGAATTGTTTGAGAAAAACAGGTATTAACTCTTCTTCAAATGTTTGGTAGAATTCATCTGTGAAACCATCTGATCCTGTTTTTTTTTTTTTTTTCTTTCTGATTCAATTGAATTAGTAATGAATGGTCTGTTCAAATTTTCTATTTCTTCCTGCTTCGGTTTTGGTAGGTTATGTTTCTAGGAATACACCCATTTCTCCCAGGTTGTCCAATTTGTTGGCATATAATTTTTCATAATGTTCTCTCATAATTGTTTGTATTTCTGGTGTGCTGGTAATTATTTCTCCTCTTTCAAGATTTTATTTGATTCCCCCCTTCACTTTTAATGAGTCTGGCTAGTTTATCAGTTTTGTTGATGTTTTCAAAGAACCAGTTCCTGGTTTCATCAATCTGTTCTATTTATTTTGTTTCTCTTCTCACCTTTATTATTTATTCTACTGATTTTGGATTGGATTTGTTCTACTTTTTCCAGTTCCTTTGGATAAAAGGTTAGGTTGTTTATTGGAGATATTTCTTGCTTCCTGAGGTAGGCCTGTATTACTATAAACTTCCTTCTTAGAACTGTTTATTGTATCCCAAAGATTTGGGACTGTTGGGCTTTCATTTTTACTTGTCTCTATGTATTTTTTGATTTTCCATTTGATTTCTTGGTTGACCCATTCACTGTCTAGTAGTGTATTATTTAACCCTCATGAGTTTGTGTTCTTTCCAGATTTTTTCTTGTGGTTGATTTCTAGTTTCATAGCATTGTGTTTGGAAAAAATGCATAGTGTATGGCTCCAGTTTTATTGAATTTGTGAAGATATATTTTGCGACCTGTGATCTATTCTGGAAAATGTTCCATGTGCACCTGAAAAAATGTGTATACCGCTATTTTAGGATGTAATCTTATGAATATATCTGTTACATCTAGTTCAATGTATCATTCAAAACCACTATTTCATTATTGATTTTCTATCCATTGATGTAGTAGGGTGTTAAAGTCCCCTACTTTATTGTATTACTATCAATTTCTTTTATTTTTGCTAATAGGTGCTTTATGTATCTAGGTGCTTCCATGTTGGGTCCATAAATATTTACAGTTGTTGTATTTCTTGTTGGACTGTTCTTTTTATGATTATGCAGTATTTTTTGTATGTGATTACCTTCTTTAAGTCTATTTTGTCTGATGTAAGTATTGCTATCCTCAGTTTTTTCCCCACCTCCATTTAACTGATAAATGCTTTTTCATTCCTTCATTTTCAATCTACATGTGTCTTAAGTCTGAAATAAGTTTCTTGTAGGCAGCAAATAGATGGGTCTTGCTTTATTATCCATTCCATCATTCTGTGTCTTTTTACTTTTTATTTATTTATATTTAAGTCCAACATAGGGCTTGAACTCAACAATCCTGAGATCAAGACTTAAGCTGAGATCTTGTGTCACTCAACTGAGCCCCCCAGGCACCATTCTGTGGCTTTTTATTGTAGCATTTAGTTCATTTACATTCAAATTAGTTACCGATAACTGTGTACTTACTGCCATTTTGTTACTTGTTTTCTAGTTCTTCTTTTAGTTTTCTTTTTCCTCTTGAAGTTTGCTGGCTTTTAGTGATATACGTGAATTCCTTCTTTTTTTTTTTTTACATATCTATTACTGGTTTTTTGATTTGTAATTATCATTACGTTGATATATAACATCTTGTGTGTATAACAAACTGTATTAAATTAAAGGTTTCCTAAGTTTCAACCCATTTTAAAAGCACTATATTTTTACTCCACTCCTTCCCACATTTTAGGTGTATTGTCATCCTTTTATTTTGTGAATCCCTTGACTGATTTTGTAGATATTTTTACTGCTTTTGTGCTTCCTACTTTTCTTACTCCTACTTACGGCCTTCCCTTTATACTCAAAGAATCCCCTCTAACATTTTTTGTAAGGCTGGCATAATCATGATGAATTCCTTTAAATTTTTTTTTTGTCTGGGAACCTTTTTATCTCTCTTTCTGTTCAGCATGACAGCCTTGCAGGACACAGTATTCTTGGTTGCAGGTTTTTTTTTTTTCTTTTAGCACTTTAAATATATCATGCCACTGTCTACTGGCCGCAGATTCTGCTGAAAAATCAGGCTATAGTATTAAGAAGTTTCCCGTATAGGTAATTGCTTCATTTTCTTGTGCTGCTTTTAATATTCTCTTTTTATCACTCGTTTTTGCCATTTCAATTGCTATGCATCTTGGTATGGATCTCCTTGCCTTGTTGGGCACTCTCTGTGCCCTGGATCTGGATTTCTATTTCCTTCCCCAAATTAGGGTATTTTTCAGCTATTACTTCTTCAAAATTTCTGCCTCCATTTCTCTCTCTCTCTTCCTCCTGGGATCCCTATAATGTGAATGTTGTTACTCTTGATGGTGTCACTGAGTTCCCTTATTCTATCCTCATTCTTTATTAATCTTTTTTTCTTTATCCCGTTTGGCTTGATTGCTTTCTATTACTCTGTCTTCCAGGTTGCTGGTCCATTATTTTGCTTCCTTTAATCTGTTATTTAGTCCCTCTAGTATTTTTAGTTTCAGCTATTGAGTTCTTTATCTCTGATCAGTTATTTTTTGTTTTCTAACTCTGTTGAAAGTCTAACTGAAATCTTCCACTCTTAAGTTCAGTGAGTATGTTTATGGCTATTGCTTTAAATTCACTATCAAGCATGTTACTTTGTTTTGTTTGGCATTCTTGCTGTGATTTTGTCCTGCTTTTTCATTGGGTGTATATTATTCTGTCTCCTCATTTTCTCTAAATTTCTGTATCTGTTTCTATATATTAGGAAAGTCAGCTGTCTCTTACTCTCTTTTTAAAAAAATTCTTTAAAAACTTTTTATTTAAGTTTAATTAACATATAATGTATTATTAGTTTCAGCAGTATAGGCCTATGATTCATCAATCTTACATAATACTCAGTGCTCATTACATCATATGCCCTTCTTAATGTCCATCACCCAATTAACCATCCCTCTACCTCCTTCCTCTCCAGCAACCTTCAGTTTGTTTCCTATGGTTGAGTCTTTTGTGTTTTGTCTCCCTCTGTGGTTCTGTCTTGTTTTATTTTTTCCTCTCCTACTCTATGATCCTCTGTTTTGTTTCTAAAATTCCACATATCAGTGAGATTCCGTGATAATTGCCCTTCTCTGATCGACTTACTTCATATAGCATAATACCTCTAGTTCCATCCACATCATGCAAATGGCAAGCTTTTGTTCTTTTTGATGGCTGAATAATATTCCATTGTAGACATATATCACATTTTCTTTATCCATTCATCTATTGTTTATCCATCTATTGATGGACATCTAGGATCTCTCCATATTTTGGCTATTTTGGACATTGTTGCAATAAATATTGGAGTGCACGTACCCCTTTGGATCACTACATTTGTCTCTTTAGGGTAAATACCCAGTAGTGCAATTGCTGGGTCATGGAGTAGGTCTATTTTCAAATTTTGAAGAACCGCTATACTGTTTTCCACAGTGGCTGCACTAGCTTGTACTCCCACTAATGGCGTAGGAAGGTTCTCCTTTCTCCATATCTTTGCCAACATCTGTTGTTTCCTGACTTACTAATTTTAGCTATTCTGACTGGTGTGAGGTGGTATCTCACTGTGGTTTTGATTTGTCTTTCCCTGATGCTGAGTGATATTGAGCATTTTTTCAGAGATTTGGATCTCTTCTTTGTAGAAATGTCAGTTCCTATCTTCTGCCCATTTCTTTATTGTTTTTTGGGTGCTGAGTTTGATAAGTTACAGATTTTTGCATACTAACCCTTTATCTGATATGTTATTTGCAAATATCTTCTCCCATTATGTTGGTTATCTTTTGGTTTTATTGATTGTTTCCGTTGCTGTGCAAAAGCTTTTTATCTTGATGAAGTCCTAAGTTCATTTTTGCCTTTGTTTCCCTTGCCTTTGCAGATGTGTCTAGCAAGAAGTTGCTGCGGCCAGGATCACAGAGGTTGCTGCCTGTGTTCTCCTCTAGGATTTTGATGGACTCCTATCTCACATTTAGGTTCTTCATCCACTTGGGTTCTATTTCTATTTATGGTGTAAAGAAATGGTCCAGTTTCATCCTTCTGCCTGTGACTGTCCAGATTTCCCAACACCATTTGTTGAAGAGACTGTCTTTTTTCTATTGGATATTCTTTCCTTCTTTGTCGAAGATTAGTTGCTCATAGAGTTGAGGGTTCATTTCTGAGTTCTTTATTCTGTTCCATCGATCTATGTGTCTGTTTTTGTGCCATTACCATACTGTTTTCCTGAGTATAGCTTTGTAATAAAACTTGTCCGGAATTATGATGCCACCAGCTTTGGTTTCCTTTTTCAACTTTCCTTAGGTTATTTGGGTTCTTTTTTTTCTGGTTCCATACAAACTTTAATATTATTTGTTCCAGCTCTGTGAGAAAAGTGGATGGTATTTTGAAAGTGATTGCATTGAATGTGTAGATTGCTCTAGGTAGCATAGACATTTTCACAATATTCGTTTTTCCAAATGTTCCCTGAGCATGGAATGTTTTCCCATTTCTTTGGGAAAAAATTCTTTCTTAATTTCTTTCATGAGTATTCTATTGTTTTCTGAGTACAGATCCTTTGCCTCTTCGGTTCACTTGCTTCCTAAGTGTAGTATGGATTTTGGTGCAATTGTAAACGGGACCAACTTTTTAATATCTTTTTCTTCTGTCTCTTTGCTCTTATATAGAAATGCCATGGATTTCTGTGCATTGCTTTTGTATCCTGCCACATTGCTGAATTCCTATATGAGTTCTGGCAATTTTGATGTGGAGTCTTTTGAGTTTTCCACAGAGAGTATTATGTCATCTACAGAGAGTGAGAATTTGACTACTACTTTGCGGATTTGGAGGCACTTTATTTCTTTTTATTGTCTGGTTGCTGAGGCTAGGACCTCTAGTACTGTGTTGAACAGCAGTGATGATAGTGGATATCCCTGTCGTGTTCCTGACAATAGCAGAAAAGCTGTTTTTGCCATTGAGAGTATTTGTTTTGGGATTTTTCATAGATCACTTTATGAAATTGAGATATAGTCTGTCTATCCCTACACTGTAAAGAGTTTTAATCAAGAAAGGATTTGGTACTATGTCAAAAGCTTTTTCTGCACCTACTGAGAGTATCATATGGTTCTTATCCTTTCTTTTATTTATATAGTATATCACATTGTTGATTGATTTGCAGTTGTTGAACCATGCTTGCAGTCCAGGAATAAATCCCACTTGGTTGTGGCAAATAATCTTTTTAATGTCCTGTTGGATCCTATTGGCTAGGATCTTGTTGAGTATTTTTGCACCCATGTTCTTCAGGGATATTGGTCTGTAGTTCTTCTTTTTGATGGGGTCTTTGTCTGGTTCTGGGATCAGGGTAATGCTGGCCTCCTAGAATAAGTTTGGAAGTTTTCCCTCCATTTCTGTTTTTTGGAACAGCTTCAAGAGAATAGGTATAATTTCTTCTTTAAATGTTTCTTTGAATTCCCCTGGGAAGCAATCTGGCCCTCGACTCCTGTTTGTTGGGAGGTTTTTGAGTACTGTTTTAGTTTCCTTGCTGGTTATTGGTCTGTTCAGATTATCTATTTCTTTTTGTTCAATCTTGGTAGTTTATAAGTGTCTAGAATGCATCCATTTCTTCCAGATTGCCTAGTTTGTTGGCATATAGTTGCTTGTAATAAGTTCTAACAAGTGTCTATTTCCTTGGTATTGGTCCTGATTCCTCCCCCTTTGTTCATTATTTTATGAGTTTCTTTTTCCTTTGGATAAATATGGCTAGAGGTTTATCAATCTTATTCTTTCAAAGAACCAGCTTCTAGTTTCGTTGATCTTTTCTACTGCACTTCTAGTTTCTATTTCATTGATTTCTGCTCTAATGTTAATTCAGTTCTCCTGCTTGGTTTAGGCTTTATTTGCTGTTCTTCCTCCAGATCCTTTAGGTGTAAGGTTAGCTTGTGCATTTTGGGATTTCTTTTGAGAGAGGCTTGGATGGCTAGGTTCTTCCCTCCAAGGACTGCCATTGCAGTATCTCATAGGTTTTGAACCAATGTATTTTCATTTTCATTGGTTTGCATGAATTAAGTTCCTCTTTAATTTACTGGTTGACCTATTCATTCTTTCACAGGATGCTTTTTAACCTCCAAGTGTTTGTGTTCCTTCCAAATTTTTCCTTGTGGTGAGTTCCAGTTTCAAAGTAAAGTGGTTGAAAGTATGCAGGGAATAATCCCAGTCTTTTGGTCTGTTGAGACCTGATTTGTGACCCAGTATGTGACCTATTCTGGAGAAAGTTCTGTGTTCATTGAATCAGAATGAGTATTCTCTTGTTTTAGGATAGAACGTTCTGTATGTATCTACAAAGTCCATCTGGTCAAATGTGTTCTTCAAGCTCTTGTTTCTTTGTTGATATGCTTAGAGGATCTGTCTGTTGCTGAGAGTGGAGTGTTGACGTCTCCTACTATTAATTTTTTTTTTATCAATATGATTGTTTATTTTGGTTATTAGTTGGTTTATGTAGTTGGCTGCTCCCATGTTGGGGGAATAGATATTTATAGTTGTTAGGTTTTCTTGATCGATAGACCCTTTAAGTATGATATAGTGTCCCTTTTCATCTCTTAGTGCAGTCTTTGGTTTAAAATCTAATTTGTCTGATATGAGAATTGCTACCCCAACTTGCTTTTGAGGTCTGTTGGCACAGTAGATGGTTCTCCATCCCCTCACTTGAATCTGGAGGTGTCTTTAGGTTCAAAATTAGCCTCTTGTAGACAGCATATGAATGGGTCCTTTAGACACAGTCTGAAACCCTGTGTCTTTTGATGGGAGCATGGGGCCCGTTCATTTTGAGAGTAGCTATTGAAAGATAGGAATTTAGTGCCACTGTATTGCTTGTTTCTATAGGTTGCCTCTCTTAATTTCTGGTCTATATTACTCTTGGGGTCTCTCTTCGCTTACAGAATCCCCCTTAATATTTCTTGAAGGGTGGTCACAGATCTTTTCAGTTTCTGCCTGTCCTGGTAGCTCTTTATCTATATTCTGAATGACATCCTTGCTGGATAAAGTATTCTTGGCTGCATGTTCTTTTCATTTAGTACCCTTAATATGTCTTGTCAGCCCTTTCTGGCTTGCCAGGTCTCTGTGAATAGGTCTGATGTTATTCTGATGTTCTCCCTCTGTAGAATTCTCTTCCCCCTAATTGCTCTCAGAATAGCTTCCTTGGCTCTAAAGATTTACAAGTTTCACTATTATATGTCGGCGTGTTTATTTTTATTGATTGTGGGAGAGTTCCTCTCAGCCTCTTGGACATGAATACTTGTTTCCTTCCCCAGATTAGGGAAGTTCTCAGCCATGATTTGCTCAAATATACCTTCTAATCCCCCATCCCACTCCCTCGGGGATCCCAATAATTCTGGTATTGGAACATTTCATGGCATTTTTGATCTAAGTGTTTGCATGGGCTACTAGCTGTCTATTCCTATCTTCCTCAGCTTGCTTCCTTCCTATCAACTTATCTTCTAGATCACTGATTCATTCTTCTGCCTCATTTACTCTGGCTGTTATAGTATCCGTTTAGACTGCATCTCATTCATAGCGTTTTTAGGTTTGGCCTGATTAGATCTCATTTCTGCCCTTTGAAATTCTATATTGTCACTAATAGTTTTTTTAGACCTAGTTATTGACTTTATGATTACTATCCTGAAGTCTGTCTCTCACATCTTGCTTATAGCCATATCCATTAGTTCTGTGGCAGAGGACGTTGTCTCTGGTTCTTTTCTTTGTTAGGAATTCCTCCTGGTCATTCTGTTGAGGGATGATTGAGCAAATGAACAGTCTAAAATAACAACCATAGTCCATGCAAAGTGCTCCTTAGAAAAAATCCGAAGTGGTCAAAAGTTACCACAGATATGCCACCAAAGCCAAGATGATCCAAAACAATAAAACAATAAAGTAAATAAAAATAAAAATAAAAAATAAATTAAACATAAATATAATAATAGTAATAAATAATAAATGAAAATTTAAAATAAAAAAGAGGGGGTGGGGCAAGAGATTATAATCTCTCAGGGTAGACAAAGCAGGGTGATCTTCCTATTCCTGATTGATTTTTGGTCTGTGTGTTAGAATACAATATTGCAGAGAAATCAGAACTTATATATATACCCTGATAACATTGAATAGCATGAACAATGGGCTAGTATGGGGCATAAATCTATAAAATATAACATGTCAAAAAATACAAGTTAAGGAACTTAAAAGAATAGGTTGGGAAATAATATTTCAAATGGGAACAAGGTAAAGAGAAAAAAGGAAAAAAAAGAAAAACACAAAAGAAACTAAAAAAGAAATGTAAAATTTTAGCCTAAAGTATAAACGTGTTGTGAGGGAACACCTGGCTCTCCCTATATTATTTCTCCCTGGTACTGGAGTTTAATAGTCCTTTGGAAAATAAACTTATTATTCACCTGTTCTTTCAGTCTGTCTTCTAGAAAGAGGCCTGCTCCTTTCCTTCTCAGGTGTCTTTGCCTGTGCGGAGTTGCCCCACTCCTTGTCAGAGGGATAGGCTTAATATGAGCTGATTAGCTGTGTGGCTTTTGTTCCCTGGTGTCTTTCCACTTCTCTTTAGAGGGTCAGAGCAAATATGGCTGTGTGGGAATCTCTGGCCCAGAGCTGCAGTGTCACCGTCTCCCCTCCTTTAACAAATCCTCCAGGTCAAACCATCTCCACCTCTGCACATACCACACTTCACAGATTCATGCAATTCATGCCTGCCACACCTCTTCCAGGAGAGTCATGGGGACCCATGAGTATCTCTGCTTTATGACTTTGCAGTGGTTAGCGACTATGGGCTTGCACATATACCCTGTTCCACAGCTCCTGGATCATGCTGGGTGCTGCCCCAGTATCACTTTGGGGGTCACAATGCTCTGGGAATTGTTGCCCAGTTGTGGGTGCATGCTCTTTGTGTGCCAAACCGCCGAATCCTGCAGCTTCTGATGACTGTGCTTCTTCTGGGGGAGTTACAGGGACCTGTGATTGTCTCTGTGCTTTGTAACTCCACGACTCCTAGTGGCCATGGGCTTGCTCATGCACCCTCTTCCACAGCTCCTTGGTCATGTTGAGGGCTGCTGCAATGTCCTTTCATGGGCTACATTATCCTGAGAGCTCTCCCTACCATGGGGGCAAGCTGTTTTAATATCTTCTCTAGGATGTTAAAAAGCCCGCACCTTCTCATCCTTTTCAGGGTGGTCAGGCAGAAGGCAGTCTCCCTACTAACTCTGCTCACAGCTTATGGTGACTGGAACTGAGAGTCCCTTCTGGGATCACTGACCCTAACTACTCTCCCTGCTCCACTGCAGTCTATCAGTTCAGGCTCCTTTGTTCATTCTGAGAATCCTAGAAACCTGAGACCACAATTATCCACCTAGAATTCTGCCCTATTCATCCTTTGTGCCCTTTTCAGAAGGAGGTGCCTCTCACTAGAGCAATATTTCCAAGGGACCCAATTTTTTGCTCCAGTGCTGTATCACTTTCCGGTGGCCAGCATATGGAGGCTCCCTCTCCACTCTGTTTACCTTGACCTATTTCCCCCAAAGATTCAAGTGTCCATACCTCCTACTTGCAAAAAGTAGTCATTTTTCTCTTTGTGGGATCTAGATAAATCTTCTTACATCTCAGTTTGAATTCATGCGTATTCAGAATGGTTTGATAGATACACAGCTAAATTTGAGGGACCAGATGAAACAAGGTCCCCAACTCTGCTGCCATCTACCTCCCTCCTGGCCCAACATGGGTTCAAGCCTTTACTCTTCTGATGTTTGGTTCTACCCCTTAACGTGGCCTAGTTGTTACCTGTGTAATCCCTTCATACTTTGCACATTGTGGGGGCGGTATACATTGTTCTCATTCCTCATTCCCCTCTGCCTCCAATACTCAATCCTTTCGATTCCTCATTCCCCTCTGCCTCGCACATATACTGAGAATTCAGTATATCTGTTGAGCAACTGGATTGACAGATGAGAATATCATCAATATGTGCCTCATGGACTATTAAGCTGGAATAGACCTTTGAGTGAGTAACAGTGTTCCTTTTTAGATTTTTTTTCTCCCTTTATCTAAACTTCAGTCATTATTTAACCTCCTCCTCCTAGCTGTGGACTAAAAAAGGGACATCTTTGCATAAAATATATTCCATAATTCTTTGCTTTGTCTCATTTCCCTTGTGGTTTTTACATTCTTTGGGCATTATTTGTTTTCATGTCCCTGAAGTAATGTTTTCTTTTTAAAGAGTTCTAACCCAGAGGACATTCCAAAGACAGTGATACTTCTGGCTCATTATTAAAAAAAAAAATTACATAATTTTTTTTTTTAACTTTTTATTTTTTATAAACATATATTTTTATCCCCAGGGGTACAGGTCTGTGAATCACCAGGTTTACACACTTCACAGCACTCACCAAAGCACATACCCTCCCCAATGTCCATAATCCCACCCCCTTCTCCCAAACCCCCTCCCCCCAGCAACCCTCAGTTTGTTTTGTGAGATTAAGAGTCACTTATGGTTTGTCTCCCTCCCAATCCCATCTTGTTTCATTTATTCTTCTCCTACCCACTTAAGCCTCCATGTTGCATCACCACTTCCTCATATCAGGGAGATCATATGATAGTTGTCTTTCTCTGCTTGACTTATTTCGCTAAGCATGATACGCTCTAGTTCCATCCATGTTGTCGCAAATGGCAAGATTTCATTTCTTTTGATGGCTGCATAGTATTCCATTGTGTATATATACCACATCTTCTTGATCCATTCATCTGTTGATGGACATCTAGGTTCTTTCCATAGTTTGGCTATTGTGGACATTGCTGCTATAAACATTCGGGTGCATGTGCCCCTTTGGATCACTACATTTGTATCTTTAGGGTAAATACCCAATAGTGCAATTGCTGGGTCATAGGGCAGTTCTATTTTCAACATTCTGAGGAACCTCCATGCTGTTTTCCAGAGTGGCTGCACCAGCTTGCATTCCCACCAACAGTGTAGGAGGGTTCCCCTTTCTCCACATCCTCGCCAGCATCTGTCATTTCCTGACTTGTTGATTTTAGCCATTCTGACTGGTGTGAGGTGATATCTCATTGTGGTTTTGATTTGTATTTCCCTGATGCCGAGTGATATGGAGCACTTTTTCATGTGTCTGTTGGCCATCTGGATGTCTTCTTTGCAGAAATGTCTGTTCATGTCCTCTGCCCATTTCTTGATTGGATTATTTGTTCTTTGGGTGTTGAGTTTGCTAAGTTCTTTATAGATTCTGGACACTAGTCCTTTATCTGATATGTCGTTTGCAAATATCTTCTCCCATTCTGTCAGTTGTCTTTTGATTTTGTTAACTGTTTCCTTTGCTGTGCAAAAGCTTTTGATCTTGATGAAATCCCAATAGTTCATTTTTTCCCTTGCTTCCCTTGCCTTTTGCGTTGTTCCTAGGAAGATGTTGCTGCGGCAGAGGTCGAAGAGGTTGCTGCCTGTGTTCTCCTCAAGGATTTTGATGGATTCCTTTCGCACATTGAGGTCCTTCATCCATTTTGAGTCTATTTTTGTGTGTGGTGTAAGGAAATGGTCCAATTTCATTTTTCTACATGTGGCTGTCCAATTTTCCCAGCACCATTTATTGAAGAGGCTGTCTTTTTTCCATTGGACATTCTTTCCTGCTTTGTCGAAGATGAGTTGACCATAGATTTGAGGGTCTATTTCTGGGCTCTCTATTCTGTTCCATTGATCTATGGGTCTGTTTTTGTGCCAGTACCATGCTGTCTTGATGATGACAGCTTTGTAATAGAGCTTGAAGTCCGGGATTGTGATGCCACCAACATTGGCTTTCTTTTTCAATATCCCTTTGGCTATTCGAGGTCTTTTCTGGTTCCATATAAATTTTAGCATTATTTGTTCCATTTCTTTGAAAAAGATGGATGGTACTTTGATAGGAATTGCATTAAATGTGTAGATTGCTTTAGGTAGCATAGACATTTTCACAATATTTATTCTTCCAATCCAGGAGCATGGAACATTTTTCCATTTCTTTGTGTCTTCCTCAATTTCTTTCATGAGTACTTTATAGTTTTCTGAGTATAGATTCTGTGCCTCTTTGGTTAGGTTTATTCCTAGGTATCTTATGGTTTTGGGTGCAATTGTAAATGGGATTGACTCCTTAATATCTCTTTCTTCTGTCTTGCTGTTGGTGTAGAGAAATGCAACTGATTTCTGTGCATTGATTTTATATCCTGACACTTTACTGAATTCCTGTATAAGTTCTAGCAGTTTTGGAGTGGAGTCTTTTGGGTTTTCCACATATAGTATCATATCATCTGCGAAGAGTGATAATTTGACTTCTTCTTTGCCGATTTGGATGCCTTTAATTTCCTTTTGTTGTCTGATTGCTGAGGCTAGGACCTCTAGTACTATGTTGAATAGCAGTGGTGATAATGGACATCCCTGCCGTGTTCCTGACCTTAGTGGAAAAGCTTTCAGTTTTTCTCCATTGAGAATGATATTTGCGGTGGGTTTTTCATAGATGGCTTTGATGATATTGAGGTATGTGCCCTCTATCCCTACACTTTGAAGAGTTTTGATCAGGAAGGGATGCTGTACTTTGTCAAATGCTTTTTCAGCATCTATTGAAAGTATCATATGGTTCTTGTTCTTTCTTTTATTGATGTGTTGTATCACATTGACTGATTTGCGGATGTTGAACCAACCTTGCAGCCCTGGAAGAAATCCCACTTGGTCGTGGTGAATAATCTTTTTAATGTACTGTTGAATCCTATTGGCTAGTATTTTGTTGAGTATTTTCGCATCTGTGTTCATCAAGGATATCGGTTTATAGCTCTCTTTTTTGTTGGGATCCTTGTCTGGTTTTGGGATCAAGGTGATGCTGGCCTCATAAAATGAGTTTGGAAGTTTTCCTTCCATTTCTATTTTTTGGAACAGTTTCAGGAGAATAGGAATTAGTTCTTCTTTAAATGTTTGGTAGAATTCCCCCGGGAAGCCATCTGGCCCTGGGCTTTTGTTTGTTTGGAGATTTTTAATGACTGTTTCAATCTCCTTACTGGTTATGGGTCTGTTCAGGCTTTCTACTTCTTCCTGGTTCAGTTGTGGTAGTTTATATGTTTCTAGGAATGCATCCATTTCTTCCAGATTGTCAAATTTATTGCCGTAGAGTTGCTCATAGTATGTTCTTATAATAGTTTGTATTTCTTTGGTGTTAGTTGTGATCTCTCCTCTTTCATTCATGATTTTATTTATTTGGGTCCTTTCTCTTTTCTTTTTGATAAGTCGGGCCAGGGGTTTATCAATTTTATTAATTCTTTCAAAGAACCAGCTCCTACTTTCGTTGATTTTTTTCTATTGTTTTTTTGGTTTCTATTTCATTGATTTCTGCTCTGATCTTTATGATTTCTCTTCTCCTGCTGGGCTTAGGGTTTCTTTCTTGTTCTTTCTCCAGCTCCTTTAGGTGTAGGGTTAGGTTGTGTACCTGAGACCTTTCTTGTTTCTTGAGAAAGGCTTGTACCGCTATATATTTTCCTCTCAGGACTGCCTTTATTGTGTCCCACAGATTTTGAACCGTTGTATTTTCATTATCATTTGTTTCCATGATTTTTTTCAATTCTTCTTTAATTTCCCGGTTGACCCATTCATTCTTTAGAAGGATACTGTTTAGTCTCCATGCATTTGGGTTCTTTCCAAACTTCCTTTTGTGGTTGAGTTCTAGCTTTAGAGCATTGTGGTCTGAAAATATGCAGGGAATGATCCCAATCTTTTGATACCGGTTGAGTCCTGATTTAGGACCGAGGATGTGATCTATTCTGGAGAATGTTCCATGTGCACTAGAGAAGAATGTGTATTCTGTTGCTTTGGGATGAAATGTTCTGAATATATCTGTGATGTCCATCTGGTCCAGTGTGTCGTTTAAGGCCTTTATTTTCTTGCTGATCTTTTGCTTGGATGACCTGTCCATTTCAGTGAGGGGAGTGTTAAAGTCCCCTACTATTATTGTATTGTTGTTGATGTGTTTCTTTGATTTTGTTATTAATTGGTTTATATAGTTGGCTGCTCCCACGTTGGGGGCATAGATATTTAAAATTGTTAAATCTTCTTGTTGGACAGACCCTTTGAGTATGATATAGTGTCCTTCCTCATCTCTTATTATAGTCTTTGGCTTAAAATCTAATTGATCTGATATAAGGATTGCCACTCCTGCTTTCTTCTGATGTCCATTAGCATGGTAAATTCTTTTCCACCCCCTCACTTTAAATCTGGAGGTGTCTTCGGGCTTAAAATGAGTTTCTTGGAGGCAACATATAGATGGGTTTTGTTTTTTTATCCATTCTGATACCCTGTGTCTTTTGACAGGGCCATTTAGCCCATTCACATTCAGGGTAACTATTGAGAGATATGAATTTAGTGCCATTGTATTGCCTGTAAGGTGAGTATTACTGTATATGGTCTCTGTTCCTTTCTGATCTACCACTTGTAGGCTCTCTCTTTGCTTAGAGGACCCCTTTCAATATTTCCTGTAGAGCTGGTTTGGTATTTGCAAATTCTTTCAGTTGTTGTTTGTCCTGGAAGCTTTTAATCTCTCCTTCTATTTTCAATGATAGCCTAGCTGGATATAGTATTCTGGGCTGCATGTTTTTCTCGTTTAGTGCTCTAAAAATATCATGCCAGCTCTTTCTGGCCTGCCAGGTCTCTGTGGATAAGTCAGCTGCCAATCTAATATTTTTACCATTGTATGTTACAGACTTCTTTTCCCGGGCTGCTTTCAGGATTTTCTCTTTGTCACTGAGACTTGTAAATTTTACTATTAGGTGACGGGGTGTGGGCCTATTCTTATTGATTTTGAGGGGTGTTCTCTGAACCTCCTGAATTTTGATGCTCGTTCCCTTTGCCATATTGGGGAAATTCTCCCCAATAATTCTCTCCAGTATACCTTCTGCTCCCCTCTCTCTTTCTTCTTCTTCTGGAATCCCAATTATTCTAATGTTGTTTCGTCTTATGGTGTCACTTATCTCTCGAATTCTCCCCTCGTGGTCCAGTAGCTGTTTGTCCCTCTTTTGCTCAGCTTCTTTATTCTCTGTCATTTGGTCTTCTATATCACTAATTCTTTCTTCTGCCTCATTTATCCTAGCAGTTAGAGCCTCCATTTTTGATTGCACCTCATTAATAGCTTTTTTGATTTCAACTTGGTTAGATTTTAGTTCTTTTATTTCTCCAGAAAGGGCTTTTATATCTCTCGAGAGGGTTTCTCTAATATCTTCCATGCCTTTTTCGAGCCCGGCTAGAACCTTGAGAATTGTCATTCTGAACTCTAGATCTGACATATTACCGATGTCTGTATTGATTAGGTCCCTAGCCTTCGGTACTGCCTCTTGTTCTTTTTTTTGCGTTGAATTTTTACGTCTTGTCATTTTGTCCAGATAAGAGTAAATGAAGGGGCAAGTAAAATACTAAAATGGTGGCAACAACCCCAGAAAAATATGCTTTAACTAAATTAGAAGAGATCCAAAATCGTGAGTGGGGAGAAAGGGGATAAAAAGAGGTTCAAAAAGAAAGAAAGAAAAAAAAAGAAAAGAAAAAAAAATTTTTTTAAAAAAAGAAAACACCTTTCAGAAAGCCGTTGTTTTTCTGTTTCCAGAATTGCTGTTCTTCTTCTCTTCGGTCTGCCGATTGATTTTCAGGTGTTTGCAATCTTTAGATAAGCTATCTAGCTGATCTCCGGCTAGCTGAAGCAGTCTCAGCTTGCTACTTCTCCGCCATCTTGACTCCTCCCCCTAGCCTGCTTATCCAGATTTCCTCACAGCTTCTGTACCCTTGCTGTGGGCTTTCTTCTCAGAGGCCCCGCACTCATGTCATATGACATAAGAGCATGTGTCACCGCTAGGTCCCCATGGTTGAAGCTCTTGTAGGCTTGTTTGAAAACTGGCGAACTGCGAACCTCCTTCCAGTTCCGGGTTCTGGACGTGGCCCGCCCCGGAGCGAGGCTCACCCTGGGGTCTAATCATGGTTTCTTCCAGAAAGTTTCTTTTTCATAGTCCTTCCCCTTCCAACTAGGTGCTCCTTGTGTTTGCTCACTTAACACCATTTGATTTTCCTTGTTAAAATGCCTATTGTGGTTCCCTTGGTTAAAGTGTCGTTATATTAGGCTATTAGCTCAATGAGACCAGGTGTCATGTCAGTTATCTCTTATTCTTTAGCATACAACACAGTCTTTGCTTTTAAAAAATATTGGGTAAATGAGCTTGAATTTATTTTTTTTTCAGCAAGTAATAACAAGCTGTAAATAAAAACACCATATATCCTCAAATTAAGACACGTTTATTATTTCTAAAATTTGACTAGAACTTAAATGTGTTTCTGAATAGCAGTTATTGAGTGGATGGCATATCTTAAAAATTATAGAAATGAGAGTTAAAGGAGGTTAGATCACTTCAGGGATAGCTAAACCTTAATGAGCATAGTCATTGAATATAACATTGAGTGGAATATTCTTTCATAAAAACCCTCCATGCTGTTGTCAGAATCTCTGTTCTGGGCTTAAGTAACCAGTACATTTCTTTTTAACTTTTAAGTCCTAAGGGTGGCTCCAGGGTAGGGATGTTGTGAAGCTCTATGGGTAAAAACATGAACACTGCGGTCCAACTGCTTGGGTTCATATCTTGGCCCTGCTGCTTACTTTGTGCCCTTGAACAAGTCAGGTCCTCACTTTTTTCATCTATAAAACAGAGACAGTTATAATTGCTAGATGATCCATAAAAATACTTAGAGCTGCTTGGCATGAAGTTTGCCTTCAGTTTATGTTCTCATTTGCTGTCACTATTACTGTGATACAAAAAAAAATCATAAAAGTGATCCTATAAATAGTATAATCACAGGATTAATAAATATGCTTTTATAAGTAGTATCATCCCTCCTGCATACTCACTGCACAGCATCCAAAGAGGTAGCACTAGGTGAGTAGATATTTGAATCTGGAATCTACCATTTACCAGCCGTATCATTCTGGGCTATATTCTTAACATCTCTTAGCCTTGATTTCTTTTACCTATAAAATGGAGATAATCACAATGCAAGATTAGAGGATTATTATTGATATTAAATTTTAGGATATATGGAAAGTATAGTTCCTAGAAGATAATAACTGCTCAATAAATGTTATATATCTCTGGCAGTTATAATTGACAGTCACAATCTGTAACTGAATTTTTTTCACATCATGAGCCTCCATTGTCTCCCTTGGCATAAAAATAAATCTTGCCAATTTATGATAAATTCATGGAATTCCAGACTTTTCCCATCAATCTCTAGTTTGAGTAAATAATCTTTCCTTGTATCTTATATTTTTTTCCTCCCTTACAGTAAGGTTCGAGGACTATGTATTCTGATACCTGTGACACTTCAATTCAAATATAGAGTCCCAGTGGTCTTTGGCTCTGCTGAGTGCACAACTGAAAATTTTCATTCCCCTTCTACCTCCTGGGCTCCAGATTCTGCAGCTACCTTTGGTTTATTGGAGCCTGGTCAATCTGCTTCATATCTAATACTTTGGGGGAAGTTTTTGGTGTGCTCTATCATTTTGCTAGAGAGCCCAGAACCTGTAAGATTCCCCATATATTTTCATGCTCACCCTGTGCTGCCATGGTTCTTATTTACCTCAGGATCCTACTGGGTCCTGAGCTGTTGTCAGAGCTGCTGAATTTACCTGGAGTCTCCTTTGATTCATCCTCCATCCACCTGGGCTTAGCTCAGAGTGCAGATGGGTAGAGAAGTCCTCTATTTCCTTCTCAGAAACCCAGAACAGGATTTAACTCTTAGTCTTTGTGCATTATTTTTCTATTTCTGCCCTAACGAATCACTAGCCATTTAGGAGCTCAAAACCAAGTACAGGTTGACTTGGCTCACTTGTCAGGCTCAAGTTTCACAAAGCTGAAATCAAGGTCCACTTTGAGCTTACCAGGTTTGTGACATAATAGTTTCCTGACTTTGTAAGACTGAGGACCCCATTTCCTTATTAGCTGTTAGCTGGAAGTTGTTCTCAGCTTCTAGGGGCCACCCACATTCCTTAGCTCATGGCTCCCTTCTTTAATCTTCAAAGTCAGCAATAATGGTTTGAGTTCCCACATTTTTAATCTCTCCAGACTTGAATTTTGTGTCATCTTTCCCACCCTCCTTTTTCCATGCATTTCTCTGACTTCCCTGATTTTCAGGGCTCAGGTGAATCTTTGGGCCCACCCAGGTAATATCCCTGTCTTAGGGTCGGTTGATGAGTAACTTTAATTCCATCTGCAGAGTCACTTTGCAACAGTACTTAGATTTTAGTGGTGGATTTAATAGCCAAGGAACAGATAACTGGGGTAGGAGTATATCTTTATAATTTGGCCTTTAAGACTCTTACCCCAAACCTCCCTTGACTTCCTGTGTAAGTGGAGATAAGCTGGCTAGACATGCATTCTTCAAAAGTTCATTGCTTATTGCAGAACCACAGCTTTTGATATACAGAGATGTTCAAAAGTGCCAAATTATTTTCTTTACCATGCCTCAAAGATGCTCTCGACATCTAGAACCAAAATCAGCCTTTCTCTCCATTATATCTTGTGTACCCCATGAACAAGAAACAAGCATCTCTTTGGGCTGATCCACATGGCAAGACTATGTAAAGATCATCCAACTTCAGCCAGGCCTCAGATGACTGCACCCCTGGACAGCATCATGACTGCAACCCCATGAGGGGCCCTGAGCTAGAATCATCCAGTTAAGCTGCTCTCAGATTCTTTATCCACAGTAACTGTGTGAGATGTTTATTGCTGTTTTAAGCCACTAAGTTTTAGACTAACTTGTTTCACAGCAATAGGTAAATAATACAGCATGGATTTTTAAGAGAGTGAGCAATTAATCTCATTTAAATAGTATTGAGCAGATTGTAGAAAACAAAAACAAAAACAAACAAAAAAAACCCTTTCCCTATAGTCTGAGAACCTTATTTTTTATTCTATAAGCACAGAGATACTGAAAGTTTTGAATAACAAAGCACTTGGAAAAATAGACTATTGGAGTCTTCCATATGGAGTATTTATAAACTAACTGAATTCCATGCCATTTGAGCCTAGAAAGCAGTTGCTAAGGGATTAAATGTCCTCCAAATACTTTTGTCTCATCTTTTCTTGAGTCTGAAAATCTTAAAACCTGTATCTGAGTCTTTTTACAATCCTAGGAATCTTTTTATTTTTCTAATTATTGGAGAACTTTCTACTTCAATTTTTTTTTTAAAGATTTATTTATTTCAAAGAGAGAGAGAGAAGGAGGGAGCATAGGTTAGAGTCTGAGAGGGAGAGAGAATCTAAAGCAGACTCCACATTGAGCACAGAGTGTGATGTGGAACTTGATCCTACAACATGAGACCACAACCTGAGCTGAAACCAAGAATTGGATACTTAACAGACTGCACCACCTAGGCACCCCTCCACTTCCAGCTTTTTTACAAGGTGAGCATAATCCTTGAAGGACAAAACGACTTCCCCTAAGAGGGCTAGAGACAAATTTGTGAGTTACCACTAGGAGGAGGTGTACATGGTATGAATGCATATGCTGATTAGATTTGAGCTGCACAGCCATAGGGAAAAGTGTATAGTGAGAAAACTCTTACATGGGGCCTCTATTCCCTGTCTTCTGGTAGAGTCAAATGATGAAAGAGATTTAACTGCCAGCAAAACCTAGACATCAATTCATAGAAACTGGAAAAGAGTGATTGCTCCTGATATACCACGATACCTAGAAGGATGCAGGTGATACATCCTATGTTTCTGAGACCTTTAGGGCTTGAAAGTCACTACCTAAATCCTGTCAGTGAACAGCCATAACCTCTAAGCTACAACGTATTGGAGGGAGTGATATGGGTAGAGTGAATGCCTTCTTTTTACGTGGAGTGAAATCCGGGTTTAGAGAAAGTGGTCTAAAGTGACCCCACATCTTTGGATTTTGCTTGAACATTGTAAGACCTGATAGATCTCCTATAGAGACTTTGTCTCCGAAGGTGACCTTTCTATATCATGGGTGCACTTGCTCGTGTGATTCAGAGATGTCATCCCTGGTTCACTCTGCTTGAAACTCAGAGGCAGAATGCTATGGTGGAAAAAACAGAGGACTGGAGAGCCTGGAGATAACTAACCATGTGATCTTGGCAGATATTGAAAACCCCAGTACTCCATTTCCTTGCCAATAAAATGAGGGAGGATTGAATTGGATGATTTTTAGTATTCATTCAAATTACAACATTCCATAACTTGTGGTTCCTTTTATGCAATATCTCCATCAAAATTGAGGTACCATGTATCTCTGGGGAGAGTTTAGAGTGATAAGCTGTCTTTCTGAAGGGAATAAGACAAATACTGTAACCAAAAATATTCCTTGGAACTTTATGCAGTTATTAGACACAATGTAATCCATTTACTTAGTTTTCTGTGTAGCATGAGTATTCCTTTGTAATTGTGAGACTTATTTAATTTCTAAAATTCAAAAAGGTTATGGTGGGAAAAATTTGAGAGCTGCCTGCCGTTACATGCATAAATAATGACCAAGCAAGTCTGTGCCATAGATATTGTTCAGTGTGTTTTTATTGTGTTTAATAATTTCTTTTTTTTGTTTTGTTTTTGATGTAGTGTTCAATGACTGATTAGTTGTATATAACACCCAGTGCTCATCACATCAGGTGCCCTTAGTAATTTCATTTTAAATCAATTATTATGTTTTGTAGCATCTTCTTAACAGTTTTCACAAGGCGCAGCCTCCTGCCTACAAATTGGACTGATCTTAGTTTTGGTGCAACATTAGTATATCATAGAATACTTGGGAGTTGCAGTTTGTAGCTAGTACAGATTTTCTTTTTAGTATAGGTAAGTGGAGACAGGAACACTTATAGAACTCTACAGGATAACTGAAATCCACTAATTAGTCACAAATTCCTATATTTTAATTTCCACTGTAAATGCAACTCTTTTTCATCAAACCTGACTGTATTTTCTTCTTCTTTTTTTTTTCTTCCCCTGTTCCAGCATCCCTTAGAGGTTTGGTGAAAATGCAATCAGGTGAGCAAGCAGAGAGATGAAAAAGAAATAAAATCAAGGGGCCTAGATGTTTTTAAAGCTTCATAAAATCAAACTCTGGTGATTCTGGAGTTGATTTAAATGTGGAGAGGGGGAGAAAAGGAAGGTAGTCCCCAGGTATAGCAGTTTGCCCTGTTTGAGCATGCAACCACAACTTCACACATTGAACAGACAGGATGACAAGTAGAAATAAGTAGTCGGGAAAAAAAGAGAGAGGGAGAGGTAAATCAACAGACTGTTAACTATAGAGACAAACAGAGGGGTTACCAGAGGGGAGGTGCGTGGAGGGTTGGGGATTTAGGAGTATTATTGTTGTGATGAGCAAAGTGTTGAACAACTATTGGCACCTGAAACTAATATCACACCTCATGTTAACTAACTGGAATTTAAATTAAGTGTTTTTTAAAAGAGAAATAAGTAGTCTGCTGGGCTTGTGGAAGCAAGTATTCACTGTGGATTCTATTTACTCTCTCCAGTAGGTTATTTTTCTATACTCCTTTCTTTCTAAGAGGATTACATCCTCTACTACTTTCTGTTCACAAATCCTCCAGTACCATTTGAGCAACATGTTTGTGATATTTCTGATTCAGTTAGGATTGGGACATACCTCTAATGGTCTGAGGAAATGGCCAGCATTGCTGGGTGACTAGCTTCCTGCTCTCACATAGCCAGGCGGTGATGTGGAATTCATTGCAAAGTTATAGACAGGACCTGAGGGATACTGGGATTCTTCTACTAAATCAGACCTTTTCAAAATCCTGATTTGAAACAAATGCAAACTCCTAAAGCTACTGAAGCAAAACTCTGTCTCATAAGATTGTGGTTCTTAAACTTGAGTGTATATCTTCTGGAGATGAGAATATTCTGGAGGGTTTGTTAAAATCTAGTTCTTATTTCTGATTCAGTAAGTAGGAAGTAAGGCCCCAAAATTCATATGTCTGACAAGTTCCCAGGTGATTCACATGCTTCTGGTCCAGGGACATTTTGAGAACCACTGTCCTAAGGGTTCACCAACATGGAGTAATTTGATATGAGGCTATAGTCCTGAGGTTTCTCAGTTCTGTCATTCCTTTGAGCCTGCTTGGCTCTGACCTACTGCCCCTTGGCTCTGATGAGCTCATATCCTGTCCTTCAGATTCATAGAGTCCCAGACAACTGAGACTGTGAGCTCTGGGATGTTCCACCAATCCAAGATTCAGGGCAGAATTTATCATCTCTTATGAAAGTAACACTTCTAGATAGGGAGTATTCTACGTTATCTATGAAGAATTGAAATTCATAAGGTTTAGGTTACTTGCCCAGAAAACAAATGGCAGAATGAATATTTGAACCCAGGATTATGGCTTCAGTGTCTGATTATCCTTCAACCAAATCTCTTTCTCCTGTGTTCCATTTTGAACTGAGGGTTTTCATCACCCTCTTTGCTCATTTTTTATGTAGCCAAGATTATTAAGATTCTGTTTAATTAGGGTTTGAGTTATGACTTATGCATGTTTGTATGTATTCATATATATATGAATACATAGACACATACATGCTCCCTTGCCTCATTTTTATTATTTTGCATGTATTTTTTATTATACTATGTAATATACATTTTGTAAATTGCCCTAAAGCAGGGCAAGAGCCATATATATCTCTCTCCAAGTATACTGAATATGTGTACACACACATTAGTCATGGGTTTTCCTCCATAGCTCACATTAAGTCTAACAAATATGTCTCTTTCATAGCCATAGACCTATACTGAGTTTCAGCCTTGCCCTGGGCTGCCATCAGTAAATAGGGTTCAAACTGCCTTTGATACCCTTCCTTCCTCTTATTCTCCCCAGTAGTTCTCCATAAAGGAGGAGATAAGAGCATCATTTAGTTCTGGTGGAAGATAGTTGGTAGGACTGTATTGATATATTCACTCTGTTGGAAAACAAGAACAAGCCATGAGGGCTTTGAAACTGTGTATGCCATGAGAGTCTATATACTTTGTCCACATTAATAGCAGTGTGGTTGTGGTTTTTTTTTTTTTTTTCTTTTTTCTTTCCTAAAGAAAACTGCTCTTTTTTCACTGAGCAGGGGAGGGGACAAAAAAACTAAAAAATTCTGGCATCTGCTATTGACTATAGTGAAACAAGGATCTGGGTTACAAGAGGAATGGTGATAAGGGGAAAAAGTACTGGTTGTAAGTACCCCCAGGAACAAAATGACTCTGAATATAAAATCACTTGCTTTTGTTTTTAAGTTTGTTTGTGGAAGTGGACATTGGAAAGGTTGCAGCTTGTGAGTTATTGTGAAATGGTATATAGAGGCTATTTAAATTCTGGATATTGCAACAACAGGTTTGGGCAGGAAGTTTATAACACACAAACTAGATAGCTAATAGATATTAGGTGTGTGGACATATGTGCATACACTTTAGTTCGGCTGCAGGTGATTTTCCACAGGAATCTAGCTGTTTTTGAGGATGAAATTGCTTATAAAAACACAAAATTTTCATTATGCTCAAATTGTTCCCTATTATATCTCTTGAATTAAAACAAATTTGTGTTTTCAAAACAAGTATTGTAGCAGAACTGACTTTACAGATCAAGTCTCAGGAGATATACCCCTTCCTTTATTTTTAGAATATTTGATGGTCATTTGTAATATAAAGGGGCCTATGATGATGACTCTGTTATATACTTTATTTTCTATCTCTTATAAAATTTTAGGTAATATTAAAAACAAAGTAATGAGTAAAGTCCCCCACTTCCAACCTCACAAAACAGATGTTAATTTTTTTAAGTCACACAGACATTCAAGATGACATTTTCTCACCTAATCTCACCCTATCCCTGCGTTTGAACAGAGCCAAGTGGGGCTAAGTCACTGATAACTGTTTATTTTCTCTTTTTTATTTTCCTTAACTGATTTCCCTAGGAGTTATCTATTGAAGTGGCTCTTTATTGTTTGGTGAGGTATATATATATTCATTTGTTCCTGATCTCAAGGCAGTTCTCAAGGTCTCATTTATTGACTTTAGGATATGTCTGAGTATACTGGATACTTTTCAGCAAATCCTGCTTACAGGATATTTGTGATGGTTAAATCTTGGGTTCTCTGGGTGTTTTACCCTTTTTAGGTGCACTTTGAGGAAGAAAAAAAGAAAATCCACATGGAAAAAGAAATAGCTCCACATCTTTGAGCCTATATTTATAGGGGAGTCATGTCTTGCAAAAGCATAGTCTGGGCATCTGGGTGGCTTAGTTGGTTAAGCATCTGACTCTTGGTTTCAGCTCAGATCATGATCTCAAGGTCATGAGATAACAAGCCCCACATCAGTCTCCATGTTTAGCGGGGAGTCCACTTGAGTTTCTCTCCCTCTGCCCCTCCCCCTGTGCTTGTACTCTCTCTCCCTCTCAAATAATATAAATATTTTAGAAAATGATGTCCTTGGAAGGAGCACTGGTTATTTTCAAAAGATTAAAACTCCATCTTCTAGTTAGTTGTGGCAGCTGGATTCTCCTGTGTTTAAAATGCAGAGAGATAAACATAGCATCACTAATATAATTGCTAGGGTAGGTAGTATCCATAGAAACATGTAGGGGGTGGGAGATTGGGTGAACCTGGTGATGGGTATTATGGAGGGCACGTATTGCATGGAGCACTAGGGGTGGCGTATAGACAATGAATTCTGGAACACTGAAAAGAAACTTTAAAAATAAATTTTTAAAGATGTAAGAAAATTTTAAAATCTTGATGTAGTAATAAACTATAAAGGGCCTAGAATTTAGGGTTGGAATGGAATGTGGGGAGTGTGGACATTTTGTCCCATGCTTCATCTTACAGTATGGAATGAAGCCTACAGAAGCATGACCAGCCAGCGGATCCTGGCTAGTTATACCAGAACCAGGACTTAAACACTAGGGTTTCTAGCTGTTCACACCATGCACTGATATTTTTGTAGTTCAATAAGTTCTGACCACTTAAGATTCCAGACAGCCCCATTTTGTTGCTGTTAACCCTAGCATTGATCAAACCTGCTTGATTTGATTCCTCTGCCTCCTGCTTCCATTTAATTTTTTAAAGCTGAGAAAAATGAGGGAGGGATGCTTGTATACAGGCCATGGTTACTACTAGTCATTTTATTTCCTTAGTTGACATCCTTTCTACCATAGATAGAAATATGAATAAGAACATTGGTAAAAGGAAGATAAAAGTACTAGCCTACTTTATATGGAGACCCATTTTCCAACACTTGTATCCAGTCAGAGAAATTCTCAGACCTATTACTGGAGATGCAAAGACCTGGGAAAAAGCAACCAAGAATATTTCAGGAAAGAATGTTTAACTCCCCAAGATTATATGTATGTGCGTTTGTGTGTTTGTGTGTATATGTATATGTGTATATGTGTGTATATGTTTATATGTGTGTGTATGTGTGTACATATGTACTGACATAGACATATATTTTTTAAACCAATGGGAAAATGTATTATGAAAAATGTTGAGAATAAAATAAATATTTAAGATACAGAATGTTCATATGCTATTTATATGACCTTTAACCTTTCAAAATGAATTGTAATTGGAGGGTGTTCATGATAAACTGTCTAGTGTTAATTTAGTACAATCTCCATACCCCCAAGGATGAGCTGAATGATAATAACGGTAACTGACACTTCACTGAGACCTTACTAGATGCTAGACACTATTCTGCATGACTTAAGGAGAATCTTAAAGAGAACTTAAAGAGAATCAATACAACCCCATGAGGAAAATACCATCCTTATTAAGGCCATTTATGTTAGGGAAACTGAGATTCAGAAAGGTAGCTTTACATTCCTGATGTTGCACGGTTAACAAGTTGAGGAGCTGGGATATGAATTGAGAATGTCTGCTTCTAAGCATACACTCCTAGTAGAAATGAAGGGAGGAGATGGAAGCACTTGCCTTAGTCATGCCTTTCTCACTTAATCAGACCAGTCAGGGCATCCCTTCAGGCAGATTTGCTATCTATTAACGGGTCATAAAAGTAAAATACATACTGTTTTCCTTTCTTACAGATTTGTTGTGATAATATAAGAAAATAATTTTCCAAGAAAACATGAAAATCTAAGATAATCTAAGAAAGGGAAGTTGTATTTAATGAACAGCTACGAGCCAGGGACGATAGATTTTTTTCACATACCGTTATTAGCTATTGCTGTCCCTGCTGTTATTACTGTGCAATACTCAAATTCACTGTTAACTCCAGAGTCACTGCCATTTTCAGAAGATAAATTAACTGCCATCTGTTCTCATGTGTGGGTTTTTTGTTCTGCATCTCTTGTCTGTTTTGCTCAATGGATTTCACTGGGGGTGGGAGATTATTTTTAAAGCAATGCACGTTGTTTGTAGAAAATTTGGGCAAAGGATTTGAAAAGGCAGTTTAGGAAGAGGAAACTCAAAACACCATCAAGCATTGGAAAAGATACTCCAAGTCACTAGTAAAGAGAAATGAAAATTCAGTCAATAATAATGTGTATAGCGTTTTAGAGAGCTCAGTTATGTCAAGTGTTTCTGGGGCTGTGGGGACATTCATGCATTGCTAATAGCATGGACTGATGCTACCATTTTGGAGAACCATTTGGTACCACTTGTTCAAATTATGGCTGCTCAAACCTCCATGACCCAACCCTTAGACTCTTGGAGATGTATGAAAATACCTTTGTTTTTTATACACACACACACACACCATAGTGGGACATAAGAGGATCTTCGTGCAAGATTATTATGGTCATGTAAGAGAGAGTTAGAGGTAATCTGGGTGTCCTTCACTGGAAAAGTGGTTACTTCAGATTTAGTGAGTGAACTTAAAGGAGTTAGCTGTTGGAGGCAATTGATTAGATGAACCAACATGGATGGATTTTAAGGGCATAGTACCAAGTGAAAAAGGTAAGAAAGATGAGACCCAGTACAGAACATTTCCCCAATTTAAAATATATGCCCACAAAATGATAACCATTTTGTAAGAGCACATGCAAAAAAGATACCTGTTAAATTTGTCAGAATGGTTATATGAAGATTATATGAAGGGTGAATGGAAATTAAAAGTGGGACAATGAATAAATAAAGCAAAAGGGTTTCATAATAACAGTAATAATAATGTGCCCTAAGCAGAGGGTAATGATTAATCAACCCCCTAAAGAGAAAAAAATTAGAAAATACGTCAGAACAAAACAAAATAAAATTATCCATATTCTTACTGTTTGCAGATAGGTATTAAAACTTCAGTGTACATTCTTATAGTATTTTATACATGTGTGTGTCTATGTAATTTTATAATTTTGAATTTTGAATTGAGTAATTGATGTGCACTGTTATTAGTTTCGGGTATACAACATATTGGTTCAACAGTTCTATACATTACTCAGTCCTCCCTATAATAATTGAAGTCCACTTCTGTCACCATGTTATTACCATCTTATTGACTATATTCTCTGTGCTGTACTTTTCATTTCTGTAACTTATTTACTTTTAAACTAGAAATTTATACCTGTTAATCCTCTTCATCTTTTTTGTCTATCCCCCAATCCCCTCCTCTCTGGCAAGCACCAGTTGTCTGTATTTAAGAGTCTGTTTATTCCTTCATTTATTTTTTTTTATTCTACATGTAAGTGGAATCATGTGGTATTTGCCTTTCTCTGTCTGACTTGTTTCACCTAGCATTATACCTTCTAGGTCTATCTATGTTGTCATGAATGGTAAGATTTCATTTCTTTTTATGGCCAAGTAATAGTCCATTATATGCATACACCACATCATCTTTATCCATTCATTATTCATGTACATGTGGGATGCTTCCAGAGCTTGGCTATTGTAAATAATAGTACAATAAACATAAGAGTGTATATATCTTTTTGAATTTGTGTTTTTGTTTTCTTTGGATAAGTACCCAATGGTGGAATTACTGGGTCATATAGTATTTGTATTTTTAGTTTTTTTAGGAACCTCCATACTGTTTTCCCCAGTGGCTCCAACAATTTGCATTTCCACCAGTGGTGCATAAGGGTTCCCTTTTCTCCACATGCTTGCCAATCCTTGTTATTTCTTGTCTTTTTAATATTAGCCATTCTGACTAATGTGAGGTGATATCTCATTGTGGTTTTGATTTGCATTCCCTGATGATTACTGATGCAGAGCTTCTTTTCATGTGTCTGTTGGGCAATCACATGTCTTCTTTGGAAAAATGTCTATTCAGGTCTTTTGCCCATTTGTTAAATTGGATTGTTTGGTTATTTGGCATTGAGTTTTATAAGTTCTTTATATATTTTGGATATTAAATCCTTATCAGATATATCACTTGCAAATATCTTCTCCCAACATTGGGGTGCACGTGCCTCTTGTTGCCTTTTGTTTTATTGATTGTTGCCTGCACTATGCAAAGGCTTATTTTTTTTTTTTAGGATAGTCACAATAGCTTATTTTTTGCTGTTGTTTCCCTTGCCTGAAGAGACCTATCCACAAATATACTGATAAGGCTGATGTCTAAGATATTGCTGTCTATGTTTTTTTTTTAGGGGTTTTATAGTTTCAGGTCTCACATTTAAGTCTTTAATCCATTTTCAGTTTATTTTTGTGTGTGGTATAAGAAAGTGGCCCAGTTTCATTATTTTGCTTATAACTATCCATTTTTTCCAACACCATTCTTAAAGCCAAATATAAATGAGGTCATATGATAATTGTCTTTCTCTGATTGACTTACTTCACATAGCATAATACCCTCTAGTTCCATCCACATCATTGCAAATGACAAGATCTCAGTTTTTTTTATGTTGGCTGAGTAGTATTCCATTGTGTGTGTGTGTATTTGTGTGTGTATCTTTTTATCCATTTATCTGTCAATGGACATCTGGGCTCTGTCTTTTATCCATTTTGAGTCTATCTATTTTTTAATATGGTATAAAGAAATGGTCCAATTTCATCCTTTTGCAGGTGGCTGTCCAATTTTCCCAGCACCAGTTATTGAAGAGACTGTGTTTTTTCCATTAGACGTTTTTTTCCTCCTTTGTCAAAGATTAGTTGACCATAGAGTTGAGGGACCTTTTATGGGCTCTTTGTTTTGTTCCATTGATCTATGTGTCTGTTTTTGTGCCAGTACCATACTGTCTTGGTGATGACAGCTTTGTAATAGAGCTTGAAGTCTGGAATTGTGATGCTGCCAATTTTGGTTTTCTTTTTCAACATTCCTCTGGCTATTTGGGATCCTTTCTGGTTCCATATAATTTTACCTAGATTGCTCTAGGTAACATAGACTTTTTCGCAATATTTGTTCTTCCAATCCATGAGCATAGAACATTTTTCCTTTCTCTGTGTGTATCTTCCTCATTTCTTTCATGAGTGTTCTATACTTTTCTGAGTACAGATCATTTGCATCTGGTTAGGTTGATTCCTAGGTATCCTCTGGTTATGGGTACAGTTGTAAATGGGACCAACTTTTTAATTTCTCTTCCTTCTGTCTCATTATTAGTGTATACAAATGCAACTAATTTCTCTGCATTGAGTTCAAATCCTGCCACTTTGCTGAATTCCTGTACGATTCTGGCAATTTTGGAGTGGAGTCTTTGGGTTTTCCACATACCTTATGTTCTCTGCAGAGAGTGGGAGTTTGACTTCTTTGCTGATTTGGAGACATTTTATTTCTTCCTATTTTTTTTTAAATAAGAAAAAAAAATTATTTTTTTTATAAACATATGTTTAGCCCCAGGGGTACAGGTCTGTGAATCGCCAAGTTTATACCATTCACAGCACTCACCACAGCACACCTAATGTCCCCTAATATCCATAACCCCAACACCCTCTCCCAATCCCCCTCCCTCCAGTAACCCTCAGTTCGTTCTGCAAGATTAAAAGTCTCTTATGGTTTGTCTCCCTCCCGATCCCATTTTGTTTCATTTATTCTTTTCCTACTCCCCACATCCCCCACGTTGCACCTCCACTTCCTCATATCAGGGAGATCATATGATAGTTGTCTTTCTCCAACTGATATATTTCACTAATCATAATACCCTCTAGTTCCATCCACGTCATCACAAATGGCAAGATTTCATTTCTTTTGATGGCTGCATAGTATTCCATTCTGTATATATATCACATCTTCTTTATCCATTCATCTGTTGATGGACATCTACGTTTCTTCCAAAGTTTGGCTATTGTGGACATTGCTGCTATAAACATTGGGGTGCACATGCCTCTTTGAATCACTATGTTTGTATCATTAGGGTAAATACCCAGCAGTGCAATTGCTGGGTCATAGGGTAGCTCTATTTTCAACTTTTTGAGGAACCTCCATGCTGTTTTCCAGAGTGGTTGCACCAGCTTGTATTCCCACCAACAGTGTAGGAGTGTTCCCCTTTATCCACATCCTCACCAGCATCTGTCATTTCCTGACTTGTTAATTTTAGCCATTCTGACTGGTGTGAGGTGGTATCTCATTGTGCTTTTGATTTGTATTTCCCTGATGCCCAGTGATGTGGAGTACTTTTTCATGTGTCTTTTGGCCATCTGGATGTCTTCTTTGCAGAAATACCTGTTCATGTCCTCTTCCCATTTCTTGATTGGATTATTTGTTCTTTGGGTGTTGAGTTTGCTTAGCTCTTTATAGATTTTGGGTACTAGCCCTTTATCTCATATGTCATTTGCAAATATCTTCTCCCATTCTGTCAGTTGTCTTTTGGTTTTGTTAACTGTTGCCTTTGCTGTGCAAAAGCTTTTGATCTTGATGAAATCTCATCAAGCATCCCTTGCCTTTGGTGAAGTTCTTGCTTCCCTTGCCTTTGGTGAAGTTCCTAGGAAAAAGTTGCTGCAGCTGAGGTCGAAGAGGTTGCTGCCTATGTTCTCCTCAAGGATTTTGATAGATTCCTTTCTCACATTGAGGTCCTTCATCCATTTTGAGTCTATTTTTGTGTGTGATGTAAGGAAATGGTCCAATTTCATTTTCTGCATGTGGCTGTCCATTTTTCCCAACACCATTTGTTGAAGAGTCTGTCTTTTTTCTGTTGGACATTCTTTCCTGCTTTGTTGAAGATGAGTTGACCATAGAGTTTAGGGTCTATTTCTGGGCTCTCTATTCTGTTCCATTGATTTATGTGTCTGTTTTTGTGCCAGTACCATACTGCCTTGATGACGACAGCTTTGTAATAGAGCCTGAAGTCTAGAATTGTGATGCCACCAACTTTGGCTTTCTTTTTCAATATTCCTCTGGCTATTTGAGGTCTTTTCTGGTCCCATATAAATTTTAGGATTATTTGTTCCATTTCTTTGAAAAAAATGGATGGGATTTGATAAGGATTGCATTAAATATGTAGATTGCTTTAGGTAGCATAGACATTTTCACAATATTTGATCTTCCAATCCATGAGCATGGAACATTTTTCCATTTCTTTGTGTCTTCCTCAATTTCTTTCATGAGTACTTTATAGTTTTCTGAGTGTAGATTCTTTGCCTCTTTGGTTAGGTATTTATGGTTTTGGATACAATTGTAAATGCGATCAACTTAATTTCTCTTTCTTCTGTCTTGTTGTTGGTGTAAAGAAATGCAACTGATTTCTGTGCATTGATTTTATATCCTGACACTTTACTGAATTCCTGTACAAGGTCTAGAAGTTTTGTAGTGGATTCTTTTGGGTTTTCCACATATAGTATCATATCATCTTCAAAGAATGAGAGCTTGACTTCTTCTTTGCCTATTTGGATGCCTTTAATTTCCTTTTGTTGTCTGATTGCTGAGGCTAGGACCTCTAGTACTATGTTGAATAACAGTGTGATAATGGACATCCCTGCCATGTTCCTGACCTTAGCGGAAAAGCTTTCAGTTTTTCTCCATTGAGAATGATATTTGCGGTGGGTTTTTCATAGTTGGCTTTGATAATATTGAGGTATGTGCCCTCTATCCCTACACTTTGAAGAGTTTTGATCAGGAAGGGGTGCTGTACTTTGTCAAATGCTTTTTCAGCATCTGTTGAGAGTATCATATGGTTCTTGTTCTTTCTTTTATTAATGTATTTTATCACACTGATTTGCGGATGTTGAACCAACCTTGCAGCCCTGGAATAAATCTCACTTGGTTGTGGGGAATAATCCTTTTAATGTACTGTTGGATCCTATTGGCTAGTATTTTGGTGAGAATTTTCGCATCTCTGTTCATCAAGGATATTGGTCTATAGCTCTCTTTTTTGATGGGATCCTTGTCTGGTTTTAGGATCAAGGTGATGCTGGCCTCATAAAATGAGTTTGGAAGTTTTCCTTCCATTTCTATTTTTTGGAACAGTTTTAGGAAAATAGGAATTAATTCTTCTTTAAATGTTTGGTAGAATTTCCCTGGGAAGCTGTCTGGCCCTGGGCTTTTGTTTGTTTGGAGAATTTTGATGACTGTTTCAATCTCCTTACTGGTTATGGGTCAGTTCAGGTTTTCTGTTTCTTCCTGGTTCAGTTGTGGTAGTTTATAGGTCTCTAGGAATGCATCCATTTCTTCCAGATTGTCAAATTTGTTGGCGTAGATTTGCTCATAGTATGTTCTTATAATTGTTTGTATTTCTTTGATGTTTGTTGTCATCTCTCCTCTTTCATTCATGATTTATTTATTTGGGTCCTTACTCTTTTTGACACGTCTGGCCATGGGTTTATCAATCTTATTAATTCTTTCAAAGTACCAGCTCCTAGTTTCATTGATTTCTTCTATTGTTTTTTTCCTTTTAGGTGTAGAGTTAGGTTGTGTCTTTGAGCCCTTCTTGTTTCTTCAGAAAGGCTTGTATAGCTATATATTTTCCTCTCAGGACGGCCTTTGCTGTGTCCCACAGATTTTGAACTGTTGTGTTTTCATTAACATTTGTTTCCATGAATTTTTTCAAATTCTTTAATTTCCTGGTTGACCCATTCATTCTTTAGAAGGATGCTGTTTAGTCTCCATGTATTTGGGTTCTTTCCAAATTTCTTCTTGTGATTGAGTTCTAGCTTCAGAGCATTGTGGTCTGAAAATGTGCAGGGAATGACCCCAGTCCTTTGATACCGGTTGAGACCTGATTTATGACCCAGGATGTGATCTATTCTGGAGAATGTTCCATGTGCACTAGAGAAGAATGTGTATTCTGTTGCTTTGGGATGGAATGTTCTGAATATATCTGGGATGTCCATCTGGTCCAGTGTGTCATTTAAGCCCTTTATTTCCTTATTGATCTTTTGCTTGGATGATCTATCCATTTCAGTGAGGGGAGTGTTAAAAGTCCCCTACTATTATTGTATTATTGTTGATGTGTTTCTTTGATTTTGTTATTAATTGGTTTATATAGTTGGCTGCTCCCATGTTAGGGACATAGATATTTAAAATTGTTAGATCTTCTTGTTGGACAGACCCTTTGAGTATGATATAGTGTCCTTCCTCATCTCTTATGATAGTTTTGGGCTTAAAATATAATGGATCTGATTTCTCTAGTTTTAAGTCATCACTTGAAACTAGAGAAATCAATCAAGTTACTATTAATAAAATGTTCAACAGAGGATTAAGTAAATTACCAAAGTCAAATTTGGCATAGTATTGTGGTGTCTGGGTGGCTCAGTAAGTTATAAATGTCTGTATTTGGCTCAGATCAGGATTCCAGGGTCCTGGGATCCAGTCCCACATCAGGCTCCTTGCTCAGTGCGGAGCCTGCTTCTCCTTCTGCCTACAGCTCCCCTTGCTTGTGCTCTCACTCTCTGACAAATAAATAAATAAAATCTTTTAAAAAATTGGCATACTATTGACATAGCTAATATTTGAACACACAGATGTGGAGCCAAAATTCGAGCATTCTCTCTATAATGCTCTAACTTGAAACAGTCTTAAATAACAACTTTGATGCGTAGTATTCCATTGTGTATATATACCACATCTTCTTGATCCATTCATCTGTTGATGGACATCTAGGTTCTTTCCATAGTTTGGCTATTGTGGACATTGCTGCTATAAACATTCGGGTGCACGTGCCCCTTTGGATCACTACATTTGTATCTTTAGGGTAAATACCCAATGGTGCAATTGCTGGGTCATAGGGCAGTTCTATTTTCAACATTTTGAGGAACCTCCATGCTGTTTTCCAGAGTGGCTGCACCAGCTTGCATTCCCACCAACAGTGTAGGAGGGTTCCGCTTTCTCCGCATCCTCGCCAGCATCTGTCATTTCCTGACTTGTTGATTTTAGCCATTCTGACTGGTGTGAGGTGATATCTCATTGTGGTTTTGATTTGTATTTCCCTGATGCCGAGTGATGTGGAGCACTTTTTTCATGTGTCTGTTGGCCATCTGGATGTCTTCTTTGCAGAAATGTCTGCAAATTTTCCTCAGTAAGCTTTTCAAAGAACACTGAAGGTCATGTAAAAATGTAGGCTATATTTTTACATCTTTTTGTTCATGTCCTCTGCCCATTTCTTGATTGGATTATTTGTGAAGTGTGTAAACCTGGCGATTCACAGACCTGTACCCCTGGGCATAAAAATATGTATAAAAAATAAAAAATTAATAAAAAATAAAAATAAAAAAAAATTTTAAAAAAAGAAAAAAAATAACAAAAAATATATATATAATGGATCTGATATAAGGATTGCCACCCCAGCTTTCTTCTGATGTCCATTAGCATGGTACATTGTTTTCTACCCCCCACTTTAAATCTGGAGGTATCTTCGGATCTAAAATGAGTTTCTTGTAGGCAGCATATAGATGGGTTTTGTTTTTTTATCCATTCTGATACCCTGTGTCTTTTGATTGGGGCATTTAGGCCATTTATATTCAGGGTAACTATTGAGAGAGATGAATTTAGTGTCATTGTATTGCCTGTAAGGTGACTGCTACTGAATATTGTCTCTCTTCCTTTCTGATCTACTACTTTTAGGGTCTTTCTTTGCTTAGAGGACCCCTTTCAATATTTCCTGTAGAGCTGGTTTGGTGTTTGCAAATTCTTTCAGCTTTTGTTTGTCCTGAAAGCTTTTTATCTCTCCTTCTATTTTCACTGATAGCCTAGCTGGATACAGTATTCTTGGCTGAATGTTTTTCTCATTTGGTGCTCTGAATATATCACGTCAGTTCTTTCTGGCCTTCCAGGTCTCTGTGGATAAGTCGGCTGCCAATCTAATATATATATATTTTTTAAAGATTTATTTATTTGACAGAGAGAAATCACAAGTAGACAGAGAGGCAGCCAGAGAGAGAGAGAGAGGGAAGCAAGCTCCCTGCTGAGCAGAGAGCTCGATGCGGGACCCGATCCCAGGACCCTGAGATCATGACCTGAGCCGAAGGCAGCGGCTTAATCCACTGAGCCACCCAGGCGCCCCCCAATCTAATATTTTTACCATTGTATGTTACAGACTTCTTTTTCCAGGCTGCTTTTAGGATTTTCTCTTTCTCCCTAAGACTTGTAAATTTTACTATTAGGTGGCGGGGTGTGGGCCTATTCTTATTGATTTTGAGGGGGATTCTCTGGGCCTCCTGGATTTTGATGCTTGTTTCCTTTGCCATATTGGGGAAATTCTCTACAATAATTCTCTCCAATATACCTTCTTCTCCCCTCTCTCTTTCTTCCTCTTCCGGAATCCCAATTATTCTAATGTTGTTTCGTCTTATGGTGTCACTTATCTCTCGAATTCTCCCCTCATGGTCCAGTATTTGTTTGTCTCTCTTTTGCTCAGCTTCTTTTTTCTTTGTCATTTTGTCTTCTATATCACTAATTCTTTCTTATGCCTCATTTATCCTAGCAGTGAGAGCCTCCATTTTTGATTGCACCTCATTAATAGCTTTTTTTTATTTCAGCTTGGTTAGATTTTAGTTCTTTTATTTCTCCAGAAAGGGCTTTTTCTCTCCGATGGGGGTTTCTCTAATATCTTCCATGCCTTTTTCGAGCCCGGCTAGAACTTTGAGAATCGTTATTCTGAACTCTAGATCTGACATATTACCAATGTCCATATTGATTAGGTCCCTAGCATTCAGTACTGTCTCCTCTTCTTTTTTTTGTGGTGAGTTTTTCCGCCTTGTCATTTTGTCCAGATAAGAATATACAAAGGAGCAAATAAAATACTAAAAGGGTGGCAAGGACCCCAGGAAAATATGCTTTAACCAAATCAGAAGAGACCCCAAATAGTGGGGCCGGGGGGAGAAAGGGGATAAAAAGAAGTTCAGAAAAAGAAATTAGAAAAAGAAAACTAATAAAGATCCTTTAGCTCTTTGGTTAGGTTTATTCCCAGGTATCTTATGGTTCTTGGTGCTATAGTAAATGGAATCTATTCTCTAATTTCCCTTTCTGTATTTTCATTGTTAGTGTATAAGAAAGCCACTGGTTTCTGCACATTGACTTTGTATCCTGCCATGTTGCTGAATTGCTGTATGAGTTCTAGTAGTTTGGGGGTGGAGTCTTGTGGGTTTTCCATATAAAGAATCATGTCATCTGCGAAGAGAGAGAGCTTGACTTCTTCATTGCCAATTTGGATACCTTTTATTTCTCTTTGTTGTCTGATTGCTGTTGCTAGGACTTCTAATACTATGTTGAACAAGAGTGGTGAAAGTGGGCATCCTTGTCTTGTTCCTGATCTCAACGGGAAGGCTGCAGGCTTTTTCCCATTGAGAATGATATTTGCTGTGGGTCTTTCATAGATAGATTTGATGAAGTTCAGGAATGTTCCCTGTATCCCTATACTTTGAAGCGTTTTAACCAGGAACGGATGTTGGATTTTGTCAAATGCTTTTTCTGCATCAATTGAGAGGGCCATGTGGTTCTTCTCTCTTCTTATATTAATTTGTTCTATCACATTGATTGATTTGCGAATGTTGAACCATCCTTGTAGCCCAGGGATGAATCCCACCTGGTCATGGTGGATAATCTTTTTAATGTGCTGTTGGATCCTGTTTGCTAGGATCTTGTTGAAAATCTTAGCATCCATATTCATCAGTGATATTGGTCTGAAATTCTCCTTTTTGGTAGGGCCTTTGCCAGTTTTGGGGATCAGGGTAACGCTGGCTTCATAGAAAGAGTCTGGAAGTTTTCCTTCTGCTTCAATTTTCTGAAACAGTTTCAGGAAAATAGGTGTTTTCTTCTTTGAAAGTTTGGTAGAATTACCCAGGGAATCCGTCAGGTCCTGGGCTCTTGTTTTTTGGAGGTTTTTGATCACTGCTTCAATCTCGTTACTAGATATCGGTCTATTCAGGTTGTCGATTTTTCCTGGTTCAATTTTGGGAGTTTATAGTTTTCTAGGAATGCATTATTTCATCAAGGTTGCTAAGCTTCTTGGAATATAACTGTTGATAATAACTTCTGATGATTGTTTCTACTTCCTTGGTGTTAGTTGTGATCTCTCCCTTTTCATTCATAATTTTATGAATTTGGGCTTTCTCTCTTTTCTTTTGGATTAGTGTGGCCAGTGCCTTATCGATCTTATTGATTCTTTCAAAAAATCAACTTCTAGTTTCATTGATACGTTATACTGTACTTGGGAATACCTAACCAAAGAGGTAAAGGATCTGTACTTGAGGAACTACAGAACACTCGTGAAGGAAATTGACACAAAAAGATGGAAGACCATTCCATATTCTTGGATCGGAAGAATAAACATTGTTAAAATGTCTGTACTGCCTAGAGCAATCTATACTTTTAATGCCATTCCGATCAAAATTCCACCAGTATTCTTCAAAGAGCTGGAGCAAATAATCCAGAAATTTGTATGGAATCAGAAGAGACCCTGAATCGCTAAGGAAATGTTGAAAAACAAAAATAAAACTGGGAGCATCACGTTACCTGATTTCAAGCTTTATTACAAAGCTGTGGTCACCAAGACCGCATGATACTGGCATAAAAACAGACACATTGACCAGTGGAACAGAGTAGAGAGCCCAGATATGGACCCTCAACTCTATGGTCAATTAATCTTCGACAGAACAGGAAAAAATATACAGTGGAAAAAAGGCAGTCTCTTCAATAAATGGTGCTGGGAAAACTGGACAGCTATATGTAGAAGAATGAAACTCGACCATTCTCTTACACCGTACACAAAGATAAACTAAAAATGGATAAAAGACCTCAACGTGAGACAGGAATCCATCAGACTTCGATATCAGCCACAGCAACTTCTTTCAAGATATGTCTCCAAAGACAAAGGAAACAAAAGTGAAAATAAACTTTGGGACTTAATCAAAATCAAAATCAAAAGCTTCTGCACAGCAAAGGAAACAGTCAAGAAGACAAAGAGGCAACCCACGGAATGGGAGAAGATATCTGCAAATGACAGTACAGACAAAAGGTTGATATCCAGGATCCATAATGAACTCCTCAAACTCAACACACACAAAACAGGCAATCATTTTAAAAAATGGGCAGAAGATATGAACAGACACTTCTCCAGTGAAGACATACAAATGGCAATCAGACACATGAAAAAATGTTCATCATCACTAGCCCTTAGGGAGATTCAAATTAAGACCACATTGAGATATCACCTTACACCAGTTAGAATGGCCAAAATTATCAAGACAGGAAACAACATGTGTTGGAGGGGATGTGGAGAAAGGGGAACCCTCTTACACTGTTGGTGGGAATGCAAGTTGGTGCAGCCTCTTTGGAGAACAGTGTGGAGATTCCTTAAGAAATTAAAAATAGAACTTCCCTATGACCCTGCAATTGCACTCCTGGGTATTTACCCCAAAGATACAGATGTAGTGAAAAGAAGGGCCATCTGTACCCCAATGTTTATAGCAGCAATGGCCACGGTCGCCAAACTGTGGAAAGAACCAAGATGCCGTTCAATGGACGAATGGATAAAGAAAATTTGGTCCATATTCACTATGGAGTATTATGCCTCCATCAGAAAGAATGAATACCCAACTTTTGTAGCAACATGGATGGGACTGGAAGAGATTATGCTGCGTGAAATAAGTCAAGCAGAGAGAGTCAATTATCATATGGTTTCACTTATTTGTGGAGCATAACAAAAAGTATGGAGGTCATGGGGAGTTAGAGAGGAGAAGGGAGTCGGGGGATATTGGAAGGGGAGGTGAACCATGAGAAACTATGAACTCTGAAAAACAATCTGAGGGGTTTGAAGTGGCGGGGAGGTGGGAGATTGGGGTACCAGGTGGTGAGTATTATATAGGGCATGGATTGCATGGGGGCACTGGGTGTGGTGAAAAAATAGTGAATACTGTTATCTGAAAATAAATAAAATTTTTAAAAAACTAAATATTTTTGTAAACATAATTAAAAAAAGAAAACAAAGAAAAAAATATTTAAATAAATATATATATATATATATATATATATATATATATATTAGACTGGTGACTAGAACAGGGTCACCCACAGAATTTTGGGCATATTTTGGTCTCTTAGAAGAAATTACTTCCCAAAATTTTAAGGAATGAAAAACATATATAAGGGTAAAGACAATGAAGGGATGGAATATGCCTATAAAGAAGCAAACAAATTTTTTTTTTAATTTCTAAAAAAGGAGTTGATAAAGTAAGTTTGTTGGGAGAATAAATTAAAAGAAAGTGGAGAGAATATGCTCGGGCTGGAGACCTGAACAAGCCCGGTGTTAGATTTAGGGTATATTTTGATCTATTAGAAGAAGTACCCCAAAATTTTTAGAAGAAAAAACCCTATGTGTGTACAAAAAATAAAGTTAGATACAATGAAGGATAAAATATGACTATAATAATGAAGATCAAAAATTATTTTTTTTAAATGAAAGGCATTTTTAAGATAAACTAGTTAAAAAAAAGTCAAAAGAGGAAAGGGTAAAAATTAAAAAAAATTAGAAAAAGAGGAAAGAATAAAATTTTTAAAAAATTAATTAACTGCAAGACTAAAGAATCATGGGGAGAAAGCCATGAATTCCATGCTTTGCTTTCTCCCCCTCTGGAATTCAGCTGTTCTCCTTGGTAAGTGAACTTGGTCTTGGCTCAATTTCTTGTTGATCTTCTAGTGGAGGAGCCTGTTGTAGTGATTCTCAAGTGTCTTTGCCCGAGACGGAATTGCACTGCCCTTACCAGGGGCCAGGCTAAGTTATCTGCTCGGTTCGCTTTCGGGAGATTTTGTTCCCTGAATGCTTTCCATAGAGTTCCAGAGGATGGGAATGAAAATGGCGGCCTCCCAGTCTCCGGCCTGGAGGAGCCGAGAGCTTGGAGTCCCACTCAGTGTGCCCTCAGAGGAAAGCACTCAATCACTCCCATCTCCCTGGCTTCTAACCACTCTCGGAGCTCACCCAGCCTGTGACCAAGTTTCTGTCTCTGGCACACAGCTCTGCTTGCAGTCTCCAAACCCCGCAGATCCCTGAGCTCCCCCAAGGGGTGTCTCCCCGGATCTTGTGGGGACCTCACTCACAGAGCAGCAGCCTGTGCCACCGATTATGGTTCAAGGTAACCCTGAGTTGAGAGCTCACTCCTCAGCTCTGTCTCTGTAGCTGGCTTCCCCGCTCTAATACCTGCAAGCTCTGTGACACTGAGACACCCCCGATCCTTCTGTGATCCTGCAGGACCTGGGGCCGTGCTGACCTGTCGGCTTCACCCCGGTTAGCCTCTGGAGTGATGTCCCTCAGTGGAGCAGACTTTTAAAAGTCCTGATTTTGTGTTCCGTTGTTCCACCACTTGCCTCCTCCCCCTGTGGTCTATCTTCCCGTCACTTTGGATTCACTTCTCTGCTGGTCCTACCTTTCAGAAAGTGGTCGATTTTTTGTTTTTAGAGTTGTTGCTCTTCTCTTCTATCTCCTGTTGGGTTTGTAGGTGTTCGCAATGGTTTGATAAGATATCTATCTCTGATCTCCTGCGATGTGATGTTGTCTCAGCCTGCTACTTCTCCACCATCTTGACTCCTCCCCCATTTTATTTCTTTTTATTGTCTGATTATTGAGGCTAGGACTTCTAGTACTTTGTTGAACAGTAGTGGTGGACATCTATGCCATATTTCTTACCTTAAGGGAAAAGCTCTCAGTTTTTCCCCATTGAGAACCATATTCACTGTGGACTTTCTGTGGATGGCTTTTATGATAGCGAGGTATGCTCCCTCTATTCCCTACACTGTGGAGACTTTTAATCAAGAAAGGATGTTGTACTTTGTCAAATTCTTTGTCCACATCAATAGAGAGGATGATAGGGCTCTTGTCCTTTCTTTTATTTATGTAGTGTATCACATTGATTTGTGGATGTTGAACCAACCTTGTAGTCCAGGAATAAATCCCACTTTGCTGTGGTGAATAATTCTTTTAATGAACTGTTGATCCTATTGGCTAGTATTTTGGTAAGAATTTTTTTTTTTAAAGGATATTTGTCTGTAATTCTCCTTTTCGGTAGGATCTTTGTCTGGTTTTGGGATCAAGGTAATCCTGGCCTCATAAATGAATTTGGAAGTTTTCCTTCCATTTCTATTTTTTGAAGCAGCTTCATAAGAATGGGTATTAGTTCTTCTTTAAATGTTTTGTAGAACTCCCCTGGGAAGGCACCGGCCCTGGACTCTTATTTGTTACGAGATTTTTTTATTACTACTTCAATTTCCTTCCTGGTTATGGGTCTGTTCAGGTTTTCTATTTCTTCCTGTTTCAGTTTTGGTAGTTTATGCCTCTCTAGGCTAAGTAAGTGGCTCTGAATTGCTCTATGTAGGTTTTTGTTTCCTGAAGGCTTTCCATGCTGCTTTAGGGGATGAGAATGAAACTGATGGCCTCCCATTCTCCACCTCCAGAGCAAAAGCTTGGGACTGTATTCCTCAGTGCACGCTCAGAGAAAATCATTCAGTCAACACCTGTCTCCCTGGTCTCCATAAGCACTCTGTGCTTACCTCAGCCTGTGACCCAGCATTTCTATCTCAGCACACAACCCCATTTGGAGTCTCCAAACCCTGCATCTTCCTGAGGGATGTACCTGCTTCAGGTGGGGTGGGGGCTTGCTGATTGCAGCTTGCTTCTCTGCTCCAATACCAGGGAACTCTGCTGCACTTAGGCACCACCCCTTGACTTCCTGCTACCCTGGGGATCCTAAGACCAGACTGTCCCACCTAGGATTCTTCCCCACTTTTTCACCTGAGCATGATTCAGGCAAGAATGCCTGTCCTGGGAGCAGACTTCTAAAAGTTCTGATTTTGTGTTCCACTGCCATATCACTTTCCAGTAGCCAGGTTGCCACAGCTCCCTCTCCCCAAGGTCTGTCTTCCCATATATTGCCTCGGATTCACTTCTCCGTACCTCTTAACTTGAAGTGGTCACTTTTCTATTTGTAGAGTTGCAGCTTTTATTTTCTTAGATCTCCAATTGAGTTTGCTGGTGTTCAGAATGATTTGATAGCTGTCTAGCTGAATTCCTGCGATCAGATGAAACTGAGGTATCCTACTCCTCTACCATCTTGGATTTTCTCTCTACTTGATCAGATTAACTGACCTGGCTTTTTACCAGCTTCATTGATCTATGTGTCTATTTTTGTGCTAGTACCATAATGTTTTAATTACTGTAGCTTTGAGGTATATCTTCAAATCTGAGATTGTGGTACCTCCAGCTTACTTCTTCTTAGGGTGGCTTAGGCTATTCAAGGTATTTGTAAGGAACCACATACAAAATTTAGGATTATTCTACTTCTATGAAAAATGCTATTGGTATTTTAATAAGGATTGCACTGAATATGTAGATTGCTTTGGGTACTATGGACATTTTAATGATATTCTTCCAATCCATAAACATGCTAGATGTTTCTATTTTTTTCCTAGATGTTTGTTTTTTTCCTGTCATCTTCAATTTCTTTCATCAGTGTCTTACAGTTTTCATAGTATAGGTCTTCCACTTCTTTCATTAAATTTATTGCTAGGTAGTTTATTCTTTTTGGTACATACACAAATTTATTTACACAAATAAATGAAATGGGGTAATTCTCCATGTACTTTTTTAATTATTTTGGGGTTTTTTTGTTTTGTTTTGTTTTGTTTTTGTTTTTTAGTATCTTGGCTACTGTGAAGATATACTAAGTTATCTGTAAGATGCCTCCTAAGGCACTCACCCTTCAGGAAGAATACCATATTATCAAATTCAGTCAAATTGTAAGCTGACTTTTGTTCAGCATGACCCAAAACATATTTTGCTAAACACTCTTAGTTTCAGCTGTAAGATACTAATGTATTCAAAGGAAAATACATTTGCATTTTGATTTATTTGCATTTAATTCAAATAATAGTCATTTTGGCTGGATATGCTAGGGATTAAATATGCTCAGACCTTTTCACAGGCTGATAGTTTACTGTAAGAAGAGATCACATCAATAAATGAATGTTGGTCCCAAATGGAACAAGTGAGGTTGAAACTTGATCCAGGGAACCATCCCATTTGAGTGACCTAATGGTTTTTAGTGGGCTAGAGATAAACAGTTTCTGATGATTATCAAAACCCAATAAACTAGTGACTAAGAGTTCTGAACCTTTGTTCCCTGTTTTGTATGGGGACAGTGAATAACCTTTAATAAAGAATGCATTCCTTTCTGCCCGAGACAAAAGCAGAACTTCCCAATGAAAAACAGCATGTCTATCTAGGCCTTCTTCAAAATCCAACTCAGATCTCAAATCATTGCATTAGGAGCTGGAAATGACAGAATGCCATTGGCTATTGTTGCCATGGAAATCACTGATGACCTCCTAATGATTTGCAACAGGTTCATTTGTACTGCATTTACTGTGGTGTGTGTGTTTATCTAGGTCTATTTGTTTGCTTGTGGCTGAACTGTCACGTTTTAATCTGAATCCACTGAGTAAAGCCCCAATGCCTTGTACCTAATAAATGTTAAATGAAGATTTGTGGAATTGGATTAGATGCACTGGTTTGGAAAAAATCACAGGCATAGGGAGTTAGACAAATTTTTGCAGTTCTCAAAATGTAGTTCTTGAAATCCACGTTGCTGGCTAGTTTTCCTCTTGAACAGTTACAGCTGCTTGTTAGAGTAATCAGCAACTGTGTAAAGTTTGCAATTGTCCAACCCACTAAAGCCCCCTAGGTATCCTGGAGAGGGTAGCTATTTTAAAAACTACCCTTCCTTAGGATTTATTTTTAAGCTTTTCTTGATACCCATCCAGGTGAGGCAATAACCCCAACACTGTCTTAAGACTTTTTAATCCTGAGATTTCCCCAACTCAAAGCTAATATTATATCAGATTTTTCCTACATCTCTCATGAAAAAATAATGGCCCCCATGTTAATATATTGCTTATGGTTGTAGAATACCATGAGTCTTTACATGGAATCATTCTTTGAAAAAGAAATGAAAGAGAACACCCAAAGTTTGGGAGATAATTTAATCAAGCATTTATATTAAGTTCTGTGTTTGCAAAATAACTTTCCAGTTGCCTCTCTTTTACCCTTATAAGACTAGCCACTCCTTCCAATGCACATCTCAAATTTACTAAGAAAAATTCAGAGCAATGGGTAATTTCGTTTAGACATTGTCCCCAAACCCTGTTTTTCACTGGTAGAAGAGTAGATGCAGATTCAGCTGTACTTAACAACTGAAAAGTAGCTGTTCCAAAACCAGCAAGTCCTTTGTGAAATTATAGCAAGGCCAAGGGCTGTGAATCACCTCTTCTTCACTCAGGTCTCTGCTTCCTACAGATAGGATAGATGGAATGCCAGGGCTCATCAGTTTACCATGGGGTTTTATAAATAAGTTTTGTTATGTTCTGAGACAGTGGAGCATGGGGCTATTGCTGCAGACCAAGTGGGAGAACTGGACTGAATGCAAGGCCCTATTATTTTCTGATAGTCTGGCCTTGACTACATCAGTATGAAGATGCCTGCCTTCCTTGTCTCACAGGTGGTTGTATGAGATGAATAACATTTATCATTCTTTATAATGCAGCTTCTGGAGTGCTTTGGAAATGTGTTAACTCCATCCACTGAGCCTTGATGATCCTACACAAACTAGAAAGTGTTTGCATGTGTATTTTCCTTGAGTCTACATTGTCAGATGCATCTTCTTCAGACCCCTCAGTTTGAAAAATCTCTTAGAGTGTATCCCAGAATACTGGATAAGAAGAGAAAGAAAAAATAGGAAAGGAAGGGGACAATAGTATGTACTCTCCTCTACCCGTTCTCGTGTCCCATTCAGTACACTGATTTCATTCACCACTTCTTTTCTGCTTTGTTTCCAAAGATGAACCTCTCATAATAATGTGCATGAACAGTGGAATATAAATACTCATTTGAAAATAAATTCATGTGTAGTTGGCTGCAGCCATGTGACCAAGCCCTAGATCTCTCTTTGGCAGTGCCATCCATTTGTAGCCCCATTAATTCATGGTCCTTAATAATTTCTTCAGAGTAAATATCAAGTTTACCTTGTTTTATCTATGAATAAAGGACCCACAGAGGAAATGAATAGTTTAAGTAAGTTTTCTAAGAAAAGAAACATTAACCTGCTTGAAAGAAAGGATGGTTCTCAAATCCCTCCATTTGTTTGCATCTTATGTACTGATTATGTGGGATTCTAATCATTAAAGTAGTCCTTTGAGGATATCCACTTGGTAATATTTTATTAGCACTTAATTTGAGTTACTGTAATAAAATGTCACTCCTTTAAGATTCATTCATCATTCAGTATTGTTACCCATATCCTCCTTCCATCAGTATGAATTTGTTGTAAGGTATTATTATAATTAATTACATGCCCTTAAATTCCTTAGATACTATCTGGTACAGTTACATTATTTGAGCAAGATTTTTCTTCTCTTTTAATTTCAATTAGCTAATATGTACTATATTATTATTTCAGATGGAGAGTTTGGTAATTCATCACTTGCATGTAACACCTAATGCTCATCACATCATGTGCCTTCCTTAATTCCCATCATCCAGTTACCCTATCTCCCCACCCACCTTGCCTTCAGCAACCCTCCATTTCTTTCCATAGTTAAGAGTCTTTCATGGTTATTCTCCCTTTCTGATTTTTCCCCCAATCAGTTTTCCCTCTCTTTCTCTATGATCCTGTATTTTGTTTCTTTTTTTTTTTTAATTTTTTATTTTTTATAAACATATATTTTTATCCCCAGGGGTACAGGTCTGTGAATCACCAGGTTTACACACTTCACAGCACTCACCAAAGCACATACCCTCCGCAATGTCCATAATCCCACCCCCTTCTCCCAAACCCCCTCCCCCCAGCAACCCTCAGTTTGTTTTGTGAGATTAAGAGTCACTTATGGTTTGTGTCCCTCCCAATCCCATCTTGTTTCATTTATTCTTCTCCTACCCACTTAAGCCCCCATGTTGCATCACCACTTCCTCATATCAGGGAGATCATATGATAGTTGTCTTTCTCTGCTTGACTTATTTCGCTAAGCATGATACGCTCTAGTTCCATCCATGTTGTTGCAAATGGCAAGATTTCATTTCTTTTGATGGCTGCATATTATTCCATTATGTATATATACCACAACTTCTTGATCCATTCATCTGTTGATGGACATCTAGGTTCTTTCCATAGTTTGGCTATTGTGGACATTGCTGCTATAAACATTCGGGTGCATGTGCCCCTTTGGATCACTACATTTGTATCTTTAGGGTAAATACCCAATAGTGCAATTGCTGGGTCATAGGGCAGTTCTATTTTCAACATTTTGAGGAACCTCCATGCTGTTTTCCAGAGTGGCTGCACCAGCTTGCATTCTCACCAACAGTGTAGGAGGGTTCCCCTTTCTCCGCATCCTCGCCAGCATCTGTCATTTCCTGACTTGTTGATTTTAGCCATTCTGACTGGTGTGAGGTGATATCTCATTGTAGTTTTGATTTGTATTTCCCTGATGCCGAGTGATATGGAGCACTTTTTCATGTGTCTGTTGGCCATCTGGATGTCTTCTTTGCAGAAATGTCTGTTCATGTCCTCTGCCCATTTCTTGATTGGATTATTTGTTCTTTGGGTGTTGAGTTTGCTAAGTTCTTTATAGATTCTGGACACTAGTCCTTTATCTGATATGTCGTTTGCAAATATCTTCTCCCATTCTGTCAGTTGTCTTTTGATTTTGTTAACTGTTTCCTTTGCTGTGCAAAAGCTTTTGATCTTGATGAAATCCCAATAGTTCATTTTTTCCCTTGCTTCCCTTGCCTTTTGCGTTGTTCCTAGGAAGATGTTGCTGCGGCAGAGGTCGAAGAGGTTGCTGCCTGTGTTCTCCTCAAGGATTTTGATGGATTCCTTTCGCACATTGAGGTCCTTCATCCATTTTGAGTCTATTTTTGTGTGTGGTGTAAGGAAATGGTCCAATTTCATTTTCTGCATGTGGCTGTCCAATTTTCCCAGCACCATTTATTGAGGAGGCTGTCTTTTTTCCATTGGACATTCTTTCCTGCTTTGCCGAAGATTAGTTGACCATAGATTTGAGGGTCTATTTCTGGGCTCTCTATTCTGTTCCATTGATCTATGGGTCTGTTTTTGTGCCAGTACCATGCTGTCTTGATGATGACAGCTTTGTAATAGAGCTTGAAGTCCGGAATTGTGATGCCACCAACGTTGGCTTTCTTTTTCAATATCTCTTTGGCTATTCGAGGTCTTTTCTGGTTCCATATAAATTTTAGAATTATATGTTCCATCTCTTTGAACTTTGATAGGAATTGCATTAAATGTGTAGATTGCTTTAGGTAGCATAGACATTTTCACAATATTTATTCTTCCAATCCAGGAGCATGGAACATTTTTCCATTTCTTTGTGTCTTCCTCAATTTCTTTCATGAGTACTTTATAGTTTTCTGAGTATAGATTCTGTGCCTCTTTGGTTAGGTTTATTCCTAGGTATCTTATGGTTTTGGGTGCAATTGTAAATGGGATTGACTCCTTAATTTCTCTTTCTTCTGTCTTGCTGTTGGTGTCGAGAAATGCAACTGATTTTTGTGCATTGATTTTATATCCTGACACTTTACTGAATTCCTGTATAAGTTCTAGCAGTTTTGGAGTGGAGTCTTTTGGGTTTTCCACATATAGTATCATATCATCTGCGAAGAGTGATAATTTGACTTCTTCTTTGCCTATTTGGATGCCTTTAATTTCCTTTTGTTGTCTGATTGCTGAGGCTAGGACCTCTAGTACTATGTTGAATAGCAGTGGTGATAATGGACATCCCTGCCATGTTCCTGACCTTAGTGGAAAAGCTTTCAGTTGTTCTCCATTGAGAATGATATTTGCGGTGGGTTTTTCATAGATGGCTTTGATGATATTGAGGTATGTGCCCTCTATCCCTACACTTTGAAGAGTTTTGATCAGGAAGGGATGCTGTACTTTGTCAAATGCTTTTTCAGCATCTTTTGAGAGTATCATATGGTTCTTGTTCTTTCTTTTATTGATGTGTTGTATCACATTGACTGATTTGTGGATGTTGAACCAACCTTGCAGCCCTGGAATAAATCCCAGTTGGTTGTGGTGAATAATCTTTTTAATGTACTGTTGAATCCTATTGGCTAGTATTTTGTTGAGTATTTTCACATCTGTGTTCATCAAGGATATCGGTCTATAGCTCTCTTTTTTGATGGGATCCTTGTCTGGTTTTGGGATCAAGGTGATGCTGGCCTCATAAAATGAGTTTGGAAGTTTTCCTTCCATTTCTATTTTTTGAAACAGTTTCAGGAGAATAGGAATTAGTTCTTCTTTAAATGTTTGGTAGAATTCCCCCGGGAAGCCGTCTGGCCCTGGGCTTTTGTTTGTTTGGAGATTTTTAATGACTGTTTCAATCTCCTTACTGGTTATGGGTCTGTTCAGGCTTTCTATTTCTTCCTGGTTCAGTTGTGGTAGTTTATATGTTTCTAGGAATGCATCCATTTCTTCCCGATTGTCAAATTTATTGCCGTAGAGTTGCTCATAGTATGTTCTTATAATAGTTTGTATTTCTTTGGTGTTAGTTGTGATCTCTCCTCTTTCATTCATGATTTTATTTATTTGGGTCCTTTCTCTTTTCTTTTTGATAAGTCGGGCCAGGGGTTTATCAATTTTATTAATTCTTTCAAAGAACCAGCTCCTAGTTTCGTTGATTTGTTCTATTGTTTTTTTGATTTCTATTTCATTGATTTCTGCTCTGATCTTTATGATTTCTCTTCTCCTGCTGGGCTTAGGGTTTCTTTCTTGTTCTTTCTCCAGCTCCTTTAGGTGTAGGGTTAGGTTGTGTACCTGAGACCTTTCTTGTTTCTTGAGAAAGGCTTGTACCGCTATATATTTTCCTCTCAGGACTGCCTTTGTTGTGTCCCACAGATTTTGAACCATTGTATTTTCATTATCATTTGTTTCCATGATTTTTTTCAATTCCTCTTTAATTTCCCGGTTGACCCATTCATTCTTTAGAAGGATACTGTTTAGTCTCCATGTATTTGGGTTCTTTCCAAACTTCCTTTTGTGGTTGAGTTCTAGCTTTAGAGCATTGTGGTCTGAAAATATGCAGGGAATGATCCCAATCTTTTGATACCGGTTGAGTCCTGATTTAGGACTGAGGATGTGATCTATTCTGGAGAATGTTCCATGTGCACTAGAGAAGAATGTGTATTCTGTTGCTTTGGGATGAAATATTCTGAATATATCTGTGATGTCCATCTGGTCCAGTGTGTCGTTTAAGGCCTTTATTTCCTTGCTGATCTTTTGCTTGGATGACCTGTCCATTTCAGTGAGGGGAGTGTTAAAGTCCCCTACTATTATTGTATTATTGTTGATGTGTTTCTTTGATTTTGTTATTAATTGGTTTATATAGTTGGCTGCTCCCACGTTGGGGGCACAGATATTTAAAATTGTTAAATCTTCTTGTTGGACAGACCCGTTGAGTATGATATAGTGTCCTTCTTCATCTCTTATTATAGTCTTTGGCTTAAAATCTAATTGATCTGATATAAGGATTGCCACTCCTGCTTTCTTCTGATGTCCATTAGCATGGTAAATTCTTTTCCACCCCCTCACTTTAAATCTGGAGGTGTCTTCGGGCTTAAAATGAGTTTCTTGGAGGCAACATATAGATGGGTTTTGTTTTTTAATCCATTCTGATACCCTTTGCCTTTTGACAGGGGCATTTAGCCCATTTACATTCAGGGTAACCATTGAGAGATATGAATTTAGGGCCATTGTATTGCCTGTAACGTGACTATTACTGTATATGGTCTCTGTTCCTTTCTGATCTACCACTTGTAGGCTCTCTCTTTGCTTAGAGGACCCCTTTCAATATTTCCTGTAGAGCTGGTTTGGTATTTGCAAATTCTTTCAGTTTTTGTTTGTCCTGGAAGCTTTTAATCTCTCCTTCTATTTTCAATGATAGCCTCGCTGGATATAGTATTCTTGGCTGCATGTTTTTCTCGTTTAATGCTCTGAAAATATCATGCCAGCTCTTTCTGGCCTGCCAGGTCTCTGTGGATAAGTCAGCTGCCAATCTAATATTTTTACCATTGTATGTTACAGACTTCTTTTCCCGGGCTGCTTTCAGGATTTTCTCTTTGTCACTGAGACTTGTAAATTTTACTATTAGGTGACAGGGTGTGGGCCTATTCTTATTGATTTTGAGGGGCGTTCTCTGAACCTCCTGAATTTTGATGCTCATTCCCTTTGCCATATTGGGGAAATTCTCCCCAGTAATTCTCTCCAGTATACCTTCTGCTTTCCTCTCTCTTTCTTCTTCTTCTAGAATCCCAATTATTCTAATGTGTTTCGTCTTATGGTGTCACTTATCTCTCGAATTCTCCCCTCGTGGTCCAGTAGCTGTTTGTCCCTCTTTTGCTCAGCTTCTTTATTCTCTGTCATTTGGTCTTCTATATCACTAATTCTTTCTTCTGCCTCATTTATCCTAGCAGTGAGAGCCTCCATTTTTGATTGCTCCTCATTAATAGCTTTTTTGATTTCAACTTGGTTAGATTTTAGTTCTTTTATTTCTCCAGAAAGGGCTTTTATATCTCTCGAGAGGGTTTCTCTAATATCTTCCATGCCTTTTTCAAGCCCGGCTAGAACCTTGAGAATTGTCATTCTGAACTCTAGATCTGACATGTTACCGATGTCTGTATTGATTAGTTCCCTAGCCTTCGGTACTGCCTCTTGTTCTTTTTTTGTGTTGAATTTTTACGTCTTGTCATTTTGTCCAGATAAGAGTAAATGAAGGGGCAAGTAAAATACTAAAAGGGTGGCAACAACCCCAGGAAAATATGCTTTAACCAAATTAGAAGAGATCCAAAATCGTGAGTGGGTAGAAAGGGGATAAAAAGAGGTTCAAAAAGGAAGAAAGGAAAAAAAAGCAAAAAAAAAAAAAAAAGAAAAAAAAGAAAAGAATTTTTAAAAAAAGAAAACACCTAAGAAAAATGTAAAAAAGAAAAAATATATATATTAGATAAACTAGTAAAAAATCTTTAAAAAAGAAAAAGGTAAAAGTTAAAAAAAAAAATTTTACCCGAAGGCGAGAAAAAAAAAAAATGAAAAAGAAAAAATTAAATTAACTGCAAGACTAAAAAAAAATCACAGGAAAAAAGCCATGAGTTCCGTGCTTGGCTTTCTCCTCCTCTGGAATTCTGCTGCTCTCCTTGGTATTGAAACCGCACTCCTTGGTAGGTGAACTTAGTCTCGGCTGGATTTCTTGTTGATCTTCTGGGGGAGGGGCCTGTTGTAGTGATTCTCAAGTGTCTTTGCCCTAGGCGGAATTACACCACCCTTACCCGGGGCCAGGGTGAGTAATCTGCTCGGGTTTGCTTTCAGGAGCTTTTGTTCCCTGAGTGCTTTTTGTAGAATTCCGGAGGACGGGAATACAAATGGCGGCCTCCTGGTCTCCGGCCCGGAGGAGCCGAGAGCCCAGGGCCCCACTCCTCAGTGCGCCCTCAGAGAACAGCGCCCAGTTACTCCCGTCTGCCTGACCTCCGGCCGCGCTCCGAGCTCACCGAGCCTGCGACCAGTTCAAGGTAACACCGAGCTGTGAGCTTACTGTCGGCTCTGTCTCTGTAGCCGGCTTTTCCGTTCCAATACCCGCAAGCTCTGCGACACTCAGACACCCCCGATCCTTCTGTGACCCTGCAGGACCTGAGGCCACGCTGACCCCGCGTGGGCTTCGCCCCGGTTTAGCCTCTGGAGCGATGTCCCTCAGCGGAACAGACTTTTAAAAGTCCTGATTTTGTGCGCGGTTGCTCCGCTGCTTGCCGGGAGCCGGCCCCTCCCCCCGGGGTCTATCTTCCCGTCGCTTTGGATTCACTTCTCCGCCGGTCCTACCTTTCAGAAAGTGGTTGTTTTTCTGTTTTCAGAATTGCTGTTCTTCTCTTGATCTGCCGATGGATTTTCAGGTGTTTGCAATCTTTAGATAAGCTATCTGGCTGATCTCCGGCTAGCTGAAGCAGTCTCAGCTTGCTACTTCTCCGCCATCTTGACTCCTCCCTCCTCCTGTATTTTGTTTCTTATAGTCCTCATATTAGTAAAACCATATAATTGTCTTTCTCTGATTGACTGGTTGCGCTTAGCATAACACCCTCCAATTCCATCCTTGTCGATAAAAACGGTAAGATTCCATCTTTTCTGATGGCTGAGTAGCATTCCACTGTGTGTGTGTGTACATATATGTATGTATGTATATATGTATATGTATATACATACATGTATATGTGTGTGCATGTGTGTGTGTGAGTGTGCACGTGTGTGTGTGTGTGTGTGTGTGTGTGAGTGTGTGTATACACACCACATATTTTTTCCATTTATCTGTCAGTGGGCATATGGGCTCTTTTCATAGTTTGGCTATTGTGGACATTGCTGCTATAAACATGGGGATACATATGCCCCTTCAGATCACTACATTTGTCTCTTTGAGGTAAATACCCAGTAGTGCAATTGCTGGGTTGTAGGGTAGCTCTATTTTCAACTTTTTGAGGAACCTCCATACTGTTTTCCAGAGTGGCTGCACCAGCTTGCATTCCTACCAAGAGCATAAGAGGATTCCCCTTTCTCTGCATCCTCTCCAACATTTCTGGTGTCTTGTCTTGTTAATTTTAGCCATTCTGACTGGTATGAGATGGTATCTCCTTGTGGTTTTGACTTGTAGTTCCCTGATGCTGAGTGATATGGTTGTTTCCCTGATTTTTCATGTGTCTTTGGCCATTTGGATGTGTTTTTTGCAGAAATGTGTGTTTGTGTCTTTGGCCTATTTCTTGACTGGATTATTTGTTTTTTGGATTTTGAGTTAATTGATTTGTTAAGTTCTTTAGATCTTGGATACTAGCACCTTATCTGAAATGTCATTTGCTGATATCTTCTCCCATTCCTTACATTGCCTTTAGTTTTGTTGGCTGTTTTCTTTGGTGTGCAAAAAGGTTTTTACTTAGATGAAGTCCCAGTAGTTCATTTTTGCTTTTGTTTCCCTTGCCTTTGGAGATGTGTCTAGCAAGAAGTTGCTGCAACTGAGTTTGAAGAGGTTGTTGCCTGTGTTCTCCTCAAGAATATTGATGGATTTCTGTCTCACATTTAGGTCTTTCATCCATTTTGAGGCTATTTTTGTATATGGTATAAATAAGTGGTCCAGTTTCATCCTTTTGCAGATGGCTGTCCAATTTTCCCAACACCATTTGTTGAAAAGACTGTCTTTTTTTCTATTGGACATTCTTTCTTCCTTTGTCAAAGATTAGTTGACCCTAGAGTCGAGGGTCCATTTCCAGTCCCATACAAATTTTAGGATTATTTGTTCCATTTCTTTGAAAAAAGTTGATGGGATTTTGATAGGGTTTGAATTAAATATGTAGATTGCTCTAGGTAGCGTAGACATTTTCACAATTTTTGTTCTTCCAATCCATGAGCATGGAACAATTTTCCATTTTTTTGTGTGTGTCTTCCTCAGTTTGTTTAATGAGTATTCATTGTTTTCTGAGTATAGATTCTTTTCCGTTAGGTTTATTCTTAGGTATCTTATGATTTTGTGTGCAATTATAAATGGGATCAACTTAATTTCTCTTTCTTCTGTCTTGTTGGTGTATAGAAATGCAATCATGTGCATTGATTTTATATCTTGCCACCTTCCTGAATTCCTATATGCGTTCTAATAGTTTTAGGGTGGAGTGGTTTGGGTTTTCCACATAAAGTATCATATCATCTGCAAAGAGTGAGAGTTTTACTTCTTTGCTAATTTGAATGCCTTTTATTTCTTTTTGTTGTGTGATTTATGAGGCTAGGACTTTTAGTACTCTGTTGAACAGCAGTGGTGATAGTGGACATCCCTTGTGTGTTCCTGATCTTAGGGGAAGAGCTCTCAGTTTTTCCCCATTGGGAATGATATTTGCTATGGGTGTTTCATAGAGAACTTTTATGATATTGAGGTATGTACCCTCAATCCCTACACTGTGAAGAGTTTTAATCAAGAAAGCATGGTGTATTTTGTCAGATGCTTTCTCTGCATCAGTTGAGAGGATCATATGATTCTTGTTCTTTATTATATCACATCAATTGATTTGTGGATATTGAACCAACCTTGCAGCTCAGGAAAAAAATCCCACTTGGTTGTGGTGAATGATCCTGTTAATGTAATGTTGGATCAATTGACTTGTATTTTGGTGAGAAATTTAGCATCTATGTTCATCAGGGATATTGGTCTTAATTCTCCTTTTTGGTGGGGTCTTTGCTTTTTGTATCAAGGTAATTCTGACCTCATAGAATGAGTTTAGAAGTTTTCCTTCCATTTCTATTTTTTTGAACAGTTTCAGAAGAATAGGTATTAATTTTTCTTTAAATATTTAGAATTCTCCTGGGAAGCCATCTGGCCCTGGGCTCTTGTTTGTTGGGAGGTTTTTGATTACTGTTTCAATTTCCTTGCTGGCTATGGGTCTGTTCAGGTTTTCTATTTCTTCCTGGTTCAGTTTTGGTACTTTATACGTCTCTAGTAATGCATCTATTTCTTCCAGATTGTCTAATTTGCTGGCATATAGTTGCTCATAATATGTTGTTATAATTGTTTGTATTTCTTAGTGATAGGGTTTACATTAAATGTGTAGCTTGAGCAGGACTTTGAATTTTCCCTTGGTTTCTTAAGATAATAATGTATCGACACTTAAATGGCATCACTAAGGTTTAGATGCAGAGTGAGTTGCCTACAGGAAGCCAATTACGGAGGTAGGTAATTACTTATCTCCACTGTGACTAGAGTCCAGTTAACAAAAAGCCAACTTTTTCTCCTCAAAAATTGGATAGATTTTATAGTTGTATGAACAAATTTTTATTTATAAAATTACTGCACTGTTCTTGACCTACAGTGAACACTGAGTAAATAATGAAAGTGTAAGAATACGTATATCTTTGGGGTGTTTTTTTTTTTAATTTTCACATAGACTGTCAATATTAAGCAGACTGTTGTGGTTAGAGCACCGCAAGAGGATTGTATTGAATGCACAGCCTTTGATCATCTTATCCATCCATCTACCCATGTTTCAAATGTTTGGGGGGAACCTACCATGTAACCAGCCAGGGACAGAGAAAAGTCCCTGTCCCTATGCCTGTTCTATTTAGTGTATAAGCCACTTAACCTTTTAGTAGAGAGATTGATGAAGTCTTTTGCCTCTTGCTGTACTCAGAGTTGCTGTGTCCTTGGTCAAAATTGTATTCCAGATATTCCTTTTGTGGTTATTGCTTTGTGTTTAATTGGCCACTAGTTACAGAAAAGCAGGTTCTGTGGACATAACCAGTCCCTGCTTTATGTTCTTATCTCATGTTTTTCACTTTATGCTGTTACATGTAACATCTACGGACTCTCCAGCACTAGGGATTCATAGTTCTAAGTTGCTTTGTACTACAGGCAATAGCTAATATTTTTGAACATTTGCTGTATCTATGACAGACATTAGTCTATGAACATTTCATGTTTTCTCATTTAACCCTTATAGTATCCATGAAGTGCTATTGTTCCCATTTAACAGATAAGGAAACTAAGTCAAACAGGATTATACTTATATTATAATTTCACAAAGGCAAACACTTGGTCTTTTTTTTTTTTTTTAAAGATTTATTTATTTGACAGAGAGAAATCACAAGTAGACAGAGAGGCAGCCAGAGAGAGAGAGAGAGAGGGAAGCAAGCTCCCTGCTGAGCAGAGAGCCCGATGTGGGACTCGATCCCAGGACCCTGAGATCATGACCCGAGCCGAAGGCAGCGGCTTAATCCACTGAGCCACCCAGGCGCCCACTTGGTCTTTTTAATAGTAAGGTCATTTTGGCATCTCCCCCCCTTTTTTTCCCCAAATTGTTTCCATATGTTATCTCACTTGTTCTGACATCTGTCCCCACTTATTTACATGGGATAAGTGAGGTAAATGAGGGTGAGTCTCTGCTTTCCAGGAGAAAGACTGTATAGTAGTTCGACCCAGTGCTTCTAAATCCTGGTCCAACACCCTTCCTCCAGGATCACACTGTGTTCTTTCTGCTCATCTACCAGTAGATCTCTCCTGAAGATGTGGATCTCTAGTTTTTATGGGAGATTTAGAATCTTGGTGACTTTAAATAATTCCTGGAAGAGCATGTTTCATACCCACTCCTTTTAGTCTAGGATCTAGATTATTTCAAATAAGTACGAAGCACCATTTTTTCTGCTCCTTTGTTAGATAATATCTGGAATTTGCTCTTAGTAGGTCTGGAGTAAAAGGCCAGTTCTCTGACCAAAAAATCAGTACTAATTGGAAATAAATCAGAGTTTGCTATAGCTAAAAGGGAAAACGCCCACAAATTTAGTTGTCATTTTGATTCATTCTTTTATCCTTGATAGTTGATTTTCAGGGTCTCAAAGAGGCTCTGTCTATGAACTTGCCAGTAGAAGTATCTTGTTTTACATATGATGAAAATGGTGAGAGCACTTCTTTTGACAGGAAACTTCACTTCTTGTTACTGAAAGCTGTCACAACAGTTATTATGTCTGGCTTTCAGAGATTTCCTGGAGTTAGGAGAACAATAGACAGTTAAAATGGCAATATCAAGAGCATTCTAGGGTTTTATAATGAGTACCAAGGGAATTTTTTTTTCTCTTGAGTTTGTAAGAAAAAAGTAGGAATATTTAGGAGACTGAGTATAATGTGGAAATGAACTTTAATGGTTTATTTTTTTTAAATAGAGTGTTCTAACCATTGGAAGTTGAAAAAAATTAATTTTATAACACGGTTCCCATTTTCTTGTTACTGAGTTGGCAGTGACTAAGGGATATTTCTCTTCAGCTGTCCCTCTGGTTTTTAAGTAATCCCCCTCAAAAATCACATTTGTAGCTTTTTGTCTGTCTGTCTATCTATTTATAGGTGGAGAGGGACAAATGGAAATGGAAAGAGAGAATCTTAAGTAGGGTCCATGCCCAGCATGGAGTTTGATGCGGGACTCAATCTTACACCCTGAGATCATGACTTGAGCTGAAATCAAGAGTTGGATGTTTAACAACTGAGCCACCCAGGCACCCGCCTGCCCTGTCTCTTTGATTAAGCATCATTTAGAGTTTTTGGTCCTGTTTGTTGGTTCTTAATTTTTATATGTACAGGGCTTCTGAGGCTTACCATCTCTAATTTTGTAGTAGGAGTTATTTCTCTGCTTCCTGTAAACCCACCCGACATCCCTCAAAAAGAGACTTCCATGCATTAGGAAGAGCATTGGCTTATTTTATTGTGTAATGTGCATTTATGTGGTTTTATGATTGGAGACTAATATACCAATAATTTGACTCTTCGTATAGCTGAGGATGAGGAAGATTTGAGGTTCTCAAACATGAAATTTTCCCTGGAATTAGCCTAAAGAGAGCTCTTTAGGAGCTCTCTACTCTTGGCCTATTGCCAAGTCTGTGAACTTTTTTTTTAACTTTGGGTCAGGAGAGGGCTTCAGTTTGCCTAAGGGCTATGTGTGCTTCAGGCTACTGCCCCAGGAGGCTGACTTGGCAACTGCCCCTTCTGCAGCCAGCCAGCCCCCAAGTATGTTTTAATAAATAGAAAAAAGCTAAGTCCCTTTAGAAGGGCTGGAACAGACTAGTAGTTGCTAGGCAAGTGAAAGTAATTCAGTGTCCTTGCCAAACGTCTGCCATGGGAATAAGGAACTTTCAGGGAAGGGGGAATGAGATGGTGATGCATGTTGGTTGCCATAGGAATGTTTCCCTAATTGAAATAAGACCACAGAGCTGAGACCAAGACAGCCGCATGTATGGTTCTTTCTGCTTGGAAATGGAAGCCCAGAGTGGGCAGTGCAGCAGAGGTAAAGCATGGGAATGAAGGAGTAAATCCTAAGGTTTTTTAGGGGCTAGGGTGTGGGAAAGGTATAAGGAACAGTGCATCTTCTGAAGGAAGACAGGGCTCAAGCAAATCCCTAGATGCCCTATGAAATTAATGGTTTCTTAAGCTAAAATCAGGGGGAGAAGAAAGAATAGATTAACTCAGGAGGATTCTGTGATGAGCTCTTATGCTATTCTGAAGACCTGGGACTTACTGCAGAAATTACAATTCAATTAAATCAGGGAGAATTCCAGTTAGAATCTGGAATAAACCCAGGTTTAAATTAGATGGAGGTTTAAAATGGTGAAATTTAGGGGTGCCTGGGTGGCTCAGTGGATTGGGCCTCTGCCTTTAGCTCAAGTCATAGTCTCAGGGTCCTGGAATCAAGCCCCAGGTCGGGCTCTCTGCTCGGCAGGGAGCCTGCTTCCCCCTCACTCTCTGCCTGCCTCTCTGTGTACTTATGATCTATGTAAAAAAAAAAAAAATCTAAAATGGTGGAATTTAGTGGAAAAGATCATTTAAAGGTAGGTATTTTAAATTTATGTAAATATACTAAACTGTCTTTATTTTAATTTATAAAAAAAGGTAGTGATTAAGGATTTGTTAATGAATTGTGCTGATCAAGTTTTATTTTTATAGGGAAAAGAAGCACAGTTAACCAAATTGTGTGGTTCAGCATAAAACCTTAAGAGACCCTCTGAGGTGGACTTACTGCCCTATTAGTAAGCACCTTTCACATATGATAGCAGCTTCCAGAATGACAGCTCAGGGTCCAAGCAGAAATAAGCAGCTTTTAGCAAATATTAAACCTTGATGTGCTGCTGAACTTCTCTGTGATTAATCGATTATCCAGTTCTTAAAATGGAGGTGATAGCTGACATCTGTCTCTAGGAATGGTGTGAGCATGGAATACTGCTCCTTTCGTTGAATATAATTTCTAGGGTTGGTATAACATCCCAAGGTGCCTCTGATGATAATGACAGCCTTAGTCTGTCAGTAGTGGCTTAGGGCAAAGAGTGTTTATCTTTTAGGCTATGATCTTCAAAGGAACTTTCTTTAACTGATAAAGGTTTACTTGTACATATGAAGGATATGTATTTATTATCATTTGCCATATATTTGGTTCAAGTTCAGTTGCTATTTAAAACAGCTTCTTCCTTAGACTGTATGTGTGTGTGTGTGTGTGTGTGTGTGTGTGTGTGTGTGTGTGTATGGCTTGTATGTAACTATTTCCTTTTTATGTGGTTACTTTTTGGGCCATATAAAAGAAGACTAGCAGAATGTGATATTTATTCTCAAATATTTGACTTTTTCTAATGCAGAAATAGAAAGAATGCCATGGGACCTGGATTTTAGTAGTCACTGTGTTCTGTATCATGGCTCGTTCCCCAGTTCAGTTTGTTGAGTCTGGAACTTCAGTGTTAATTTTATTTGATAATTGATCAGATGCTGGTTGATTGACACAAATTATCTGAGACAAATTTGTAAACCAAATGCTAATTTTAATTTATTGGGAGAGTATAATTAGAAAAACTGTCTTTGGGTTCTTCAGATGGTATAACCTGTCCCTAGTATGATTTTGACAAGCCAAAATATAAACTGGCTATAATGTTCTTTAAACAAACAAACAAAACCTATAATCTAGATTCTCTAGAATCTAGAGCAGTGCTATTGCATAATAGTACAATGTGAACCTCAAATGTGAGGCTTATATGTCATTTTAAATTTCCTGGTAGCCACTTAAATTAGTAAAAGGAAATAGGTGAAATTAATTTTTAATATATTTAACCTAATATATATAAAATTTTTCATTTTAACAGTAATTTATATGTGATATAGTATGCATGTTTTTCATATTACATCTTGAATTCTGCACATTTTACACTTAGAACACATACCAATTTGACTCTAAATTTTTACAAAAAATACCTGTATTTATATTAAAATTTACAGTTGAAAAAGTAGATTCATATAATCAAGTTACTCCAAACATTCATATCGCTTTTCAATAACTGAGTCAGTGTCTATATCTAAATTTAATTAAAGTTAAGTAAAATTTAAAATAAATGGAATTCAGTTTCTCAGTGACTCTAGACACATTTCAAGTACTCAGTGATACATATAGCTAGTAGTTGCTACCATATTGGGCAACATATAGAGGGCTGCTCTTATCTAGCTGCTTTTCCTCCCACATAGCTCAGATTTGAAGACCTCTCTGAGAATTCTAATGAGAGGAAAAAAAAATCTAATATACTTTATAAGTATAGGACTACAGACAGAGTTTATGCTTTTCAAAAGAAATTTCAGTTTAAGCTGTATTAGAACCTGTCTGGCAAGGAGTAATCTATCTGGTGGACCATACTATCTTTACTTTGCTTCCAAACACACCCTCATTGTCTTTCAAACAGACAAAAACATGCCATCATTGGCAGTTTGCCTCAGATTCCTCTGGTCCTCAACTCCATGATAGTTCATTTTCATTTCATCAGTGCATTTCCTGGTTATAGGCACCCCCTTTATCTTTCTCATTGTTTGAGTGTTCACATTTGGCTCTAATTCCTAGTTGACCTTACTGAAGGATTCAAATTTTCAAATTACAAGTTAGTTAAGGTCATCTGTACTGAGGTAAATGTGATTGGTTTATGTTAATTTGAATAAGAAAATTTTCCTCCTTTGCTTCTTGCTCCAGATTTCCAGAGTGGCTTGGCCAAGAAATCTCACTCTCCCCTTACCCATGGGAGTATCTGTCTTTGGAAAAATCAGGGTTCTTTGATACAGTAGTCAGACCTGTTAACCTTAAACCTCTCTTTTTTTTTTTTTCTTACTCTTTTTTTTTAAGACTTTAACTCTTTTTTAACTCTTTTATTTATTTATTTGAGAGAGAGACAATAAGAGAGAGCATGACAGAGAAGGTAGGAGGGAGAAGCAGCTGGGGGCCCAATACAGGGCTGAATCCCAGTACTCTGGGATCACAATCTGAGCCAAAGGCAGTTGCTTAACCAACTGAGCCACCCAGGCACCCAAGAACCTCTCTTTCCTTAGATAAGAGGAATTAAGAAATTAGTAAGTAGATAGGTAATTACTTGGAAGGTAAGAACCCCCCTTCAACTTCCTGGAATTTTTGCCCTGCATCTTGATTGGGTCTGAAAACTTATCTGGCATGTAGTATAATAGTGACTCCACCACTGGGATGAACACAGAACTTCATCAGTTCCTGTTGACTACCTGCCACTTTCAAGGGACATCACCAATGACAGTATTGAATTTTGTCCTCTGTGTTCTGGAATATATAGAGTGCAAAGCACCTACAGTCTTCCAGGTCTAGAGAATGGTGTATTATCCAAGACAGTAACAAGTACTCTCTTGGCAAGAAAGCTAGGTTGGAAGTTAGGAACTTTTTGAACTGTTGAGACATTTTAACCCAATCTGAATAGGAATGCATATTATGTTCTTCCTCATCACTATCAGCATCAAATCATTTTAAATAGGACTTTGTGGAATGAGTATTGGGGGATAGCTAGAAATCCTTGGCTGCCACTACCTAGTCTATCAGCTATTAGGGGTGTGACATCAGGAAAGCCATTGACTTCTTGCTCTAGGCAACACTTTTCACCTGTCATGTGAGAGTATTACACCAAATGGTCTTGAGGTCCCTTTCAGCCGTCACATATTTTGATCATCTAGTCTAATCCCATAGCTTCTTCCATGAGGAATGAAGGCCTGCAGAGTCTCTTCCGAGATCACATAGCAAGTGTGAAGCAGGTCTCCAGTGATCACAGTCATGTGCTTTGCCTGCCCCAGTGAGCTGCATCATGCACTTAGATGCTGAGGTTGAATTAAGTGAAGATATCCTGAAGGATGGCTGGTTCTGTATTTTCCCGTAACAATATTGATTTTTGTCTGCTTATTTTTTTTTTATTTTTTATTTTTTTTATAAACATGTATTTTTATCCCCAGGGGTACAGGTCTGTGAATCAGCACTCACCAAAGCACATACCCTCCCCAATGTCCATAATCCATACCACCCTGAACGCGCCCGATCTCGTTTGTCTGCTTATTTTGAGATTACTGGCTAAAACCTCTAAAACCCCTGGGTTACCTGTTGCTTTACCTCCTTCATATAACAAGTCAGTAATTCAGCTCAGATATCTGTGTGGCATAAAGTCCCACAGTGACCTCTAAATGAAAAAAAAATGTGTGTTTATAAGCACTTAAGCACATGTGTGTGTACAGACACAGGCACACATTCTTTACTGCTGAAAATGCTTGATAACAAAGGGAAAAGGAGTAGCTGACGTGCAGATTTGAATTTGCATAAATATTTGCCAAACAGCAACTACAACAAAGAAAAGCAGAACAGAGGGTGTAGTGCTCTGCTTTTGTTGAAGTTCCCAGTATGGGCTGGAGGCTCACTTCCAAGTGTGGGAGGAATACTTACAGATAAGAAGTTAAGCCTGACTTTCTCTGGAGGGCTTCTTTTAACTGGGCAAAACCAGTGACCTGCAAACTCAGTTAGCCTGTCATTAAATAAAAAAACAAGAAGTGTCAAGAAAAAGAAACTTATTGATTGCCTATTATGTACCAAGCATGCTAAGTATTTTATATATATTGACTCATTTAATTCTGTGACCATCCTGCAGGATAGATAGGTATTATTTTCATTTTCCAAATCAATAAAAGAACTCAGTAAAGTTGTGTAGCTTGCCTAGGGTCACATAATAAATGAGCAGGGATTTTCTTTGGCTCTAAAATCTGATTACACTAACGTCCAATAGCAGATGACAATCTGTAGACCTTAGTAATTTCATTTTGGTTCCACTGACTTTGAGGAGCAAAGTCCTGATATCACACTAAGATGCCAACATAAAAAGACCAAAGTAAAAGATACCATAATGGGAAAAATTTCATTTATAGACAGCGGTTGTTAACATGCATCTCAGAGATTCTTTGAAGTATTTAAAAACAAAAATATTAAAGGATTTTTTTCAAATAATAGGTATATAAACAAACCTAATCAACATCAATGATCAGGAGCAGGTATAATGAATCCTAAATCAAGTTTAATCAAATAGATTTCTATAATTTTGGTTTTTAGAAACCATGCTGTTTGGGTTGTTGGTTCTCAGTCATTTATCCTTTGGATACATGGGAGGATGACATTTACATTCAATATCTTTTTTGTACATATGACAACTGTTCAAGTTATCTAATGCTGCAGCACAACAAACTTAATGCTCTAAAGCAACAACTATATTTTGCTCACAAATCTGCAATTTGGGCAGGACTCAGCAGGGACATTCAACCATCAGCTGGGTTGACTTGGAGGCTGGGGGTTATAATCATCTGAAGCTCACTCCCTCACCATCTGGAGGGCTGGGAAAGACTAAAACACCCGCACTGTTCCGGCATCTCTGTTTCTTTGTGGTCTCTCCGGCATGACTGCTTCAGGGTAACCAGACTTTTTCCATGCCAGCTCGGTCAGTATTCTCAAAGCACATGACCCAAGAAAGAGAATGTCAGGTGGGAACCTTATCTTTTATGACCCACACTAGGAAATCTACATATGCTTACCCCAATCACGGAAGCAGTTACAAAGTCCACTCAGTTTCAGTGGGAATGGAAATAGATTCCATCTCTTGATAAAGAAGTGGAAAGCTTCTGAAAGACCACATGGGACTGGAGATACTGTATTGGCCGGTTTTGGAAAATAGTCTGTTACACAGATAAGCTAGGCTACCGGTTCAATGCTGGTTCCCAAGCCACATGTATTTCTGATCATTTATCTCTCGCCCAAGGAAGCATATTGGCATGCAAATAAAATATTTCCCTATAATTAAACCCACCAAAAGTTTAAAAAAAGTGTATCATCTTTAAGTTTTTGGCACCCTACCTACCATTAGAAACATAAAACACTAGTGGATTAGGCTAATGAAGTAGATAGTTGAGACTTTCCCTAAATTTTTCATCATTGTTAAGCCAGTATTTGTTAAATGTTCCGAATGGTCCTATTTCTCCTTTTCTATTTTGGGTGCAGAGGTAAACAACTGAATATTTATGTAAACAGCTTTGCATAGAAACCTTTCCTTTTAAAACTAAAAAAATGAGAACAATTGCACTTAAAATTGAATGTTTCCTGAAGGAGTTTGTGTTAGCATTTTATCGCAGCTGCTGCCTCTTTTGGAGATGAAATGATAATTCAAGACACATTTTCAAAGTTCACAAAATTAGTATCTTCTCCCAAGCTCTTCTTGTAAATTATGGGAATCCTATGACATGACAGACAACAGACTTTTTGCATTAATTGGGCTATTTGTTCTAGACCTTTTTTAAAACTATAAAATAATTCATGTAAGAGAGAATATAAAATTTTGGGTACAGTTTAAAGAATTAAAAACTTAAATACTCATGTGCTTATCATCCAAGTTAAAAAGTAAGCTATCACCTTCCCTACCCTGTAGAGGACAAACCTGACCTGACTTTTGTGTTAATTGTCACTTTTCTTTCTTTTGTTATCTTACCCATCTATCCAGTCAAATCCTTCAGTTGTTTAGATCCACATCTTTTCATTTCCATTAAAAATATTTCCTATAAAGAGCTTGCACATTTTTTGTTAAGTTTATTCCTGGGTACTTTTTTATTTTTGTTGCTGTTAGTGATATTCTGATTATTGCTGTATATACACATGTAGTTGATTTCTATATACTGGTTTTGTAAAAATCAAATATGCTAAATCTTACTAGTTAAAATAATTTGTCTTTTGTTTCTTTTGGGATTCAACATAAGCATATTCTCTATAATGACAATAGTTTTGTAACTTCCCTTCTAATTTTTTTTTAAAGATTTATTTATTTATTTGACAGACAGAGATCACAAGTAGGCAGAGAGGCAGACAGAGAGAGAGGAGGAAGCAGGCTCCCTGCTGAGCCCAATGTGGGGCTCGATCCCAGGACCCTGGGATCATGACCCGAGCCGAAAGCAGAGGCTTTAACCCACTGAGCCACCCAGGCGCCCCCCTTCTAATTTTTATATATTTTCTTTTTCTTATATTTTTGACCTGGTCAGGTCTGCGAGAGCAATGTTAAATAGATATGGTTAATAGCTGGAACCCCGGTTTTTCCGATTTTAAAAGAATTTTCTCTTTTTTAAATTTTCATTATCAAGTATATAATATTTATTGTAGGTTTTCTTTTGTTTTTTATTTTGGTAGATATCCCTTATCGGTCAAGTGTGGGTATTTTCCCGTATTCTTAGTTTGTTGAATTCTATAAATATTCTTCTGTGGCTAGTGATTTGGTCACATGATTTTTTCCCTTTACTTTGTTTTTAGGATGAGTTACATTAACTGTTTTCTAATAATAAATCAGGGTTGCATCTCTTTGATAAATCCAATTATGTTTACAAGTAATTTGTTTAGAATTCTTCACCTATATGAAATTGATCTATAATGCTCATTTTCATTCTATTTCTTTCTCAATTTGGCAAGAGTTATGTTGAAAGAGTCGGAAGATTGGAATAGAAAGACTGAAATTTCTGTTCCATGAATGTCTCATAGAACTTGGCTTAACCTAGGGCTCTCTGCTCAGAGGGGAGCCTGCCCTCCCACCCCTCCACCCACCCCCCCACCTCTCTGCCTACTTGTGATCTCTCTCTGTCAAATAAATAAATAAAATCTTAAAAAAAAAAAAAAAAAAAAAAAAAAGAACTTGGCTTAACCTAACAAAGAACCTGTCTGAGCCCAGTGATTTCTTTGTTGGAAGATTTATTCAAAAGTTATAACACTATTCAAGTTTTCTACTTAAGTCATATTTGTTAAATTGTAGCTGTATTTTTCTAGATGTTTATCCTTTTCACGGGTTTTCAAATTTATTGGGCTAAAGGTGTTGAAAATAAAGTTGTTGAAAATATTTTCATTTATTACTTGTAGCATTTATAGTTCTATTTTTCTTTTTCAGCCCTATGATTATATGCATTCCTTCAGCGTTTCCCCCCCTTGATTATCATACTAAAAGCTTGTCTGTTTCCTTAGTTTTTACCAAGACACCAAAATTTCTATTTTACCAAGATCCAATAATTTCTATTATGTATTTTTTTTGTCTTTTTCATTAATTACTTAATCTTATTTTCTTATTTACCCTCTTAAATTTGGAAGACTATCCCATTAATCTGGAATTTTTTTTCTTGTCTAATATAAACATACCAGGTTATAAACTTCCATTTATATTTTGGCTCCATTCCTCAAATTTTGATATGACAGTTTATTTTTCAGTTTTAAGGATTTTCAGTTTCCACTTTTTTTTTTTTTTAAGAGACAGAGAGAGAAAATCTTAAGCAGGCTCTATGCCCAGCATGTTGACTACACAACCTTGAATTCATGATCTGAGCTGAAATCAAAAGTCAGACACTTAATCAACTGAGCCACCCAGGTGCCCCTCCAGTTTCCATTTCTATTTCTTCTCTGGTTGTAAGTTGTTTTAAAATGTGTTTTTCTTTAAACTTCTTATATGAGAGTTTTCTAGTTATCTTTAAAAGATTTATTTCTAATACCAAACTGTATTACAGTAACAGAATGTTTTGAAATTTATTGATGCTATCATAGCTTAGCTTTCAGAATTGTATAATATATCACTAGTTGTTGCATTTAATATTCTACATGTGGTCTATATTGTTAAAAAGCTTATTAGTTAAGCTGTTTAAAACTTCCATCCTTACTAATATTTTATTTGCTGAAGCTGTCAGTTACTAGGAGAATTGTATTTCAGTTTCTCCCTTTGGTGATGGATTTGTCCATATCTTCTCACTACCATGTCAATCTTTACTTTGCAAATTTTGGGACAGTATTAATAGGTACATACAGATGTATAATTCTTTTGCATGTGTCTTGTTCCATGTTTTAGGCATTTTTTTGGCATATCTTTTAAAAGCAGACTGTAGCTAGATTTTTGTTCAGTCTAAAAATATTTACCTTTAATTGAAAAGTGGGGTCCATTAGCATTTTTGGCATTAATGATAAATTTATACTTCTTTCACTGTTTTATGTATTTTTATGAATGTATTCCATTTCTCCTCTTGCCCTTCTTGCCATCTTTTGAACTGATTTTTTTTGTATTCATTTTTCTCCCTACTTCTTTGGAGATTGTATGCTTTATGTCTACTCCCTTAATAGTTGTTCTTGCTAGTTTAATGGGCATACTTTAAAAATTTCTATTTAGTATGTTACCACTAATGCTCCAAAACTCAAAGGCCTATCTCTCCTCAAGTTCTCTATTTCCCCCCACAGATTACACATTTTTCTAACAGTTTTAAATGTTTACTTGGTTTTACCTATCTCTTTTTAAAATTTTATTTTTTTCAGTGTGCTTTACCTATCTCTTTACCAATGTTTTTCCTCATTTTTACTTTCTTCCCTCTTTTTGAAATGTTTCCTCTAGAATTTATTGAGTGAATCTCTTTTTTTTAAAGATTTTATTTATTTCTTTATGAGAGACAGAGAGTGAGAATGAGAGGCAGAGGAAAAGCAGGCTCCCGCTGAGCAGGAAACCTGATGTGGGACTCCATTGATCCCAAGATCCCAGGATCACAGCCTGAGGTGAAGGCAGATGCTTAACTGACTGAACCACCCAGGCACCCCAGAGTCTTTTTTTTTTTTTTAATATAATTTTTTATTTTTTATAAACATATATTTTTATCCCCAGGGGTACAGGTCTGTGAATCACCAGGTTTACACACTTCACAGCACTCACCAAAACACATACCCTCCCCAATGTCCATAATACCACCCCCTTCTCCCAAACCCCCTCCCCCCAGCAACCCTCAGTTTGTTTTGTGAGATTAAGAGTCACTTATGGTTTGTCTCCCTCCCAATCCCATCTTGTTTCATTTATTCTTCTCGTACCCACTTAAGCCCCCATGTTGCATCACCACTTCCTCATATCAGGGAGATCATATGATAGTTGTCTTTCTCCGCTTGACTTATTTCGCTAAGCATGATACGCTCTAGTTCCATCCATGTTGTCGCAAATGGCAAGATTTCATTTCTTTTGATGGCTGCATAGTATTCCATTGTGTATATATACCACAACTTCTTGATCCATTCATCTGTTGATGGACATCTAGGTTCTTTCCATAGTTTGGCTATTGTGGACATTGCTGCTATAAACATTCGGATGCACGTGCCCCTTTGGATCACTACGTTTGTATCTTTAGGGTAAATACCCAATAGTGCAATTGCTGGGTCATAGGGCAGTTCTATTTTCAACATTTTGAGGAACCTCCATGCTGTTTTCCAGAGAGGTTGCACCAGCTTGCATTCCCACCAACAGTGTAGGAGGGTTCCCCTTTCTCCGCATCCTCGCTAGCATCTGTCATTTCCTGACTTGTTGATTTTAGCCATTCTGACTGGTGTGAGGTGATATCGCATTGTAGTTTTGATTTGTATTTCCCTGATGCCGAGTGATATGGAGCACTTTTTCATGTGTCTGTTGGCCATCTGGATGTCTTCTTTGCAGAAATGTCTGTTCATGTCCTCTGCCCATTTCTTGATTGGATTATTTGTTCTTTGGGTGTTGAGTTTGCTAAGTTCTTTATAGATTCTGGACACTAGTCCTTTATCTGATATGTCGTTTGCAAATATCTTCTCCCATTCTGTCAGTTGTCTTTTGATTTTGTTAACTGTTTCCTTTGCTGTGCAAAAGCTTTTGATCTTGATGAAATCCCAATAGTTCATTTTTGCCCTTGCTTCCCTTGCCTTTTGCATTGTTCCTAGGAAGATGTTGCTGCGGCTGAGGTCGAAGAGGTTGCTGCCTGTGTTCTCCTCAAGGATTTTGATGGATTCCTTTCTCACATTGAGGTCCTTCATCCATTTTGAGTCTATTTTCGTGTGTGGTGTAAGGAAATGGTCCAATTTCATTTTTCTGCATGTGGCTGTCCAATTTTCCCAGCACCATTTATTGAAGAGGCTGTCTTTTTTCCATTGGACATTCTTTCCTGCTTTGTCGAAGATTAGTTGACCATAGATTTGAGGGTCTATTTCTGGGCTCTCTATTCTGTTCCATTGATCTATGGGTCTGTTTTTGTGCCAGTACCATGCTGTCTTGATGATGACAGCTTTGTAATAGAGCTTGAAGTCCGGGATTGTGATGCCACCAACGTTGGCTTTCTTTTTCAATATCCCTTTAGCTATTCGAGGTCTTTTCTGGTTCCATATAAATTTTAGAATTATTTGTTCCATTTCTTTGAAAAAGATGGATGGTACTTTGATAGGAATTGCATTAAATGTGTAGATTGCTTTAGGTAACATAGACATTTTCACAATATTTATTCTTCCAATCCAGGAGCATGGAACATTTTTCCATTTCTTTGTGTCTTCCTCAATTTCTTTCATGAGTACTTTATAGTTTTCTGAGTATAGATTCTGTGTCTCTTTGGTTAGGTTTATTCCTAGGTATCTTATGGTTTTGGGTGCAATTGTAAATGGGATTGACTCCTTAATTTCCCTTTCTTCTGTCTTGCTGTTGGTGTAGAGAAATGCAACTGATTTCTGTGCATTGATTTTACACCCCAGAGTCTTTTTTAAATAGCAAATGCTATGTTACAGAGATATGTAAGATATACTTCCATAAAATATGTAATTCCAATATATACTTAGGTACTAAAGTAGAGATCAGGACAAAGTGTTGAGAGCACAGAGAGGGAAAGCTAAGGGTAGCGAGTGGAGAAGGGCATCTCGGAATAACAACAAGAATATGAGAAGCAAAGTCATAGAAGGCTATGGTGTGTTCTTGGAACATTCATCAGCTCAGTGGGCTGGAACTTTGGGCGGGTGTTGGAGCCAGATGGAGCTAGAGAGGTTAGTAAGCTAGCTGGTGGGTTGTGAAGAGCCTTAAATGCCAAACTAAAGGCAACAGAAAATTGGGGGAGGTTTAAAGCAGTGGAACATCATGATTAAATGCATTACTTAGGACTGTGCATTAAATGCATTACTTAGGATATGTGTGACTATATGGAGGACAATGAGTTGTAATGGTCACCTGAGAGGAGGTTGAGTAACTAAACCAAGGGAAAGCAAAGATAATGAAAAGATGAAATTTTAAAAGACGTTGATAGGTAACATCTTAATAACATATTTAAAGCAGAGAGGGTCAGACGATGTATTCCAAAGACTCTGATCTAGAGGACTGGCAAGATTGAGGTGGTGTGCATGTTTGGAAGTGGGGGAAGTTGCCATTGGAAGAGAGAATGATTTTTAATTGGTAATATAAACCATTTGATACGTTTTTAGAACAAATGATGGGTTGGTTGTTGAAGAATCAATAGCTAAGGTATTTGGGATGTCTCTAGGCTGAGAATTCAGCAACATTTTTGATTATATCTTCTTCTAGTGGTTACTGTTTTTCCTCCTTTTGCTGAATTACAATATAGATTTGTGCTTCAGGAAGCAAGTTTGAAAAATTACTTTTACTGGGCAGTGATTGCTCTTTGCTGGTGGGATCTTTTATATGAAGTCTGTTTTAATTTTACCTCTGTTCACAGGCTGGCAGATGTGACCCAGAGTATCTAAGAGCATCTGGTAGAACAGGAGAAAAAGGAGAAAAGGAAGACAGAGGCAGAGCAAGGGAAGAGGGGAGGAAAAAAATTTTCCATTTAAAGTATTGGCAAGGCTTATCCTTCCTACCTATGGTGTGAGTTGTTCTTTGTTTGTCTATTTGTTTCACATATCATTCTTTTTTCTTTCCCAGTTTTATTGTTATAGTTGACATACATTATAGTTTGAGGCATACAACATCATCATTTGATTTATATATATTGTGCAGTGATTACAAGAGGTCAGCTAACATCCATCTTCCTATATAGATACAAAAAAGAAAATAAGAAAGGAAAAAAATTCTCCTTGTGCTCAGAACTCTTGGGTTCTAACAACTTTCCTACACATCATAACAGCAGTTTTATCTGTAGTCATCAAGTTGTGCATGACATCCCTGGTATCTATTTCTCTTATAACTGGAAGTTTGTACCTTTTGATCACCTTCCTCCAATCCCCCCTCTCCCCAGTCTCTGCCTCTGGTAAGCACAAGTCTGATTTCTTTCTATAGGAGAGTTTTGGAGGAAGTTTTTTAGATTCCACATATAAGCAAAATCATACAGTTTATCTTTCTCCATTTGACCTAATTCATTTAGAAAATGCCTTCAAGATTCATCCATGTTGTTGCAAATGGTAGGTTTTCCTCATTTCTTGTGATTAATAATATTCCATTGTATGTATATATATTTGACCTTTGAACAACATGAGGGTGAAGGATACCAGTCCTCTACATAGCTGAAAAATCCACGTATAACTTCTGACTCTCCAAAAACTTTACTAACAGTCTACTATTGTCTTGAAACTTTACCAATAATATAGTCAATTAACACTTTTTTTGTGTTATATGTATCGTATACTATGTTCTTAAACTAGAGAAAAGAAAATGTCATTAAGAAAATCACAAGATAGAATCAATTTACAGTACTATACAGTAAAAAATCCATGATATGTGGACCCACACAATTCAAAACTGGTTTGTCAATGGCCATATGTGCCAAACTTCTTTATTCATTCATCCATCACTGGGCACTTAGGTTTTTTATGTCTTGGCTATTATAAATAATGCTGCTGTGAACATAAGTGTGCAGATATCTCCTTTTCAATTAACATATAATATTATTGGTTTCAGGGGTACCAGTCTGTGATTCATCAGTCTTACCGAATTCATAGCACTCACCATAGCACATAGCCTCCTCTGTGTCCATCACATAGCCACCCCATTTCTCCCACTCTCCTCCCCTCCAGCAACCCTCAGTTTGTTTCCTGAGATTAAGAGTTATTTAATTTCCTTTGGATTTTTACCCAGAAGTGATACTGTTGGCTCAAATGGTACTTCTACTTTTTATTTTTTTAAGATCCTCCATACTGTTTTCCATAGTGGCTGTACCATTGTACAGTTCCACCAACAGAGCACAAGGGTACCCTTTTCTCCACATCCATGCCATTGTTTATTACTTGTCTTTTTAATGATGGCCATTTTAATGGGCATAAAGTGGTATCTTGTTTTAATTTGAATTTCCCTAATGACTGGCGATGTTGAATATCCATTGAGGTGTCTGTTGACCTTTTGTATATCTTCTACAGCAAAATAGCTATTCAAGTTCTGTGCCTATTTTTTAATTGGGTTATTTGTATTTTTGCTTTTGGGTTTAATGACTCCTTTATGTTTTACATGTTAACCCCTTATCAGCTACATGGTTTGCAAATATTTCTTCTCATTCTCTAAGTTGTCTTTTCACTTTGTTGATGGCTTCTTTTGCTCTGCAAAATCCGTTTAGTTTGATGCAATCCCACTTGTTTTTTATTTTCTTATTTTGTAGCTTGTGCTTTAGATGTCATATCCAAAAATCATTACCTAGACCCATGTCAAGGAGCTTTGTTCCTATGTTTTCTTCTAGGAGTTTCATGGCTTCAGGTCTTACTTACATTTAAGTATTTAATTCATTTTGAGTTAACTTTTGTGAGTGGTTAGGGGTCCAGTTTCATTCTTTTACATGTGAATATCTGTTTATCTTAATTCCATTTATTAGAAACTGTCTTTTCCTTTGTCAAATATTAGATGACCACATATGCTTGGCTCTATTTCTGGGCTTTCAGTTCTGTTCCTTTGGTCTATTTGTCAGTTTTTATGCCAGTACCATACTATTTTGATGACTATAGTTTTAAGTATAGCTTGAAATCAGGAAATGTGACTACCTCCACCTTTGTTTTTCTTTTTCAGGAATTTATTTGGTTAGTTAGGGTCTTTTGTGGCTCCTTATAAATTTTGGGATTTTTTTCTACTTCTGTAAGAATTCCTTTCCAATTCTGATACCTTATATTTCTTTTTATTACCTGATAGCTCTAGCTAGAACTTCCAGTATTATGTTAAATAGGAGTTGTGAGAGTGGGTATCTTTGTCTTATTTCTGATTTTTTCTACTTCTGTAAGAAAAAAATGCTTTTGGAATCTTGATAGGAATTACATTGAATCTACAGATGGCTTCCAGTAGTATTGAAATTTTAACAACATTAATTCTTACAATCCATGAACAGATATCTTTCCATTTTATTTGTGTCTTCTTTGATTTCTTTTGTCATTGTCTTTAGTTTTCAGCATAGAGATCTTTCACCTCCTTAGCTGAATTTATTCTTAAGTATTTTGGTATTTTCAATGGTATTGTAAATGAGATTGATTTCTTTCTTTTTCAGATATGTTGTTGTTTATGTATAGAAACACTACTGATTTTTGTATGTTAATTTTGCTTCCTGCAACTTTATGAATTTATTGATTAGGTCTAACAGTTTTTTGTTTGAGTTTTTAGAATTTTTCATACTTAAAATCATGTCATCTTCAAATAGAGACAATTTTACTTCTTCCTTTCCAATTCTGATACCTTATATTTCTTTTTATTACCTGATAGCTCTAGGTAGAACTTCCAGTATTATGTTAAATAGGAGTTGTGAGAGTGGGTATCTTTGTCTTATTTCTGATCTTAGAAGAAAAGCTTTCATTTTTTCACCATTGAGTCTGATGTTAGCTGTCTGCTTGTCATATGTGGCCTTCATTATGTTGATATATACTCCTTCTATGCCTAACCTTTTAAGAGTTTTTATTATGAATGGATGTTGAATTTTATCAAATGGTTTTTCTGAATCTATTGAGATGATTATATTCTTTTCTTTCATTCTGTTAATGTGATGTATCATGTTAATTGATTTGTATATGTCGAACCATCCTTGTATCCCAAGGATAAATCCTACTTGATCATGGTGAATTCTTTTATCATGCTGTGAAATTAGATTTGTTAGTGTTTTAGTGAGAATTTTTGCATCCATGTTCATCAGGGATATTGGCCTATAATTTTCTTTTCTAGCAGTGTCCTGTTCAGGTTTTGGTTTCAGTTTAATTCTAGCCTCTTAAAACGAGTTTGGGAGTGTTCCTTTCTCTTTGATTTTTTGGAAGAGTTTGAGGAGAATTACTGTTTTTAAAAAAAAAAATATTTTGCAGAATTCACCAGTAAAGCCATCTAGTCTTGTTTCTTCATTGGGGGATTTTGATTACTGATTTAATCTCCTTAATAGTAATTGGCCTAGTCATATTTTTTGTTTCCTTCTGATTCTCAGTAAGTTACATGTTTCTAAGAATGTTTTTCTTTCTTCGGGATTGTCCAGTTGTTGACATATAATTGTTCATAATAGCCTCTTATGATCCTTTGAATTTCTTTGTTATCAGTTGTACTATCTCATTTTTCATTTATAATTTTGTGGATTTGGGTTCTTCTTTTATCCTTGATTACTCTGGCTAAGCATTTGTCAGTTTTATTTATCTATTCAAAGAACTAACTCTTAGTTTGCTTAATCTTTTTGATTGTTTTCCTTTTCAGTATTGACTGATTTCTGCATTAGTCTTTATTATTTCCTCTTTCCTGCTAACTTGGGGCTCAGTTTGTTCTTTTTCTGGTTCCTTAAGATATAAAGGTAAGCTGTTTATTTGGGATTTTTCTTTTTAATGTAGGCATTTGTTCTTAAGAACTTCACTCTTAGAACTGCTCTTGCTGCATCCCATAAGTTCTGGTATGTTTTTTCATTTTCATTTGTCTCAAGAAATTGCAAATAGAAACAATTTTACTCCTTTCCCCTCTTCTATTTACCCTTTAGTTTCTTCTTTGATCCATTGCTTGTTCAGGAGATTATTGTTTAATTTTGATGTGTTCATGATTTTCTAGTTTTCCTCTTGTTGCTAATTTCTGGTTTCATGCCACTATAGTCAGAAAATATATTTGGTATGATTTCAGTCTTGAATTGCTAAGACTTGTTTTGTGGCCTAGAATATGATCAATTCTAGAAAATGTTATATATGCACTTGAGAAGAATATGTGTTCTGTGTTGGATAAATGGATATAATGTTCTGTGTGTGTCTATTAGTTTCATTTGGTCCATAGCATTGTTCAAATCTTCTGTTTCCTTATTAATTCCCTGTCAGGATGATCTATTTATTGGTGAGAATAGGGTGTTAAAGTCCTCAACTATTGCTGTATACTATATAGTTTATTACTCCTTTTAGCTCTGTTAGTTCTGCTTTAAGTATGTAGGTGCTCTGATGTTGGGTGCATAAATATTTACAGTTGTTATATCTTCATATATTGAACCCTCTATCATTATATGAACTTCTTTGTCTCTTTTTACTATTTTTTTTACTTTATTTTTTTCTAAAGATTTTTATTTATTTGACAGAGAGATAGAGAGCACAAATAGGCAGAGTGGCAGGCAGAGGGTGAGGGAGAAGCAGCCTCTCTGCTGAGCCAGGAGCCCGATGTGGGACTCGATCCCAGGACCTTGGGATCATGACCTGAGCCAAAGGCAGCCACTTAACTGACTGAGCAACCCAGGCACCCCCCTCTTTTTATTTTACTTTAAAGTCTATCTTGTCTGATATAGCTACTTGTGCCTTTAAAAAAAAATTTGGTGCCATTTTCTTGAAATGTCATTTTCCATTTCTTCACTTTCAGTCTGTGCATATCTTTAAAGAGCTAAAATGAGTTTCTGGTAGGCACATATTTTTGAAAACTTTTTAAAATTTTTTTGAAGATTTCATTTATTTGAGAGAGAAAGAGCATGAATGGGGAGAAGAAAGAATCTCAAGCAGACTCCACACTGAGCATGGAGCCTGATACAGGGCTTGATCTCAGGACCCTGACATCATGACCTGAGCCAAAATCAAGAGTTAGATGCTTAACTGACTAAGCCACCAGGTGCCCCATATTGTTGGATTTTTAAAAATCAATTCAGCCATTCTGTTTTTTGATTGGATAATTTAATCTATTTACTTTTAAAGTAATAGGCTATGACTTATTATTGCCATTTTGTTAATGTTTTCTGGTTGTTCTATAAATCCATTGTTGCTTGTTTCTCATCCTGCTGTCTTTTTTCTTTGTTTTGATGTATTTTTATATACATATGGCTTGACTACTTCATCATGTTCCTTTGTGTAATTACTCCAAGATTTTCCCTTGTGGTTACCATGAGGCTAACATAAAATATCTTAACCTTATATCACCCTATTTTAAAGTTATAACAATTTAACTTAAATAGAATTCATACATTTTACACTTTTACTTCTAACCCCTGTTAAATTTTGCATTATTGCTATTAAAATTTGCATGTTTTTTATATTGCTTAATACAGACTGTTGTACTTATGGTCATTATTTGCTACATTTGTGGGCTTGTTTTAGTTGTTATTGTTTTTGCTATGTTCATTCTTTTTTTTAGACTTTCAAATTAGACTTGTGAGTTATGCACTGCTATTACCATTTTACAGAATCAAACTATGGCTATATATTAATCATTACCAATGAAATTTACTCTACCTTTTTGTGAGGTTAATTAATATTCTTTTACTTCTGTTCAAAGAAGTTTCTTTAGCATTTATTTTAAGGCAGTCTGATGGTTATGAACTCCCTCAGCTTTTGTTTGTTCAGGAAAGTCTTTATCCCTCCTTTGTTTTTTTTTTTTTTTTAAATTTTTAACTTTTCCAGCGTAACAGTATTCATTATTTTTGCACCACACCCAGTGCTCCATGCAATCCGTGCCCACTCCAATACCCACCACCTGGATCCCCCAACCTCCCACCCCCCGCCCCTTCAAAACCCTCAGATTGTTTTTCAGAGTCCATAGTCTCTCCTCTCCTTCATTTCTGAAGAACATCTTAGTTGACAGATTTTGGTTTTGTTTTTGTTTAATATTGTGAATACGTCATCCTGTTCTCTTGTGGCCTGAAAAGTTTCTGTTGAGAAATTGCCAATAATCTTATGGTGGGTTCCCTTGTATGTATCTTATCTCTTTTCTTCTGCTGCTTTTATTTATGTATTTTTAAAGATTTTATTTATTTGACATAGACACAGCAAGAGAGGGAACACAAGAAGGGGGAGTAGGAGAGGAAGAAGCAGGTTTCCCGCCGAGCAGGGAGCCCAATGTGAGGCTCAATCCCAGGACCCTGGATCATGACCTGGGCCAAAAGCAGATGCTTAATGACTGAGCCATCCAGGGACTCCCTTCTGTTTTTAAAATTCTTTCTTTGCCTTTGACTTTTGACAATTGACAGTTGAACCTATTCAGGTTCAATCTATTTGAGGTTCTTTGGGCCTCTTGAATCTAGATTTCCATTTCTCTCCCCAGATTTGGAAAAATTTCAGACATTATTCCTTTAAATTTACTTTCTCTCCCTTTCTCTTATTGTTCTGGAATTCCCATAATGTGTATATTGAATATTGTTTCTTTTTATTATGTCCTAAATTCTTGTAGGCTTTCTTCACTTATTCTTTCCTTTTTGTTTCTGTGACTGGGCAATTTTCAATGTCCTGTCCTCCATGCCACTAATTTTTTCTTCTACACAGTTGAGTATACTTCTGAAACTCTATTTAATTCTACAGTTCAGTTATTGTATTTTTCAACTTTACAATTCGTGTTTGTCAATCTTCTCATTTTATTCATACATTGTTTTTCTAATTTTGTTTAATTTTTCTAATTTTGTCTCTTCTTGTTTGCTGAACTTTCTTAAGAGGATTATTCTAAAATACCTGACTCTTCATAGTTCTCCCAGTTCTTTAGGATCAGTATTGGAGCTTTATTGGTTTCGTTTGGTGATGTTATACTTACCTGATCCTTGATTTTTTACACTGGTATCTGTACATTCAAATAATGGGTTTCCTTTTCCAAACTTTCCAGGTTTACTTTGGCAGAGATAGTTCTTTACCAGTCTGCTTAGTCTGGGTTCCTGAGTATGTCTGTTGATAATGTCTTAGGGCAGATGGGGCCTGTTATTATGGTCTGTTTTGGGGAGGAGCAACTGTTTGAACTCTGAGGACAGGGATGGGGTGTGCCACTGTCTGAGAACAGTTGGGTAGAACTGTTTGCTTGGTTCCCCACCCACATGAGGCTGTGGGATGGGCTCTGTGGTTCCTTGAATCTCTGGTCAGGCTTACTAGATGGTCAGGATTGAGTACTGTATTCAGTAGTAGCTAGAGCTGTGAATTAACTTCCCCACCCTGATGGAATAGCAAGCAGCCTCAGGGCCTATATAGTTCATTCATTGTTTAGGGGCCAAAATCAGGCTGAATGTGTACTGAATTCCTTGAGTCAAGTGTGGTCATTGGTTTTGATCTTGCATATGGGGGAAACCATGAGCTACATTGTCTTTTCTAATGCCACTGTACATAGGGTTGTTGAATTGGGCTACACAGCTTCCTGGCTGCTCTGGTTATATTCCATGGTTGGACAGGCTGAAGGCTGTATGCAGCTATAAGCAAGGGTATTAATTAAACTCCCTGCTCAGACACAGCAAGAGAAGTAGATCTAAAACTGATGAAGCTCTTAGTTTGCTATCTTAAGCTGACCCGCACCCCAGTTCCTTGGCTGAACAGGGCCGCTGGCTTTGCTGTGCAAACTATTTGCTTTACCTTGCATGGACAGAAGGGATAAGGGGCTGTTTCAGGCCGTTCTCAATTTCCCCAAGAGGCTTTCCAGTTTGGAGTTGCCAGGAGCTACCTCCAGCTTAGACTATGAATTAATCTCCCTGCCTTTGTTTAGCATAGGAAGCCTGAATGGCCCATACTGATTTTGCTCTGGAAGTGATCAGCTCTGCCCACTCACCTCTCAGCTTGAGTGCCACTGGGCCACATAGCTTCTAATAGTTGTCACTAGCCCTTCTGATCAGGTGAGGTGGCAGGTGCCCCCCACAGAGGGTAGAGCTTTGACTTAGCACCTTGCCTGAGTGTGGCTGAACTCAGCTCTAGGGCCTGTAAAACTCTTCATCTGAGGATCCAAATCTCAGAGTGAGAACTGTACCCTGCCAAGTTCCCTGATCAGAGTTCACCCCAGATTTGATTCTACAGATGAGCAAAGCTAATGGTTGGGATTACCACTTGGGCACTGCAGGTAATTAACTCTGTCTGCCAAGATTTATGTATTGATTTTTGCAAGCTACTCGCCCATTTGGTCTGTCACAATCAGATTCCCTGTGTCTGCACCCTGCAGACTCCCCTGCAGCCCTCATCATGTGAGATCAGGGTATGGGCTCTCACAAGTGACCCACAATACTTGGGTTCTCTTCTCCTGCTGGAGGAATTTATGGCTCAAAGGAGACCTTTCCTGGTAGTGCTGTACTGTCCTGGAGGAGGGGCAATGTGGTCAACATGTAACCACTTCTCTTACCTTTCTAATGTAGTTCCTTTTGGTCTCTGTGTGCTTTCGCCTCACCTCTGTATTCTAGGATTCTCTCAGTGGTGTCTTTTTCTTAAATAGAAACTAGTTCTTCCTGTGAGGGAGAGTATAGTTAGGAACAACTTACATTGCCATCTTGGTGATGTCACTCTCCAACCTACTATTCTTAGGTAGCAAGGTTAGCTTCTCCCCCTGGAGATTATGGCCTGGCCTATGAGCCCAAAGGAGGACCATCTTTTTGATGCATGAGTCATCACAGTGACTTGGTGACGTATTGGTCACTCACATCTAATAATTGCAATGAGCACGGCTAAGAATTAAGAGGAACTTCTCTCTGCCAGGATGTGATGTAGCCTTGATAGCAGATGTGTCAGCTTGAAACCTAAGCAGCTACTCAGCTTCTACCTGGTGCCATCATGTAGCACCCTAGGATCAGGCATGCATGTAGAATGTCCCATCACATCGGCACTTCTTGACAGAGGGAGAAGCTGGCCAGGGAATGTGGGAGAAAAAAAAAATCACATACTATAAAATGTTTTCTTTAGGGAGCTGTACTCTATCTGGTAGCATCATGATCTGAAATAATTATTTTTTATGTTGGTGGTAGTGACTGACCTATGGGATCCTACTACGTGGATCAGCTGCTGTTAAAATATGTGATCTTTTAGAAATGACTCAGGAACAAAAGTGTCAAGTAAAAGTTAATCATTTCATCCGTAAAAACAAAAAAGTAGAATCTGAGTTGTTAAATTACAGAATGAGTCTATAACTTTTATTTTGTTAGAAATTACAATTGTAACAAGATATATCCCTATATCTGCATGGAGACAGGTTTGTCACTATTAGCCCCTGCCTCTGGATGGCATTGGTAAGGCAGAAAGTAAGGAGCAATTGGTGACATATGTGAGCACATATGAAGAGTATAAAGCATTTTACCTAAATTATCTTGGAACACCTGGGTGACTCAGTGGGTTAAGCCTCTGCCTTTGGCTTAGGTCAGGTCTCAGGGTCCTGGGATTGAGCCCACATCAGGCTCTCTGCTTAGCAGGGAGCCTGCTTCCCTCTCTCTCTCTCTGCCTGCCTCTCTGCCTGCTTGTGATCTCTCTCTCTCTGTGTCAAATAAATAAATCTTCAAAAAAAAAAAGTTAAATTACCTCATTTAATTGTGCAGTTAAGGAAAATCAGAGAGTAAAGAAAGTATTCAAGGTCATTGAACAGGTACATGGTGACCACAGTTCAAATCCATGTATAACTGGTTGCAAAATCTGTACCACATTGCCTCTAAGCATGTTTGTTTGTTTATGTTTTATTTGAGAGAACAGGTGTGGTTTCTGAAATGAATAAGTCTCAGCCAGGTGTTTTCCCTTGATAGAGACACCATCCTTTTATGCCTTCCCCAGATTCCAGCCTTCTATCCCTCAGTACTATCTCCAGGTTACACACACACACACACACACACACCGGGGTGGGTGGGGGGACTGAAAAAGGGGTTTAGTCCACAGTGCAACAGCCAGCCAACCCTACTGCATTCTTTGCTTTGTGTTCTTTCTCAAAGACCTGTTAGGTTATTTGTCAGTGAGGTTTTTATACTTTTAAAATTTCTGACTATCCTTATCACAAGGCCAGGTTATATAAGGTTCTGAACAGCAAAGATATCAGCTATAGAAATGTAGGGATTTGTTCCTTCTTTTCCTAGCAATTTAAAATTGATTAAATGCCAAGAATGAGCCAAATGTCAAGCCATCATGAAAAACAGGAGCATATAAAGGTTGTCTTGGGAGCAGGTTTCCTTGGTACTAACCTGAAGTAGCTTCCTGCATTACACCAAGCTTGGGGAAAAGATCCTTGAATTCACATGGAACGTTTCATTGTTTCTAAAAGAACTATAATCACTTGCTTGAACAAACAAAATTTTACAATAAGAGAACTTGAGGTCATGTATGGATAGCCTTTTACTATGGAAATCTCTGTTGTAAAGATGTAAATGTTAATACTTAGTAATTGGTGGTAATTGGAATTGGAGTGTGTATCTGTCAAGGTCATTCATATTCCCTGGGACTATAGGTACCCACCCTGAAGACTAGGTTATTTTTAGCATAGATTGTCACCCACAAAGCACATAAAATGAAGAACTGGAACCAGGAACTGGGAGTTATGAAAAAGTAGAACAGAAGGAAGGAAGATCAGTTAAGGCCAGTGACCATAACATAGGTCATCATTCATGGGACAGGTATGATCCATCCTCCAGTATTGAGTTCATCCTCTGTTAAAGAATCCACAAAGAGTGATTTCCTGAAGAAACCTCTATTAATTATTTCTTCCTTCAAAAGAATTCTGAGAAGAAAACAGTAAAAGGGAAGAGAGACTAAATGTAAGACCAAGATTAGGGAAGATCTTTATATTTGATACAGATAGTCCAAATCAGGTTTTTCTTAGTTTGGATGCCACCTTTTTGTAATTAATTGAATTCAGGCAAAGCCCCAGGAACCATTGTAGTAACCTCTGTTGATTTTCTACTAACTTTTTAGAAACTCATGCTCTTAAACTGGTTAGAGGTTTTGGATTTCCCATCTTTGTAATAAAGGAGACAATGTAGATGATCTGTAATGTTGTATGATTTGTGATCATAGTAGGTACGTTTAAAATGAGTTTAGTTATCATTTAATGTGCTAGACACACAGTGACTAGGGGAAAATCAGCCAAGGACAAGCAGCAAGTGGCTCATTAGAGCTCTGTCTGGTCTCTGCTGAGCATGCACAGCCTTCCAGATCACCAAGAGATAATGGAGAATCGTAGCTAGACTCTCTCTGGTCGTTTCCTTCCTTGGATCTCCCTATTAAATTTTGATCTGGTCTGCCATTTTGGTTCTTTTCCAACCAGTATCAAGACCTCAGGCTACCCCTAATGTTACCCTTTCCGGATTGTTTGCCACTGAGATTACTATTGTTTCCAATAATACCCAGGCAGGAATTTTCCCATGCTCTGCTGCAAATAGGCCTCTGCAACAGAGCAGCAGAACTGCCAGTTCCCACAGAGTTCTCCATCTGCTGAGGCTGAGGGAAAATTTCTAGGTAATGGAGCAGAGGTAAGAGGGACAAGGGATTGGAGCAGTTCCTGGTTAAAAGGTAACAGACTCACTGTTCTTACAACAATTCAGTAGGTTTTCTTGAGTAAATCCTCAATTTGTTGTAAGCCTTCAATCAGTTTCCAGATTAGTTAGATGGGGGTTTTTGTTCTTTTTTTTTTTAATTGAAATGTGATTGACATGTAACATTGTATTAGTTTCAAGTGTAGAACACGATTATTTGACATATGTATATATTGTGAAATGACTACCACAGGTTTAGTTCGTATCCATAAGGATACATAGTTACAGTTTTTTTCTTATAATGAGAACTTTTTTTTTAAGATTTACTATCTTAGCTGCTTTCAATTATATAGTACAGTATTTTTAACTATAGTCACCATGCTGTGTGTTACATCCATAGGACTTATTTATCTTATAACTGGAAGTGTGTAACTTTTCACCACCTCGACTCATTTCACCTTTCCCCTGACTCCCTCCCACTCTCACTTCTGGTAATCACAAATCTGTTCTCAGTATCTTTTTTTTGTTTTTGTTTAAGATCTCACAAATGAGAGGTCATACAGTATTTGTCTTTCTCTGACATACTTCACTTAGCAAAATGCTCTTGAGGTCCATCCATGTTGTTGCAAACGGCAAGCTTTCCTTTTCTGTGTGGCTCAATAATATTCCATTATATATACACACTATATCTTTATTCATTCTTCTATTGCTGAACACTTGGGATTTTTTAGTATCTTGCCTTATTTATTTACTTCACTTTTTTTTTTTTTTTTTTTTTTTTTTAAGTAATCTCTACACCCAACATAAGCCTCAAACTCATGACCCCAAGATTAGGAGAGCCATGCTCTACTGACTGAGTCAGCCAGGCATCCCCATCAGCTAGTATAAATAGTGCTGCAATGAACATGGGGGTGCATATATTTTTTTCACATTTTTAAAAATTTTCTTGAGATAAATACTCTGAAGTGGAATTGCTGGGTTATATGGTTGTTCTTTTTTTTTTTTTTCCCAGTTTTTGAACAATCTCCATACTGTTTTCCATAATGGCTGCACAACTTTACGTTTCCACCAACAGTGCACAAAGTTTCCCTTTTCTCCACATCTTCTTCAACACATATTTTTTGTCTTTTGCTAATAGCCTTTCTAACAGGTGTGAGATAATAGCTCATTGTTGTTTTGATTTGCATTTCCCTGACGATTAGTGATATTGAGCATCTTCGTATGTACCTGTTGGCCATTTATATATCATTTTTAGAAAAATGTCTCTTCAGATCCTCTGCCCATTCAATTGGATTCTTTTGCTCTTGTGCTATAGGAGTTCTTTATATATTTTAGATATTAACCCCTTATCAGATATATGGTTTGCAAATATTTTCTCCCAAATATAAGTCATCTTTTCATCTTGTAGATGGCGTCCTTTGCTGTGCAGAAGTTTTTTTGTTAGATATAGCCTCACTTTTTTCATGAAGATCTATTTATTTATTTTAGAGAGAGCACAAGTGTAAGAGGAAGAGAGAATCTCAAGCAGATTCCATTCTGAGTGCAGAGCCTGAGACGGGGCTCAATATCACAATCCTGAGATCAGGACCTGAGGTAAAACCAAAAGTTGAATGCTTAACCAACTATGCCACCCAGGTGCCCCATCCCACTTGTGTGTTTTGTTTTGTTTTGTTTTTTAAGATTTTATTTATTTATTTGACAGAGAGAGAGATTACAAGTAGGCAGAGAGGTAGACGGGGGGGGGGGGGAGCAGGCTCCCCACTGAGCAGAGAGCCTGATGTAGGGCTCTATCCCAGGACCCTGAGATCATGACCTGAGCTGAAGGCAGAGGCTTTAACACACTGAGCCACCTAGGCACCCCATTTTTTTAATGCTTCTGTTGCCTTTGCTTTTAGTGTCAAATCCTCCCCACCCACCCACCCCCAGCAAAAAAGAAAAGGAATACAAACTATTTCCAAGATGAATGTCTGTGGAGCTTTACTCTCTATGTTATCTTCTAGAAGTTTTGTTATTTCCGATCTTACATTTAATTCTCTAATCCATTTTGCATTTTGAGTTCATTTTTAAATATGGTGCAAGATGGAGGTCCATTTTCATCCTATTTTGGGGTGGCACATCCTGAATGACTTCAGGGATATTAGTAGGGGGGTGGGGAAATTCAAATGAAATTGTAGTTAATAATATTGTCCCAATATTAATTTTATAGCTCAATAACATGATTATATAAAATGTTAGCATTAGGGTAAGCTGGGTGAGCAATATATAGGAACTCAGTACTATCTTTGCAATTCTTCTATAAATCTAAAATTATTTCAAAATTAAAAATTTGAAGTTTTTCTCTTACATTTTTCTCATTTTGCATGTCTTCAACACTTTATAGATGTCCCAGGGCCACAATCCACTTACTTATTAATTTACTTAGGAATTACTTATGAATTTTACTCTTATGAATATGTATGTTTTTCAAGCTATTACATAAGGGCTACAGAAAAATGGACTTCTTTGTAACTTCCTTGGCTCCAAATATAATTCTCTTAAAATATTATTTAATGAATAGGTAAATAAATGAGCAGAAATTGATTGCACAAACTGGAAAACTATTCAAATATACCGTAAATATCCAGTGTGTACTGGTTTGGAAGTTGTTTAGGATTTGTTTTGTTTTGTTTTTTAAGGTTTTTCTTGACCATGCCTTTCTCTGAGGGTGAGATAGGTTCTTTGGTAGGTGATTTTTAAGCAAATGGGACACCATTTTTCTCAATCATGTTCTTATAATAAATTGTAGAACAATTCCCTCAAAGACCAGGTCTTAGAAAGATGTAGGTCATAGTTTACATGTACTATTTGCTACAGATAAAAATAGGATCTAACATTTGTCTGTGTTTTTTTTATTTTAAAAATAGGGTCTTTTCAAAGGATACAAAAGTATAGATTCAAAGGTGTACATGCACCCTGATGTTTATAGCGACATTATCAACAATAACGCAACTAGGGAAAGAGCCCAAATATCATTGACTAATGAATGGATAAAGATATGGTGTAAAGACACATATATATATATACACACCATGATACCATGTATATACTACACACACACACACACACACACACACACACACACAAAAGTATGCGCACATGCACAATGGAATAGTACTTAGCCATCAGAAAGAATGAACTCTTGCCATTTGCAATGATGTGGATCAAGCTAGGGTATATTATGCTGGTGAATTACATCAGAGAAAGACCAATACCATGATTTCATTCATATGTAGAATTTAAGAAACAAAACAGATGAACATATGGGAAGGAAAAAAAGAGGGAAACAAACCATAAGAGACTCTTAATAATAGAGAACAAACTGAGGGTAGATGGAGGGAGGTAAGTGGGGGATGGACTAAATGTCTGTTGGGTATTAAGAAGGGCACTTGTTTTGAGTGTTGGGTGCTATATGTAAATGATGGATCACTAAATATAAATAAATAAATAAATAAATAAATAAATAAATAAATAAATAAATAAATGGATGAATGAATGAATGAATGAATTCAGGTCCTTTTAAGACTAGCAGATGCCATTACATGGCCTATTTGAATTCCTAGCAAAGTGTTTCCTCAGGTTATAAAGCTCAACCTCATATACTGTAATTAAATTTTGTTGGTGGGATATACATTACCCGAAAAGTTTATTTGCTACTTCTTTAGGTTTCAGGGTATCTTTAAAAGTATAACCTTATGCTATATTTATTTTACTACAATAAAAAAGTTAAATTGAAAAAAAAGTATAATTAAAATCTGTATAATAGTTACTTTTCTTGGGGGAGTTGGGCGATGCATAGGGTAACTTTGGACCCAGAGCGCTGGGTTTTGTTGAGGCAGTGGTATTGTCCTTTTGTTTCTAGGGGCATTATTTCTTTTAAATATTATCTTTCATGAGGATCCTGCTTGTTTCATATAAATATGTTTTTAATTAGATACTTCTAACACTGGAAAAAGTCCTGAGGTTTCATTTAAAAGTTTTTTATGCATTCAAAATATAAATCTAGTTTATTAGCAGGCTGCATCATAGAATTTCTTATACCTCCAACTTTATTTTTTTCTTACTCAATATTGCTTTGGCTATTTAAGATCTTTTATGATTCCATACAAATTTTAGTATTGTTTGTTCTAGTTTTGTGAAAAATACCATTGTTATTTTGATAGGGATTGCACGGAATCTGTAGATTGCTTTGAGTAGTATAGACATTTTAACAATATTTATTGTTCTGATCCATGAGCATGGAATATCTTTCTATTTGTTTTTGTCAACTTCAATTTCTTTCATCAGTGTTTTGTAATTTTCAGAATACAGATCTTTGAACTCTCTGGATAAGTTTATTCCAAGATTTTTTATTAGTTTTGGTGCAGTTGTAAATGGTTTTGTTTTCTTCAGTTCTCTTTCTGCTACTTTGTTACTAGTGTATAGAAATGCTACCAATAAATGGGTATTAATATTGTATCCTGCAAATTTACTGACTTTATTTATTACTTCTAATAAGTTTTTGGTGGAGGCTTCAGGATTTTTTTTTAAAGACCTTATTTATTCATTTGAAAGAGAGTTAGTAAGAGAGAGAAAGCATGAGCAGGGAGCGAGGCAGAGGTAAAGGGAGAACCAGGCTCCCCACTGAACAGGGAATGCTATGCAGGGCTGGATCCCAGGACCCTGTGATCATGACCAGAGCAAAAGGCTCCACTTAGCCAACTGAGCCACCAGGTGCCCCTAGGATTTTTTATGTGCAGTATCATGTCATCTCCAAATAGTGATAGTTTGACTTCCTCTTTACCAATATAGATGCCTCTTATTTCTCTTTCTTGTCTGATAATTGTGGCTAAGACTTCCAGTACTATGCTGAATAAAAGTGTAAGAGTGGATATCCTTTTCTTGTTCCTGACCTTAGAGGAAAAACTCTTGGTTTTTCACCATTGAGTAGAATGTTAGCTGTGGGTTTTTCTTACATGGCCATTATTATATTGAGGTATTTTCCCTCTAACCCCACTTTGTTTATAGTTTTGTCTTGAATTCATGTTGAATTTTCCCAGGTGCTTTTTTCTGCATCTATTGGGGTGATCCTATGATTTTTATCCTTCATTTTGTTGATGTGGTGTATTGTGTTGATTGATTAGTGAATATTAAATCATTCTTGCACCTCTGGAATATATCCCACTTGTGGTGAAATATCTTTTAAATATATTGTCATATGCATTGTCATATATCATATTGCTAATACTTTGTTGAGGATTTTTTTTTTTTTTTTTGTATCTATGTTCATCAGGAATATTGGCCTCTAGTTTTCTCTCTCTCTCTCTGTGATGTCTTTGATTTTGCTATCCGGGCAATGGTGGTCTTGTAGAATGTATTTGGAAATTTTCCTTTCTCTTATTATTTTTCTATATAATAGAGGGAAAGAGGTATTAATGCTTACCTAGATGTTTGTAGATTTCACCTGTGGATCTGTCTGGTACTTGGGGGCATTCTGATTTGGTTGTGACTGGAGGTGTGGACAGTGAAAGAATTCAAAAAGCTGAACAAAGGAGAGAAGTTTATTAAATACTGTGCAAAAGAGCAGCAGGTAGGACCACAAAGGAGAGATTGTCTGCCATGAGGTAGGTGGTAGTGAAGGGTTGTAATTGCAGGGTGGAGTGAAGGGGTATGGGGATATTTGGAATTTTCCCTTTTTTGGTAACTATGCTTGGTAATAGTAAGCCATTGATTAGTGGGAGGGCCTATGGCTTAATGATCCTGTTTGCGTTAGCTCAGTGGTTGCTTTGGGCTCTTTTGCTTTGCCGAAGTTTCCATTGCTTAAGCCTATTGCCTAAAAGTGGCCTCCAGAGTTCTGGACTTTCTCTTCTTTTTTTTTTCTTTGGTAGCTTTTTTGATCACCAATTCAATCGATCTGCTCAGGTTTTCTACTTCTTTCTGATTCAGTTTTGGAAGATTTATGTTTCTAGGCATTTATTCATTTCTTCTAGATGGTACAATTTGCTGGCATATACTTTTTCATAGTATTTCTGTGGTGTCAGTTTTTACTTTTCCTCTCTCATTTCTGATTTTATTTGGGTCCTTTCTCTCTTTTTCTTGATGAGTCTGGCTAAGGGTTTATCAATTTTGTTGATATTTTCAAAAAACCAGCTCTTGGTTTCATTGATTTTTTTTTCTATTTTTTTTCTCTGTACATAATTTATTCCCATTTTTATCTTTATTATTTCCTTCTTTCTACTCACCTTGGGCTTTTTTTTTTTTTTTCCTAGTTACTTTGGGTGTAAGGTTAGATTATTTATTTGAGCTTAGATTCTGCTGCTTCTTCAACTTGTCTGTTATATCACTGTTTCTCCCAGGAAGTCTTTCCTAATCCCCTTCTGGATCTGGGTAAGAGTACTTTTTGCAAAGTGCTCTTTTAGCATTGATCATCTTGTCATTAGCGCTTGGCATGCTGCATTGTATGTAGCTGCTAATTTTCTGTTGTATTCTTGAGACTCTAAGACTTGTCCACATCTTTAGCACCTAATGCAGTTCTGGCAGATCTTGTCCAGATCTTTAGCACCTAATGTAGTTCTGGCGCCAAGATTCTTGATAAATACTTGTTGAATGAATGAATGATAAGTGAAAGATCAAATGGGTAATATAGCTGAACTAGGTTACTACAAGTAGACATTTCCAATGTCTACTACAATTCCATAAATATCAGGAAAACCAAATGGAAATCAACTTGAAACACAACTATGAAGCATAAATGTTCTTTGTAGGGTCATTTTATCACATATTCTAAGAACAGTCTAATAGAAATTTAGCAGGTGGGGAGATGATTGGCATTAAACCAGGATTTTAAACAGTAGAAATAAATAACACTAACAAAGAGCAAAACTAATCTTACAGTTTGAGCTAATTTAATGAAATTGAGTGACAGATCTATCTTATGTGTCTATATTTGAATAGCAATAAAGCAATTATATAGCAGCTCCTCAGTATTTTAAATTGCAGATTGTCATTAAATTTTGCAGTATCATCTCACTTTAAGTAGAGGTTTATTTGTCTAACAATTCTATATCTTCTCTGTATTTTAGATGCCTCACAAATCAGTTGTCTCTCTCACAGCTAGTGGCAAAGTAGAACAAGGGGATGAGTAAGAGAATAGGGAGGTGAATGTCATGGTAGATGCCAACCAGAACAGACCAGATGCTATTGTATGAATCTACAGTTGATGTGCACAGATGAAGTGATAATGCATTTATTTGGCTGTAAAAGACATTAACCAAAACAGCATCTGACTTCTCAACTCCATGGGCAGGTTTTCTCAATTGAGTGAATACTTTCAAGATGCCAGTAGAGCATTCATTTTAATCTGTTTCAAGTCATACATTAGATATAAGAAACAAGAAGATACTTGTTCTCTATTCACAGTGCCTTTGAAGAATAGCATTGATTGCTAAGAAATCATAATAGCATATTTTTTTCATTCATTTATTTTCAGCATAACAGTGTCATTATTTTTTTACCACACCCAGTGCTCCATGCAATCTGTGCCCTCTATAATACCCACTACCTGGTACCCCGACCTCCCACCACCCCCCCCGCCACTTCAAACCCCTCAGATTGTTTTTCAGAGTCCATAGTCTCTCATGGTTCACCTCCCTTTCCAATTTACCCCAACCCCTTCTCTCTAACTCCCCATGTCCTCCATGCTTTTTGTTATGCTCCACAAATAAGTGAAACCATATGATAATTGACTGTCTCTGCTTGACTTATTTCACTCAGCATAATCTCTTCCAGTCCCGTCCATGTTGCTACAAAAGTTGGGTATTCGTCCTTTCTGATGGAGGCATAATAGCATATTTTTGTGCAGTTAGTCTTCTGAGAATTCACATTACTGTTTCAGTCAGACTCTTTTCCCAGAAGGAGACAATCTCTCTCTCTCTCTATCTCTCTTTTTTTTTTTTTTTTTACTCAGGGTAATGACAACATGCTGACTTTGGTTCCCTTCATCTATTTTGGTCAAGAGGTATCTCAGGTGAACCTTCATAGGGGCAGAAAAGAAGTTAGGATAGCATGTCTACTCTGCATCGAATACTGATTTGATTCTGAAAAAATAAAATAAAATAAAAAAAAAAAAGACATCCACCTTTACAAGTTTTGGGAAATTGCCACCATCTATTTGGGTAGTGCCTTTGTCAAAAGGCTCCTCTATGTCTCCCCTGGGCTACAAGGGTCATGATTTCTATTTCGCAGACAAAGAAACTCAGTAGTTTACTTTGGAGGAGTGAGAATTTAATTCTTAGAGCCTGGAGGACCTAGAAATTTGCAGGAATTTCCAGATTCTCATTACCTGGAAAAACACTTTAGGCTGTTTTCTGAAATGCCCTTATCTAAGCCTTTTAAAAGAGAACCAGTTTGAAGTATTTCACTATAAAGCACATTGGAATACAACAAGCATTTCTGTTAGCTCTTAAAATTCCTGCAGTGTGGCAGTTAGGGATGACTTAATTAAAAAACAATGACAATATCATTAGGCTGGTGAGCAAAATAGAACTATTTTCAGACTGGAGTCTACCTCCAGGCTGCAAAGAGCTTTGATTTAATATTTGGGCTTGTTTCCTTTTGTACTCAGTACAGAATTTAACAGTGATGACCATTGGTTGTATTCTATCTACTTAAAAAGATCTTCAGAGGAAATGAAAATTTATGAAAGTAAATCAACTTTGATTTGTGTGGAACCAGGTATGTGGCTTCTTTGGTGTCAAACACCTTTCTAAACTAGATATTCCTATAAAACATAAAATTATAGTCAAAAGACCAGATTCTGTCTTGGTTTTGTCATAAACAATTGATCCTGTACAAATAACTTAAATTTCTCTGGAGTAGGTGGATTCCAAAATCCCTTCCAGCACTTAGTTTCATTATATGTTAATATCTGAGCTCAACTTCCATTTGGAAGCTTCCAAATGGAAGCACTTGGCAAAATTCAAGCAAAGTAATAATTAAAATTTAATGAGTATCTACCATGTATTAAGCGTGTTCTAAATGGTATTTTTGCATTATTTTATCTAATCCCTACAACAACCCTATTAGGGTAGGTGCCATTACTATTTTACTTTTACCAATGAGAAAATTGATGAAAATTAAGTAGCATGTCCTAGGCAAGTTCGGTCTGTTGTTCTGTATAGGCAAATTAGACAAGCTTTGGAGAACTGCTTTTACCATCATCACCTTGGTTTTTTATTCATACTTGAGTGCTAATCAAGTGCTTTATTTTTTAATCTTCCAATCTTCCCTTATATGCAGGAGCACTGAATTCATTCCAGTGTTTTCAGAAGGAATTATGCCTATGGGGATTCGCAGAAATGACATTATGATGGCAAAATGACTTTCAGTAATTAACAAAGATGAACTTTGTGTGTAAAACAAAGGTAAATAGGAGTCTATATAAATTTATGGAGGCTGTTGTAAAAATGATGGATTGTCAGTAGTGTGTGGTGTGATTTGATGTGATGAAACAGGGAAGCACATGCATGTCAAGAGTCACACCTGTGAAACATACCTGTAAGGACAGGTAGCATCTGGAGGACATCTTCAAATGGAGCAGCCTTAAGTTCTCCCTAACAGGAAAGTAGTCAGTTAGTTTACCTAGTTGGCATCTTTCTCCTTAGCTCCTCAAAGCCTTGGTGTTCAGAAAATATTGATTCGGTAGGTGTTTTACAAGTCAAACAACACACTTAAAAATGCATTGCCTTTAATGATTCTCAAGTGGCTAAGATGCTATGAAGAATGCAGGGAACTTTATGACAATATATCATCAGTACATGTACATGTACAATATACATGAAGATTTGAACAATGTGAGTTAATGTATTTAATGAATAGTACAGATAAACAGCCAATTGGAATGGTTGTAAAGATTGTACCTCAGTAGCTTTCCAACTTAAAAGATTAGGGTTTCAAGTTCCAAAAACTGTTTGACTTACTATTTATGTGATTTAAACAAGTTACTTCATCTCTCTGAGTTTTCTTATTTCATTTGTAAAATAGGATGCCAACAGAACTCAAACTATAAGGGTAGAATAGAAATCAAATGAGATATAATGACTGTGAAAGAACTTTGCAAAGTTTTTAGATGATAATGTCATTTAAGATAGCATTTAATGATATTCATAAGAAATGTCTATCTTGGTGCCTTCTAACCATATGTTAGAATCATACCACCTTATCCCCTTTATTTAGGTATGACCATATAATTTACTCTGGCCAATTAAATGTGAGCCCAAGTGGACATTTGTCCCTTCCACTTAAATAGCATGTATGTGATTCTCTACTTTCCCCTTTGTTATGGCACTATGACTATGGGAGCATTCTTGGGCCTTAGTCAACCTGTGGTCACTTGAGTGGCCACAGAGAGTAAAGCCCCCAACCAATCGATGTTGAGCATAGAACAGAGGCAAAAAAATAAATTTCTGTTATGATAAAGTAAGAAGATTTGAGGTTGTTTGTTATTGGAGCATCATATCCAAAAACACTCCAACTAAAATGTGTATCATTCATCTTTAATATTACTTGAGTACCTGCATATTTAGGTTCTAGTTATGTTACAGTGGTACTGTCTACTACATATTAGAGTTGTTTATATCTTTGCTAACTCCACTTTTCCAAAAAAGGTGTTGGTCTCAAACTCAAACCAGTCTTTTGTCTCCCCCTCCCCACCCCCCGCCCGTCTCTATTGTAAAGTATTTAAGGTATCTACAGACCAGGAATAGAACTGGGCTCTTCTGTCTACTTGTGTTTTGCAAGATCAGCTTAATTGAAAGGAAAAGTTTCTATTTGGACAGAATTTCTATTTGATTATAACAGTATTTGGAAGGGTGGCTGAAAAATAACAGAAGATAATTTGCGCTTACTGAAACTGTTTCTTTCTTAAAAAAAAAAAAAAAAGTAGTCTGTAGTTATTCAAACAAAGTAATACCTGAGTCTTATTTTAAGCAAAATAAACTTACTCAGCTTCAGGTCCTTACTGTACTTGACATAATTTTCTTACTTAGAGAAGATTAGATCCATTTTAGACCGTGTGATCATGGGCCTGGCCTTGAGAACCTTGCAAGGAATGGCATTTTGAATAAGAGTACTTTTCAAAACAAGGACAACAAACCTTCTGGATGGTGCCTAAGACAGAACTACTTTAGACTGTACTTTTTTTCTGCATTAAAGAATATGGTAAGCATCCATTATCATAGTCACTAACTCTGAGGATCTGAGCCATTGGTTAAAATGAGGCCAGTGTTCCCCATTGAATATACCTTTCTCAATCGTGTGTAAGCCAGGTGAATGAGGTCCTTTCTTTGTTCTTGGATAAAAGATTAGCCCATCCCTGGGCAATGTGAGTCTCTTGGAAGGCTGATTGGTGCCAGCACTGGAGGCAGTGGCGTGAGCCTTTTGAATGTTTAGTCTCTTTAGATGGAACAATTAAATCATTTTGGGGAGCAAATCCTAACACACCATATCCCAGGTAGTTGAGTAGTCATTTTAAAATAAATTTTTGTCCTTTAATCCTCCTAATAATGCTGTGAGTCTTGTCAACTTCCTTTAGAGAGCAAAACAAAACACAAAAAACTCAGTTCTGCCCTCCACATTTATCTCTGTTGTACCTCATATATTTTAGAGATTGTTTAGATGCGAAGTAGGTTGGACTAAGGAAACAAACTTTTAAGTTCTTTTTAACATCACAAAAGGGACATATTTTTCATAGATAATTTTTTTCCAGTGTGAGACTTGAACTCACAACCCTGAGATCAAGACCTCAGCTGAGATCAAGAGTTGGATGTTTAACCAACTAAGCCATTCAGGCACCCCTAATTTTCATAGGTAATTTAAAAATGCTGAAGAGTCAATAGGAAAGAAATTGCCCATAATTCAACCATTCAGGACAAGCTCTGGACACTTTGGCAAGCCACCCTTCTTAAGCTCAAGGGCATACAGTATATGTGGAAGGAAATGAGAGAGTATTATCCCTTTTCCAGCAGTAACTGGACAACTGAGTATCTCAAGAATAAGGGACAGGAGAATTAAATCAGTAAATAGTCAACCTTGAGAGATGCTGTCACAGGGCTAGGCAGTTTCTATCTCCTGTTGACGTTTACCGCAGCTGGCTAATGACAACCAGCTACTAATCAAAGCTTGTGAAAAGTTGACTAACAGCACTGTAGAGCTCAACCTTTAGATATGCTTCCCATACTGTAAACACACCAACCTTTTCCTTACGGGGAGAATGTTAACAGTCATGCTGTATCTCTTGGAGCATGTGATGAGTCACCTGGAAAAGGACAACAAAAATGCAGTCTTGCCATATATAAGGGAAGAACATTCATTTCTCCCCAGATACTCTCTTGTGACATCCTGCTGTTTCTGATACATTGTCATCCACGATTTTCCCCTATTTATTCCAGGTGGTAAGGTGTTCCATATGTCACTTGTCTTGCCAGTTGACTGTGATGAGTAGGAACTCATCATTATGAAATACTTTGTGATTTTTCCACCTGTACTTTGGTTTTTATTCTAGTTTTCTTAATTAAGTTAAGTAAATTCCCACAGCCCACTTTCCTGGAATTTAGATGTTTTAAAGCATTTATATACCTGTGCAATTTCTCAGTTCTCCTTGGCTGCATTTATCCATGCTCTAAATGGCTATTTTCTTCCATCTGCTCAAGGGATCCACCCCTTCAACTACCTAATCTTTGAGTGTTCTTGTACCTTACTTGTCATAATTCTGGTATAATTCTTTATAAGAGAAGAAAACAAGTTTGCATTCAGTTTTGAGAAATCCACGATGATGATGATGGAGATGGTGATCATTAATACTCACATGGCTCTAACTCCGTGCCAGCCACTGTTTCACATGAATGAGTACTGCTGTTACCTCCATGAGGAAACTGAGTCACAGAGAGGTTAAATTAAGCAAGCTAATAGTGGCAGAGCTGGGATTCAGACCCAGGCAGTATGTGACTCTAGGGCCTCTTTCTTTTAAGTGCTACTATGTACACTTTCATTCTACTCCCACTTTTCACTTTTTTTCTGAATTATTCTTCAATCTGTATGAGGTCTGTTTTGTTCCATTTTATTTGGGAAAAGACCGAGAATATAATGGTTTTGTTCCTGATATCACTATAAATATGAATGCATATTGAGAAAAATGGGAGATCCAGGAATCAACAGAAAATTCCTGATTCACAGTCACCTTCTCTGTTTATAGCTGTCAAAAATTATAGTGCTCTCCTGTGGTATGCTTTGTAATGATCTAGACTGGCTGCTTTCTGGCCAGCCTGAGGCAGAAGGCATCCTCCAGGGCTAGCAGGCTTCTCTTAGGGTCTGCTTCACCTCAGGTGGGTCACAGCTTCATGTTAAAGTCCTCAACCTTATAAGGGTCTAATATGCAAGGAAATCACAGTATTTGCTGGTGGAGTCAGTTCTCAGAACTCCATGATGCAGTAGAAAAGGTTCCTGGAAAGTGGATATGGTGGGGAAGAGGAGCTAACACCTTTCAGTGGAATCATTTAAGGAAGCAACAACTCTGTTTGCTTTGTTAGTGGGTCTGGATGTGCAATTGTGAGAACGTGTGTGGTGCCAGTTCAGAAGCCATCCTACCCTGAAGAGTTGGTTTTGGACCAAAAACAATACTCCATTTTTATTCTAGGTTGTGTCTGCAGTTTTACTGAACAAGAAAGCATTATTCTTAGTGGTTTAGTGTCTTTTCACTTCGTCTTCCAAATACCAGGCACTGAATTGAATTTAGGGAGCACTCTGGTCTGCCTCCCTTGTTACATAAATCAGGAAACAAAGGTCTAGATTGTTTAAGTTTTCACAGCCCCCATCTTTGACCTGGTAGCCTATGTTCTCTTCTACTTTATTTCCATGTTTGCTTATTGCAGGAAGGAACAAATATTAGTTGGAGTGCTTGAAGTTTGATAGATATTATTTGTGAGAATTTTTTAAACTCACAGTTTACATTGTTTAACTATGAGCAAAAGCAGATTTCAAGGTAAGCCACAGAATTTACCCAGCCCTTTTCCCTTCATTTCTCCACATCTATTTAAACAGATACAGTATCTAGAATCCTAAATTGAAAGAAAGCTTTTCTAGCATGATTGACTGTTGGTGAAGGAAAGGGGGGAGGGGATGAAAAGAAAGAAGGTAGTGGAAGAAGGAGGGAAGAGGGAGAAAAAGAAAAGACACTAACAGTTACTCCCAACTTTGTGACTTGGAGAACATAGTAACTTTCCTCAACACTTAATTAACATAGTAAGTATGGACTACATCAGTAATTAACCTTTATTCACATTATTTGGTGTCACTCATTTAACATTTAAATAAAATTTATTAAATTTTTATTTATTATAAATATATTAAATTTTAATTTAATTTAATAAATTAAATTTATTAAGATTTTATTTATATTACAGACAGAGATCACAAGTAGGCAGGTGGGGGGTTGGGGAGTGGCAAGCAGGCTCCCCGCCAAGCAGACAGCCCGATATGGGGCATGATCCCAGGATTTCAGGATCATGACCTGAGCCGAAGGCTGAGGCTCAACTTACTGAGCCACCCAAGTGCCCCAACACATGATAACTTCTTTACACCATCAGATTATAGCTGAACATCCTCAAAGAGGCAGGCACTCTTTAATTTTTCAATCTAAAGTAGCTACCAATAACTCTTCATTTCTCATTTGTTTATTCATTTTTCTTTCTACTCCCATTAGAAAATAAGCTTCATGAAGTCACAGGGACCTTTTATGGCCTATTTTGTTGTTGTTTTCCCCATGCCTGCGATGGTACCTAGAATGGAGTAGGTGTTCAGTTAATATTTATTGAATGAATGAATGACAAACATGATAAGTGTTTAATAAGTGTTAGCTATTATTAATTTAATTAGGGAGAAACAAAAAAGTGAGACCTTAATATAACTGGAGTTCCATTTGGTCCTGATTCTATGCAGTGACACATTTAGAGAAACAGCTGTTCAGAAAAATAGCACTGAAAGCAACAAAAATCTTTACTTCCACAAAAAATGTCAAAGGTGGGAGGGTATAATTTTCACCTATTTCAACACTTGGTAAAATCCTGTCTTGACATCCCTGTTGCTCATAGTACTCAACTCTCATGGCAGCTACTCCACCAATATCCTGTCTCTCTGCCAACTCCCAGCCAAAGAACTACCCTCAAACAACTGTAACCTCACTGAGAGCCTCCAGGTGCTGGACCTGTTTTTTGAACCAGTATAACAAAAAGCTTGGAGTCAAGTAGGCACACTTGGAACTTGGTGGTGTGGGTGGTGGGGATATTCATCAGTTAACAATTTTGTACCTGCTACTCAGATTTTAATGAATCCTAAACAAATGATATTTGGAAAAGACCGTGAAATAGCTCTACTTAGCACTGAATCCCACAAACTTTATTTGGAGCCAAATACATATCTTCATTATTAGTATCCTGCTACTAAGCTCTGGACCCAGGATAGGAGGAGATGTCTATTATCACAAAGATCCTCTTCACTTCGAACCTTGTGGACTCTGATTAGATGATGTTGTTAATTTGCTTTAGTATTTTGTTTTAACTATTATGAGTTAGAAACCAAACCTAAAAGGGAAGGGAAACTGTTACAGGCAGGAAAATAACTTGGTATCAACAGCTTGATAGTAAGTAGACCAAGTTGAAGAATGATTGTAACATTGATCACATGATAGTTGTAACAGTGACTCTGATTCCCCAAGTGGGGGTCTGTCATATTTTGTTCCTGACTTTTTTTCTTCTCTAGTGGGTTCTGACTTCTAGAGCCATCAGAGCTGTCTGTTAGGCTCCCTTAGGTGCAGCACACATTTGTAAGACAGACTCTTAGCATCACAAGATGTGGTTTGAAGGAAATAGGGCTTTACTCTACAAAATTGCCAGGTCTGCCAAAGCAGCTTTCCTGAGCTCTTGGCTTCATTAGCACAGTGCTCCAACCAGCTGACCTCAACTGACTCATCAGATTATAAGAGAAGTTGGGAATAGAAATTAGTTCCCTGGGGGATCCTGGCTGTATAATAGCTATCATTTGTATGTAGTTAAATGATTTGCAGAGTAGCATAACTCAGAGCTCCCAGCTGCATTTTGTCTATTTCTGGAAGTGTATGAAATAGTTAGCTGGGGATGTGGTTTCCAAAAGGTAGTGTGAGCATTATGGTAACATCTGGAGCTGGGTTTTCTCCCAACTCATCTGACTAAGTCCATTCTGCATCCAAGGAACTTAGATTTAATGGCTATTGCCTGGTTTCCAGTGCTTGTCTGTCAGTTCTTCTCTTTATATTTGCCACAGTCTTGATCCTCTCAGCTGCCATACCCCCCCCCCCAAAGAGTGCCAAAAGACATAAATATTCATGGGGGAATGAGAGATTCAGAAGACTGAAGTCAGGAGAACCCTGTTTCTGAAATGGGCTATTGGCTTCTTACCTTGCTTTCCTTTTCCTTCCACCCATCCTCTTAGAGCAAATTGTCCTATAAAGTGACCATTCTCTATCTCCTCCCTCCAGTAGGGGAAAATAGTAGTCTGGTAGGCAAGAGCCAGGAGAGGTGTGGGAAACACACATGAGCCCCTGGGATGGCACAGTGATTCTCAACCCAGCTTATACCAATGATGGCTAAATTGTCCCAAAATTCCTCATATATTCCAGGAATTAAAGAGGATAGGATAAGAGCCGAGAATTATAGGTGGTAGTGGCTGTCATGATCAACAGTGAAGGGATGGGGAAGGAGAGGCTATTGCTGTTTTCCCTGACCAGGCCATCAGCAACAATGCTCTAGAGACAGTCATTTAGGAACTCACACTGCTGCTTCCTCTGATCCCTCAATAACTTTGTGCACCAGAAACCAGATTAAAAGGAATGACAGTTGCAGTCTAGAAGACTATGAGAGAGGAAGCATATTTCCTACCTTTGCCTCCCTAAAGAGTAGGAGGGCAATGCTAAGTGGCCTAGATCTAAAGGTCTGAAGAATTTTGACACTGGGTAGGCCATCCTCCTCTACTCTCACTTTTTGCTTCCTCCTAAGTCCCATCAACACTGGCTGCCAGGTTTCCAAAGCTCAGGCTGCTGACAAAGACCCCATTCTGTCCCACAATGGGGACTGGTTTTCTGACAGCTATGTGTTTCAGCCTCAAGTTCTGATTTTCAATTTTGTCACTATTCTAAGCAAGGATTTTGCCTGTTACTAATTATCCTTAGGTTTCTTTTTGTGACTTCCAATCAGAGATGCTTAGTTTGGTTAACTATCTCTTTACAATGCTCCTTTCCCTTTCCCTGCATTAGAATTGGTCTCATAAATCACATTAATTTATAGAACAGCCATCAAAGCTATCTTTGCATGAAATATATTTAGTGCCTTTTTCTAGTATGTGGCAAGAATAGTTTTATTCATCTCAGCAGACAAGACCAAGTGTCAAGTCATAGCAAGGGCTATGGGAGCCAATATTTCTCCCTGATTTGACCCAACACCATGAAGAGTTTCCTGGCTCCTTTAAAGCCTAGTTCTCCAGGTAATGGAATACAACAGTGATTCAACAGAATTCTTAACCCAGCCAGTCTCATGAGCCATTTATGGAAAGCCTGATACCTTGAACAACTGGCAGGTCCCTGAGTGAAGACACAGTAACCTGTGAGAATGAAGAGCTTTGTGTTGGAGCATGAGATGCCAGCAGGAGTCAGTGTGATATAATTAAAGAGACACTGAACTTGTGAAATTCCTGGGTTTGGGAGCATCCTTACTCTGCCAACTTACTGGCTACATGATAAAGTCAAGACCTTTAACCTGATATTCTTCAGTGTTAATGACGGCTTTGTATCAAGCACTGTGCTTGGCATTGCGGATATAGTTAGAAATGTGACAAGGTTTTGGAGCTAAGTGTGACAACCCTGGATATATTAGGGGGTTCTTATGAGAGTCATTTCTTTTGTTAGCTTTTAATTGTTCACAATCTAAGTATTATTTCTATGAAAAATAATGTGAATAAATATGCAGATCTATACAGTTTAAGTCCTGATAAGCCTATCATAAGTTGAAAATACGGTCAGTTGAAAATTCATTTAATACACCTAAGCTACCAATTATCATAGCTTAACCTAGCCCACCTTAAACATGCTAAAAGCACATAGCCTATAGTTGGGCAAAATTATCGATCATAAAGCATATTTCATAACAAAGTATTGAAAATCTCTTCTAATTAACTGAATACTGTGCTGAAAGTGAAAAACAGAGTGGTCGTATGGATACAGAATGGTTTTTATTTTTTTTGTATTTTCTTTTTCTTTTTCTTTTTTTTTTTTTAATTTTTTATTTTTTATAAACATATATTTTTATCCCCAGGGGTACAGGTCTGTGAATCACCAGGTTTACACACTTCACAGCACTCACCAAAGAACATACCCTCCCCAATGTCCATAATCCCACCCCCTTCTCCCAAACCCCCTCCCCCCAGCAACCCTCAGTTTGTTTTGTGAGATTAAGAGTCACTTATGGTTTGTCTCCCTCCCAATCCCATCTTGTTTCATTGATTCTTCTCCTACCCACTTAAGCCCCCATGTTGCATCACCACTTCCTCATATCAGGGAGGTCATATGGTAGTTGTCTTTCTCTGCTTGACTTATTTCGCTAAGCATGATACGCTCTAGTTCCATCCATGTTGTCGCAAATGGCAAGATTTCATATCTCTCAATAGTTACCCTGAATGTTAATGGGCTAAATGCCCCTATCAAAAGACACAGGGTATGAGAATGGATAAAAAAACAAAGCCCATCTATATGTTGCCTCCAAGAAACTCATTTTAAGCCCGAAGACACCTCCAGATTTAAAGTGAGGGGGTGGAAAAGAATTTACCATGCTAATGGACATCAGAAGAAAGCAGGAGTGGCAATCCTTATATCAGATCAATTAGATTTTAAGCCAAAGACTATAATAAGAGATGAAGAAGGACACTATATCATACTCAAAGGGTCTGTCCAACAAGAAGATTTAACAATTTTAAATATCTGTGCCCCCAACTTGGGAGCAGCCAACTATATAAACCAATTAATAACAAAATCAAAGAAACACATCAACAATAATACAATAATAGTAGGGGACTTTAACACTCCCCTCACTGAAATGGATAGATCATCCAAGCAAAAGATCAGCAAGGAAATAAAGGCCTTAAACGACACACTGGACCAGATGGACATCACAGATATATTCAGAACATTTCATCCCAAAGCAACAGAATACACATTCTTCTCTAGTGCACATGGAACATTCTCCAGAATAGATCACGTCCTCAGTCCTAAATCAGGACTCAACCGGTATCAAAAGATTGGGATCATTCCCTGCATATTTTCAGACCACAGTGCTCTAAAGCTAGAACTCAACCACAAAATGGTTTTAAGTTGCATTGATTGTTTATCATAGTGAGTGCATGGCTGCCTGGAAACTGCAGCTTACTGTCCAACATCACAAGAGTACAGAATACCATACTGTAAGTCTGGGAAAAGATCAAAATTCAAAATTTGAAAAGTGATTTCTACTTAATGTGTATCACTTTCATGCCGTTATAAAATAGAAAAATCTTGAGTTGAACCATCCTAAGTCAAGGACCATCTGTATTTTAAAGCCTACTTGGGAGATGGTTAATGTATTTAGCCAGGGCAACATATTGGAAAAAAAGTACAGAGCAATATAAATGGGGAATGCACAATATCCTGTGGGAAAACACTTTTTATGCATTTATATTCATAAAATGACAAAACATAAAAATATTACTGCATTGACGTGAGGGATATAATGTGCTTATTAAAAATAAATTTCATGGCGCATCTGGGTGGCTCAGTGGGTTAAAGCCTCTTCCTTCAGCTCAGGTCATGATCCCAGGGTCCTGGGATCGGGCCCCGCATCAGTCTCTCTGTTCAGCAGGGAGCCTGCTTCCTCCTCTCTCTCTGCCTGCCTCTCTGCCTACTTGCAATCTGTCTGTCAAATAAATAAATAAAATCTTTTAAATAAATAAATAAATAAATTTCATGAGACTCCCCCCCCCCTTTTTTTTTTTTAGTAATTTCAGTGTAACAGAATTCATTGTTTGTGCACCACACCCAGTGCTCCATGCAATCCGTGCCCTCCCTAATACCCACTACCTGGTTCCCCCAACCTCCCACCCCCCCACCCCTTCAAAACCCTCAGATTGTTTTTCAGAGTCCATAGTCTCTCATGGTTCACCTCCCCTTCCAATTTCCCCCAACTCCCTTCTCCTCTCTAACTCCCCATGTCCTCCATGTTATTTGTTATGCTCCACAAATAAGTGAAACCATATGATAATTGACTCTCTCTGCTTGACTTATTTCACTCAGCATAATCTTTTCCAGTCCCGTCCATGTTGCTTCAAAAGTTGGGTATTCGTCCTTTCTGATGGAGGCATAATACTCCATAGTGAATATGAACCACATCTTCCTTATCCATTCGTCTGTTGAAGGACATCTTGGTTCTTTCCGCAGTTTGGTGACCATGGCCGTTGCTGCTATAAACATTGGGGTACAGATGGCCCTTCTTTTCACAACATCTGTATCTTTGGGGTAAATACTCAGGAGTGCAATTGCAGGGTCATAGGGAAGCTCTAATTTTAATTTCTTGAGGAATCTCCACACTGTTCTCCAAAGTGGCTGCACTAACTTGCATTCCCACCAACAGTGTAAGAAGGTTCCCCTTTCTCCACATCCTCTCCAACACATGTTGTTTCCTGTCATGCTAATTTTGGCCATTCTAACTGGTGTCAGGTGATATCTCAATGTGGTTTTAATATGAATCTCCCTGATGGCTAGTGATAATGAACATTTTTTCATGTGTCTGATAGCCATTTGTATGTCTTCATTGGAGAAGTGTCTGTTCATGTCTTCTGCCCATTTTTTTTCATGATTATCTTTTTTGTGTATGTTGAATGAAACTCACATTTTCTTTTAAAAGCCGTTTTTCTATGTTCTTACCTAAATACCTGTGAAGACTGCAGACTTATGATAAAGAGCAACCTATGTTTACATAGCATATTTTCATATCACTCTTAGAAGGGTCAAAAGCAGTGGAGCAGAGTGACCTGAAGGGATGGGTTAAGGACAAACTTTAGATCACCTTTCCAGGGACATGAGGGACTTTGTAAGAGCTTCTTTGCTCATTTGGAGTCTAAGACACAGCCCTTGGGATCCTCTTGAGAGAATAAATACCAAAGATAGATTAGGTCTGGGCACTCTTAGATGCAGTACACATTGGATGATTCAGGGTAACTGAGAAGAGCATTTTAAAATCATTAACTATAAAGAGAGTTTAAAAATTGACAAAAAGACATTGTCCCTGAACAGACATTTCTGCAAAGAAGACATCCAGATGGCCAACAGACACATGAAAAAGTGCTCCATATCACTCGGCATCAGGGAAATACAAATCAAAACTACAATGAGATATCACCTCACACCAGTCAGAATGGCTAAAACCAACAAGTCAGGAAATGACAGATGCTGGCGAGGATGCGGAGAAAGCGGAACCCTCCTACACTGTTGGTGGGAATGCAAGCTGGTGCAGCCACTTTGGAAAACAGCATGGAGGTTCCTCAAAATGTTGAAAATAGAACTGCCCTATGACCCAGCAATTGCACTATTGGGTATTTACCCTAAAGATACAAACGTAGTGATCCAAAGGGGGCACGTGCACCCGAATGTTTATAGCAGCAATGTCCATAATAGCCAAACTATGGAAAGAACCTAGATGTCCATCAACAGATGAATGGATCAAGAAGATGTGATATACATACACAATGGAATACTATGCAGCCATCAAAAGAAATGAAATCTTGCCATTTGCGACAACATGGATGGAACTAGAGCGTATCATGCTTAGCGAAATAAGTCAAGCAGAGAAAGACAACTATCATATGATCTCCCTGATATGAGGAAGTGGTGATGCAACATGGGGGCTTAAGTGGGTAGGAGAAGAATCAATGAAACAAGATGGGATTGGGAGGGAGACAAACCATAAGTGACTCTTAATCTCACAAAACAAACTGAGGGTTGCTGGGGGGAGGGGGTTTGGGAGAAGGGGGCGGGATTATGGACATTGGGGAGGGTATGTTCTTTGGTGAGTGCTGTGAAGTGTGTAAACCTGGTGATTCACAGACCTGTACCCCTGGGGATAAAAATATATGTTTATTAAAAAAATAAAAAATTAAAATACAAAAAAAAAAAGACATTGTCCCATTAAAAACTTCATGATGTATTGGTAAGTGAAAAAGTCTTTTAACTTTCTTGTATATATAATCTTACTCTTTGGAAAAGAAGAAGTATTGCTGTTATATAGAGAATATTAACTTGGTTATCATCAGATGATAGGGTTCTGAGCTTATCTTTAGATTTCTTTGTATTTTTCAAGTTTTCTGCAGTAAGCTTATACTTCTTTTAGCCCCAGAAAAAGTGATTATAAACTAAATCCTAAAATATTATCTAGCAGGAAAGAGACTATGTGCTGTTGACTATTTTATCTCAGTGTTTAGAATATATGTTAGAATCACATGAGAAAGAGCTTGCAGAACTACAGCTTTGTGACCCTCACCCCTGGAGATGCTAGCTCAGTTGGACTGGTAGGAGACAAGGCTGCCAAGGAAAGTGGAGGCAGATTCTAGACTAAGTCACACTGAAGAGTATCGGAACCATCATTTCCTATTTAAAGTCCAGGTTCATTATAGTACAGGGCAAAATCTGTTCCAGTTGAAAATTATCTTTCAGTTTCCCTCTGTCTTGGTTTCAGTAGTAGTTCTATCTGGTAAGATATATCTAGTTCAGTTTCCCCTAAGATGCCTTTTAGGCTCCTGGGACTTGGAAAAGATGATTATCTACTTAATACCAATTGGCTATGTAGATTAGCCCCAGTGAGTAAAAACACAGTGATTTGAACAAAAGACATGATTAGCTGATTGAATAACCACAGGCCATCTAGTGCAGGTGTAGTAGAGGCAAGGGCTGGGTCAGATACTAACATTTCTATTTTCTTGGGCTGAATAACAATGTTTCATTATTTCAGTACTCCTCTGATGTTAATAGTAGAGAGACATGGAGGGAGGGATAACATATATAATAGCATTCATACTTACGATTAAAATAACATTTTCCTTAAAGTTTCATGAAAAGAGATATGTTATTTCTCTCTACTTGTAGAGAATAGTAGTGTGTGCTTCTTGGGAGGTATCTTTAAGAATTCAAAACTAAGCATTTGGCTATGTTTATGACTGTGATGGAAAAACTAATATTCACACTGCCCATCTATGCATACACAGAACTGTGTTGTATAAAAGGCAAGGCTACCCAAATGCTTTAGACTACCATTCCAATTTCTGCTTAGTTAAAAAAAACAAATTGAAAGATTTTGAGATGCTCCCTATTGAAAACCCTGCTGTAGACTCCAGGATCACCTAGCTCTCAATTAACTAAGGTATAAATGGGGAGAGGAAAGATTACAGATAATTTAAAGTGTAGTTAAACCAAAACTAGTCAAAATGTAGTACCAAAATTTTAATTGTAATCATACTTAGTTTAAAATGTATACAATACACTGGGTGGCTCAGTGGGTTAAGCCGCTGCCTTCGGCTCAGGTCATGATCTCAGGGTCCTAGGATCGAGTCCCGCATCGGGCTCTCTGCTCAGCAGGGAGCCTGCTTCCCTCTCTTTCTCTCTGCCCGCCTCTCCATCTACTTGTGATTTCTCTGTCAAATAAATAAATAAAATCTTTAAAAAAAAATAAAATAAAATGTATACAATATTCAGATAAACATTAACATTCTAAATTGTCATCAAAACAAATAATTTAGTATTGTTGGTATGCATGCAGATAAATATCATTTTACTTCCTCAATAAAGAAATGATTAAAAACAGAATTTTTAAAAGATCAAGGTCTGTTTTGGGTTTTTTTTTTTCATGTGTGTGGAGAAAGAGAGATCTCCCTAAAACATGATAGACACATCTATTCATTAATACCTATTTCCGATAGTAGACATGCTTTAAAATATAGTTATTTGTGCAGAAATGTTGGGATTTTGTTTTTGGACAAATTATTATCTCTGCATACCTTTTGGGTATGGTGAATCTTCACACTGATTTGTTCACTTGTTAAACTGCATGTCACCCTGCCCTGTGTTCCTATCATTTAGGTAAGTGATGGAAGATGAAGCAACTAAAAGCAGTGAGTGTTATTAGCAAGAGATAGATTCTTTTCATTATTTCGCTTGGTCATTTGTAAGCCTGAGGTCATTGATTCAAGCTTTCCCCTGACATCCAGATAACTCACCACCAGGTAGATAGTGATAGTGGTAGCTGGCTTCCCATTAATCTATATCTTCACTATTGTCATTTGTCCACACTTGCTAGATACATGAAAGAAGTTAGCAAAGCTATAGGATAAACAGATAAATGTAATATGCTTTCCAAGACAGTTTTACTTGAGGATGTTGCAGGCAAAATAATATAATCAAGTTTTATTGATGATAAATTAAAAATTTTTCTTTATATTAAAGTGATATATACGTATTTTGGGATATAAAGCAAAATGTGCTTACTTTTTAAAGATTAAACAGGAGACTTCAAGGAAATTTCCTGATCAGGCCACTTTCCACTGTGCTCAAGACTCCAGAATGTGAGACTGGGGAAGGGGTGGGGTGGTATATATTAGTGTCCTCTTCTATTAGGTGCTCTGGGAAAGGATTGAGAAGTACTGCAAGAGGACATGAAGAAAAGGAGCATAAAATTTAGTTAAATAGGTGCCCATTTAGTTACAGTTAGGATGGGACTCCACTGACTTACACTTTTTCTGAAAAAGCCTAACTCTTAAATGAGCCAAGCATAAATCACTGATTATCCTGTTAATGAGGACTTGAGATTTAGAGAATAGTGTAAAGAAATACAAATAGCTAGATTATAAGTTTCCTGATAGAAAACCATTACTTTCCTCATTTACTTTAATGTCTCATTTACCACTTTGGTGTCAAAAGTTCCCATGACTTAGGCATACCTGCCATCTTGCTGCTAAAGATACTCTATAGACTTTGATGATGATGACAATGATGATGATAATGATAGTTAAGACCTACATAGTGCTCGTTATGTATCAAGTGCTGCTCTAAGTGCTTTGCATTTAGGCCTCCCAACAACCCTATGAGATAAAATTATTCCCATTTTTTCCCATTTTACAGATAAGGAAACTGATCACAGACAGTTCAGTCATTTTCCTAAGGACATGTTGCCAAGGGATGGTAGAACTAAAACTGGACCCTGGGCAATCTGATTCCAGAGTCCTGCTTTTAAACACCAACTTTCTTCTTATCACAGAAATTATTAAAGATGTAGTTTTCACTAGGCTAGAATTCATGAAGTTATTGAAAGTGATGTTAGAGAATTGCTTGTGTCACATGAACAACATTAACAAATGAGGATCTGGTAGAATTAGACAATCAGGACACAGTAGGCACTTCCAGAGAGAATCATTTGGCTAACAAAGGAAATAAAATGAAGACCTAAAATGGATTTTTTTTTAAAAATTACTTTCATTATGGTGCTTGCTTCAGCACATATACTGAAATTGGAATGATACAAAGAGGATTAGCATGTCCTTTGTGTAAAGATGATACACAATTCATAAAAGTACTTTCATTATGACTGTGCTATGAACATCCTGTGTGAAGTAAAGGATGTTGTATGGTAGATGTATTGGGCATTTCTTTTGGGAAACACATATATACAAACTCCAAAAAGCACTCCATTTATTCTTTATTCAGAGAATTAGTGACCTTTTCCCAACAGTTTTCAGATAAAGACAATCTGTAATAAGGAGATGCTTGAAAGTTAACTTTAGTCTAGATATTAACAGAGCATAGGAAGTTGTTGGTGCCAAGCGTCAGTAAAGGTAGAGAGGAGTCTCATCTGTGATCAGTTGTCTTTTCCCAGAAAAGAAGAGCCTGAGTGGCCTTACCTATGTCCTGCCATTCCAGATTTCTTTATTTTTCTTAATCATAAGGAAAGAGAAATACACTCAGGGACTACATTGTTCCTTATGATTACTCTGACCTTGGAAACTGTGTGTGTGTATGTGTGTAATTTCACTCTAGTTGACAGCTTCCTTCCTTAGGTCCGTGCTTTTTGAGGGCAAAATCTGCTTTCTTTCTAAATACCAAATACTTAGGGTTACTTCATCACTTAAAGTTGCCCTTCCCACAGCTTAGACTTAGAGATTATCTTCTTATGAAAGACCCCACTGCAAAAAGAGAAACATTTTTAGAAACATTTAAGAGGAATGTATAAAAGGTTTTCAAGGAATAATTTTGCTAAAAGAAAATTCAACTTTGAACAGACTGCATCTAGAAGCACAAACTTGAGTCCAACAGGAGCGATTATTCGTTATTACCATATTGATCTTGGACTTTGATCATTGGAATAGAGATTTAATCAGCTAACCAACATAACAGTAGTTCTGAGTCCACTCTTGGGAAGTTCTCTTATCGATTAGTTTGACAATGACCAAAATTAAATTTCGTCTTTTATGCTTTGAATCTTGAAAATAAGAAGATGGTTAATATTGAAGCAGAATCTAAATATTCAGAAATCTTTTTACCCAGAGCATTGAGTCAAAGTTACTGTAAGCCACAACAAACCTGTGGCAATACCCTATTGTCTTTGAACCCCAAATCTTCTTTGCCTAGTACTCCCTCTAGTAGATCCCATACTATCTAGGCAACCCAACCTTGGTGTGCCACCAGGCTGCCATTTATCTGTCAAATATGTCAAGGTCCAATAGTTTTCTGCATGCATTTGACTACCAGCTTTTCATTCCAACTTGAATGGAAGCAGAATCCTTCCTTCCCACTGTAGATCAGTTAACTAGACAGCATTGAGGGCAGGAAAGATGAACTTTTCCCTTTAGCACCGATCCTCCTAAGCAGAATATAAATGATTAAAATTAGCTTTTCATCAGGAAAATTCACAGGTTTGAGTCTCCCTGGAGAATTCTTTGATCTTAGATGTCACTGGGCTCTTCAAAAAGACCTGCTGGGGATCACTCTTTAAGGAGAACAGCCTGAGATTCCAGTATGGATTTGTTAGTGGCCACATCTATGGATTAGCAAATCATGAGAAGGGAATCCTAGGAATACCAAAGTCATTAGGTAGTGGCAAACTATTGTCATGTTGCAGGTTTGTTTGTTTTTTTTTTAAGAAGATTGGTTTATTTTAGAGAGAGGGTGTGGGTGAGCAGGAGGAGAGGGAGAGAGAGAATCTCAAACAGACTCTCCACTGAGCATGGAGCCCAGTGTGGGGGCTCCATCTCACAACCCTCACAACCCTGAGATCATGAAATCAATAGGCAGATGTTAAACCGGCTGAGCCATACAGGCATAGGCATCCCTCATGTTGCAGTTTTTATGTCTGCTGGTTTGAGGGTTCACGGTAAGGCATTTTCTTCCCATGATATAAGTCTTGTAGCTTTAAACACTGCATTAAGCATTTATTTCTGCTTCAGCCAGAAAACCATTTTTCTCTTATCCCAGGTGCATAGGGCCCAGCTAGAGGTATGCTGAATACAGCTGATATTTCAATGAAGTCTCCTGAAAGCCAGGCATGGTACTCCTTGTATAATAGCGCCCAGGTGAAATATGTCTTGATAAGATAGTATTTCTTTGAGAGGTGCACCTGAGTTTTGTCCTTTCTTGAACCAGCAACTTCACTGTACTGTCTAGTCCAGACATCTTTATAGAAATAGTAGATGTTTATCTTTAGCTAAAAGTAGAGAAGCCTTTCTAATAACAAAAATGTTAGTTGGGAATGTTGGAACCCTCACTCTGGAATGATTAAGTAAGTAAATATATACATAAAAACAAGTAAATACATCTTTTCACAGATATTATACTAATACATCTTCCCCTCCTCCCCTTTAACTCTTGTCTCATTGCAGCCCATCATTCTTAAGGCATAGTGGGCTTGAGGCTTCAGCATAGGAGACTGGTAAGACAGTGGGTATGAAAGCAGGCAGTAGGGAGTGAGGAGGCCTGTTAAATTATTTTATCTGCTCCATAGATATATAGAAGAACCTAGAAGGTCCAGCTCATGAGGTTCTTCTATAGTGTGGAGACTGGAACTAGGAAGAAGGAAAAGATGATATAAAAAAACAAAATAAATGTCTGCCTCTGTCCTGGCTAGGGTAAAGATGGGAGAAAGTAAAATAAAAAGAATGAGGGAGGGACTCCTGGGAGGCTCAGTTGGTTAAGCAGCTGCCTTCAGCTCAGGTCATGATCCCAGCGTCCTGGGATCGAGTCCCACATCGGGCTCCTTGCTCGGCAGGGAGCCTGCTTCTCCCTCTGCCTCTGCCTGCCATTCTGTCTGCCTGTGCTCGCTCTCTCTCTCTCTCTCTCTGATAAATAAATAAAATCTTTAAAAAAAAGAATGAGGGAGACAGAAATGTGTGCAAGAAGGGCATCTCCATGGTTGCTCTACACTTTGGTGTTGGGAGACTGAAGACTTCAGAGATGCGATGCAGACTCAGGGTTCTGTCTTTGTGCTCTTATTGGGACTGGGGAGAGGGAAGGAGCACTGTTCTCTACAAATCAATATGGAGCAGCTCAATTATCACACAGCAAGTTTTCTGAGATGAGAAGCAGAAACATCACAGCAGATGTTGGGGTGGACCACTGGGCAAGGGGCTGAATGGTGCAGTAGCACACTCTGGTGTCTGCAGCCAGCCAGAGCTGAGAGAAAGCTAAACAACAAAGGGGCATTGGCAAGACCTACCTGGGAGCATTGCTGGAAGTAAAAGAAGGGACCAGCCTGGTACTTTAGCATCAGAGGCCAGAAAGACACATGGTGACAGGGGAATTAGAAGCATTACTGCAGATCTGTGGGTACCAGGCAATGCATATGAAAAGACTGGCACAATGCCTGATGATTACTCCCAATACCCATCCGACACTGGGGAGGGCTGGGTACCATTCTAGTAAGAGGGGAAGCTGTCAGGGAGTTTGAATATTCTCCAAAGGAGGTATTTAAATTACTGTTTTGAACTAAAGTGTAAACTGGTTGGGAAATTTAGTCACAGTAAAAGGCATTACATCAGATGTGATCAGAACTAATTTTTTAAAAAGTGGTTAAAACAGATTCATCAATAATTATATTTATATATATCTTAAACATTTTATGTTAATTTAATGTAAATGTACATTCATACAGCAGTCTTGTAATGTGGGGCCAAAACCTTTTTATTACATATTGGTCTTCCAAATAGAGTTCTTCTTTCTAACGTAAATTATACCTATAATTTCTTCTTCTATAATTTCTTTTTTTTTTTAAAGATTTTGTGTATTTATTTGAGAGAGAGAGAGTGAGCAAGAGAGAGAAAACTATCAGTGGGAGCAGTAGAGACAGAGGGAGAAGCAGCCACCGCACTGAGCAGGGAGCCCAATGTGGTGCTCAATCCTAGGACCCTGGGATCATGACCTGAGCTGAAGGCAGATGCTTAACTAAGTGAGCCACCCAGGTGCCCCTTCATCTACAATTTCTAATTGTATTTTCTTTACTAAGACAATAACTCTTTAAGCTACTTGCAAAGAAATTTGAGTATAGAAACTTAGTTTTTTTTAATAGTTAAAATTTATTTACAGTTGTCTTGATACCTGATTGAAAGCATTGTTAAAGGAAACCCACCTTAATTAAGTCTATTCAAAGTATTCAATTTAGCTTTCATTCAGACAGCCCATTGTCTTCACATTTTTTTTCCTATTTTGAAGTATGTTTAATTATATAGCTAAAATAATAAACAGATTTAGTGACACAACTGATCCTTGACAGCAGAAGGAAACCTGTTACCTGTGAGTTCTCAGTGCACCACAGAAAACAAGCAGTATGATGTGGAGAAGGAATACAAGGTGCTGATTAATTCAGCCAGTTGGTTAAATGGAGATTGGTTAAGATCAAATATGTAACATTTTCTCTTTAACAGCAAATGAGGGCTCAAAAGGATAGCCTAATTAGTTATGGATAACATTTTAATTTTTTTTAATTAAAAAATTTTAAAATTACAGTTTTCCCTGCATATCCAAATTGCATTCTCTGTGGATTAAACTTTGAAAGCCCACTTATACATTCTATAATGAAGTAATCAAACCATGAACATATATCACTAATTTGTACATGGATATTAAGTGGAAAACTGATTCTCCCCCACCCTCCACCCCGCTAGTCCTTTTCCATGATATTCTTGATTGTATAACGGTATGTAAACCAATAAGGTTTTTGTTTCTTGTCTATAGAGTTTATCCTGGTTTCTGATTACATACCTCCGGAAAGGTCTTTCAAAATAAGTTCTTCATTGCTGTATTTGTAAGGAAGTTTGCTTCCTGCCACAAGTCCTCCAGAATTACAGCTGCCTTCTCTGCCACTTAACTCAGGTTTGGCTTGGCTTTGTTGCTCTGGCTTTGTCTATTCTTAATCTGTGTCCTCTTTCAATGCAGTGACCTCTTTTCTCTGACTATAGAATAAATAAGAAGGGATATTTTAAGGTACTTTTGGTTGGGAAAGTGACTTTCTGATTGAAGTGGGGGGGGGTTTCCAAGCCACAAGTGTTGTTTCCCCCATTGAATTGATATATCAGTGCTTTCTACTGAACTCTTAAACTTTTCTTTGCTCTTCACCCTACCTGCACCGTGCCTATCTCCAAAGGTGTTCATATTTACCATTTCATGTCCAGAACTAGGCAGGCTTCTTGTGTTCGATGCTCAGGCACTATCTATCTATGCAGTGGCCTAATCCCAATTCCCTGTGGTCCCCTGAGCCTGAAGTGTAGCAGGTAGAAGGAAGAATTGGGAAGCTCTTCCTTGACATTCTGCCCATGTGTATTTTCGCCTTTTCATTTGCAGAGCAAAGATCCTACAGGCTAACTCCTGGCCATGGCACTGGGGGGCACAACTGAATATTTGTTGTTTTCTCCAGCGATAGAAAACTTTCCCCCCAATAATAATTAGCTGCCTTCACTATGTTTGGCAAATGAATTGAGGACTTTTTCCAGCCTGTCAGAGGATACAGATTTGAGAATAGGGTTGACATCCTTTTCAGCTTGAAGGATCAAGAATAAGAACCCATTTTTTTGCTTTCATTTTGGTATTTTCACCAGAGCCCACACTGTTCACTTCATGAGGAACCATTCAGGGTTGCTTCACAGTGTTGGCACTATTTGTGATCCATTTGTAGCACATTCCTGACTCTTATTTTCAAAACATTGGAGGTAAGAATTGTTCAACTTCCCCCAAACCATTTGAATTGATCCTACTGTTCTGTTGCTATTTTAAATACAACTTATAATTAATTCTTTACTGCCCTAAGTCTGAACCATGTCTGTAAAGCCATGTCACATAAAATGATTTTAAAAGGAAGAGCCTCAACCACTGTGCTGGGGTCAATTTTTAATACTCTGAAAAGGCTTTAAAATCAAAACCCAGTTTAAAACTTAGTCTTTCTTATTTGTGAATAGAAACAGAAATATCAGTTGAGAGCATATTGTGACAAATCTGTGGAAAATGTGTCCTTCATTGATTTGTGCAGTTATCTCTGGAAAGAACATATAAGGAAGTTAAGTCTTCCCAATCCAAGTTTCCTTTTGATGAAACCTTGGCAACAAGGTTGGCAAGTCTTAAAGAATAATTTTGCTGGATGATGCAAACTTAGAGGATATGATATTTTAACTATCATATTCCTTCCAGACATCTGAGGGTTTAACATGCAAATTAGAATATAATTTCTCCTGTGTGTGTATGTGTTCATGTTCTGTCATATTGAATCACTTGGTCATATCAGAGAATTAGACTTTAGGCAAGTCAGTTAACCTTTCTGGCCTGTCTTCTCACATTGTAATGTAAGGAACTGCACTCTGTTTTATTCTAAGTGTTTCACAATAAAAATGCCTTTTTTTCTCTTGGGAAAGAATTTTGAGATCACATGCTTCTGTGTGCCCTGCATATGCAAATTACATCGACTAAAGTTTTAGCTCTGAGAACCTGGGCTAATATAATGCACATGGGCTATTCTCTTAATGTCTGATATATACATATGTATGTATGTGTGTGTGTAAAGTGAAAGGGAGGGTGTCTAAAAATCTTTTTTTTTTTTTTTTTTTACTAAATATTGGATCTACACCAAACCTGATCTTCACCATCACCCACCACTACCCACCTTCATTGTCGGAAATTCTGTAATAGAATGGTGTCACAAGAACTACTGTAGGGTCAAGAGGTAGGGAGAAGAACTTTGGGCCTGTATTTTCCAGGGCTGTCACCAACTCATTAACAGAAGTAGTGGTCTTGAGGGTGCAATAGGACACACAGCTTGGCTCTCCCAGCAGTTTCCTATCCGCATTTGGGAGAGTGTTCTAGCTTACTTTAAGCTTTACATATATCCAAGCAACAATCTCTGGAAAAAGAAAAAGAAACAAATAATTTTAAAAAATCCTGATGGCTCATGTGCCACTTCTTCAGAGCCATTAAAAGCTGTCTTAATATGCTAAAATGAGAACCACAGCTAGTCTTCACCTCCTTTCTCAAGTCTCACACCCCATTAAGATTGAAGCTAGTTTGTCACATTGACACTGAGGAATGTTATTATTCAGAGCTGAATTAAAAAGGGAATTTATATAGACAAAACCAATAAGCCAAGCAGCCTTGACATTTAATTTTCTTGGAAACCTTTCTCATCGAACCAGGAATGTCTGCATACTACACATTTGCAAAATGAAAAGTGGTATAGTAGGAGGATAATCTCCTCATATAAATGATGAGTAAATAATCCGGAGGAGATTAGATGTTTTCTCCTTGCCTTGTCCTTGCCTTCTACCCTGAAATGACATTTATGAGTGCCATTTATTTTACTTCTTTTTTTCATAGACATGGAATGTTTGGGGAAGTGTGTGGGGTGTGGTAATTTTTATTTATGTTTTTGGCCATCAATTTCAAGTTTGCACTAACTGTTAAGAATATTGGTTGTTGGCCCTTAAACTCAGCAGATCAGTAACCAGGAGTCACCTCAAAATCCTAATGTAAATTGTCTAAGATTATTTCAAGACATTATTTGGCTCTTTAAGGTAGGCTGAACATACAGAAGGAATCATATTTCAGGATCCATTTAGCATTCTGTTTTAGTCAGGGTAGGTAATGGTAGTTCTTTTAACAAAAAGTCAGAGTCTCAGTGGTTTCACATAACAAAAATCTATCACTTACATCCTGATTGAGTGTAGGTTAGCAGGACATGAGGTGAGAGGTCCTATTCTGTATGGTAATTTAGGGACCTAGAATTGCTCTATAATGTAAGTTTGCCATCTTCTCAGATTCAGCATCCCTCTGCTGGATTCTCAGGATCTGAGGATGGGAATCCTCAGGGAAGTGAGAAAGAGAATATAAAGTCATGCAGAATAGAGATAGGTGGGGGATATTTCCAGGCCATTAACTAGAACTCAATCACATGGTCTACTTAATTCCAGGTGAGCTTTGGAAATACAGTTTAACACTGCGTTCTGCAGAAGGACAAAGTGAGTTTGATGACAGACAGTACTGACACTGCTTTGGCTCCTTTTGCTCTTGCTACACATACCTATGCCCATAGCCCTTATCCTAGGTTAGTCTACATGTGATGACACCAAGGCACTTTTTTTTAATTTTTTATTTTTTATAAACATATATTTTTATCCCCAGGGGTACAGGGGAATCACCAGGTTTACACACTTCACAGCACTCACCAAAGCACATACCCTCCCCAATGTCCATCATCCCACTGCTTCTCCCAAACCCCCTCCCCCCAGCAACCCTCAGTTTGTTTTGTGAGATTAAGAGTCATTTATGGTTTGTCTCCCTCCCAATCCCATCTTGTTTCATTGATTCTTCTCCTACCCACTTAAGCCCCCATGTTGCATCACCACTTCCTCATATCAGGGAGATCATATGATAGTTGTCTTTCTCTGCTTGACTTATTTCACTAAGCATGATATGCTCTAGTTCCATCCATGTTGTCGCAAATGGCAAGATTTCATTTCTTTTGATGGCTGCATAGTATTCCATTGTGTATATATACCACATCTTCTTGATCCATTCATCTGTTGATGGACATCTAGGTTCTTTCCATAGTTTGGCTATTGTGGACATGGCTGTTATAAACATTCGGGTGCATGTGCCCCTTTGGATCACTACGTTTGTATCTTTAGGGTAAATACCCAATAGTGCAATTGCTGGGTCATAGGGCAGTTCTATTTTCAACATTTTGAGGAACCTCCATGCTGTTTTCCAGAGTGGCTGCACCAGCTTGCATTCCCACCAACAGTGTAGGAGGGTTCCCCTTTCTCCGCATCCTCGCCAGCATCTGTCATTTCCTGACTTGTTGATTTTAGCCATTCTGACTGGTGTGAGGTGATATCTCATTGTAGTTTTGATTTGTATTTCCCTGATGCCGAGTGATATGGAGCACTTTTTCATGTGTCTGTTGGCCATCTGGATGTCTTCTTTGCAGAAATGTCTGTTCATGTCCTCTGCCCATTTCTTGATTGGATTATTTGTACTTTGGGTGTTGAGTTTGCTAAGTTCGTTATAGATTTTGGACACTAGTCCTTTATCTGATATGTCGTTTGCAAATATCTTCTCCCATTCTGTCAGTTGTCTTTTGATTTTGTTAACTGTTTCCTTTGCTGTGCAAAAGCTTTTGATCTTGATGAAATCCCAATAGTTCATTTTTGCCCTTGCTTCCCTTGCCTTTGGCATTGTTCCTAGGAAGATGTTGCTGCGGCTGAGGTCGAAGAGGTTGCTGCCTGTGTTCTCCTCAAGGATTTTGATGGATTCCTTTGGCACATTGAGGTCCTTCATCCATTTTGAGTCTATTATAGTGTGTGGTGTAAGGAAATGGTCCGATTTCATTTTTTTGCATGTGCATGTCCAGTTTTCCCAGCACCATTTATTGAAGAGGCTGTCTTTTTTCCATTGGACATTCTTTCCTGCTTTGTCGAAGATTAGTTGACGGTAGAGTTGAGGGTCTATTTCTGGGCTCTCTATTCTGTTCCATTGATCTATGTGTCTGTTTTTGTGCCAGTACCATGCTGTCTTGATGATGACAGCTTTGTAATAGAGCTTGAAGTCCGGAATTGTGATGCCACCAACGTTGGCTTTCTTTTTCAATATCCCTTTGGCTATTCAAGGTCTTTTCTGGTTCCATATAAATTTTAGCATTATTTGTTCCATTTCTTTGAAAAAGATGGATGGTACTTTGATAGGAATTGCATTAAATGTGTAGATTGCTTTAGGTAGCATAGACATTTTCACAATATTTATTCTTGCAATCCAGGAGCATGGAACATTTTTCCATTTCTTTGTGTCTTCCTCAATTTCTTCCTGAGTACTTTATAGTTTACTGAGTATAGATTCTGTGCCTCTTTGGTTAGGTTTATTCCTAGGTATCTTATGGTTTTGGGTGCAACTGTAAATGGGATTGACTCCTTAATTTCTCTTTCTTCTGTCTTGCTGTTGGTGTCGAGAAATGCAACTGATTTTTGTGCATTGATTTTATATCCTGACACTTTACTGAATTCCTGTATAAGTTCTAGCAGTTTTGGAGTGGAGTCTTTTGGGTTTTCCACATATAGTATCATATCATCTGCGAAGAGTGATAATTTGACTTCTTCTTTGCCGATTTGGATGCCTTTAATTTCCTTTTGTTGTCTGATTGCTGAGGCTAGGACCTCTAGTACTATGTTGAATAGCAGTGGTTATAATGGACATTCTTGCCGTGTTCCTGACCTTAGAGGAAAAGCTTTCAGTTTTTCTCCATTGAGAATGATATTTGCGGTGGGTTTTTCATAGATGGCTTTGATGATATTGAGGTATGTGCCCTCTATCCCTACACTTTGAAGAGGTTTGATCAGGAAGGGATGCTGTACTTTGTCAAATGCTTTTTCAGCATCTATTGAGAGTACCATATGGTTCTTGTTCTTTCTTTTATTGAAGTGTTGTATCACATTGACTGATTTGCGGATGTTGAACCAACCTTGCACCCTGGAATAAATCCCACTTGGTCATGGTGAATAATCCTTTTAATGTACTGTTGAATCCTATTGGCTAGTATTTTTTTGAGTATTTTCGCATCTGTGTTCATCAAGGATATTGGTCTATAGCTCTCTTTTTTGATGGGATCCTTGTCTGGTTTTGGGATCAAGGTGATGCTGCCTCATAAAATGAGTTTGGAAGTTTTCCTTCCATTTCTATTTTTTGGAACAGTTTCAGGAGAATAGGAATTAATTCTTCTTTAAATGTTTGGTAGAATTCCCCCGGGAAGCCGTCCGGCCCTGGGCTTTTGTTTGTTCGGAGATTTTTTTTTTTAAGATTTTTTTTTAAATTTATTTATTTGACAGACAGAGATCACAGGTAGGCAGAGAGGCAGGCAGAGAGAGAGGTGGAAGCAGGCTCCTTGCTGAGCAGAGAGCCCGATGCGGGACTCGATCCCAGGACCCCGAGATCATGACCTGAGCCGAAGGCAGCGGCTCAACCCACTGAGCCACCCAGGCGCCCCTGTTTGGAGATTTTTAATGACTGTTTCAATCTCCTTACTGGTTATGGGTCTGTTCAGGCTTTCTACTTCTTCCTGGTTCAGTTGTGGTAGTTTATATGTTTCCAGGAATGCATCCATTTCTTCCAGATTGTCAAATTTGTGGGCGTAGAGTTGCTCATAGTATGTTCTTATAATAGTTTGTATTTCTTTGGTGTTAGTTGTGATCTCTCCTCTTTCATTCATGATTTTATTTATTTGGGTCCTTTCTCTTTTCTTTTTGATAATTCGGGCCAGGGGTTTATCAATTTTATTAATTCTTTCAAAGAACCAGCTCCTAGTTTCGTTGATTTGTTCTATTGTTTTTTTGGTTTCTATTTCATTGATTTCTGCTCTGATCTTTATGATTTCTCTTCTCCTGCTGGGCTTAGGGTTTCTTTCTTGTTCTTTCTCCAGCTCCTTTAGGTGTAGGGTTAGGTTGTGTACCTGAGACCTTTCTTGTTTCTTGAGAAAGGCTTGTACCGCTATATATTTTCCTCTCAGGACTGCCTTTGTTGTGTCCCACAGATTTTGAACCGTTGTATTTTCATTGTCATTTGTTTCCATGATTTTTTTCAATTCTTCTTTAATTTCCCGGTTGACCCATTCATTCTTTAGAAGGATGCTGTTTAGTCTCCATTTATTTGGGTTCTTTTCAAACTTCCTTTTGTGGTTGAGTTCTAGCTTTAGAGCATTGTGGTCTGAAAATATGCAGGGAATGATCCCAATCTTTTGATACCGGTTGAGTCCTGATTTAGGACCGAGGATGTGATCTATTCTGGAGAATGTTCCATGTGCACTAGAGAAGAATGTGTATTCTGTTGCTTTGGGATGAAATATTCTGAATATATCTGTGATGTCCATCTGGTCCAGTGTGTCGTTTAAGGCCTTTATTTCCTTGCTGATCTTTTGCTTGGATGACCTGTCCATTTCAGTGAGGGGAGTGTTAAAGTCCCCTACTATTATTGTATTATTGTTGATGTGTTTCTTTGATTTTGTTATTAATTGGTTTATATAGTTGGCTGCTCCCACGTTGGGGGCATAGATATTTAAAATTGTTAAATCTTCTTGTTGGACAGACCCTTTGAGTATGATATAGTGTCCTTCCTCATCTCTTATTATAGTCTTTGGCTTAAAATCTAATTGATCTGATATAAGGATTGCCACTCCTGCTTTCTTCTGATGTCCATTAGCATGGTAAATTCTTTCCCACCCCCTCACTTTAAATCTGCAGGTGTCTTCGGGCTTAAAATGAGTTTCTTGGAGGCAACATATAGATGGGCTTTGTTTTTTTATCCATTCTGATACCCTGTGTCTTTTGACAGGGGCATTTAGCCCATTAACATTCAGGGTAACTATTGAGAGATATGAATTTAGTGCCATTGTATTGCCTGTAAGGTGACTGTTACTGTATATGGTCTTTGTTCCTTTCTGATCTACCACTTGTAGGCTCTCTCTTTGCTTAGAGGACCCCTTTCAATATTTCCTGTAGAGCTGGTTTGGTGTTTGCAAATTCTTTTAGTTTTTGTTTGTCCTGGAAGCTTTTAATCTCTCCTTCTATTTTCAATGATAGCCTCGCTGGATATATTATTCTGGGCTGCATGTTTTTCTCGTTTAGTGCTCTGAAAATATCATGCCAGCTCTTTCTGGCCTGCCAGGTGTCTGTGGATAAGTCAGCTGCCAATCTAATATTTTTACCATTGTATGTTACAGACTTCTTTTCCCGGGCTGCTTTCAGGATTTTCTCTTTGTCACTGAGACTTGTAAATTTTACTATTAGGTGACGGGGTGTGGGCCTATTCTTACTGATTTTGAGGGGCGTTCTCTGAACCTCCTGAATTTTGATGCTCGTTCCCTTTGCCATATTGGGAAAATTCTCCCCAATAATTCTCTCCAGTATACCTTCTGCTTTCCTCTCTCTTTCTTCTTCTTCTGGAATCCCAATTATTTTAATGTTGTTTCGTCTTATGGTGTCACTTATCTCTCGAATTCTCCCCTCGTGGTCCAGTAGCTGTTTGTCCCTCTTTTGCTCAGCTTCTTTCTTCTCTGTCATTTGGTTTTCTATATCGCTAATTCTTTCTTCTGCCTCATTTATCCTAGCAGTGAGAGCCTCCATTTTTGATTGCACCTCATTAATAGCTTTTTTGATTTCAACTTGGTTAGATTTTAGTTCTTTTATTTCTCCAGAAAGGGCTTTTTATCTCTCGAGAGGGTTTCTCTAATATCTTCTATGCCTTTTTCAAGCCCGGCGAGAACCTTGAGAATTGTCATTCTGAACTCTATATCTGACATATTACCAATGTCTGTATTGATTAGGTCCCTAGCCTTCGGTACTGCCTCTTGTTCTTTTTTTTGTGTTGAATTTTTCCGTCGTGTCATTTTGTCCAGATAAGAGTATATGAAGGAGCAAGTAAAATAGTAATAGGGTAGCAACAACCCCAGGAAAATATGCTTTAACCGAATTAGAAGAGATCCCAAATCGTGAGGGGGGAGAAAGGGGATAAAAAGAGGTTCAAAAAGGAAGAAAGAAAAAAGAAGAAAAAAGAAAAGAAAAGAATTAAAAAAAAGAAAAATAAGAAAAATATAAAAATGAAAAAATATATATATTGGATAAACTAGTTAAAAAACGTTAAAAAAGAAAAAGGTAAAAGTTAAAAAAAAAATTTACCAGAAGGCGAGAAAAAAACAAAAAATGAAAAAGAAAAAAATTAAATTAACTGCAAGACTAAAAAAAATCAAAGGAAAAAACCATGAGTTCCGTGCTTTGCTTTCTCCTCCTGTGGAATTCTGCTGCTCTCCTTGGTATTGAAACCGCACTCCTTGGTAGGTGAACTTGGTCTTGGCTGGATTTCTTGTTGATCTTCTGGGGGAGGGGCCTGTTGTAGTGACTTTCAAGTGCCTTTGCCCCAGGCAGAATTGCACTGCCCTTACCAGGGGCCGGGGTGAGTAATCTGCTTGGGTTTGCTTTCAGGAGCTTTTGTTCCCTGAGCGCTTCGGGAGGACAGGAATACAAATGGCGGCCTCCTGGTCTCCGGCCCGGAGGAGCCGAGAGCCCAGGGCCCCACTCCTTAGTGCGCCCTCAGAGAACAGCGCCCAGTTACTCCCGTCTGCCTGACCTCCGGCCCCGCTCCGAGCTCACCGAGCCTGCTTCCGGTTCAAGGTAACACCGAGCTGCGAGCTCACTGTCGGCTCTGTCTCTGTAGCCGGCTTTCCCGTTTCAATAACCGCAAGCTCTGCGACACTCAGACACCCCCTATCTTTCTGTGACCCTGCGGGACCTGAGGCCACACTGACCCCGCGTGGGCTTCACCCCGGTTTAGCCTCTGGAGCGATGTCCCTCAGCGGAACAGACTTTTAAAAGTCCTGATTTTGTGCGCCGTTGCTCTGCCGCTTGCAGGGAGCCGGCCCCTCCCCCCGGGGTCTATCTTCCAGTCGCTTTGGATTCACGTCTCCGCCGGTCCTAACTTTCAGAAAGTGGTTGTTTTTCTGTTTCCAGAATTGCTGTTCTTCTTCTCTTCTATCTGCGGATGGATTTTCAGGTGTTTGCAATCTTTAGATAAGCTGTCTAGCTGATCTCCAGCTAGCTGAAGTCGACACCGAGGCATTTAATTTGATTGATCTAGTGATTAGGCATCCATTTGTTCTTTTTGTATTCAATTTGCTTACACATGGAAGATTACTTTTCTGTTGTCAGGGGTAAACATGTGTAAATATAGACACTGCTCAAATCATCATATTTTAAAGTGGAATTCTATAGGGAGTGGATGCTGACTATTTACTGTATACACAGAAGAAGAGATATCATCCATTCATCTATTATTTTAGGAAAAGCTTTAAGTGATCTTCTCTACCAAGCTGTTCCTCTATTTAGAAGAGAAAATTATAGAACTTCAAGACAACCAAATAATCCAAAAAAAAAAAAAAAAAAGGCCAGATCATTTCAGTTTAAATGATAATGGAATAAAGTGACACCATGACGTATAGTCACAGATTACTTGAAACAAATTTGAGACATAGTGTTCAAGAGAGATTCATATATGCCCCCTAACCTTATTCCAAAATTCAGTCTAAGGAATTCTAAACTCAGGTTGGTTCTTAAGAAGCAATTCAGACATATGAAGGACTTTTTAGATAAGTCCTTATCTAAAAGTAAAGAAGCTTATTGACAGGGAACTGACAGGAGTCAAAGATTGGCCTGTATAGTCCAAGTTTTAGTGAGTTCTTCAGCAGAGCATGGTGAAAGCACAGATTGGCATTTTGTTAGGCATGCTGGTCTTCCATGAGGGAGATTTCTACCCACATATATTTAGGGCCCATCAAATACAGTTCTTTATGCTTTTTCTTAACATTCCATCCCCAAGAGGGGTGTAGAAAATGAAGTACTCCTTTCTTATTGATTATAATACTGTTTTTTCTGCCAATAGAAGGCCAGTACTGCAAGAAAAATCCCATTCCCATGGCAACAAAGATCTCCACTTTTAACTTGTTACCACGTGAAGAAGAAACTATTTTTTTCTCTAACATTAAAGATTGCAATTTTGAGAATATGGGAATGACCTTTGGCAACAGGGTGTTGTTAGAGCATCTGGGCCAAAGGGCTGTGTCCGGGGTGAAGGCCTTTAGGACTTTTAATATGTTGGCACTGATTTTATTTACATCAGGGCAAGAAGCAAAACTTAAACCATAGAGACATCATTTTTTTACTCAGGAACAGTGACCTTTTATTCTGGAGGTATCTCAAGGGTAGAAGAATATGACATTTCATTTGTTGAATTTTCCTAAATATTACCACTCAAAAATGGGGAGAGAGAGGAGCCAATTAAATTTTTATTGGATGTTACTATGTTCTTTTCCTGATAAATTCTCCTTCCGTTTTCATTAAGCCCTTTAAGTGGAGCCAGTCCTATATAAGACATTTGATCACCCTAGTTCTAGAAAACTGAGCTTCTCTAAGTTTGCTGTGGAGAAATCATCTGCCATTTTTGTTTTAAAACCTTAAAATATCAGGAAATCTCACCACCCAGATATCTTCAGTAAAGAGGCAAGGAGGAGTCTGAGGTATGGAAGGAAAGCTGGGTGTTGATCACGTGCTCTATGCCAGGCACTGTGCTGGCTGCTTAAAGTATTCAGAGACTATAGTATGTGTCATCTTCCTTGCTCTTGTGAACAAAGAGGGACATTGGCTTGTGCTAAGTAAGTATCATTAGAGGCAGTCACTTCTTTATGAGGATCTCAACTAAGGATTCAACACAACATTCTGTAGCCATTGGTGCTAAATATATTATGATCTATCATAATTTGCTTTTGGTGGTTCACTGCAAAGAAGGAAATCCTACGTAAGCCAATCTACTTGATTTTTATTCTTAATGATCAAAACTAATAAATCATTTTTCATTTAGAATTGGAGAAAGTGACAATATTTTTGAGTAGTACCATTGTGAATAAAATTTGAGCGTGGGGCTGGGTACCATAAGCAAGATGGTCATGCAGATTGTTGTTTTGGAAAAATGTGGGGTGTAAGAATGCAAAATCAAAGAAGGGGATCAGTTTTTACAAAGCATAGTCTCCTATAGAGCCTTAATAACTGGGTTTTTAAATTCACCAAAGTTTTCTCTCCCACTGTTCACTATATTTAGTGAGTAAATTTTCACCTTTCTTAGTATAAAATAGTCCTCTGCTCCTTTGAAGTTTTGAGAAATGTTTTTAAAAGTCCCTATATCTGGGGGCACCTGGGTGGCTCAGTGGGTTAAGCCTCTACCTTCAGCTCAGGTCATGATCTCAGGGTTCTGAGATCGAGCCCCGCATCAGGCTCTCTGCTCAACAGGGAGCCTGCTTCCTCCTCTCTCTCTGCCTGCCTCTCTGCCTACTTGTGATCTCTATCTGTCAAATAAATAAATAAAATCTTTTTTTTTTTAAAGTCCCTATATCTGTCAGAGTGCTTGATTTATGCTATAGTAGCAAATTACCACAAAATAGCAGATGACAATCACAAGCTCATTTTTCCCTCATGCTACAGTGCCAACAAGGGTGAGCTGTAGTTTTGCTTACTTACAGTTACTCTGAGACCTAGGCTAATGATACAGCCTTCATCTGGAATACTGTCAGTTTTGTGGTGAAGGGAAAAGAGAATTGCTTCCTGTTAATGGAGCAGTCACTGCTAAAGCTTTGGTCCTGAATTGGTCTCTCACTCCCACTTATGTTTCATTAGCTGAACAAATCTCATCATCAAATTTGGGCGGGGAAGGAAATTTTTCTTCTCTTTCTAGACTTAAGTACCTTGAACTTCTTAGGGGAGAGCTACACCTTTAGTCTCTTTTTTTCTGGGCCATTCTGTCCAGTTGGGGGCCATCTTAAGCCATTCTGTTTTGTCTTTTTTTAAAAGGTTATAAAACCACACCTTTAATTTGGTTCTTTCTCTGAGACTAAGATTTAATTATCTTCATTACTCAAAGGTCTCCTCAGTTTTTTTCTGTTACAGTTTACGTTATAAAGAAGTTGCTTCTTCTAATCCTATAAGACTTAGAATTTCTGGACTGTTAGTCCCTTTTATTTCTGCTATAAAGGATGCATTTCTAAAATAATCTTTTTTTTTTATGATACTGTTGTCAGATGCAACCAACAGCAGTCAAAGGATGCTATTAGCATCCCATTTTTTCACCTTCTTCACCTAAAGCAACAAGCTTATCGGGTATATTATATGTATCCTGAATTGTCACAGGTGAGTTTTTGAAAAACTGTTTTACTGCAAAATGGATTGCCATTCTTTCATTCTCCACTAAGAATTTCCATAGAGGACCACTGCCTCACCCTAGTCAGTGCCGTATATTTGAGATTTTTTTGTGGTTTTTTTTTTGGGGGGGGGGTGGTTTAGAGGAACATTCCCCTCCTGATACCAATTACTATATTAGTCAGGATATGCTAGGTTATGCTACAATAACAAAAGACTTCCAAATATGAGTAACTTAAGCAACAAAGGTTTATTGTTCACCAATACTACATGCCCATCACAAATCATCTATGCCTTTGCTCCTCCAAGAAGGGGCTATAAATATTTTTAATATTACTGTCAACTATAATTACTGATACAAATGTTACTTAGCTCATAAAACCTGATTTTGTTCCTCTCTATATACTTCTACTAACTCACGCATTCAACAAATATTTACTGATTACCCACGATGTGCTGGACTCTGTTCTAGACCCTGGGGAAATAACAGAGAACAAAACTGACAAGAGCCTGCCCTCACATCAGCTTATCTATCTACCTATTTCTATGTTCCTTCTTCCTATCCCATGAAACTGTCTTGATCAAGGTCCACAAAAGAGATGATGTTTTAAACCAATCACTGAAAAATGAGCGGAGTTTGGATAACCAAAGCTAAAATAAGCAGATAAAATGAAGAACAGCATTCTAGGTAGAGGGACCAGAAAGGAATGGAGTCATGAAATCATAGCCTTGCCCAGGGAATTGTTCCTATGGCTGAGCATGGAGAATGTAAAATAATCTCTGCAGTGGCTAAATTAAAAGGAACAGATTACCCCCCAGGGATCTTAGTTTTAGGTTTTGGTCTGAGACCCTTGTCCTGTAATCCCCTCTAGTGTGGTTCTTGAAATAGGCTTCCTGAGCCAGCTGTCATTCCCAGCCCCCTGCTTCTAGCTGGTCATGACTCATACCATTTGTCATTGCCTGGTGGGGAGAGAGCCACTGAAGAATTTTAAGTGCAATAGTATGGGACTGAATTTAAGTTTTAGAAACTAAGAGATAGGAGACAAAAGATCAGTAGAAGACTATTTTTATTGGCTACCAAGACTTGGGCCCTGCTATGAATGAGCCAGTGGGGTGAATCTACCCTGTTGTTTCAAACCTTACTATTGTGCCCAGAGTGCTTGAAAATATCTATGTGGTTTTTACATGCCAGAGTGGCACAGTTTCTCAAACTCTCTTTCCAATCAGATTAGTTTCCCCAGCCCTAGCCCATCCCACTCTGCCCAGCTTCTTCCTCTCTCAAGTTGGCTTTTTTGCTAAGATCCATGCATGTCCCATGGCCAAGGATGCCAAGGGTCAGACATATTGAAGAGTTGCTGTTGGATGTAGCAGGAAGAGTTAGAAAGCCGTTATAATACCAAAGGAAGAGAATACAAGGATAATTGTTACCTGATAAGATGTACTAGATGGGAGTTTCGGCCAAGCTTATTGAGAGACAAAGTTCATTACCAGAATAGAGAACTCCATACAGTCATTGAAATGTGTATTAATCATTTATTTTGCACACATTAATTTGAGGTTTGAGCAGGACTTCTCTGAGGAGTTGTCAAGCAGAGAGGCAAGAAGCTCAGGAAAGTGTCCACATCTGGAGACCTAACTAATGCAGAGGTAACTAAAATGGAAGGGTTTTAAGGAATTGTGAAGAGAGAAAGTTTAGAGCAAGAAAAGAAGAGGGGGAGGCCAAGATAGACAGGAATGCCCACATTTAAGAGGTGGAAGAGGAGACAGAGTAATGGCCTAAGGGAATATGGAATAGGGAGAAATGAACCAGGAAAGTGAATGCTACAAAAGCTAGAGTCTATTTTTATATCCACAGATAGAACTGAGCCCTCAGTGCATAATGGCGCTGTTCATTGTGATAGAGTTCTTACAGCCTTTAAAACATCTCCTTAGATTTACTTCTACTCTGTGTCATATGGCAAAGTATTGAAATAATTTCTGCTGTAGATCTTTTGTACTGCATATTCCTAGCAAGGGCGGTTTTACTCCAAAGGGATGGAAATTGGTTCTTGGTGGGAAGGGAGGGTAGGGCGGCTCACATTGTTATGGCAATAGTCTGTGGTCTTGCAAAACTCAATCCTCTCCAACAAAATATTATTACCTTTTATTTTGTTTCTCTTGCTGGGTTTTTTTGGATATCATGCAAGTAGCATTGACATTGAATTCAAGAAAGGTGCACAAAATATATGCAATGCTACAAAATATAGCAAATTGATAATTAAATGTTAATAACTTTATCTTTTAACTTAAAATTTATTTAGTCATTCTTAACTCTGGATTAAATATAGTAAAACTTGTGCATAAATATGATATATAAGCAAATGCATAGTATATGAGGTATTAAAATTTCATGGAGGGAACATACAGGAAAAATGTCCAAAAAGTCTCCTAATAAGGGGGGAAGTAATAAAAAAGGTGAGGCATACTACTATAAATAGTTGGGTGTCATTCATTGGATTTTATTCTTGGATTCAATATTGACCGTTAATCTCTATTCCTTTATATAATGTTTTCCTTCAAATTTTTTACCTGTAATTTGAGTTGGTTGCTACTAGATGGCAGGTTCTGGTCCAACTAGACCGACTTCACTACATAGCTAATATAGGCAACAAGTACGTAGTAAATTTACAAGGTTAATACTTCTTCTAATGCTTCTACCAAAATATTGCTCTTCATTGAAAATGAACTGTAACATTTATTGGTATTGGTTTTGTGCATTTAAATAGCATCCTAAATTTATAGCAAGATTTAAAGAAATAACACAAGTTTTAGGAATTTTTATATATGCTTGATGTTTGCTTAGTTGACTTGAGTTAAACCAGTTAATAATGGTAACTCAGTTTACCTTCTTCAGAGTGATATTATGTTCTCTTTGGAGTCTCAGGAGAAAGTTTGGGATTGAAATAAGAACATATATACCCTTTGTAATAATTTGTTTAACCTTTCCTGTTTTATAACATGAATTTATTGTCAATGTCAGATGGAAATAACCCTCCCCCTACATTTTGTTTCTTTTTTGGCTAGTTTTCAGTGTTGTAAAAAGGACTCCTGTACTGCGATGAGATGTAAATAGTTGGCCTTTAAGGCTCCATACAACTCTAGGTTTGTTTTGTTTTGTTTTGTTTTAAGATTTTATTTATTAATTGACAGAAAGAGACACAGCGAGAGAGAGAACACAAGCAGAGGGAGTGCAAGAGGGAGAAGCAGGTCTCCCACTGAGCAGGGAGCCCTGGGCAGGGCTCAATCCCCAATACCTTGAGCCATCCAGGTGCCCCAAATCTAGGATTTTTTAATTCTGTAAGGAATACATGTGTGATTGTTAAGGGATATAGGCTAAGGAGCAATTATAGCGATAGAGGATTTTGGTGAAAATGTTTTGAAGCAAGTATGTTTGGATTGCCAGAGGGAAGGAAAGAGGACATTCTCTGTAGGGGATTAATATTGAAGTGGAAATGGGAAATATGATGCTCATGTGTGAGTGTGCATGGCAAGAAGTAAATAAAAACACCAGCTTGATGAGGAAAAAAGGATGTTTGGGAAAGCAATAAAAGATGCTATGGGAACATGCTGAGGAAATTTGAAATATCAGACATAAGGAACTGTGACTGGATTTTTGAAAGGAAATTTATACCTTATATGTGTGTGATTTCAGAAAAAGAAGTCAGTGGCTTTCGCATAAAAATAGAAAAAATTAGTGAGTCTGGAATCTACATGTTACCTGTGTTACTTGGCCTAAAACGTAGTGCATTCCTGATTCAGGAAATAGGGCTCTAGGTAGGGTCTAAGCATTGCTTTGCAAGTTGATATTTCATTTCTTAGGATGAAGGAAGCAAAGATACATGGATCTAATCTCCAGTGTGTGCTAAAGAGGAGGTAGAATTTTGTCCTTTAAGATAAAAGTTTGTTTGTTTTTTTAAGATTTTATTTATTTGTCGGAGAGAGCACACAAGCAAGGGGAGCAGCAGGCAGAGAGAGAAGCAGGCTCCACACTAAGCAGGGAGCTCTACTCTGGGATCATGACCTGAGCCAAAGGCAGACCCTTAAAGACTGAGCCACCCAGGTGCTTCAAGATTAAAAAAATCTTTTTTTTTTTTTTTTAATTTAACACACAGAGAGAGAGAGATCACAAGTAGGCAGAGTAGCAGGCAGAGGGAGAAGGGGGGAAACAGGCTCCCTGCTAAGCAGAGAGCAGGATGCGGGGCTAGATCCCAGGACCCTGAAATATGACCTGAGCCGAAGGCAGAGGCTTAACCCACTTGGCCACCCAGGCGCCCCAAGATAAAAACTTTTTTTAACAGTTTCTTTTGCTCCCCAATTTAAAAAAAAATAGAATTCTATAAAAATCAAAGAGGAAAGATGTACCTTTTAACCACTTTGTAGAGTGCCGAAAGAAATAAATCTTCAGAGATAAATCAGTTGAAGAAAAGCACTTGGGAACACTTGGGTGGTATAGTCAGTTAAGCGTCCTACTCTTGGTTTCAGCTCAAGTTGTGATCTCAAGGTCCTCAGATTGAATCCCTTGTTGAGCTGCACCCCCGCACCCCCAATCAGCAAGGAGTCAGCTTCTCTCTCTCTCTCTTTGCCCTCTCCCCGCTAAAAGAAAGAAATCTTAAAAATACAAGTTTGTTGGGAGCCTTTTTGATTCCCAATGATGTGGGGATTTGGTAGTTTTGAGTTTTTAAAGCTAATTTTTCAAAATTCAGTATATGTTTAGAAGAAAACAAAGAGGCAACCCACGGAATGGGAGAAGATATTTGCAAATGACAGTACAGACAAAAGGTTGATATCCAGGATTTACAATGAACTCCTCAAACTCAACACACACGAAACAGGCAAACATATCAAAAAATGGGAAGAAGATATGAACAGACACCTCTCCAATCAAGACATACAAATGGCTATCAGACACATGAAAAAATGTTCATCATCATTAGCCCTCAGGGAGATTCAAATTAAAACCACATTGAGATATCACCTGACACCAGTTAGAATGGCCAAAATTAGCACGACAGGAAACAACATGTCTTGGAGAGGATGTGGAGAAAGGGGAACCTTCTTACACTGTTGGTGGGAATGCAAGTTAGTGCAGCCACTTTGGAGAACAGTGTGGAGATTCCTCAAGAAATTAAAAATAGAGCTTCCCTATGACCCTGCAATTGCACTCCTGGGTATTTACCCCAAAGATACAGATGCCGTGAAAAGAAGGGCCATCTGTACCCCAATGTTTATAGCAGCAATGGCCACGGTCGCCAAACTGTGGAAAGAACCAAGATGCCCTTCAACGGACAAATGGATAAGGAAGATGTGGTCCATAGACACTATGGAGTATTATGCCTCCATCAGAAAGGATGAATACCCAACTTTTGTAGCAACATGGACGGGACTGGAAGAGATTATGCTGAGTGAAATAAGTCAAGCAGAGAGAGTCAATTATCATATGGTTTCACTTATTTGTGGAGCATAACAAATATCATGGAGGACAAGGGGTATTAGAGAGGAGAAGGGAGTTGGGGTAAATTGGAAGGGAAGGTGAATCATGAGAGACTATGGACTCTGAAAAACAATCTGAGGGGTTTGAAGTGGTGGGGGGTGTGGGAGGTTGTGGTACCAGGTGGTGGGTATTATAGAGGGCATGGACTGCATGGAGCACTGGGTGCGGTGAAAAAATAATGAATACTGTTTTTCTGAAAATAAATAAATAGAAAAAAAAATCCCATCAATTAAAAAAAAAAAAGAAGAAGAAGAAGAGAACAGTGCAGTTTGATGCAAAGACAGTGGGTTTAGCAGTCCTGAACCAAATCATGGCTCTGCTACCAGCTATCTTTATGATTTTGAATAACCTAAACTTTCTTAACACTCTAAAGGAAACAAAGACATTAATTGATGTGAAGCCACCAATGAAAATGTCCCATTCAGTACATTGCTGAGCACACAGTCATTGCACGGTAAACATTAATTTCTTGTGCTTTTACCTATAGTTTAATCCTTCTTTGCCCACATGAATGATAGGGCCTTAGATACACCATTAGATCTATTTCTCAATTACCAACTAAATTAAAGAGATAGGCATGTTTTTTCACATAATTATTTGTATAAAAAGTAGATCTATTGAACTGGCTAAATATAGGCATTAGCTGGAATCTTTCATTTATAAAACAATTATAGGTTCTTATTAAATACAAATACTGAGGGTAAGTAGGAACACTAATGCTTAAATCATGTCAGCCTTCGTTTAATTCAACCTCACATTTTTTGCCATGAATTAATAATATAAATAATTTCATAGGACACTTCATTGAAATCCTGACTTTCCTAGAGCATTTTCATACCAGTTTTGCTGTGGGCAAATCTGTGCATTATTAATAATTTTCAAATTACATTTCTTCTCTAGTGACTAAACAGATTCTAAATGAGACAAAGAGAAAAAAATAGATTGTCTTTTCTGTTTTATTTTTTTAAACCAATTTCCTGTTTAAACTTATCAGCATCAAAAAAGAAAATAAAGGGACGCCTGGGTGGCTCAGTTGGTTAAGCAGCTGCCTTCGGCTCAGGTCATGATCCCAGCGTCCTGAGATCGAGTCCCACATCGGGCTCCTTGCTCAGCAGGGAGCCTGCTTTTCCCTCTGCCTCTGCCTGCCATTCTGTCTGCCTGTGCTCGCTCTCCCCCCCCCCTGATAAATAAATTAATTTTTTTAAAAAAAGGAAATAAAGCCTCATGATATTTTTGCCATTATGAAATCCCATAATTTTCTTTTCCAGTCAGAAGGAAAGCTAATTCTTTCTCCAAAAAGCCTACCTATGTATGGTGAGAAACAAAATATGGGTTGGGTACCAACTTCCTTTCTAATGCAGAAATGCTTTATTACATTGACAGCTTTTTTTCCTCCCTCTCCTACCAGAGTATATTAGTGCCAGGACTACCATAACAAAGTACCATAAACTTGGTGGCTCACAGAACAAATATTCTTTGTCTTACAGTTCTGGAAGCTAGAGTCCAGGATCAAGGTGTTGACAAAGTTGATTACTTCTTCTTTTTTTTTTTTAAATATTTTATTTATTTATTTGACAGACAGAGATCCCAAGGAGGCAGAGAGGCAGGCAGAGAGAGGAGGAAGCAGGCTTCCCGCTGAGCAGAGAGCCCGATGTGGGGCTCGATCCCAGGACCCTGGGACCATGACCTGAGCCGAAGGCAGAGGCTTTAACCCACTGAGCCACCCAGGCGCCCCTACAAAGTTGATTACTTCTGAAGCATGTGAGGAAGAATCATCTTGCCCAGCTTCTGGCACTTTGCTGGTCACCTTTGGTACTCATTCACTTGTAGAAGCATCACCAATGCCTGTCTTCATCTTCATATGGTGTTCTCCCTGTGTGCATATCTGGTCCATGTCCAAATTTCCCCTCCCTTTTTTATAAGGACACCAGTCACATTGGATCAGGGACCACCCTGATGACCTCATTCAACAAATGACATCTGGAGTGATCCTATAAGGTCATATTCTGAGGTACTGGGTGATATAACTTCAACATATGAATTTGAGGGGACACAATTAAACCTCTAACACTGAGGTCCAAATTCTCTAGGCTGTGAAAGTGCCTATACCATCTCTAGCAGCCAGACACAGAGCTGACACAGAGCAGCTACAGAATAGGGCTCAGTGACTGTTGGATAAGGTAGGGCTCAGTGACTGGTGGGCGGGTGGTTGGATGAGTGCATAGGTGGATAGGTGAATGGCTGGCTGACTGACTGGATGGATGGATGGATGGATGGGTGGGTGGATGGGGGGAATAGGTGGATGGATGGATGATTGAGGAAATGGATGGATGGATGGGTGGGAAGATAGATGGGTGAGTAGATAGGTAGGTGTGGTTGCTTGGGTGGATAGGTAGATAAGTGGAGGAATAGAATGATGGCTGAATGGACAGATAGTCCTAAATAATGTATCATCGAGGGAATCATCCCAAAACACACCAGTGCCAGTGAGAATGAGTCCAGTGGGCTGCGGTAACCAGGAAAAAGTTGAGATTTTGATTGACCCTTGACTGAGGGGGAGAACTGCAGTTCATACTCTGACCTGAAGGATGACATGAGCAAGCACCTTTTATAAATAAAAGCAAAGCACCTATTATAAATCAAAGCACTTGCCTTACTTTATTTTAAAAATTTTCCCATTTCTCTTTATTTAAACTCAGTTAATTAACATATAATATGTTCTTGGTTTCTGAGGTAGAGTTCAATGATCATCAGTTTTATATAATCCACAGTGCTCATTGCATCATGTGCCCTTCTTAATTCCCATCACCCAGTTAACCCACCCCCTCCGCCACCTTCCCCTCCAGCAACTGTTTGTTTCCTATGATTAAGTGTTTCTTGTGGTTTGTCTCCCTCTCTGCTTTCATCTTTTATTTTTTCTGCTCTTCCCCTATGATCATCTGTTTTGTTTCTTAGATGCCACATATGAATGAGATCAAATGATAACTGTCTTTCTCTGATTGACTTATTTCGCATAGCAAACTATCCTCTAATTCTAGCCACGTCACTGCAAACAGCAAGGTTTCATTTTTTGATGGCTGAGTGGTATTCCGTTGTGTATATATATATACTACACCTTCTTCATCCATTCTTCTGTTGATGGACTTCTAGGCTCTTTCCATAGTTTGGCTTTCGTGGACATTGCTACTATAAAAATTGGGTGCAGGTACCCCTTTGGATCACTACATTTGTATCTTTGGGATAAATACCCAGTAGTGCAGTTGCTGGTTCATAGAGTAGCTCTATTTTCAACTTCTTGAGACATCTCCATACTGAATTTTCCGAAGTGGCTGCACCACTTGCATTCCCACCAACATGTAGGAGGGTTACCCTTTCTCTCCTCGCCAACATTTGTTGTTTCCCAACTTGTTAATTTTAGCCATTCTGACTGGTCTGCGGTGGTATCATTTGGTTTCATTTTGTATTTCCCTACTGCTGAGCGATGTTGAGCATTTTTTCATGTGTATTTTGGCCATTTATATTTTGTCTTTGGAGAAATGTCTCTTCATGTCCTCTGCCCACTTCTTGACTGGATTATTTGTTCTGTGGGTGTTGAATTTGTTAAGTTCTTTATAGAATTTGGATACTAACCTTTTACCTTTTTAACCTTTTAAATGATATGTCATTTGCAAATATATTCTCCCATTCTGTCAGTTGTCTTCTGGTTTTGTTGACTGTTTCCTCTGCTGTGCTGTGGGAGGCCACGATAAAGCTTGAGACGAGGACCAAACCAGGCCCTGACTTATGCCTCCTTTAAAGGCTGAATAGCGGAACAAAAGGCTTAGGTTGATGAAGTAGAGTAGCACTGAGAGAGGGTCTGTGCTGTGTTGCATGCTCGCCTACGTGACTTCCCACACGTTTGCTAGTCAGTTAGAGACGATTTGATCAGGGTCGTGAATTCTTGGCTGGTCCCTGCTGTCCTTGCACATAAACTACACCATTGTAAGATTGTGCTGTGCTTACATAAACTATGTCTTGAGTGGCCTTGAAGTCAGTACATCTGGCGCTAGAAGGTCTGCTATTGGTGCTTGGGATATAGATAATGGGAAAGTTTGAAGGATTTTCTGTGCATATTTCAAGCTCTTTAGTAATCAGCTAAAAACAGATACTTTCTTATGATTGTTTCTGTTAGCTATATAATGCCTCGCAGCCTTGAATAAAATTGGCACTATTGGACATCTTCCTTGGTGCTCCTCCTGCCCACATCTCTTTCTCTCTTAATTTCTTTTCACCATCCTCTTACCCTCCTGTTCCTGATCGATTTGTCATGCCGGCCGTGACACTGTGCAAAAGCTTTTTATCTTGATGAAGTCAAATAGTTCATTTTTGCCTTTGTTTCCCTTGCCTTTGCAGACGTGTCTAACAAGAAGTTGCTGTAGCCAAGATCACAGAGGTTGCTGTCTTTATGGTGTTCTCCTTTATAATTTTGATGAACTCCTATCTCACATTCACATCTCTTATCCATTTTGAGTCTATTTTTGTGTATGATATAAAGAAATGGTCCAGTTTCATTCTTCTGCATGTGGCTGTTCAATTTTCTCAACTCCAGTTGTTGAAGAGACTGTCTTTTTTCCAGTGAATTTTCTTCTCTGCTTTGTTGAAGATGAGTTGACCATAGAGCTGAGGGTCCATTTTCTGGGGTCTCGATTCTTTTCCATTTATTTGTGTGTCTGTATACCATACTGTCTCGATGAGTACAGCTTTGTAATAGAATGTGAAGTCCAGTACTATGATGCAACCAAGCTTTGGTTTCCTTTTTCAACATTCCTTTGGCTATTCAGGATCTTTTCTGGTTCCATAGAAATTTTAGGATTATTCATTCCAGCTCTGTGAAAAAAGTGGATGGTATTTTGATAGGGAGTGCATTGAATGTGTAGATTGCTGTAGGTAATATAGACATTTTCGCAATGTTTGTTCTTCCAATCCATGAGCATGGAACATTTTTCACTTTTTTTTTATGTCTTCCTCTTTTCTTTCATGAATGTTCTATAATTTTCTGAGTATAAATTCTTTGTCTCTTTGGTTAGGTTGATTCCTAGGTATCGTGTGGTTTGGGGTGCAGTTGTAAATGGGATCAACTTCTTAATTTCTCTCCTTCTGTCTCATTATTACTGTATAGAAATGCAGCTGATTTCTGTGCATTGAGTTCATATCCTGCCACTTTGCTGAATTTCTTTATGAGTTCTGGCAATTTAGGAGTGGAGTCTTTTGGGGTTTTCTTCAGAGTATCATGTCATCTGCAGAGAGTGAGAGTTTGACTTCTTTGCCAGTTTGGAGGCATTTTATTTCTTTTTATTTTCTGATTGCTGAGGTTAGGACTTCTAGTACTTTAGTGAATAGTGGACATCTGCGCCATGTTCCTGAACTTAGGGGAACTCTCAGTTTTTCTCCATTGAGAATGATATTTGCTGTGGGCTTTTTGTATCTAGCTTTTATGATAGTGAGGTGTATGCTCCCTCTATTCCCTACACTGTGAAGAGTTTTAATCAAGGAAGGATCTTGTACTTTGTCAAATGCTTTCTCTGCATCAATTGAGAGGATTATATGGTTCTTGTCCTTTCTTGATTTATGTAGTATATCACATTGATTTGTGGATGTTGAGCCACACTTGAAGCCCAGGAATAAATCCCACTTGGTTATGGTGAGTAATCCTTTAAATGTACCGTTGGATCCTATTTGGTGAGAATTTTGTCATCCATGTTCATCAAGGTCTGTAATTCTCCTATTTGAAAGGGGTTTTGTCTGTTTTGAGGATCAGCATGATGCAGGCCTCATAGAAAGGGTTTGGAGGTTTTCCTTCCATTTCTGTTTTTTTAATCAGCTTCAGATGAATGGGTATTAGTTCTTTAAATGTTTAATGTTTAAATGCCCCTGGGATGGCATCCAGCCCTGAACTCGTGTTTGTTGGGAGATTTTTTATTACTGTATAAATTTCCTTGCTGCTTATGGGTCTATTCGGGTTTTCTGTTTCTTCCTGGTTCAGTTTTGGTAGCTATGAGTTTCCAGGAATGCATCCATTTCTTCCAGATTGCCTAATTTGTTGGCATATAGTTGCTCCTATTATGTTCTTATTCTTGTTTGTATTTCTTTGATGTTGGTTTTGATCTGTACTCTTTCATTCAAAATTTTATTTATTTCAGTCCCTTCTCTTTCTTTTTGGTAAGTCTGGTGAGGCCTTACCGATCTTATTAATTTTTTCAAAGACCCAGCTCCTAGTTTCATCGATCTGTTCTACCATTCTTCTGGTTTCTATTTCATTGATTCTGCTCTGATCTTTATTAATTCTCTTCTCCTCCTGGATTTAGGCTTCATTTGCTGTTCTTTGTCCAGCTCCTTTAGGTATAAGGTTAGGTTGTGTATTTGAGACCTTTCTTGTTTCTCAAGAAAGGCCTGTATTGCTATTTACTTCCCTCTTAGGACTACCTTTGCTGCATCCCAAAGATTCTGAACATTTTCATTTTCATTTGTTTTCATTTTCATTTGTTTCCATGAATTTTTGTAGTTCTTCCTTAATTTCCTGGTTGATCCATTCATTCTTTAGTAGGATACTCTTTAGCCTCCATGTATTCGAGTTCTTTCCAACTTTCCTCTTGTAATTGAGTTACAGTTCCAAAGCATTTTGATCCAAAAATATTCAGGGGATGATTCTACTCTTTTGGTACCAGTTGAGACTTGATTTGTGACCCAGATGTGATCTATTCTGGAGAATGTTCTATGTGCACTAAAGAAGAATGTGTATTCTGTTGCTTTAAAAATTTATGCACTGAATTTATCTGTAAAGTCCATCTGGGCCAATGTGTCATTCAAAGCCCTTTATTCCTTGTGGATCTTCTGCTTAGATGATCTGTCCATTGCAGTGAGTGGGGTGTAAAAGTCCCCTGCTGTTTTTGGATTGTTATCTCTGTGTTTAATTGTTATTAATTGGCTGCTCCCATGTTAGGGGCATAAATATTTATAATTGTTAGTCGTCTTGTTGGATAGGCCCTTTAGTCATGATATAGTGTCCTTTCTCATCTTTTATTACAGTCTTTGGTTTAAAATCTAATTTGTCTGATAAAAGAATTGCCACCCCAGCATTCTTTTGATGTCCATTAGCATGATAAATGGTTCTTCTCCCCCTACCCCTCACTTTCAATCTGGAGGTGTCTTTGGGTCTAAAATGAGTCTCTTGCATAGAGTATATCAGTGGGTCTTGCTTTTTTATCTGATACCCTCTTTCTTTTGATTGGGGCATTTAGGCCATTTACATTCAGAGTAACTTTTGACATATATGAATTTAGTGCTATTGTATTGCCTGTAAAGTGACTGTTTCTGTAGATTGTCTCTGTTCCTTTCTCATCTGTGTTGCTTTTGGAATCTCTCTCAGCCTTTAATATTTCTTGTAGGGTTGGCTTGGTGATCATAAATTTTTTCAGGTTCTGTTTTTCTTAGAAGTTTTTTTTTTTTAAGATTTTATTTATTTATTTGACAGAGAACAGGAGAACACAAGCAGGGGAAGTGGCAGAGGCAGAGGAAGAAGCAGACTCCCCACTGAGCAGGGAGCCTGATGTGGGGCTCTCTCTCAGGACTCTGGGATTGTGACCTAAGATGAAGGCAGATGCTTAACCAACTGAGCCACCCAGGTGCCCCAATTTCCTGGAAGCTTTTTATATCTCCTTCTATTTCGAATGACATCCTAGCTGGATAAAATATTCTTGGCTGCATATATTTCTCATTTAGCACCCTGAATCCTTTCTGGCCAGCCAGGTCTCTGTGGGTATGTCTGCTTCCAGTCTAATATTTATATCCTTGGATTATGGATCTTTTGTTGTGGATCTCTTGTCCTGACCTGCTTTTAGGATTTTCTCATTTTCTCTGAGATTTACAAATTTCACTATTCTATGTTGGAATGTTGACCTATTTTTATTGATTTTGAGGGGGGTTTTCTTTGCCTCCTGGACCTGGATGCCTGTTTCCTTCTCCAGATTAGGGAATTTCTCTGGTATAATTTGATCCAATAGTTTTTTGCCATAATTTGCTTCTGCCCCTCTCTCTTTCTCCTCTTCTTCTGGGATCCCAATTATTCTAATATTTTTTTGCTTTATGATATCATTTACCTCTCAAATTCTCTCCCTGTAAATCAGTAATTATTTATCTCTCTTTTTCTCAGCTTCTTTATTCCCCATCATTTTGTCTTCTATATCATTAATTTCTCTTCTGCTTTTCTCTTAGCAGTTAGTTTCCATTTTTTATTCCATCTCATTAATAGCCTTTTTAATTTCAACTTGATTATATTTTAGTTCTCTTATTTCTCCAGAAAAGGATTCTCTACTGTGTTCTTTGCTTTTTTCAAGCCCAGCTAGTATCTTTGTAATCATTATTCTGAACTCTAGTTCTGACATCTTACATATATCCATACTGATTAGGTCCCTGGCTGTCAGTACTGCCTCTTGTTCTCTTTTTGAGGTGAGTTTTTCTGTCTTGTCATTATTTCCAGAGACAAATAGATGAACAAAGAATAAAATACTAAAATGGCAACAGCAACTCCAGAGAAATATACACTAAACAAATCAGAAGATATCCAAAACTGGAAAAAAGGAAAAGAAAAAGAATATAATCAAACTGGTGGACAGAGTAGAACAATACACTGGATCCTGTGTGTATTTTGGTTTGTTTGTTAGAAAATTAGATTCCAGAATTGTAAAGAAAGAAAAATTTATATACATACCAAAATGAAATTAAATACAATGAAAGGATAGAATGTAACTGTAAGAATGAAAACTAAAAGACAAGAAAAAAACAGAAAAAAAAAGAAGACCAGCAATGACAAAAGGAAGGGTTATACAGGTGAACAGAACAGAGCAATACCCTACATCTTGATTATATTTTTTGTCAGTTTATTATAAGAAACTACATCTCAAAATTGTAAAGAAAGAAACACACACACACACACACACACACACACACACACACATATATAAAATAAAATTAAATACATTGAAAGGATAGGATGTAACTCTAAAGATGAAAATTAAAAACACTTTAGGGGCACCTGGGTGGCTCAGTGGGATAAAGCCTCTGCCTTCAGCTTAGGTCATGATCCCAGGGTCCTGGGATCGAGCCGCACATCGGGCTCTCTGCTGAGCAGGGAGACTGCTTCCTCCTCTCTCTCTGCCTTCCTCTCTGCCTACTTGTGATCTCTGTCTCTCAAATAAATAAAATCTTAAAAAAAATACTTTAACAAAACAACAAAAAAGGAAGAAAAAAATATGATCAGACAAATGACAAGAACAGAGCCATTATTCCAGATTCTGGGTGTATTTTGGTCTGTTAGAAGAAACTGCATCCCAAAATTATAAAGAAAAAAGCTTTACATATATACCAAAATAAACTACAGTGAAAGTATAGAATATAAATGTAAAAATGGAAGTTTAAAAAGATTTAAGGGATGCCTGGGTGGCTCAGTGGATTAAGCAGCTGCCTTCAGCTCAGGTCATGATCTCCGGGTCCTGGGATCAAGTCCCACATCAGGCTCCTTGATCAGCAGGGAGCCTACTTCCCCCACTGCCTACTGCTGAGAGCTTTGTGATCTCTCTCTCTCTCTCTCTCTCTCTGTCAAATAATATCTTTGAAACAAATGAACAAATTTTAAAAAGAGTTGATATATTCGTTGAAAAAAGAAAGGAAAAAAATTAATTGAATGACTAAAGAATAATGGGAAAAAACCATGCATTTTATATGCTATATTCCTGTAGTGCTGGAGTTTTGCAGTTCTCTATGATTGATAAACTTGGACTTAGCCAAATGTTCTTGCTGATCTTTTGAGGGAGGGGCCTGTTGCTTTGATTCTCAAGTGTCTTTACCCTGGCAGAATTGCGCTGCCCTTGACAGGGAACCAGGCCAAGTGATCCGCTCCAGTTTGCTCTGTCTGGCTTTTCTTCCCTGAGGGCTTTAGAAGATGAGAATGAAAATGGCAGCCTCCCAATCTCTGGCCCTGAACTGAAAGCTCAGGGTTCCATTCCTCAGTGCACCCTGAGGGAAAATCAGTCACTCCTGTCTCCCTGGTCTCCATCAACACTCGATGCTTACCCAGCCTGTGACAGAGCATTTCTCTTTCAGGTACATGACCCTGTATCAAGTGTCCAAACCCTGCAGATTCCTGCTGCCCACTCCCACTACACTCTTCCCAGGAGAGTAAGAGGGGGTAGTCTCATTGGTCCTGCCGCTTGTTGGACCCCTGCTCAATAAGCAGCCACCTGACCATGCTATGGTTTGCAGTTTATGGCAACCCCAAGCTGAGAGGCCACTCCTGGGCTCACTGATTACAGCCAGCTTCTGCACTCTGATACCTGGGAACTCTGCTGCCCAAAGGCCACCACCAGTCTTTCTGTCACCCCAAAGATCCTGAGACCACAGTGTCCCACCTAGGATTCTGCCCTGCTTAGCTACCGAGCGCCGTTCAGGCCAGGATGTCCCTCACTGGAATAGACTGCTGAAAGTTCTTTATTTTGTGCTCTGCTACTATATCACTTTCTAGTAGCCAGCTTATGGAGGCTCCCAACCCCCATGATTTATCTTCTCATATATTGCCTAGGATTCACTTCTCCACACCTCCGACCCTGCAGAAAGTGGTCTCTTTTCTATTTGTAGAGTTGCAGCTATTCTTTTCCTAGATCTTCGATTGAGTTCACAGGTGTTCAGAATGATTTGATAGCTATCTAGCTGAGTTCCTGGGACCACAGGAAATTAAGGCCTCCTACTTCTCTGCCATCTTGACTGTATCACTACATTAATGGCTTTAGCTATCCTTTCTGGTTATAAATTCAATCTCATGAAATTTAACATTTTTCATCCTACTCAATGTAGCCAAAATCATCTTTATTTTCTTTCATCGATGTTTTATAGTTTTCAGAGTATAGATCTTTCATTTCCTCAGTTTAATTTATTCCTGGATATTATTTTTGGTGCAATGGTAAATGGGATTGTTTTTGTAGATCTCTGCTGCTGTGTTATTAGTGTATAGAAATGCAACAGATTTCTGTGCATTGATTTTTGTGTCCTGCAACTTTACTGAATTCATTTATCAGTTCTAGTAGATTTTGTTGGAGTCTTGAGGGTTTTCTATGTATAGTATCATGTCATCTGCAAATAATGAAAGTTTTACCTTACCAATTTCAATGCCTTTTATTTCTTTTCATTGTGTGATTGCTGTGGCTAGGACTTCCAGTAGAAGGTTGAATAAAAGTGGTGAAAGTGGACATCCTTTTCTTACTCCTGATCTTAGGAAAAAAGCTCTCAGTTTTTCTTCATTGAATGTGATGTTTGCTGTGTGTGTGTGTGTGTGTGTGTGTGTGTTTCATTTAAGGCCTTTATTTATGTTGAGGTATGTTCCTTCTAAATATATTTTGTTGAGGGTTTTTATTATGAATGGTTGTTGTACTTTGTCAAATGCTTTTTCTGCGTGTATTGAAATGATCACTCATCATCAGGAAATGCAAATCAAAACCACAATGAGATATTACCTTACACCTGTCAAAATGGCTAAGAATACAAAATAAGAATTGACAAATGTTCAGGATGTGGAAAGGATGTGGAGGATGTGGAAAAAAAGAAACCCTCCTGCAATGTTAATAGCAATGCAAAGTGGTGTACCCCTGTGAAAGAAAGTATGGAGGTTCCTCAAAAAATTAAAAATAGAACTACCCTATGATCCAGTAATTGAAAATTTAAAAAGTACTTACCCCAAAAAATATGAAAACACTAATCCAAAACAGTGCATGCCCCCCTATGTTTATTACAATGTTATTTATAGTAGCCAAACTATAGAAGCCGCCCTAGTGTCCATTGATTGATGAATGGATAAAGAAGATATGTTTTATATGTACACACACACACACACACACACACACACAATGGAGTATTATTGTCATAAAAAATGAAATCTTGCCATTAGCAACAACATGGATGGAGCTAGAGAGTATAATGATAAGTGAAATAAGCTAGTCAGAGAAAGACAAATATCATATGATTTCACTCAATATGGAATTTAAGAAAGAAAACAAATGAACAAAGGGAAAAAGAAAGAGACAAACAAAGAAACAGACTCTTAAGTATAAAAAAAATAGATGGTTACCGGAACGGGGAGGCAGGTAAAATAACTGAATGGAATTAAGAATGCACTTGTCTTGGTGAGCACTGAGTAATGTATGGAACCGTTGGACCACTATATTGTATACCTGAAATAATATAGCACTATATGTTAACTGCTGTAATTAAAATTTTAAAAATAGTCAAAATCATAATAATATAAAATGTGACTTGCAAGGACCTGTTTGAATGTGATATAACTGCTACCATACAACACTAACAGTAAAATCCAGTCTCTGACCTCAGGAAACTAACACTTGGGATGTGTGTGTGTTTGTGTGTGTGTGTCTATGTGTGTGTGAGTGTGTGTGTGTGTGTGTGTGTGTCAAAGAACAAACAGATAACACACAATTCTTTAACAGTCTATTATATAAATCATGTATGATCCAATACCTGGAAAGAAAAACTTGTCCTAATCATACCCTGAACTTTCCCATATTTGAACTTTTTAATGCTGTTTGCTATATATAGAAGAATAATAAAAACATTTATAGGAGTAGACAACTAATTTCATTTATATCTCTTTAAAATTTACAGCATACTTCCACATGTATTACCCAATTTAATACATGCTATAAGCAACCCTGAAGGGTGATGCTATTTTCTATTTTACAGGTAAGCAAACTAAGGCTTACAAAATTTAAGTAACTTGTAAGATCTACGAAGCAAACTGGGGCAAGATCCAGGATTTCCTAACTTTATACCCTAATTGTTTTCTATCACATCATTGCTTTTTCATTCCTCTTGATATCCTATCAACCCTTTGATGTTCGGCTAAGCTGCTGTCACTTCACTTGAAATTTTTCCAGTCATCCCACGTGGAGGAAATTCTTCCTATTCCTAACTCTTAAAGCACTGCATATTTCTGTTGCAGCTCCTAAGCTATATGCCTTTGCGTTATCATTATTTCTGTATGTGTCCTTTTCCTCCCAGTTGGTTAGCCCCTTGAGTCTAAGGGGTATATTGTTACCACTTACTAGCAGTAGGCATGCAAGAAAAGTCAGTGAGTGAATGAATGAATATAATAAATGAATGAATTAATGTTCCAGGAGTCTCTGCCATGAAGCAGTGTTGTCATGACTTACTTAGCCAGGATATTTCCTCTTAGAGTTGCCAGTAAAGGGAAGAAATGAGCTCAGATGTAAGATGAGGCTGGGTTTTACACACACAGGCCTAGTGCCTAGCAAGCCATTATCATGCCTGTTTGGCTGTAATCTCTTTACCATGGTTTCTTTCATATCTCTTTTAGGCTATAAAATCTCTTGAGTTGTTAGATAAAAATGCCCCATCTTGTCTCTTGTTATTTAAGAGTTCTTTTTTAATTTGGAGTGATGCAGGGACTTTTCTACCTTTCCCTCCATATTTTACAGACAGAAGTAGAATAGATCCTTTAGCTGTTAGTAAGCCTTTGGCCACATTGGTCTTCTTGTTATCTTCTCTTTGTTGTGTGTCCTCTCATCTCTTTGTCTCCCTTGACTACAGTCTATCTGATTGGAGCAGTGGGGGTATTTTTTTTTTTTTTGAAGGAGGTCATTCTTGTTGTCTTAATAGTCAGCCTATGGTAACATCATTGTAGGGCTATCGTAGTATGTGCTGCTTTTTTGAGTGGATAAAATGCTGACAGTCGTCATGAGTAGGGATTCCACAGAGCTTTTTTTTTTCCATGTAGCCTATGAGCTTAGGACTAATAGTATATTAGACTAGTGATCAAAATGGAAATTAATTAGCAAGATTATTACAAAACAAGCACAGTGTCACTTTCCAGAATATATAGTTTCAAATTATGATGGTAACCATGTAGATTGGTATAGTCTTTTTATAAAATAATTTAGCAACATGTATTATAAATTTATGTATATATAAATACACACACACACACACACACACACACCTTGACTGACCTGGCAATTTCCTTCCAGGAGTCAAGTCAAAGGAAATGATTCAAAGTTAAAAATATGATGACAGTGTATCAGGTAGGGGATTGCACTCAGCCGTGTAAACAAAACCATTATAGCTGCTTAACAAAATAGACATTTATCTTTCTCATAACAAGAAGTGGGGAGACCCAATATTCAGGGCTCCTGAAGCAGCTTCATCTTACCATCAGTATCCTAAGCAATGGCTTTCATCCTCATTGTCCCTTGTGGCTATAGGATGGTAAGTTTCTTTCATATTGTTCCAAATGGGAAGAGAAAAGGACAAGCAAGTCAGCTAAAACTTTTCTAGAAATCTCAGGTGAACTTCTGTTTCTCATTAATTAGAACTATCTCTTCTAGCTTCAGAGACTGTAAAATTAAGGTTTGGGTCAGTATTAGAAGGTGCAGGAGAAACAGTGAAGTATGTCCCAAACTGAGAAGGTACTTTGAGACTGGAAAATGAAGTAAGCCACTTCATACAGTTTACATAGAGTTTTATTTAGGGTAACTTACTGACAGGGGAATTGGATGGAGGACAATCCACCACAACTGCATAGTTATTCTCCACAAAATCTGGACCTTAGAGTGACAGGACACACAAAAGGGCATTATAATGAGATTAAAGGTGTTGCTTGCACCTCAGAGAGCTTATATGCACCTAATTGACAGTTACCCTTTAATTTGATCTTGTGGCACAACCTGTGCATCAGAAAGGGAAAGGACTATATTATCTCTAACAGATTCATGGAAGGCCCAAACAAGCCTCTCCACTTTCCAGCCTTGGCAGTCATTTCTAAGGTATGTATATTAATCTCCATGGGGGTTAGAACACATAGCCCCGAGAGAGATCATTGAACTAACGTGAACAAAATGGAGAACAAAAGATAGAGCCAGTATTGTCAGCACTCCTATGGTCAGCTATATTGTCAGGTTAACCCAAATTGGGTTTTGTTAGTAAGGAATATTGGGAGAATGTCTATTGGTAAAACAACTAGTAATGTCTTCCACAGTAATCAAAGTACTGAAGATAACAAAAGTAAAATAATGGTGACCCTATTGATGTCCATTCACAGAGTAGATAAAATGACTTAATATGTGATGGAATATTATATAACCGTATTAATCACAGCAAGATTAGGAAAACAGAAGCTACTATAAATGTGAAGAATAAGAAACATTTTAATGCAGGGAATCAGAAGTTTATACAACTTGTGGAAGGCTGGAGGAGCAAAGTTCAGGAAAGCCACCATCTTAGTTTGGATTCTTCCTAAAGTAGAATTTGAGGCAAGCACTGAGGAGTAGATAGTTTATTGGGGAGCCAATCCCAGAGATCAGCAGTATGAAATAAGGCAAAGAGGAATGGCCAACAGGGTTGTGTTGTAGAGATGCATAATGCGAGCTTGATTCTCTCAGAACCTATGGAGAAACCTAAAGAATACCTTTCAGAATTGTCTGGCTGCAGGATGAAAGGTAGGGACATGTATCTACTGGCTCCCAATAATTGCCCCCTGGAAATTAACTCCCGTACTTCTGAACTTCACACACGTTTGTAGCCCCAACTAACTCCCATGACATCTGCTATATCAGAGAAATGCTAGACCAGAAAATGGAAATGTGTATTTTGCATTTGAGGTGTCTTGCTGCTGCCATGAATTTGAAGCCTGTATGGAACTATGTAACCACAGCTGAAGTCAAAGGTGAAGCCAAGAGGGTAGAACCAGGGTGCAAAGGCATTTGCTACAGCAGATTTTAGGAATTTGAACATGAAGGAGACATAGGGGAATAGCCAATAAAAGCATTAGCTGCCGGGGCGCCTGGGTGGCTCCGTGGGTTAAGCCGCTGCCTTCGGCTCAGGTCATAATCCCAGGGTCCTGGGATCGAGTCCTGCATAGGGCTCTCTGCTCAGCAGGGAACCTGCTTCCCTCTCTCTCTGCCTGCCTCTCCATCTACTTGTGATTTCTGTCAAATAAATAAATAAAATCTTAAAAAAAAAAAAAAAAGCATTAGCTGCCTGCAGAACCTGAGTAAATAGGTGGATTTCTGGTGGACACTGAGTAGCTGCTGATAAAACCTTCCATCTATTGTCTAGTGCTAACCCACAGCTGCTACTAGTGCATGATGGCTCCTCTTACCCTTCAAATGTCATGCTTGTGTTTCCAAATAGTGGGAATCTAATGAGAATCTCATCTGATGATGAGGCCCTCTGAGAAATGTAGTTTTTACGGTTTCATGCCCCTGATGTATAACAGAGTTCAGAAGGATTGGGATTGTCTTAAGTTTCTACAAATTATATCTCACCCAACAACAACTGATGAATTACATTGGAAGAGTTTATAAAAATATGTTGAACTTGTTTTAATTACTTCCTATTCACTCCATTGGTGAGGAAGGTATCCTTCCCTAGGGTTTGGGGTTTGAGGAAAGGCCAAACCCTCAATACTGGATGCATGTGATCAACAGCAATTGATTAGTCACATATTTGTAGCTGGGGCCTGAGAACACTGTATGTCACACAGGTCCACATGGGAGCTGCACTCAGGAACAACATGAACAGCCAGGAGTTCTGGGAAGCAGGTTTGTGGTATCAAGAAGATGTGGTGCCCCTGGTTGCTGGGGAGGATGTGGTTGGTTTATTTGAATAATTCCAGTTGCTTGTTAGCAACTAAAACACGTTACTCAGGGATAAAGAGGAACTATGCCTGATACCTTTGATAAGGAGAGTTGTTTAGCTAAGAAACCTTCTCCAGAGTGTGAGGGCAGACCATTCAAGGCCTTCCTGATTTTACCAGAAGTCAAGGCAGCTTTTAATAGTATGCTGTAATTTTAGGCCTTATGCTGCGTAAACAAGTTTTCACTAGTTTGGGTACAGAAAAAGGGTATGTCTTTTTTTTTTTTTTTCTTTTTTAATTAACATTAAATGGCTCTCATTCAATCATTTCATTTTGCAAGGCAGACCTTTTCTTCCCAGGATTTCCTCTATTTTGTAGCAAGCCCAAGAACCTCAAGGCCCTACTCAGTTGCAAAGGTCAGTCCTTGAAATACCATCCCTTAAGAAAGGAAAACAAGAAAACAGGGCCTGGCACTTATGGAGCATTAGAAAATATTTGAGTGAATGAATGCAAGAGCAAACTGAGCCAAGAAAGAAGTCTTAAGTTCTTCACTGCTTTTGTTTCTGCAGACACTTGATATCTTTGGCCATACAGTAGTCACTCTTCCACTAGCTTTTTTGTCTATGGGTTCAAAACCACTTTTTCCCTGGTGGTTGAGGAGTGTAGTGTCATCTCCCCAAATATGAAATTCAGTCCTCCCTGCCTCAATAATTGCTGCTAAATGATTGCTGCTAAAAATGACTTTAGGGAAAGTGAAAAGAATCTGGAACCCAGGAAGGATTGTCCACCCAATCTCCACTTCTCTGAACTACTTCCCTGGTCAGAAATAATAATAAGTTTCTTGAATTACCCACTCACTATTGTTTTTCTATGCCCCACCTACATATACTCATTTTCTTCAGCCTCTATAACTGTGCCTACATTTAAGCCATTTAATTTTAAATTTAAAAATATTTTCCCCAGCTATACTAGCAACATTCTAAGTGCTCAATAGCCACCTGTATTAGTGGCTACTGTGTTGGGTAATATAACTTACATAACTTTTTTTTTTTTAATCATTCCAGGATATTCTGCTGGACATTGACACCTGTATCTATTTTGTAGGATCAGTTATGCATTTATGAATACCTACTATGTACCTGACCCTATAAGCACTGAAGACATAAGGGTAGGTTCTAAGCACTGAGGACATGAGGGTAGACAAGACAAACAAAATTTCTACCTTCCCAGAACTTACATTTTAATTTGCATAGCCTACATACAAATGTCTATGTGTATCATTAGCTTGAGGAAGGACAGCACTGGAAATCAGATGGCTAATTGTTCTTAAAATTCTTGATTCATCCCCAGTCTGATTTCTTTGAGGTATAGCACAGTTTTCTTCAAACTTTAGAGCCCTGAATTTTATACTGCTGATTTGGGCTGATTCACAAGGCACAAATGGCTTACACATTTGACTCACCTGTAAGTATTGACTGTTATTGTTAAGTCTTTTAGATTCTGGGTGAGAGGTTTATTTGAAACTAGTTCTAGGATTTAATCATTTAAATCCATTCTGGCAGCTTGTGTTCATAATTTTAATTCAGTGAAAGGTCTAGTTCTTATTGATGTGTATAACCAAGCAGAGACTAGGAAATACACTGCAATTATTTTGTTGGTTTTTCTACTACGAAGCCCATGTATTAACACATGCCACCTCCCATGTAGGTTTTACTCATACAGCATTAAGATTACTAGCTTAAAAAGTTGGAATAATGGAGGTGGGTGGTATTTTCAAATTAGTCATTAGAATTCAAACACGCTATGCTAATGTTCTCAACAAGAGCCACAAATGCCAGTCCCAACAATCTGTTTGAACTACTGAACTGTAAACATTTTCCTCACTGGTGAATGGACAAATATAGTATGTTACAGTTGAAAGAGACCTTGGAAATGGGTCTTTCCCTTGCAACTCCCTTTTCCCTCATTTATTGGTCCTTTGAAGTTGTAAATGATTTGAAGTAACAGTAACAGCTGAAGTAACTGTTGAAGAGTTAAACCCTGCCATAGCATAAAGGGACCAAAAATTCACTTCTGAAAAGCAAAGGTTCTCAAACTTTACCATGCACCATGGAGGGCTTATTGAAGCACAGATTGCTGGGCTCTTCCCCAGGAGTTTCTGAATCAGCAGTCTAGGATGGAGCCTGATAATTTCCATGTCTAACAACTTCCTGGGTGTTGCTGATGGTCTGAAGACTACATTTTTAGAATGACTGGTATAAACAAATGTGACATTATTATGAAGTTAATGAAATAGTGAAAATGAGCCTACGTAACTAGCCTTAGCAATCTGAGGATCCAGCTGCATGATCTCATCTATCCAGGTGTAAAACTTGGGTTTGGCACCATCCAGTGGCAGTTGTCTAATGCTCGATAAACATCAGCAGGGATGATTCTGGGTCCTGTAGCTGCCTGCGACTTTGTAAAGCAGTGACATTCCAGCTATCTTATGATTAGTATGCATTTATTTTGTTGTTCTGATCTGGAAAGACTGAGCCTTGGGGACGCAATCTCTTGCTCTGCTTCCCAACTACTGCCTGCTATTTCCCTATCAGTCTTGTCCTCTCCTCCATATAGCCTTTTCTCCCCCAGAAAATGAGAACATTGGCCCCACCTCATTTGAGAAGCTAGAGTCCCATATTCAAATTGCATTGTTTAGGAACTTTAAGTAGCTGGGGTAAATCTTCTGTTATTCTATGTACTTATTCTCAAACTCCTGCCTCACCGTCCTCACTCAGAACCATTATACATTTTTACCTTTACTAGTCAAAAATCCTTCTTAACCTTGCAAGTTTAGCTTATATTCTATCTCCTTCAAAAACTTTGTCCTGCTACTCTCCAGAAAATGTCATTTTTTTCCTTATTCGAAAGTGTAGGGCATGTTTCTTGTGCTTCTATGCTCCAGACTCTGGAGGTGTTATTTCATTCTCAGAACAACCTTGAAACATAGGTATGATGCCTGTTTTACTAATTGAATATCTGCTGCCCCTTCTTGAGTCTCAGTGTCTAAATTGTTGTTATTTTCTAGAATATAATGTAATAATTTGTCTGCTATAGCTGGTAGGGGCAAAGCTGGCTATAGAGTGATTTTTGCCATGATATTTGTTCCCCCCACTAAACTGTAAGCTCCTTCGGGGCAAGGATCATGTCTCATTGCTTTTATTCCCAGCTCCAGTCTCTGCTACTAAAACAGTACTTACTGCTTTGCATGTAGTACTCATTATTTTCCAAAGAAATGGATCTCCAGTTTAATTGCTGCTTATCCTGTATCTTCTTGCTCTGTTTCCTTCTATGTGATTGGTTATGGTCTCCACAGGAAGGAGGCCCTTTCAGTGTGGTCTCTCCTCCCTGCTCCTGCTCAGAATTTGTGGCATGACTCCTCACTGTTTCCCTTGTGAATGCAGTCTTCAGGAAAAGGAATATTCATCTACCTTGTGAACAAGTGATTAGATGGTAAGGGTGGTTTCAGCTTTATGCCAGTCTCTTAGTCTGCATGTGGCTTCCACACCCTCTTTACTTCACTGAACCTCATTTCATTCTCTCTCCCTTTTTAGTCATTATCTCCTTAATCTTCCTGACATCTCTATGAAGCCAAGTAGCAAGACCAAGTGAGAGGTAAATCAGAGATAGATTGGGTAAAATATCACAAGAACTCATGTTGCATAAAACTTGAATTGCATGAGAGGCTGTAGATTTAAATATTTAAGAGGCACTGAATCAGTCATTTTCTCTTTTAAACATAACTTGCAAATGTGGTTTCATCAATCATCCCTCATCTCTCGTAAAATGCCAGTCTCAGGAATGCAGACAAGCAGGACTGGCCTCACGGGCTCTAGTGCTCTTTTAGGCTTGGGTAAGGGTCCCTGGTTCTTGATTGACTGACTACACATTAGAATCCCCAGGAAGTCTGGTTTAATTGATCCAGCATATCTCTCCAGGATTCTAATATACAGTCAGGATTAAGAAGTACTAGATTAGGCTCTTGACTTCTGGTGGTAGCTGATCAGAAGAGCCATCTTAGAAGCCTTTTACAATTGCTCCATCTAAGAACCTGTGGGATCTTAGATTCCTGAGGGAAAGACTGAGGAATCTATTTTAAAAATAGATTTTGACTATCAACTAGTTTTGGAAATACTAATTTTGGTAATTCTAGATATTTCTTCTAGCCCATCCAGTTATTAAAGTAAGTTATTAAAGTAAGGTCTAATTATCAACATAGTTAAATAAACTATTTAAGTCCCTCACAGATGAGATATGTATTATTTTATTCAAGCTTCCTAGAGCAAGGCATAAAGTTAAGAATCATCAGAAATGCTTGGAATATTGTGACTTTACTGTAGACTGAACTTGCTCACACTGATCTTACCTGTGACCTTAATCCACACTCTTCAGGGAATGGCTGTATCTGTTCTTCCCTTTCCTGGGAGTTATGGGTGACATAAGGGTGACCACCTGTTCGTACCACATAGGGAGTGACTTTGCACACTACAGACACTGAGCTTCAGGACATCTTTGAATTGAGAGAAGACAGCACCACCCTCCTCTGATGGCCTTGCCTACAGACTGAGGTAGAATCCATAGAACCTCAAATTTCTAGCTACATCTGCTTTCTATTGGCCCACCTCACTCTTGCCCACATAATTTTTCATCTCAGTTGAATTTTTATCCCAGCTGTACATTCAACAGACTGCCTATCCTATGGAATCACCTATCATAAACTACATATTTTGAAAGATTAAACCAAAACCACAATGTAAAACTTTCTTCATACTAGCTCAAAAATGACAGAAGCCTTTACATGGATTGAAGTAGGACGGGAGAAGCTAAGGACAAGGAATGAAGAAAAAGAAGTGTTTTGAGATTAAAATTAAGATCTAGGAAGGCTATGATATTATGACTAATTTCACCTACTGAACTGTGTTGCATGTCCAAAGCGTACATCATGATTTAAATGTTCTTTCCACATGTAAAACATTCTGATAAGAGTTTTGCCTATTTCATATGGCTTTCCCTCCATTTCCATTGTAAAAACTTAGCACATCTTTTAGGACAAATGCTTGCTTCCCAGAGGAAATACACATATTTTTAGGTCCCCAAATTCAATCTCTGAAGATATTTTTCAGGCATTGCAAAAGAAAAAAGAAAAATGAATGTGTTTGCTGTGGACAAGAAATAATCTTTTTCATAAGCAGTGCAGTCAAAATGATGAAACATCCTCCTTTAGTATTTGGCATTGCTACAATATCATTTAATTCCCTGACCTCACTGTACAGTCTTTAATACCAAAACCATAAAAGGGGAAGTGTGGTATGTATTCTTCACCTTACACAAGCACCTTTCTGTCTCCTCAAATGAAATAAATGGCCTTAATACACTGTAATGCTAGAAGAAAGAAGTCTGTGTAATTCCAATATGCCTCAAGCTCCTGGTCCTATTTTTACCCCATTGCTGACTTCAGTGGCTGTAGACAGCAGAACATTCTCCCCCAGCAAAAGCAAATAAACTCCAGCTGGTCTTGAGGAACACTCAGGCAGTTACTTCTCAGTCCTCCAAGCAGAATTCACATTAATTGATGCCTTTTTGTAGGCTTTTCCTTAGTATAAGGTAAACAGCTTTTGTCTTTTTGTTTGGAATTCAGCATCTCATGGATCTGAAAGCCCCCAATATTTTATTTTTCAGAGAAGAAAATATGAAGGGGGAGAGAGGAAAGGAGAAAGGAGCACTACTGAAGTGCTTTTCATCCTTCAGAGTTTACTGAGTGACCCCCAGAGTTGCTGGAGGACTAGCCTAGGTGGAGGGTAAATCTGCACCGCTTCCTCCATCAGCAGGATTCTCTCCACAGACAGACATCATTCTCCTCCTCAGTTTGTAGAAAAGTTCTCATGCAGGTTCTGCACCATGAAAGCCTTTATTAATCAGAAATCACACTGTTCTATTTCTTTTGACTTGTAGTCTTGTCCCATGTGAATTAATTGCTAGTGTTTTAAAATGGGGAGAGACATCTCAATCTATGGCTTCTCTCAAAAATTTAGGGAAAAAAAATTTGTGAGGATTTTCAGCTTAAGGAGAAAAAGACTTTTCCTGCTCACAGTTGGCTGGAGCCTAAAAATACCATTCCCTCATGCTTTCAAGTTCACTGTAGTCACCCCTATTTCCTATAAACTCCCAGAACTGAGACAAAATGACAGACTGTAATCAGGCTCACACTGTTGATCATAGGCTCAGAGAAAAGTGAAATATTTCTTACTCAAAACTGAGAAAAATTAGAAAAAAGATTAGGAGGGCCACAAGTTTCAGGAAAATGATAACATCTCCTCCTTTATGGAAGTAAAAGATATTTTTGTTTAATATGCAAATCATCTGTATCAAAAGAATTTTTCTAAAAACATAACCCAACCTAAACCCAAACTTAGCCCTCTGGTCACATGCATCCATTTATGAGTTATGATGTAAGTGAGCCAAGAAACAAACCTTCATATTTGCTTTCTTGAAGTAATCCAATGCTCATGATCCTTAGACCCTGGGGTGACTTGCTGAATATCAGTTCCTTTCATTTTCCTAGTTTTATCTCTCCTCACAAGACCAAAAGCAGCATGTCAATATACCATTCACTTTGTAAGAAGGGAGAGACACAAGCAATGTACTAGATCACAGGATGGTGCTTTACTTCATTTACTTCTCTCAGCAGTCTTCTGATTTGGGGCTCAGCCTCATTTACAGATGAGGAGCTGATGCTCAGAGAACTTAAGTAACTTGATCAAGGTCACATAACAAAGCTACTCGGTTACAGGCCTGTCTGATTTTTTCCTCTGCAGCATGGTGTGCCTGGCTCATTGAAATGCTTTCTCTGAATCACTACTTAACACAGGACTTTAGCTTTTATTGTGGGTTGATAAAGAGCAACTGTGCCAAGAATATTCTATTCATATTGTGTAAAACTGCCATTGAGGATGCTAATGCTTATCAAAAATTGTCTTAAGATATTATCTTAGAAGTTAGTGTCAAAAAAGGGCAGTATTTTTTTTTTAAGGGTAGTTTTTCTGAACAAAATACAAACTGTGCCTATATATGAAGCCAGAAAATAATAATAATAATACTTTCTTTTTTGCCTTTATTTTTAAGAAACTCCAAGAGAAGTGTATTGTTCAATTATATTTTATGGTAAAATTTTTTTTTTTTTTTTTGAAAGACGGAGATCACAAGTAGGCAGAGAGGCAGGCAGAGAGAGAGAGAAAGGGAAGCAGGCTTCCTGCGGAGCAGGGAGCCCGATGCGGGGCTCGATCCCAGGACCCTGAGATCATGACCCGAGCCAAAGGCAGCAGCCCAAACCACTGAGCCACCCAGGCGCCCCGGTAAAATTTTTTTTAAAAGAGAGAGAGAGAGGGCACCAGCAGTGGCGAGGGGCAGAGGGAAAGAGACAAGCAGACTCCCCACTGAGCAGGGAGCCCTCAGTTCTCCATCCCAGAACTGGGATATCCTGATCTGAGCTGAAGAAAGACCCTTAACCGACTGTGCCACCCAGGCACCCCAATAGTAAAATTAATCCCCCCTTTCTCCATATAATTTTGGATCTCCCTTTCTGATATTTTTAATGTGCTTTGATATGTTAATAATCCTGTTATACAACTTGCATCTATTAGTAAGTCTTCATAGATCCTTTTTTAAGGAAGAGAAAGGTATAAATTAGGAATAATAAAATAGTTTGACTTTAGTCAAACTTATACGCATAAAAGTAAATTCTAAATTCTAAATTCAGTTTGCATAAGACACTAGATCTAACAAAACGGACTGTTTGTTTGATATTCCAAAGTCTTTGATTCATTTCTAGTTTAGGGAAAGCACAATTAAGAAGTGGTTGGTGAGCTGTGGCCAAATGTGTCATTATCCTGCCTTCTGCTATTAGGTATTTGCTTTGAGCCCTTGTGTGCCAGGCACGGGGACAGCTGCTTTGCATGCATTGTCTAGTCTTTGCAGCAAGCATATCAGTTACTGTTCTTACCTGTTTACAAACAAGAAATCCACCAATCAGAGGAGTCTAGAAACTAGTTCAAGGTCTCACAGCTGATAGGCATGATCTCGATAAAAGACAGAATTTTTAGTATCTGTGTCCTTGCCTATAAAATGGAGATGTATGATCCTGTCTGAATGTTTTTTGCAGGCCTGTAAGTTTAGTTGATATTGTCAACTCTCTATTCTTTCCCCCCCTCATTTTCCCAAAAGTGTCGTAAGGTATGGTGGCCATCAGTTTAATCAGCTCTTCCTGGGTCCTAAAGAGATGGAGAGCCATTTATGGTTTTTGTGCCATCTCTATTAGTCACCTGAATTTTTGGTCATGTTCATTCTTTGCCTCACAAAATATTTTAAAGCTCATCTCAAATGCAGTTGGTTCTAATGATTATGGTGGTATTTGGGTAAAGTTTTCACAAATACTGAACTAGTGAATACTGAGCTGCTGCCCTCAGGGGAAATAGAAGGTTAGTTTCCTGTGAGCCTCAGATCATATTTTTTCCAACTGATCCATAAATAACCTTGGTTTATATGTTTTTGTTTATAGAAACAGAGTGTTTCTAGATACTTTATGTAATATATATTACTAATTCATTAGTTTTGAACTCACAGCCAATAGCACCATAACTCTTGCTTTCTTGCAGTTACGAGCACTAAACAACGCTTTAGCACCATGCTTGGGGACCATTTCAAACAAAGATAGCAAGAAGAAAAGGCACAAAAATACTAAAATCATGGTACTAAATAGCCTATGGAAAGGACACTTGTTCACCATATGAGAGCTGAAACAAGAAGGGCAGAGGGAGGGGAAGATGTTAATGACAAAGCACTGCCTTGTTTGACCTCATCTGGGAGCATATATGTTGAGCAATTCATATTTTCCCACTCTGAGCATGTATGCAAATGATTGCTAATGCAGTGTGAGAATTGATTTGGGGTTATAAGTGAATTTTAGGGTTATTAACTCTTTGCTTTTTATAAGCTGAACATTTCTTCTAGGTTTTCATTTGTATTTTTTTATTTGTACATTATTTGTATTTTCATTTATATTATAGTTTTTACTTTGTAATTTTTTTTAAGATTTTTTTATTTATTTGACAGACAGAGATCAGCAGGCAGAGAAGCAGGCGAGCGGGGGGGCAGAGTCAGGCTCCCCACCAAGCGGAGAGCCTGATGCGGGGCTCAATCCCAGGACCCTGAGCCGAAGGCAGAGGCTTTAACCCACTGAGCCACCCAGGTGCCCCTACTTTGTAATTTTTTATGTAATAGAGTTTATATTTTTCTATTCCTTCAAACTTTTGGATTTAACAAACCTTCTCTACTCTCAGTAGAAGAATTTGCCCTTTTTTCTAGTATTTGTATACTTTTTTTTTTAACATATAAAGATCTGGTCCTTTGGAATTTATGCTGGTGTTTCTCATTTGGAGTTAGTACAATTTTACATTTTCCCATATAATCTTCTAGTATCTCAAAAAGTTCATCATTTTGCCTTTTAATTTAATATTCTGACTTTATTATATAAATTTCCATATATAATTTGGTCTATTCATGTGTTAATATCAAATGGTTTTATAGTTTTTTATTATGTAGAAGCTTTAGAGTATTTTTTTTTAATTTTTTTTTTATAAGCATATATTTTTATCCCCAGGGGTACAGGTCTGTGAATCACCAGGTTTACACACTTCACAGCACTCACCAAAGCACATACCCTCCCCAATGTCCATAATCCCACCCCCTTCTCCCAAACCCCCTCCCCTCAGCAACCCTCAGTTTGTTTTGTGAGATTAAGAGTCACTTATGGTTTGTCTCCCTCCCAATCCCATCTTGTTTCATTGATTCTTCTCCTACCCACTTAAGCCCCCATGTTGCATCACCACTTCCTCATATCAGGGAGATCATATGATAGTTGTCTTTCTCTGCTTGACTTATTTCAAGGATACGCATGATACACTCTAGTTCCATCCATGTTTTAATGGCTGCTAAGACTAGCAGTCCCTCTTCACCCTGTCCCTACTTTGTTGAATTTTTATGTTGTTGTTTTCCAGGATTTTCCTAGCTATTCCTTATTCTCTATGGGAACCTGTCATTTCAAGTCAACTTGCATATCACATAAGAGCTTTTCATTTGGCTCTTTCTTACTTCTTCCCTGCTGTGTGGATATTTCTAATTAAACATTTTAAGTGATCTGTGAAAGAGAAATTTCCTTTCCTGAATCAATGGAATAGATGTAAGTGTGTTCCATTTAAATCAGAGGGGAGAGAGGCAAGATTCTGTTAGGCTCATCTTCTTTAAGGAGTGGTTCAGATTACTTGCACCTCTTTGTTTACTGTGGACTAATAATCAGTGAGACCCCCACCTGTGCCACTGTATCTGCATGTTTGGACAAATATTTTCATCATCATCCTCTCTTACTTTTCTTTTCTTCCACCTCTTGGCTGTAAACTATACTTTCTTAGAATTTCATCCCAGAAATTTGTTGTCATTCGTGGCGGTCCTAAGTATTCCCTGAGGGACAAGATAAAATTCCCTACTATCTGGTTAAAAAATGGCTTTAGATGGAATCTCATTGTGCCTCTCTGTCTGTCCAAAGCAGACCGACTGATCCAAGAGACTCAGGTGAGAAACCATCCTTAGAACTAAGTGAGTTTGGTTAGGTCGCAAAACGAATATAAAAAACTCAGTTATCTTCATATAGAGGCAGTTTGAAGATATAATGGAAGCAGAAATTCCATCACAATGGCAAATACGTATGTGTGTGTGTGTGTGTGTGTGTGTGTGTGTACACACGCCTGAGAATGAATTTGACAAAACTATAGAACTCAAGTAAAGGAAAGACAGTACAAAACTACAAAATCCATAAAAAGATCTAAATAAAGATTAAATTTGAATAAATACAAACTATATGGTGCTTATAGTTAGGATAGCCCTGTGCAATCCAGATATACCAGGTGTCCCAGATACCTTGTTTCTTTGATATGTGAATAAAATGGCTCTATTGCATATGTACTGTCAAAAATCTAACAGTTTCTCAGAAACCTCTAAGCATTTCTAGAGATGCCTAAGGGGCTTATATTCCCCTCGATCAATATAAACAACTGTTTCCCTGCTCTCCTGTTACTTAATCATTTATTTATTCATTATTATGTTTACTCACCGTACAATTGAGTGCTTACTATGTCCTAAGTCCTCCACAGATGCCCACTAACCATTACTTAAGACTCCTGTGGCACCTTCCTGTTCCTGGTCACCCTTGTCTTGAGATGTAGTCTCTGTTCTATCATTGCCCAGCTGAGGACCACTAATACAAGACTATTTTGCATAAAATTTTTGCTGAGATTTTGAGGGTACTCATGGTTGGAAAGCATTGTGGGGGAGAATAGGTATAGTGTATAAGTAAAAACAGCATAAAATAAGCAATAAAAAATTTGATACATTTTAAAGTTTATGGGTCATCCTCTCTAAGGAATTTCTCATATTATCTTTTATTCTTAGGTCCCACCTACCTCTTTCTTTTGGAATTGCTCTTTTTCTGTCTCTTGCCATGTCTTGAATAATCTCTGCAGCCTCTGATTTCTGGACTGATTAACCTGTCTTTCCTAGCTTTTCAGAACTGAAGTTTTATTATAGAAAATTATAAAGAGAAAAATTTTAGAAAATTATAAAGAGAAAAAATGTATCTTTTTCTCTACCTCTTCCTCATCTAGATCACACTTAGGGTGGTAGGTGGGGTTCTACATAGTCATTGAGCTATGGTGCATACACCCCAAAAAAGTGCTTCACACTCTCTGAAAAGAATTCTTCTGATCTTCAGAACTACAGCTTTTAAAACATTATCTTTCTCCTCACCACACTTGGTTTTGAAGAGATCAAGTCTTTAAAGCAAGTGGAAGATAATTGCAACATAATACCAATGATATTTTTTCTGGAATTTAATAAAATGATAAAGTTAGTTTAGGGGGAAAATATTCAGAGAACAAGATAAATCTTAAAAGAGTAGTAATGGAGGACTAACTTTACCAAGAGCTTAATTTAAACAACACATTGTTATAGTGGGAGAATGAGCAAACAGAGATGTAAAATGTAACACAAAGTCCAGAAACATATCTAAAGTAAAGAAAAATATCAAAAGAAAATACAGGCAACTGTTTATGTAATCCTGCACTAAGGAAGGCCTCTCTAACCATGACTGTGTGTGAGTGTGTTTGTTTCTGTTTCTCATTCTTATAAAAAGGGGGAGAAGCATGTTTTACAACATGGACAGGCCTAAGAAACATTATGCTAAGTAAAAGAGCTAGATGCGAACTATACATTTTATATTATTTATGTGAAATATACAGAATGAGCAAATCTATAGTTGTTTAGTGGTTGCCAGGGACTGGGAGGAGGGGAGAAAGGAAATGACTGCTAATAAACATAGGAGTTTTGAGGTTTTGTTTTTCAGTTTTGTTTGTTTTTTGGTTTTTTGTTTTGTTTTGTTTTGCTTTTTTAGAGTGATGAAAAATGGTCTGGAATTAGATGATGATGGTTACACAACTTGAATATACTAATGACCACTGAATATTATACTTCAAAGGCTGGATTTTATAATACATGAATTATATCTTAACAAAACCATTTGAAAGATAAATCAGTTTTACTTGAGGTATTATGAGAAAATAACCTAGCATGCCAGTAGAGAGTCATTAAAGTGTTAAGGAAAAGGATATTCAGTGACATTTGTTAAAAATGGTGAGGCAGGCTCTATTCAGGATAGGTATGGGGAACAATGCAATGGGATTTTATAGTGGGGGAGAGGAATTGGGCTCAACTCCAAATACGGCTTGGGCAGGTGGCCAGTTATAGCCAAGGATTGGGGGGGGAGGGCGGTCAGTGGATAGAAAATTACTAAGAGGAAACATCAGGGGTAAATGGTTCTGGCTTAACTAATCTAGTAAGATTCTTGCTAAAGACAGGCCAGGGTAATTACCACCTAGTGTCTGATGGAGGATAAGGAACCTGATCAGATATTGAGAGTAGAGGGTTCTGGTCAAACTGATTAGCAATTTGCTAATCTAGTTCTTACTAAAAACTAGGCTTTATAAGGAAGTTCATGAATGGACTTAGGAGAAGGTTCAGGAACCTTAGTAAAGAATTTATGTCCAAAAAAAAAAAAAAAAGGAATCTTTGTCAAATGTGAACTAAAAATTTTAAAAAGACAAATTATTAATAAACTTATAAAATGCAAACTAAAGCAATGAGATGAAATATTTGCTATGTACTAGGAAAGATATGAAGAAATTATCAATTTCCAACATTGGGTAGATTGTAGTCAAATAGCCTCATATACTGGTACTGATGAAGGGTAGTTTGGCAGTATATTTCAAAAGCCTTAAATAGGGTCCTTGTAATTCCATTTCTAAGAATTAACCTTAAGGAAATAGTGTGTGCCATTTAAAATAAAGTAGTAAAGTAATAGTAACACAAGATTTTTCTGCTAGGAAGAAAAATTAGAATGTACAATAAAGAGGGCACCTGGTTGGCTCAGTAATTAGAGTATATGACTCTTGATCTCAGGGTGGTGAGTTCAAGTCCCACATTGAGCATAGAGCCTACTTAAAAACAAAAAATATAATAGATAAAATGAGACAGACCAATCGAAATGCACATTGAAAGGCTGCAGAGATAGGTAATTTGTACTTTCTTATATATTATCTCTATTTCTTTTAGCTGTATTTTCCAAATATTCTGAACTGGATTATCCTTTATAACCAGAAAATAATGGAAAAGTTATTTAACATAATACAGCTTCAAGTGTGGTTAACCTTTTTGGGCTATTTTGTTTGGTTGAACACCATAACGGAAATAAGATGAGGAATTTTTTTTTGTTTCTCCTGTTTAAAAGCTAGAGAGTCAGGGAGTGTTAACTGGAAGTCCTCAAAATTTCCTAAGTCAGACTCTCATTATCTAGTTGCCCATGAGTTTCCTTTAGTATATGTATAGTTTTCAGGTTTTAACCAATTGATGAATGGTATTTATGTAACAGACTGTTGTAAATTAGAGATCAGTATATCCATTCCAAGGATTTTCCTTTTCAAAGCCAGGGATTTTAGGCTTTACAAACAGGATCATGTTGAGTGGTATTCTTTCTGATTGTTGAATTGAATTATGTTCACCAGATGTAACAATTTTCTTTTCCCAATTTCCTAGACAGAATCATGAATAAACTGGAGGACAAGCAGGACCAGATGATACCATGAAGAGAAGTTTACAGGCCCTCTATTGCCAACTATTAAGTAAGTTGATATCACTTTTCTTTTAGAATATAATCTATTAATTGTCCAGTGCCAGAAACTTAAATATTTTCTGGAAGAAGACCAGGTTTTGCTCAATAGAAAATTTTCCCTCTGCTTCATCTAGATACTTAAAGTATCAAGCATTAAGTCATTTTATTGCTTTAGGCATCAGTTGTAATGTAGACTGTTATAATAATCCTAAATTGGCAGGTTAAGAATAGTTAATTCAAGGATGAGTGTCAAAAGCACTATTGCTCCTGGTGTGTGGCAGATTAAAATGTTACAGTATGAGCTTCTGTAGCTTCCTTATGGAGAAAGAATGATAGATGGTGTTTTCTGGATTTTGTCACATAGAAGCTGTTACCATTCAGTGACTGTACAGCCTTTGGCTTGGAGTATTTTGCTTAATTATGTGTGTTCTTAAATAATGAATGTAAAAATGTGATTTCTTTTGGTTTGATGGTAGAATGAAAAATATTTATGACTTCATGCATGTTGCTCATGTGTTTTGGGGGTTATGCCACAAATCTCCAGATGCCGCAGAGTGACTGTATAACCTTTGGGATTGCAATTGTTACTGAATGAACATCAAAACCAATACCAGTTGGTGGGTTTGATGTTCAGGTTGACTTACTTGGGACAACAGACATTGCCAACATCAAGTTAAACCAAAGCCACTGAGTTGGAAAAATTTCAGGAAAAACTTAGAGTTCATTCTGCTTGTCTGGTTCTTGCTGAAGTATATAGAAGATCTATCTTTCCTAGACTGGATGGTTCCCTTTTAACTTTTGCCAAGAAAATAACATAAGAGATTGAGATTCAAATCATCAGTTCCCCCTTAAAATTTATTTGTTCAGATTATGTTGCACCTCCAGTGCAAAGCAGTTTATGTATAGAAGGCATTCTGGTTAAGTGTTTTAATTAGCTTATTTCTGCCACTGAATTCTAATCCCTGAAACACAGATCATATCACCCTGTTTTCAGCCTGGTGAAATGTCACCACATTATATAGACTCTCTCATGTTCTTTTCTCCATGCATCCTATAAAACTGTGGGTTTGTTGCCCTTTTTTTTAATGGTAAACTTGTTTGTTAGGAAAAAGGTTTTATAGATTAAAGAAGCAATGTCATCACTGAATAATTAAGTCTGCCTTGATGGGAGAGTGGATATTTGAAGGTTAAATCGGATTACACACACACACACACACACACCCCACCACCCCACCCACCCCCCTACCCAAGAAGGGGAAGCAGGCTTTGCAGGAGGAAGAAACAGGAAATGAAAGAGAGTTTAGTAGATTAGGAAAGAAGCAAAATGTTTGTTGAGTTCACCTATGCTGATTGTATGCCCCAAACTTTGTGTAATATTACAAGTCTATAAGATTTGAAAGGCTTTGGTTAAGTATTCCATGAGTCAGAGATCAAGTCTTATGCTAATGAGGCCCATCCTCCCAAGTGGAGCCTGTGTGAAAACTGAAGGGGTTTTGCTCAAACATTAACTGGATATCTATATAAATCACTGTCATAACAGTTTCATTGTTTGCAGCCTTGCCTGGAAAGCAAGCAGCCCAGCATAGGTATTCCAACTAGTTAGGAGGTAGGTGGTGGTGCCTCTTAAACCACCCTGGTTATTAGGTAGCTGGCTGTGGGAGTCCAGATTTGTAGAGCTGGGATGGTCAAGCACTGGGGCTGTAGGTCAATTAGTCTCACTTCAGGGAGTCTTTTTCACAATTTCCTAGAGATGAGGGGTCATTATGTATAGCACTTTTTTTTCAACAGGATTTGGTATTTAATAAAACCCAAGCTAACTTAAACTCTGGCACACATAGGCACTCAATAGCTGGTCTATGTCATTCCTCAGCCACTTACTAAGTTACACTTGGATTAAAGCTGTCCACAAACAATATGTTTGTTTATTTGTTTGTTTGTTTGTTTTTCCAGTGTCTGAAACAGACTTGAGAACTACAGGGTCAATATAAACTTACTATGTTACTTTATTTAACCCAGCGAATTGAAGCTCTTAATTTGAGGGAAAATCCTGGTAGAGTGTTCTGGTTATATTTTGTTGCATAATAAACAACCCCCAAATTTTGTAGCTTGAAGCAATAGCAATCACTTATGTTGCTCAAGCACCTGCCATTTGTTTAGGGGTTGGTAGAGACTCCACAGTGTCTGGGATCTGGGCTGGAGGCTGGACCAGCCTAGGGCCCACCTAACGTCTTTTTTCCCTGAGGCCTTTTCATGTGACAAAGTGGGGCTTCTTCACAGCATAGTGGCTTCAGAGTAGTCAGACTTCTTACATGACAGCTCATAGCTATAAGGCAGGGCAAAACCTACAAGGCTTGTTATGAATTAGGGTGGGAAACCCAAGAGCAATACTTCAGTCGTACTGTATTGGCCAAAGGAGTCACTAGGTCCATCTCTCATGGAGGGAAGAGTTATTGGACTCCAACTCTCAAAGGGAAGAACAGTAAGAATTTTTAGTCCTCTTTAGTCTACTATTGAATTTGTTTAGAAAAAAATGAAAAAGCAATTACTAATGAACATGAATGAGTTTGTGAGTTGTCTTTGTCATCAGAGTCTGCTCACACTTGAGTGCCAAATGAGTTCCCAGACATCTGCTTATCAGCCTCCCTATATCATCTCATTCATTCTAAAGGCAAATGCTTCAAGATGAAGAAGTGTTACTCAAGATGAGTAAGTTAAGAACTGGCCCATGGTGACCAGAAAGTGAGTGATGGAATTGGAATTCATACCCAGGTTTCTCTGACCTCTTTGTTCATGCCCTTTTTTTTTTCCATCAGGCCTGGTGCCTCCACCACACACACAAAAGAGAATTGGCTCTTCTGCTGTCCCTGTGGCTAGTTAGGGGTGGTTCTAACCCCTGATTGATAATGCTTGCATCGTATTAGTGATGTCAGATGGAGCTTAAAAAAAGAAAGAAAAGAAAAAAAGAAAGAAAATCCAGGCTATCTCTGGGTTACTGCATCATAATCAATAGTCACTGGAGCTATTTGTGTCTGATAGGGGCCAAGGGATGCAGTCCTTAGTAGGCAGGGAAATTGAGGTCTTATTTTACTTTTGTAACAACTGACTGTGTCTAATTTGTTTTATTTCTTGGGCTCTATTTCACAGTACAGTCCTGAGTGTTTCATCCTGCCAGTTTTAGCCCTTTGGGAAAGTTTAACATATTTTATATGATACTTTGGAACACCTGAGAATTTGAGGATGAGGATGGTGATGAGAACCTTCACAGTTCTTTAAAAAAAACAAATACTGCATTCATTTTTCTTTTTTATGTCATAAGGTAGGTGTGAAGCTAGTGCTAAGAATACCTGGGGTTTTTTTTGTTTTGTTTTTTGTTTTTCTTTAATTTTTTTTAATATAATTTTTTATTTTTTATAAACATATATTTTTATCCCCAGGGGTACAGGTCTGTGAATCACCAGGTTTACACACTTCACAGCACTCACCAAAACACATACCCTCCCCAATGTCCATAATACCACCCCCTTCTCCCAAACCCCCTCCCCCCAGCAACCCTCAGTTTGTTTTGTGAGATTAAGTGGTGATGCAACATGGGGGCTTAAGTGGGTAGGAGAAGAATAAATGAAAGAAGATGGGATTGGGAGGGAGACAAACCATAAGTGACTCTTAATCTCACAGAATACCTGGGTTTTTGAGCTGCAGACCTGCGTTCAAATTCTAGCCCACTTAATAGGTGGCTTATATTAAATAAATTACTTTACCTCCATGGACCTCATATGTAAAATGGGATATGACCACCCTCTATGTAAGATAGTGTTGCGTGAGATAACACAGCACATAGAAGACCTGCAATAAATGCCAGTTTTCTTATTAGGCCTTCTGTCTAGAAGAGAGTGATACAACCTAACCAGGAGCTCGGCTGTAACATTTACATGGAACTTTCTGGTTCACAAAACATTTTCATAGAATTTGATCCTCAGAATACCTCAGAATATCAAAACAAATGGGACATTAATTTTCATTAATCCCATTCTGCAGAGAAGGAGTTGACATAATCAAGACTGCTTTTCTCAAGCCATATCACTTTTTTTTAATTAAAAGAAGTAATAATGGAAAGTAAGAAGGATCATCACAAACCTTAAAGAACATGACACTATGGGGAGGCACTGAGTCCTGAGTTAGCCAATCTGATCTCTTCCTAGGTGCTATGTACCATGCTACTTTATTGTTAAGAAGACTAAAATAATTATGGGTTTATGTAAGTAAATTTTTATATACCGATATCTATTCAAACCAAAGTTATTTGGATACTCAGAATTAAGGAGTGATTTAGTTAAGTGTTGCTTTATACTCAGCCATTTATATTTCTTATCTCATGCTCTGTATTATTGTTAATGCGTCTTGCTTGCTGCTGCATACTCTGCATATAGTGGACTAACTTAAGTTGGGTCATGTATCTGTCTTCATGGGTTGTTTCTCCTGATAAATGAGAAGAAATTTTTCCCTGAGAGTGAGGAGGGAGAGTTGATGTAAATCATAAATTCAGGTCAGTGTAGGTCCAAACCAGTATTGACTCCAAAAACTTAGGCTCTTCTAGATGTTCCAGGCAATCATAAACATATTGCATTATGAATGCACATGAAATGAAGGATCTTCATCTCCCCCACCGCCTTTCAAGGTGTCTTTCCTTGCCTTTTACACTGCTTGTTCATAACCTCCCCAGAGAGTAACAGTGTGGCAGCCATGATTAAGGGCTTAGATTCTGCATGGACTGCTTGGGTCCAAATCCTGGCTTACCACAAATTCTTTTCCAAATGATTTTCACCCCTCCTTACAAAGTATAGCAGTTGAGTGTGCCTTCACTGCCAATAGCTATTAGATTGTCTGTCCACAACCCTTTGCAAATCTGTCACTCTTGAGGCTACTAAAGACTTTGCTCTTGAGGAAATAAAAGATCATGTCCTATTTAGTAACAAAGAGCAATTTATCAGTCTGCTGTTTCTCTCATGCTCCCACTAGTGGCTATAATAATGGTAATGACACATTTGGTCTTCAGTCAGCATTATGGAAATGGAGGAATCCATTTCATCAGAACTGCTGTTCAGTATTTTAGGCTGGATTATTCTGATTGGCTTTCATCAGTGTTTCTCAAACCTGACTTTTGACTAAAATCACCTGGAAAACTTTTAACAAATTCCCTTTCTCAAACCCTACCCTATATCAATTAAATCAGAATCTTTAGGGGAAGGAGTGAGGAGTGTTGTGACTGGGCATTAGATGATTCTAATAAGCAGCCAGAGTTGAGAATCACTGGCTTAGATTAATAATTTTAAAATTAGTCATGCAACAGCATCACCTGAAGACTTGTTTAAACACAGATTGCTTGGCCCCACCCCCAGAGTTTTTGCTTCGGTAGATGTGGGGTAGGGTCAGTAATTTGCATTTCTAAATTTCCATTGATACCAAAGCTTTGGTCCTGGGACCACACTTTGAAAATCACTTTCTTTTTTTTTTTTTTTTTTTTTTTTTTTTTGTTCAATTTTAATTTTTTATTTTTTATAAACATATATTTTTATCCCCAGGGGTACAGGTCTGTGAATCACCAGGTTTACACACTTCACAGCACTCACCAAAGCACATACCCTCCCCAATGTCCATAATCCCACCCCCTTCTCCCAAACCCCCTCCCCCCAGCAACCCTCAGTTTGTTTTGTGAGATTAAGAGTCACTTATGGTTTGTCTCCCTCCCAATCCCATCTTGTAATCACTTTCTTAGACTTACGAAAGGCTATCTTGGAGCAGGAAGAAGCTTTCGGCTTCTCTGTTATCACTTGAGCTGCATAGTGGTAAAAGGGATCTTGGAACAAAACCAGAGTGAGTTAAGAAGGAAGAGCAAAAGAGATCTTAGGGAGGGAATGAGCAGAAGCACAGTGTTGTAAAATTAGAAAGTGTTAGAATTTGAGTTTTTGTGTTACTCTTTAGGATACACTGGAAGTTAGTTTTTACTCTGTTTAAGCAATAACAAAGGCACGAAGAGTGGACTAGCTAGGATTAGAAATAAAGCAAAGGGAAAACACAAGAGGGGCCCTTGGCTCTATTTACTACAGTGGGTCCATTTTGGAACTTGATTTTATAAGACTATTTCTTCCCTGCTTCATGCTGGATAATTCTTTTGCAAATCAAGAAAAAAAATTGCAAATGTTCTCTAGGGAGAACTGGTTTCTTTGGTTCTGAAGGAAACACCATTCACACAGAAAAATTGAGGAAGTAACAATTTCAAATGTGACATTAACCCAGGAAGTTAGGCATACTGGGTCTTTAAAGGTGTCATGCTGACTTAATGTCTTTTATATTTCAAGTTGTGATTTTTAAATTTCTATAAGACAACAAACTTTCTTATGCAGATTAAACAAACCTTAATAAGAGAGAGGAGAAGGGAGTTGGGGGAAATTGGAAGGGGAGGTGAACCATGAGAGACTATGGACTCTGAAAAACAATCTGAGGATTTTGAAGGGGTGGGGGGTGGGAGTTTGGGGTACTAGGTGGTGGGTATTATAAAGGGCACGAATTGCATGGAGCACTGGGTGTGGTGAAAAATAATGAATACTGTTATGCTGAAAATAAAAAATAAATTAAAAAAAAAAAAAAAAGAACTTCTCATTGGAAGTAATTCTAGTGAAGGCTGAGAAATAAAATATTTTAAAGAAACAATTTTATGACTTTTGAACACTTTATTTTTTTTCCAAGTACTTTCTATTACATGGTTGGCAGGAATGTAGATGAGGGAAGTCATGCTCACACTTAGGACAACAGTTGCCTTATGCGAATTTAAATGTTAACTCTTCATGAGTAAGTTCAGTTTTCTATATGAAAACACTTTTGCTAAAAGATATGGTGGGAGAGAACACAGAATTTGGATTTAAAGGCTGTACTTTGAGCTCTCACTTCTCTTACTAATTATGGGACTTTGCATAGAGTACTTAACCTTCCAGAGCCACTTCATTTTCCTTAGCTACAGTACACAGATGATGAGTATAATAATATCTACCCTGATGATTATTGGGAGAACTAAATGAGAAGGGTTTAAAAATATTTCATAAGGAATTCTAAACGTTGGTTACCATGTTAGTACTGTCCTTAAATAACTTCTTTTGTTGATATATTGCACTGTTGTTTAGCTGTTTAAAATTTTTTAAAAAGAAATGTGAAAGACAGTCTAGCATGTCCTCACCCAGATTCCAACTCAGTGGAATTTTCATTAATGCATGTAAGCCTCATTAGTGGGAGCTGTTTTAACAGGAGATTTTCTAACTTATCAGGATCTGGCAAAATTCTGGAAGATTGTTCTGAATAAGAGAAATTTGAGCAGAATTTTATAAATGAAGAAAGGAGACTTTTTTCCAGCAATTTCATGTTTGCGTTTTAGAAAATCTAATCCAAAATTTTTCTGAAATGTGTAATCATTGCCTTTACAAATTTGATGGACACTAGAGACTCTCAGGCTAGAATCCAAGAAGCTTCCAAAACCTAAGACACATTGCCTTTGCAGTGCTATCTGTCATATCTCCCCCTCCTGTTCTCTCTCCACTTGCTTTTCTTTGAGTAGTTTCCATCACCAGACAGACTGGTTGTTCTCTTTGCTTTTCTCCCACAGAAGTTTTTGAGCCTTTCTTCTCAAGAGGAGAAATCCTTTATCTGGGCAGGCATCCTAACAGCTCCTCCCAAAGTAAGTCCTTGCCTTTGCTCTGACAGTATCACAGCACCATTCAGGGTACCCTATGAACTGTGGCCGGTCTCACTACTCATTTGCTTCCTGAGCATCTTCATCAGTTTTCCCATCTATGAAACTACGACTGCCATAACAAGTTACCACTAATTTGGTGGCTTAAAACAACAGATTTTTTTTTCTCTGAGTTCTGGAGGCCAGAAGTTAGAGATCAAGGTGTCAGCAGAGCAGTACTTTCTCCAAAGGCTCCAAGGGAGAACACTTCCTTGACTCTTCCATTCTGATGGCTCCAAGATGTTCTTTGGTTTGTGAATGGATCACTCCAAACTCTGCCTCTGTCTTCACATGGCCTTCCCCTCTTCCTTATGTCTCTTAAAAGAACACTTCAGGGCACATCTGGATAATCCAGCATGATCTCTTCTCAAGATCCTTGACTTAATTATATCTGCAATGACCCTTTTTTTCCAAATAAGGTCATATTCACAGGTTTCAGGGTTAAGATATAGGCATAACTTTTGAGAGACCATCATTCAACAGACTCTATCATAGTATTGCTGTTCTTCATAGAGTTGTTAATTTAAGTACGTGGAGCACTTCACACATTGCCCAGTTCAAAATAGGTACTCAGTAGGTTGTGATTGTGGGTCCAGGAGTGAGTATGATATGAAAAAATGAACTATTCCATTGATATAGCTTTTTGGAGCAGTTTTATCATAACATGAGGGCAAGAGAGAACTGTAGTTTGTAGTAAAGGGCTAAATGTTTAAACACACACACACACACACACACGCACACGCGCGCGCACGCACACACACACACACACACACACACACACATGGTTTGAGCTCCCAGGACAGTTTTGCATGGACCAAGTACTGTAGGGCTGTGAGCTTCAGAGGACATGAGGTACACATTGATGGTAAGCCCTCAGGGCAAGAATAGCTCTAGATGTGATTCCCATGTTCATTATGTAGTTGCTGCACAGGGTATGCTTCTGACCTTGCCAGTGAATGCTAGTGCCGGGTGCATAATTATACTGTGTTTGATGAGAAGAGGCAAGAATGAGATTCCTGTGTCCTGTCTTCAGTGAGTCTGTTTAACACTGAGTGTAAGTGCTTTAATGATTTCCCTGAGATGTTCTCTCAAAGTCAAACAACTCTCTCCCCGCAGGACAAAGCTCAGGCTATGTACAAGCCGCTGTGAGGCTTACTAATTATAGGAGGACATTGGAGAGAGTACCAGAGCCCTCTGAGATTAAAAAAAAAAAAAAAAATGCTACAGTTTGCTTAGAAATTCCTTGGTTAGATGAAGAAATGAGAATGTACCCACTTTCCCCTAAAGAGAGATAAAAGGGTCCAGGAGTGACCTAGATAAAGGACCATGACCTGAGTACCTGCTAGGTCATCCCTGATTTCCCGGGTTGCTGCAAAAGATGAATAAAAATAGGGAACATTGAAGCTCCAGAGTGGGTGCTTCGTGTACGGTGGTAATTATTAAGATTCCAACTCTGGCCTGGAGGCATGGACAGCACCCCAAGGTTGGCAAATGGCAGCTTAAAAGGAAGTTTGAGTAGCTGGACAGCTTTCTTGCCTGAACACATGGGGTCACATCTAAGTAGCTCACAATGGCATAAGAAATGAGGCTCAGACAAATGCAATCACATTATTTCATTGATTATTATTATTTTAACCTGTAGTAAATGCAAAAACAATTGAGCTAAAAAATAAATCTTAAATCTTATTTAAATAGCTTAGCTATAAAAATTCCATAGGGGGAAAAATGTCCCATATTTCATTCAAAAAGTTTATCTGATACTGCCAGGACATTCATTTATCTTTTGGTAAGAGTCTTGGATTGGGGTTCCTTAGAGGCAGACCTTGAGCCCTTAGACAAAGAGTTCTTAGACAAGGAGTTTTCCCTTTGATCCTATATGAGAATGAGTTGGGTAAATATCAAATTTTCATATTCTTTAAAATAAAAAAAAAAAAACCAAGGGGAAGAGGAAGGGAAGGCATCATATAAGCAATTGTTAAATCATGAAAGGGATTAGAGGTCAGGATATTTCCATTTGCTTCCTTTATTTCCATTTTCCAAGACAGGTTGTTTTTTTTTTTAATTTTTTTAATAAACATATAATGTATTATTAGCCCCAGGGGTACAGGTTTGTGAATCGCCAGGTTTACACACTTGACAGCACTCACCATAGCACATATCCTCCCCAATGTCCATAACCCCACTACCCTCTCCCTAACCCCCTACCCCCTGCAGCCCTCAGTTTGTTTTGTGAGATTAAGAGTCTCTTATAGTTTGCAAGACAGGTTTTTTATTCTTTAAAATATATGGAAAGGTGCACTTGAGTGCCTCTGTTGGTGAAGCGTCTGTGTTTGGCTCAGGTCATGATCCCGAGAACATCAGGCTCGCTGCCAAACAGGGAGTGTGCTTCTCCCTCTCCTCTGGCCTCTCCCTTTACTTCTCCACCCTGCTTGTGCTCTCTCTCACTTTCCCTCTCAAATAAATAAATCTTTTTTAAGAAATAGGTTATATGGAAAAATCATAAAATCATGTTTTCAGAATCGAAAGCAAGTTCCTTTAGTAATTGCTACTCCATTTAACAGATGAAGAAACTAATGCTATCTTTTTTTAATATTTTTAAAATTATTTTTATTAACATATATTATTTGCCCCAGGGGTTATTAAGAGGATAAATTGTCCAAGATGTGAGGGCAGAGGCTTTTAACATGACTTCACAGATTCCTGGTGCAGTGCTCATTCTAGGATCTCCTTTCTTCACCACCTTCCACACTCTGTACTCTAGTCATCCTAATTTTCTTTTCCTTCCTCAAGTATTTCAACTTATTTCTTGCTCGGGGCCTTTAATGGTCCATTTCCCCTCCCCTGTCATGACCAGCTCCTTGCTGTTCAGACTTCCTCCCAACAGCTTCCTCATAACCTGGCTCTCTCCATTATATTATCCTAGTTTAAGTTCTGCATAGCAATGGAGTTGGCTGATGAGGTTTTTGACGCCTTATTTTTTATTGTTTACATCTCTATTTGGAATGTCTGCTAAGAGCCAACACACTGTATTCCCAGCGTAGAACAGTGCCCAGCACATGGAAGACCCCCAGCAAACATGGCATTAAAATAGAATGGACTGGACAGAGAGGAACAATGAGTAGGTTTTGTGGGTGATTTATATTGTCAAGTGAGATTCCATGTACAGAGGATTGAAATTGTGGTCTAGATCAGCACTGTTACATAGACCTAGAATACAAGCCACAATTTTAGAGTTTCTAGTAGGTTTTTCCAAAAGTAAAACTGGTAAAATTAATTCTAATAATATACTTTATTTAACCCAATATACCCAAAACATTTTCATTTTAACATGTCAATATAAAAAATTATTAATGAAGTATTTGCTTCTTTTTTTTTTATACCAGATGTTTTTTGAAAAGTCTTTTTTCATCTGTAAAATTTACACTTACAGCACATCTCAATTTGGATACTGCATTTTATCAGAAGTACTTGATTGGCATTTATATATCATAAAATTTATACTTAAAAATTAGATTCACATACATAAATTTTTGTAATAACTTGTCAGTTTTTACATTTAAATTGGTTAAAATTAAATTTTAAAATTCAGTTCTTCAGTTACACTAGCCAACATTTAAAGTGCTCAATGCCACAAATGCTAGTAGCTACAAAGGTCTTTATCTATTGTATCAAACTACTAGTTTTGAAGTTGCTTTGCCCTTCCTGCCCTGCATCAGCCCTGTGGTACAGAGCCTGGGATGTGGGGCCCCCTTAGGCAGAACATCAGGGCCTTGTGCCCATATGGCACTGGGGACTACCTCTAGACCACCAATTTCTTGACCCATGTTAAGAAACAGGACTTGCTAACTCCTTTTAAGACTTTGAAAATAAAATTGACAGTAAAGTTGTTTTATTCTGATTTGTTCCAGAAGCACAGAATCAGGGGATTCTCCCAGTGTCCACAGAGCATGTATAGTCCAGGGTTGAGCAGAGCACAGTGCACTTATGTGTACCTCTCTCAAAGCACAAAGAGAATCATATAGAGCAGAGGATGTGACTCCAGAGCAGCCCAAACTAGGTAGCTGCCATTAAGTGAGCTGCATGTTGCACCTATACCCCATGGAGACATTGAAAGTGTTTCTGTACAGGAAAGCTCCCCACCGCCTCATTTTCTGCAAGGCCTTGAAATAAGGAGTGTCACTCCTTAGAATAGTGTTTTGAGATTCCCTACCCCTTCTGTGTGCCATCACATTCTGACCTCTGCTTCAGTCCTAGCCCAGCAGCACTGCATCTTCCTTATTTACAAGGAAGTTTAATGAAGCAGTAGAGATGTTATTTCTCACAGTCTTCCTGTATTTATCTAGGAGGCCTGGATATTGTACTATAAACTGATTCCAGCAACGACCCCAAAGGAAACTACTTCATGGTGTATGGATCTCTTGGGAGAAGAACAAGGGTCAGTGTTATACACTGAAACATCAGATGTTACAGCCTTTGGTCATGGCTCTAAGTTAATTACCAAATGACGGTTTTTCCCTGCTAAGAACGTTAGCAGAGTAACTCTAATTGAGATATCCAGGGTGCAGATTTCCAGATAGCCAGGGTACTTGATGAGTAGACAAAAAGCTAAAGTTTGTCGTGGAGAAAATAATCTTAAATCCTCAAATCACAGTTTGCTGGTTGAAATCTTCCCAAATGAATAAGCTATCATGAAAGGAATTCTTAGGATACTTTCCTACTTCCCTTATGTACAACCCCTGGGTGGCACTAGACCATCTGGTACCCTTCTGTTTTCATTTTCTTTTGAGTCATTTTTATAAAGAACCTACTATATGCCAGGAATTATACTAGGCACAGGAAATGAAAGGATATGAACCCTTCCCTCCAAGAGTTCCCAAGCAAGTAGAGAGAGAGAGAGGCTTCACATAGAAGCTAGAGTACAAATGTGATTAATATCCTTTATCAGACAGAATGTCTGCTACGTGTATGGATCTGTGGAAAATTCTGGGGATACAGAGATATGAGACATAATCCCTACTCTCCAGAAGCTTATAGTATAATCAAGACAATACAAAAGATGTAAAGAAGATAGTGCGTTATAAGATATAGTAAGAAACCACAGGTCAAGCCATATTCTTAAATCCAACTTCACTAGTAATAAAGATGACTTTTGATCTAACTTCTGACTCCTCTGTGTATGTTTTAATTGGTTGCAGACACAGAGAGAAACAGTGATTAGTACTCATAACCAGCACTAGAATCAAAGGAGATGATGAAAACAAGGCTTTTATACTTCATAAAGTGTTTTCCTATCCCAAATGCCTTTCATCATCCTGGCAACCCTATTAATAGACTTCATTTTTGTTGCTATGTTGCCATTAAAGGAATGGAAGCCCAAAGAACCCAAGTTTTGTGTTCAAAATCCTATGAGGAATTTGGACCCAGCTCTAATTATCTCCAAGTTCATATCTTTTCTAAAATGCCACAGGCTCCCATATTTTACCTAAGTCACAGTCCTTGCAATGGGAAAACTGTCAGACCCACTGAGGGTAGTTGTTCCATCTGAGTGTATGTTTCTTCTTGGAGTTTTTCAACTTTAGTCAGTGAACTCCAGCCTTTCCTTTGCAGTATACTCCATTTTGTTTTAGCAGGTTTGGTGGTTGGGTGTTTTTGTTTTTGTTTTTGTTTGTCCACCAACACCCATTTCTGGGTCTGCTTAAAGAATAAAAGTTTTGGCTCCCAAATCAGATATTGGTTGGGAAACATTGGTGTAAAGAAATGTTGCAACCTATTGAAGCAATGAGCCATTCCTTTTATAAGCTGATGAATCTGTAGTTCATTTAGCCTCATTATTTCTTAGTTAGAAAGCTCTGGTTGTGCCATCCTTATGGCTTTATTTTTAGAAGTCTTAGATTATTATAGCAACTGTTAACAAGGATGGGAAAAGAAATCTGGCTCCCAGTATACATCCCGCTTGCTTCTTAATTTAAATTTGCCATTATCTACCCCTCAGAGGATGTTGCATCAACCCCTGCTACTGATTGAAAGCTATTACCATCACATGATTGCTGACGGGGCTGTCAGATGATAGAGGTGTTTCAGGATGCTGACAGTTCTCCTCCTCATCCATTTGTTTATTCTGGGTACCAGCTGAATGTGCAAGAGTAGATAGAGGTGGAAAAGACCATAGGAAGCATGGATAACTATGACATCTCTTTCACAGTGCCAAATGAAACATTAACGGTTTTTGTTGAGTCTGATGCTCTAGTCATAGCACTTATGTCTTTATTCAACAGCTGATGTGGCAGGAGGAAGAGACAGTAATGGGACAGCCCCATTGTTGGACGTAAATAGAGATGACAAATTATTGGGCTGGATCAGAGCAACAAAAGGGCAGGGAATGGTAACCCTTAAACTGTTTCACTCATGCTATGGTTAATTATAGAAAAGCTTTGAGGGAGTTGTAGAGAGAAAACTAGAGTAGGGAATACTCTGAGCATGAAAGATGTGAACTGAAGTTTTTACTGTCACTTCCTGGGTCCTTACCACATCCATTCCTTCCCACATGCCCTGCTCCTGTTGTCACCTCCCCTGATCCCAACTTGGAGACAGATAGTGCACATGGAACATTCTCCAGAATAGATCACATCCTCGATACTAGCCTTTCTAACAAGCATGTGGTAATATCTCATTACTGTTTTAATTCGCAGTTCTCTAAGGATAGTAATCTTGAGAGCCTATTCATTTACCTATTAGGCATTTGTATATTTTCTCTTCAAAATTTTCTATTCAGGGGCACTTGGGTGGCTCAGTGGATTAAGCCTCTGCCTTTGCCTGAGGTCATGATCCTGGGGTCCTGGGATCAAGTCCTACATCAGGCTTCCTGCTCAGATGACAGTCTGCTTCTCCCTCTCCTGTCTGCTGCTCTGCCTACTTGTGTTCTCTCTCTCTCTACATCAGATAAATAAATAAAATTTTTTTAAAATGTCTATTCAATTCCTCTTTTTTTTTTTTTTTTTGCTTTTGAGTAGTTGGGGTTATTTCTATATCTTATCTATGTCTTATCTAATAAGGATATTAATCCCTATCAGGTATATGGTTTGCAGATATTTTTTCCCATTCTATAGGTTGCCTTTTCATTTTGTTGATGGCTTCCTTTACTGTAGTCCCACTTACTTATTTTTGCTTTTGTTGCCTTTTCTTTTGGTGTCAAATCCAAAAAAAAAAAAAAAAAATCATTGCTAAGATAGATGTCAGTGAGTTTTTCCCTGTGTTTCCTTCTAGAATTGTTATGGTTTCAGGTCTTATGTTTAAGACTTTAATTCATTTTGAATTGATTTTTGTGTACGATGTCAGATAAGGGTTACATGTATTTTTAAAATGTGTATTTTTCACATTCACCATTTAATCCTCATAACTATCTGGATAACCCAGTTTTACAAAAGAGAGGGCTGAAACTCAGAAAGGTTATAGTATTTAAGGTCACACAGCTAGAAAGTGGCAGAGAAAGACATCATCTTTCTCTTATATATTATATGTATGTATTCTTCTGTAATACTTTTGAGTATAAGTTATTTTATTCTTCCATATGCTTAATTGAATCAAGTCTAGCATCATACTTTTTGAGCTTCCTGTCTTAGAAACTTAGGAGTTAATCATAGTTCAAAAGGGAAGTCCTCCAGAAACTCTCAAATGAGGAAGAGCCCTTGGCAGCAGTTTGCGTTTTGGTGCTGTTGGTACTGTTTGGTGTTGCAGTGATTGCTGTAACTTCTTGCTGACCAACATCACCACTACTGATCCCATGGCATCTCTTAATCTGACTGACTCTATTCTTCCATTCCTCAGGAAAGTCTTTCTGGCTCCAGTTCTAGCTGCCTTGTAGACTTATCTTTTTTTGTTTGTTTGTTTTTTGGTTTTGGTTTTGGTTTTTTGTCTTGTCCCTGTCATTTTCTTTTTGTCGTATTTTGTAATTGAGATATAATTAATATGTAACATTATGTTAGTTTTAGTTGTACAACATAATGAGTCAATATTCATGGGTTTGGGTTTTTTTTTTTTTAAGATTTTATTTATTAATTTGTCAGAGTAAGAGAGACAGAGAGCACAAGCCGGGAGAGTGGCAGGCAGAAAAAGAAGCAGGCTCCCCAGTGAGCAAGGAGCCTGATATGGGACTTGATCCCAGAACCCTGGGATCATGACCTGAGCTGAAGGCAGCTGCTTAACCAGCTGAGCCACCCAGGTGTCCCATGAGCCAATATTTGTATTCATTGCAAAAGCATCACAATAATCTAATTATCACCCATCACCATACATAATTACAAAAAAATTTTTTGTAATGAAGATTTATAAGACTTACTCTTTTAGCAACTTTTAAATATGCAATATGGTATTAGTAACTATAGTCATCATGCTTTACATTACCTTCCCATGACTTGTTTTATAACTGAAGTTTGTATCTTTTAATCCCCTTTACCCATTTTGCTTACTCTCCACCCCTGCTCCTCTCTGGCAACCATCAGTCTGTTCTATGTATGGGTTTGGTTTTTGTTTGGTTCTGTTTGTTTGTTTGTTTGTTTGTTTGTTTAAGATTCCACATGTAAGAGCTATCATGGAGTATCATTCTCTGTCTGACATATTTCACCTAGCATAATGCCCTCAAGGTCTAATTGAAGTTGTTGCAAATGGCAAAATTCCGTTAACTTTTATGGCTGAGTAGTATTCCAGTGTGTGCGGGGTGGGGGGGGTGTATCTTCTTAATCCATTTATTCAGTGATGGACACTTAGGTCATTTCCATATCCTGGCTATTATAAATAATGCTACAATGAAGATGGGGTACCATATGTGTTTTCAAATTAGTGTTCTCATTTCTTTGGGTAAATACCTAGAAGTGGAATTCCTGGATCATATGGTAGTTCTATTTTTTATTTTTTTTTAAAGCTCCCTACTGTCTTCCATAGTAGCTGCAGCAATTGACATTGCCACTGGCAGTATGCAGGGTCCCCTGTTCTCCACATCTTTGCCAACATTTATTATTTCTTATCTTTTTGATAAGAGCCATTCTAACAAGTGTGAGGTTATCTCTCATTATTGTTTTGATTTGCATTTCCAGTGACTAGTGATGTTGAGCATTTTTCATGCCCCTGTTGACCATCTATATGTCTTCTTTGGAAAATGTCTATTCAGATCTGCCTATTTTTAATCAGATTTTTTAAGAGATTTTATTCTGAGAGGTTTTGGTGAGTGCTGTGAAGTGTGTAAACCTGGTGATTCACAGACCTGTACCCCTGGGGATAAAAATATATGTTTATAAAAAATAAAAAATTATATTAAAAAAAAAGAGATTTTATTCTGAGAAAGAGAGTGAGAGAGAGAGAGAACATCAGCAGAGTGGAGGGACAAAGGGAGAAGCATACTCCCTGCTGAGCAGGGAGCCCAGACTCGATCCCAGAACCCAGGGATCATGACCTAAGCTAAAGGCAGACGCTTAATTGACTGAACCACCTAGGTGCCACAGTCAGATTTTTTTTTTTTTTTTTGCTCTTATGTGAGCTCTTTATGTATTTTGAATATTAACCCCTTATCAAATCCATGGTTTGCAGTTATTTTCTCTATTCAGTATGTTGTCCTCATTTTGTTGATGATTTCCTTTGCTGTACAGAAGCTTTTTGGTTTGGTGTAGTTCTACTTGTTTATTTTTGGTGTGTTGCCATCGCTTTTAGAGTCAGATCCAAAATAACACTGCCAACATCAACATCAGGGAGTTTACCACCTATATTTCCTTCTAGGAATTTTATGGTTTTAGGTCTTACATATCATTCTTTAATCAATTTTGAGTTAATTTTTGTGTAAGGTATAAGATAGTAGTCTAGTTTCATTCTTTTGTATGTCGCTGCCCGTTTTACCCTCCACCTTATTTACCCAACACCATTTATTGAAGGGAGTGTCCTTTCCCCACTGTATGTTCTTGGTTCCTTGGTCATAAATAAAATGACCCTATGTGTGTGGGTTTACTTCTGGGCTTTCTGTTCTGTTCCATTAATCTGTATGTCTGTTTTTATGCCAATACCATACCATTTTGATTATGATGGTTTGTAATATAGTTTGAAATCAGGGAGCATAATGCTCCAGTTTTGTTCTTTTTTATCAAGATTATTTGAGGTATTTTGTGATTCTACCCAAAATTTAGGATTGTTTTCTATTTCTATGCAAAATGTCATTGGAATTTTGATAGGGATTGCATTGAATCTATAGATTGCTTTGGATAATATGAACATTTTAACAATATTCTAATCCTTAGGCATAGAATATTTTTCCATTTTTTGTGTATTCATTTTCTTTCATCTGGCATAGGTCTTTCATCTCCTTGGTTAAATTTATTCCTGAGTATTTTATTCTTATTGGTGCAATTATAATTGTGATTGTTTTCTTAATTTCCCTTTTTTTTTTTTCCTCAGTTTAATTTCCCTTTTTTGATAGTTCATTCTTAGTGTATAGAAACACAGCAGATTTTGTATATTGACTTTTGTGTCCAGCAACTTAACTGAACTCATTTATTCTAACGGTTTTTTGGTGGCATCTCTAGGGTTTTCTACACATAAAAAGATGTCATCTACAAAAAGTGACAGTTGTACTTTTTTTAAATAACTGGATGCCTTTTATTTCTTTTCCCTGCCTAACTTTTCTGGCTAGGACTTCCAGTACTATACTAAATATAAGTTGTGAGAGTTGGCATCCTTGTCTTATCCCTGATCTTAGAGGAAAAGTTTTCTTCATCATTGGGTATGTTGTGGACTGTGGGCTTGTTATATGTGGTCCTGAGCACATTCCATGTATACCCCCTTTGTTGAAAGTTGTTATCATAAATGGATGTTGAATTTTGTCAAATGCTTTTTCTGTTACTATTGAGATCATAGGATTTTTAGCTTTCATTTTGTTAATGTGGTATATCATGCTCATTTGTGGATGTTGAGCCATCCTTGCATCCCTGCAATAATTCTCACTTGATCATGGTGTACGATTCTTTAAATGTATTGTTGAATTCAGTTTGCTAATATTTTATTGAGGATTTTTGTAAATATACATATTTTTAAGCTTCAAAAATTATGGTTTTGGGGGTGTCTGTAGAGTAACATTCAATAATCTATAACTGTAGTACTCTGGCTGAGTTCTGAATAGGACTATAATAGATGATAGACTGCTGTGTTATATTCTTGGTATTACAAGTTCTAGTGTGCAGGTAGCAGAGACAGCCTCAGCAGGTGATCAACAGAATTTTCTAGGATATGTACAAGTCAAATGTCAAATAATTGGGATTTTTCAAGCCTCGTGCTTTTGGGGAATTTTACTCTATTATGGAAATTGTACTGAATAACAAATATAATGATTTAAAACATTATATGATCTCTAACTGAGCCTTTAAAAATCCTCAATTCTCTCAACTCTAATTTTGCCAGTGATTCATTTAGATCACTTGGTTTCATTGTTTATGAAGCTTTCCTTGGTTGGCTGATAATCTTCTTCAAAAATGTGTTCTGTATTCTTGAAATTTGCTAAGAGAAGAGAATTTAAGTGTTCTCACCACACACACACACACACACACACACACACACACACACACAGGTAAATGTGAGGTTATGAATTGTTTAATTAGCTTGGTTGTGATAATTATTTTACTATATATAGGTATTATAAAATATCACCATGTATACTTTAAATATATACAGTTTTTGTCAGTTGCACCTCAGTAAAACTGGGGAGAAGAGGCCAAATAAAATTTTAAAAAGTGTTCTGAATTTCTCCTGTGCACTGTTGTAGTCATTATAAGCATTAACAAAAATAAAAGAAAAATAGGCCTGATCTCATAGAGCTTTGGGTAATTCTAATAGGTGTGAGAAGTAGCTAATTGGAAATTTTTAAAAACTACGTTGTAAACCTGGCTTCAGCACACCTCAGGGTCCTAAACATGTCATATGAAGGAACATGAGTCATATCCCTATTAAAAAACATATAAAAGATACTCATTAAATATTTGTAGGTTGAATGAATGTGCCTAGAAAAAAATCCACCTGCAACAAAGGCAGCCAGTGAACAAAGCTATCAGTCACTGTTATGGGTATTAGTGGAAAAAAAATAGCAATAAGGCTAGCCCTGTTGAGAATTTCTAACTATATCCCTGCTCTGCTCTTGCAATTTGGATTTTGAGTCTATGTTATGTATGTAATATAAGTACCTCTAAGAGAATATATAAATAAAAATTTTTCTTGTGGGCAAAATCACCTTCTGGGAGCTAGCTGAAAATGGAAATTCTCTTGGTAGGAAAGCGTCTTCAACTAAGGGGGCTCAGGATACCTAGAGATGAACTTCAGTCAAATATGAGGTTTTAATAAGGGATTACCCAAAGCATAAAGAAACAAAGTAATAGTAAGAGTCAGCTAAAGAAGAAGAATGAAAGAGAAGAGGGAGGATAGGGACATTGATTTAGATTGCCAAGACTTTTAGATATTAGAATTACCAGATACTGAACATAAACTATGGTATTCTCATTATCTACTGATGTTTAATAACCCCAGAATTCAGTGACGTAAAACACCAGTTGTTATGCTCATGGAGTCAGTGGGTCAGGAGCTCTGGATTTGGGGAGTGGTTTTCCTTGCTCCAGGTTGCCTAGGTCCACAAGTGGATGACTAGAAGGCTGGAACAGATTAACAACTGGCTGCTGCAATACTCCGAAGGTTCATTCAGTTGTATTTCTGGTGGTTCCTGCTGGCTGTGATTGAGGCCTTAGCTGGAGTTATCACTCAGAACATCCAAATGTGGCCTCTCCATGTGTCCTGGACTCCCTCACAGCATTGTGGCTAGTTCCCAGTGCCTCTGCAGAGACAGGCAGAATCTATATCACCTTTTCTAACCTCGCCTCAGAGTCATGCAGCATGACTCCCACAGTGATTCTGTTCAAAAAAGAAATCAACCACAAAGGCTTAGCCAGGTTTGGGAGAAATGAAGGGGCTTCACCTCTTGATAAGTGTTGTGGAGGTTCTGAAAGGGTATTTGGAGCCAGAAATACTGTTGTAGCCATCTTAGAAAAAGACGGTCTGTTACAATAGGTAAAAATATTTGAACAAATAAAAGATAGAAATGGGGGAGAGAAATCTTGAGGTAATAAACTATTAAAATTAAGCAGTTAGATTTGAAAAAAAGAACTAGCTAAATCTTACATAACTGAAAAATGTGTGATTATTAGAATTTGAAATTCAGTGGATAGATTAAATAGCAATTAAATATGTTTTTAAAATAATTAATGTACTAGAACACAGTTTATTAAATTACCTGAGGGGCACCTGGGTGGCTCAGTTAAAGCCTCTGCCTTCAGCTCAGGTCATGAGCCCAGGGTCCTGGAATCAAGCCCCACATCAGGCTCTCTGCTCAGCAGAGAAACCGCTTCCCTTCCTCTCTCTCTGCCTGCCTCTCTGCCTACTTGTGATCTCTGTCTGTCAAATAAATAAATAAAAATCTTTTTTAAAAAAGAGAAAAGAAAAGAAATTATCTGAGATAGGAGTGTCTAGGTGGCTCAGTTTGTTAAGTGTCTGCTTTTGGCTCCAGTCATGATCCTAGGGTCCTGGGATTGAGCCCCACATTGGGCTCTCTGCTCAGCGAGAGCCTGCTTCTTCCCCTCCTCCCCGCTCATGCTCTCTGGCAATCTCTGATTCTCAATCTCTCTAAAATAAATAAATAAAATCTTTGAGGAAAAAAAAAAAGAAATTACCTGGAATATATTGTGGAAAAATAGAAGGTAAAAAATGTGAGTGATTGAGATATGTAAGATAATATGAGAAGGCCTAATATATGGGGTTCAAGAAAAAGAGGCTAGAGAAAATAAGGGAGAATAAATATTTGAAGATGTAATAATGCAGAATATTTGCTAGGATGTATGAAAGGTGTGAATGCTCAGATTCTGGCAATACTGTGAGTCTTAAGAAAAAATAAAAAAGAACTCCATACCTGGATAAATAATAAAATTACAGATAAAAAGATGGTCTTAAAAGCAGCCAGTGGGAAAAGTTACTTAGAAAGGAATAACATTTAAACTGACAGTTGACTTTTCATCCACTCTAGCATCCAAGGGACTGTGAAATAATATCTTTAAAATGCTGATAGTTAAAAAAATAAAAAATAAAATAAAATACTTGATACTGTCAACTTAGAATTAAGGATCTAATAAAACTATCTTTAAAGCATGAGAGCAAAATAATGTTCAGATTTTTTTTTAATAAAACATTTCACAGATGGACCCTCATTTAAAGAACTTCTGAAAAATGTGCTTCAGGAAGAAGAAAATTCTTCTCAGAAGAAAGGTCATCAAAGAAATTAGTAGTTTTCTATATTAAACAAAATGTCTAATTATAAGGTTAAAGAAAAAACTAAAGAAATATACTGGACAATAGTAGCATATAAATTGGAAGGGGTTGAACAGAATCAAAGTTAAATTAAAAATTAAATTCTTGGGGCGCCTGGGTGGCTCAGTGGGTTAAAGCCTCTGCCTTTGGCTCAGGTCATGATCTCAAGGTCCTGAGATCAAGCCCTGCATCAGGCTCTCTGCTCAGCAGGGAGCTTGCTCCCCCCCCCCCTCTCTACCTGCCTCTCTGCCTACTTGTGATCTCTATCTGTCAAATAATTAAATAAAATCTTTAAAAAAAATTCTTACAGTGTGTGAGAAGATGGAAAATACATTGTCAGGTAGTCATGAAAAAATTTTAAGAAACTGCTAAAGAAATAGAAATAAATTCCAAACAGAGCAAAAAAACTATTGAAATAAGGAAAAAAATACAGCCCAAAGGAAGGCAATAAAGAGGGGGAAATAGACATAAAGTTAGATAAATAAGACAAGATGAAAGTAAGTCCAAATATCAGTAAGCACAGTAAGTATCAGTGGGGTAAACTAACCAGTTAAGTGCTTCACAGCTTACTTTAAGAGATTACTGTATGTTTAATGTAAAAGAAATGGATAAAATGAGAAAGGAAAAGTATGGGTCATTCTTGCCTAAGAAAATAATTATAGTTGACTTGGTAGGAGAGATCATGGCAATCATCAGGCCTGCAAAGGATATAATGCCTACATCTATCACCCCTGTTTTCAGAGTGCCTGCAAGGACACATTGTGTTGCCTTCTGGTTTATTTCTTGGATAGAGGTTGGCAGGAGGTCTCCATTGATATCCCATTTGGGGCTTTCTTAATATTCATGACCGGAGACTGCTACATAGCACCTGTGTTATATAACAGCACCTTTTTTTTTATGACCTAAGGTGTCACAGTCTCATGAGTAATGAGGTACTTGTGGGAGTTAGTGAAGGATTGATTGTAGACTCTTAACCAGTCCACAGTTTGTAGGAGATGAGGTGCCATCGTAAAGAATTAATCAAAGTGATGCGTCTCCTTTGCTATGGACAGATTACACTCTAATTCTGTCTCTGAAAGTTTATGACTAGTCTCTGAGTCGTTAAAAATGTATTTTTAATAAGCCTTGGAAAAGCAATTTATTTTTGCATGGGTTAAGCATTGCTCATGTCCAGAAATTTTCAACAAATCTAACTCCATTAAACCTGATCCTCCCAAAACAAAATCTAAAGCAATATTATGTTTCCCCCTTTGAATACAGCAAATCTACCTGTCATCTGTTCACTAATATCTTAAATCTTGGGTTGGCCAATTAGGTTAAAGTTAAAAAACATAGATTTGCCTCTCACCTTTTCCCTCTCTATGAGAACTGTTATTGAGTAAAGGGAAAAAAATGGGTTGAAAATCCTTCATCCCACTAGGTTTGGGTTTGGGATTATGATTAAGTTGTATATCTTAACTGGGCAGAGTAGATGTTGCCCAGTTGTAAATTTTGATTCCTGGTGATGAGGAAGACAAATGCAGGGACTTTTCTTCCAGGCAATGATATGCTTACTGGGTACACAGCACTGAGTTACACCTTTTGAGAAGAAGTCAGAGGCCCAGATATTTTTTACCAAAGGAGTAGCTCTAGCAGGGGTTGTTTCATGTGTTTCCTTTAGGGACCTTGAAGGAAAGGTAGGACAGGGTTCAGATGCTCCTGAGTCCCGTGGTGAAAATATTATTCATTACTCCACTGTCATTTCCTATGAGAAGGACATTTTGTGAAGGCAGGAAAGTACAGTAGGTAGGTCTCCAGAACCAGCTTTGGAAGGCCATATGGTGGGCCCTGACCAAAAGTTGATGGCTTTTGGGTCCTGCCTACTTCTTCTTAGTATAAGTGGATGAGCCAAAGTGATGGAAGTTCAGAGCAGTTCCTCAGCTATTCATGCATTTCTTTCTTGTCTCTGAGGCAACTGCTGCCATCTCACCTTCCAGTCCCTGCAGCCCAGGTGCAGAGGTGCAGCCCCAGCACCCCAAAGACACTCTGCCTTCTCCAGCATCCCTGCTGCTGCTCTGCTCCATCCTCTTCAGAACCTCTCCCTCTGTGGTACCTGTCTTGAAGAGTCTGGGGGAGAGAGCAACATGAGCTCTTCATCTAGAGTGGGAGGGGAATCAGCCTAGGAACCAAGAAGAGAGAGAAAAAGGGAGAGAGCAAGGGACTATAAAACATCTTTTCATGCTATGAACACAGGGCAAAGCATTGTGCAGTGATTTTTTTGTTTTTTAAGAGGGTACAGTTTTTTTTTTTTTTAATCTTCAAATGACATCTATTTAGGGAAAAAAAGCTGGTATCATTTAAGCCTCTTGGACTAAATTTGGAGTATACAGAGCAGTTTCAGGATTAGCTGATTGTTAGTACAGCTGAGAAGGCACTAAAACACACTCTTTCTGTGCCAACAGACCCGGGGACATGTCAGGAAATGGAGACTGTAACTTTTCTATTGTCTTTTGAATTACAGGGAAATATGAAATCCTCAATTATTCATTTGCTGTGTTTTCAGAATTCTTCTACCTGATTTTTAAATTGCAAGTGCCACAGATGCTGGTAGTTGGAAGCAGAAATTGCATTTTTACCAAAGAATCATCTTGAAATTTTTCTAGCAAACATTATATTCTATACATCAACTTATTATTCATGTTTAATCTGACTAGAGGAGGTGAGGAGCGAAACCAAACTTTGTGCTAAACAAAACAAATATTGTGCTAAATTAATTTGACCTTTAATATTGCCGTTTATGCTTTATTTTTATGTGTTCAAGATGTCAGTTTTGTTTTTGTTTTTTTATGAAGTGATTATGAGCTATATAAAATGAAAAGAGCTTGCCATTTATGTTTTGATTTAAATCTTGGTCCTGCCATTTATTAAGTGCCTCAGTTTCCTCATCTGTATATAACCTACCATGTAGGGGTTTATGAGGATTAAGTGAGATTATTTATGATAAGTTCCAAACACAATACTTGGTACCTAATAGATACCAAATAAATAGTGGAAATTATTAATCATTCATGTAGCTCTCTAGCAAGGGATCTGAAATTTACGTGGTTTAAGGTTGGATGAGAAACTTTGAAGAAAAAGAGAGCATAATTCTCATTTAGACAGAAGACTGAATGCTACCCTGGTGAGGTCAATGCCCAGCCAGCAGTCTGCAAGCTTTGCAATTGTCAATGAGAACTACCTGAGAATTAAACTCTGTTCCTTTTTTTTCCTTCTAAGGACTCCTTAATCTCATAAATTGGATTGGAATGTCATTGACACAAACTTCTTGAGGCCATTAGATATAGAAAAATATCATTAATTTTCTAATCCTGGCTCTGCGGTTTGGGGGACTTTGGTTTATCTCCTCACTTATTAAATGGAAAAAAAGTATAACTCCTCTTCCAAGGTACAGTGAAGTAGCATATGTAAAAATGGTAGCATAGTGACTGATTCACGGTGCCTCATGCCGTGTTCCTTTTCTCACCCACCCCATCTCCCCCACTCACCTCTGGTTCCCCTTTCATGTTGGAAAATCTGCTGTTTTCTAACAGATCATCTCTCACTTTTGAGTAGCTTCTTTGTGGTGTCAGGGCGTGTTAATGGAGCAACCCTGGAGCAGAGAGCCCTGCCAATCACAGATGTGCCTTCTGGAGAACCTGATACCCCTCTGAGAGTCTGGAGGATGTTTTCCCAAGAGAAAACATTTATTCTTAGAGCTGTTGCATAGGAAACAGTGGGCTGATCTCTGCTTCAAGTGATTTACAATTCACTGAAAAAATGTAGAAAAATTTAAATGTAAAATTGAAAGAAGAAAAATGTATACACATATGTATAATATTGAGCAAGCTCTTGTTAATGATTTGAGGATAATTCCTTTGTAAAGCTATACTAGCTTTGTTAAGCTAGTCTTTACAGGCCTATAGCAATACATTAATCCTCACATTTTCCCTTGGTTTAATTTTCAGTACCAGGCTGTTCTGATAGATAGCTTTTTAATACAGAATAGTAATGTTGACTAACATTCCTCCTATTCACCAATGAGACCTTCATGGCACTTATTATTGATAGTCAAAGTCTTACATAATTCAGTGTTGTCATCTGTCTTGGCACTTTAATAAACATGGTCTGATTAGTTCCATTTGCTTCTAAGCTTGTAGTCTGTGATGAGATCTCATCCTTTATGATAACTGTGTTTTGATGACAAAGAAGTGTTTTTGTTCTTCTGAAACTCTTTTGAAGGACTTCTGGAAGAATCTCTGTCTCCCCTATGAATACTTGAGGAACTACTGGGCAAAGCCACTGAGAAGTAGATATGTCTGTAAGTTCTGGACTTGCCACCCTCCTTGGCTCAGCTGTATATTGCCTATAGAATGCAAGCCCCAGAGCTTTCACCTATTTATTTAAGAAGCAGATTATTCCCATTATGCAGATGAGAAAACTGAGGCTCGGTGAGGTTAAATCATATGTCCAGGACCAAACTGGCTACAACTAAATAATAGAATTTTAAACCCTGGACTCTGACTTCAAGTCCAGTGTTCATTCAGCTGTTTCACATTATCAGTTGGGGAAAATACATGGGTTACCAAAAAGGAAACAATGAGTTTTGCAACTGGAGGAGAAAGTGTATTTGAGCCCTACTACAGTACCTAGTAGCTGCTAGTAGGGACAATTTAGCATAAGGGGCAAAGAAATTTTCCAATGTTTAGAGAATGGGTGTGATTCTTATAAGACAAGCCTTGGAAAAATGGATCTGGCACCTGAGTCCTTTGAGTGCCCCCAAGTGGTAAAGGAGACAGTTCCTGAATTGGCACAGTGCACGTGGATGCCCACAGCAGACTCTCCAGGGTGTGAATAGGTGAATACCTTGTGGAAATAGAGCCCAGAGCCAAGGAGACTAAGAGTTGGTTTTGTTGATACAAGGGATTAGTGAGACTCTCAGCATAAGTGGAAGCCACTAAACCAACTTACCAAATCAATGTATACTTTGAGCCAGCTGTTAAATGTCTTTGCTTAACACCTAGCTTAGTTCAGAAGTTCATATTCAGTAAAGTATTTTCTTGCTTGCCAAGCCGCTAACATGTGACTATTTTAGACTTTCTTATTTTTAGTAAGAATATTAGAGGTCTATGTGCCAGGGATCATTCTTCATAGTGAATAAGATCATTAAGATCTCTGCCCTCTTGGAGCTTACATGCTAATTGGGGAGCCCATACAATATAGAAATTAAACATTAGCAAGAACCTTGCTATGCAGAGATCCAACAAGACTATTGTGATAAGTGTGACTGGGTAGCTAGTTTGAGTCATTAAGTGTTGAAGAAAGGCATCTCAGTAGGTGGCATTAGGCTAAAATCTGAATGACAGTGGTGCCTGGGTGGCTCAGTCTGTTGAGCATCCAACTTGATTTCACTCAGGCCATGATCTTGGTGAGGTCAAGCCCAGTCTTAAGCTCTGCACTGGGCGTGGAGCCTGCTTGAGATTCTCTCCCTCTCCTTCTTTTGCCCCAATCTTGCATCCCCCCCCAAAAAAAAAATCTGAATGAAAATAAAAGTCCTGCTCTGCCAAAGTGAATAAAAAGGGACATTCTTGGTAGAGGGAATAAAGGGGCAAGGCCCTGAGGCGGGAATATGTTCAGGATTGTTGACGAACAGCTAGAGGACCAATGTGTCTAGAATGTAGTAAGTGAATACACCAATGAAATAAGATGAGGTATACAGAGGATGAGCAAGAGCCACAAATTTGTGTTTTATTTTTAGTGTAATGAGCCATTGGAGAATTCTGAACAGAAATAACATGACATGCTTTGTGTTTTGAAAAGATAGCTGGCTGCTTTATGAATAATTGACTGTTAGAAGTGGAGGCAGGGTGACCAATTAGAAGGTTATTATAGTAGTCAGGCCAGAGATGGTGATAGCTTGAACAAGGGCGGTAGTCACAAAAGTGGGGAAACAAAGTCAGAACACATCTTGGAAGTGAGTCAACAGGATTTGCTCATGAATTGGATGATATGGGGTATGGGAGTCACATTTAATCAACTCTGGCAGGCAACAAGGTAAAACATGCCCTGACCATTAATTATATAAGCTACTTGTCCACACTTGAGTTGATTAAGAAAGGGATATGTGAGTCTTTGTTGAATTTGGGTGCTGATGGCAAAAACTGCATCATCTCTAGATCTTGGAACAGTTTGAAAAATGGACAGTGAGAAACAATAAGGAAGTGGTAGCTGTTTCATTCATTCATTTATTGACTCATTCGTTCATTCAGTCATCAAATATTTAATATCTGTTAGGTGTAGCTGAGTTCTTAAATATATAAAAAGTGAGAGCTGCTAGGAAGCTTGCATTCTTGTGTCCTTGCAGGAATCTTCTCAAATAGCACACCTGGAAGTTACATCTTTGGATTGATATTTCTGGGAACATTAACCCAGTTAATATCTGCAGCACACATAGCAGCCCTTTCGTTTTGGAGTTGGTTGTGGTCATTCTATAGCAGGAACAACTTGGACCTTCTTAATGCATTTTTTAAAAGAATGCTGGCAACTCAGCTCTTCCTGACTGAGAATCCATGATTATTCTCTTCATGCTCTCATTTACCTCTTCTCACCTACTCATTCCTAAGACTTACTTGTATATGGGGGCAGAAAGTATTAGTCTTTTCCTAGAAGTCTATAAAGGGTGCATAGAATGCCTTGCTTTTCCCCTCACACAAGATCCAAGCTGCATTAATTTATCATTGAATATTTCCATTTTAAGAAGCTGTTAATTTCAATAAGTGTTGATGGAGATTTGAAGCCCAAACATTTTAATGAAGTCATAAATCTAGAAGCTAAAGCAGCTTTCTTCACATGTCTTCACACAAAATTAATCTACTGGATAGAAGATTTCCTACAGTGTTACAGCGCCTGTTTTGGGCAGACAAAAATACTCCCAGCTTGGGTTTTAATAAGCTACGGTTGTTGTAGTACAAAAGTGATATAGAGAAACTCTGTAGTTCAAAGTATCAGTCATTGCATGCCCTTTCGCTCCTCCCTTCAGATTATAGCTTTGGTCATACCTGACCCGAAAGTTGCACATGTCAGAGGGGGAGCATCACTAACAGAAGTCTGTTTCATTAGTTTAACCCTGCGCTTTGCAACTGCAGTAACCAATGTACTTACCATTCAGATCAGGCCCCAGTTAATATCCAGCCTTTGCTCTGCATTGCTGCATGTACTCATCTTTGGAATCCTGCAGCTATTGCCTCTAAGTGTTGAAATGAGAAAGTGTCCTATTTATGAACTAAATTCTCCCTGATATTTTTTTCAGTTGTCTGAAAATACTCTTGTTTATAATCTCTTACATATGCAATTTTCTTGGGCTCAGTGGGTCTCTGTTTCAACATATTATATCTGTTCTATATAGTGTCATGTATTATTTAAATGCATTTATTATAAAATGGGACATGCTCAAGCTTTGCAAATTGCTAAAAAGGTTGCCCTCTGGGCAGATTTTCTTATGAACTACATAACTCATGATCTTTTCCTCTTTCTTTCTTTTTTTTTTTTAATTTTTAATTTTTTATAAACATATATTTTTATCCCCAGGGGTACAGGTCTGTGAATCACCAGGTTTACACACTTCACAGCACTCACCAAAGCACATACCCTCCCCAATGTCCATAATCCCACCCCCTTCTTCCAAACCCCCTCCCCCCAGCAACCCTCAGTTTGTTTTGTGAGATTAAGAGTCACTTATGGGGGCGCCTGTGAGGCTCAGTGGGTTGGGCCGCTGCCTTCGGCTCAGGTCATGATCTCAAGGTCCTGGGATCGAGTCCCACATCGGGCTCTCTGCTCAGCAGGGAGCCTGCTTCCTCCTTTCTCTCTCTGCCTGCCTCTCTGCCTACTTGTCATCTCTCTCTGTCAAATAAATAAATAAAATCTTTAAAAAAAAAAAAAGAGTCACTTATGGTTTGTCTCCCTCCCAATCCCATCTTGTTTCATTTATTCTTCTCCTACCCACTTAAGCCTCCATGTTGCATCACCACTTCCTCATATCAGGGAGATCATATGATAGTTGTCTTTCTCTGCTTGACTTATTTCGCTAAGCATGATACGCTCTAGTTCCATCCATGTTGTCACAAATGGCAAGATTTCATTTCTTTTGATGGCTGCATAGTATTCCATTGTGTATATATACCACATCTTCTAAAATCAACAAGTCAGGAAATGACAGATGCTGGCGAGGATGCGGAGAAAGGGGAACCCTCCTACACTGTTGGTGGGAATGCAAGCTGGTGCAGCCACTCTGGAAAACAGCATGGAGGTTCCTCAAAATGTTGAAAATAGAACTGCCCTATGACCCAGCAATTGCACTATTGGGTATTTACCCTAAAGATACAAATGTAGTGATCCAAAGGGGCACATGCACCCGAATGTTTATAGCAGCAATGTCCACAATAGCCAAACTATGGAAAGAACCTAGATGTCCGTCAACAGATGAATGGATCTTTTCCTCTTTCTTACTTTCATTTACAAAGCATCCTAGTACCAGGTATTACCACAGTAACATAGAAAGATTGTTCAAAAAAAAAAAAAAGGAAAAAGACAGCACTGAGCTTTCATCTCCCATGGTTTAGGTTTCTCTGAGCCCACCAACCAAGACAGAGGGTCTGGGAAAATCAGGAAACCCTATCCCCATTTCTGTCATTAGAAATGAGTGTTGTGGGGTGTCTGGGTGGCTCAGTTGATTAAGCCTCTGCCTTTGGCTCAGGTCATGATCCTGAAGTCCTCAGATCAAGTCCCACATCAGGCTTCCTGAGTCTGCTTCTCCCTCTGACCCTCTCCCTTCTCATGCTCTCTCTCTCAAGTAAATAAATAAAATCCTCAAAAAGAGAGAGAGAGAGAGAACTGAGTGTTGAGATACTTACGGATTTTGAGTATTTGGTTCCTCAGATATCTATCTAGTAAGTGCTTACTGAGGGTCAAGCCCTACTGCCTGCTGAGGATGCAAGCAGGAGGAGATGTTGTTCCTGCTTTAAAGAACTTGCAGTCCAGTAATCATGTCCCTTTCACATAACAGAGTTGTTTTGCAAAAATCTTGATGAAAAGTCCAAATAGAATCCCTTTTCTGCCAGGCATCTTTTTTCCAAATCTCCTGAGAATGGCCTCTTGGCTTATTATAAAACAAATTTTCATTCCAAATACCCTGCTAATGTAATTACAATGAGAACGACCATATGAAATACTTAAACAAGCCTTCCAATGTTTTAGAAGTTCTCCTGCTGCTATAGGTCATAGAGATGGTATATAAAACTTAACCAATTGCTTTGTCCTGAACCCTTGAGTATACCCCCCAGGTAAAATGGAGAGCACTTAAAACGAATTCCAAGCAGTGGTTAACTGGAAATGCTTGTAGTTTCTTGGAGAAAAATAATCAAAATACCGTGGTGGTAATTTAAAGGGAATGGATTGGAATGACGAGAAATTAGCTGGATTACATTTTTCTTCACAAACAATTAAATAGCAAGGAGCATTTGTGTCATCTGAAACTAAGTCATTGCTTAAATATGCTTAAATATGTGCTACCTTCGAAAGTTGTTTCAGTTCTTTTGATATGTTACATATGCTATTGTTTACTACATTATTATTCTACCCTAATTATAGTTCAAATAAATCCATTTAATGGTAAGAGAATCAAACTTATAAGTGTAACAGTGAGATTTCTTCATGGATCTGAAAGTGTCCTAGCTCATAGATGGGCTCATGATTTTTCTGAGTTATTAAGATTAACCTTAACGAATTATTCTCTGATCAGAAGAACAGATTTGTTGGTTTAGTGGGCACTTTATAATCTTTTGTTTTTGTCTCCCAGAGGATTTCTGTGAAATTGATCCTTTCACTTAAATTCAAAAATGACTCATTTCGTGTAGTATTTTGGGGGTGAATAAGAAAAATCCTCACGAAAACAGAACATTAGAAATTCTTAATATTTGACCTCCCTCAAATCCCTGAACACTGCATCCTTGCTGTTCAACTCATTGGAAGGGTGAAAAATTCTCAGAGTGGGATTACTTATAGATGCCATTGATATTAAAAAGTAATATTCACTAGTTTGAGTTTTAATTACATCATTCATGCCAGTCTCTGAAAGGATGGGCTTTTAAACATCAAGGGCCCAAAGTTAGCAATGGAAGAGTGAGGACACAGGTAATCTTCAGCCTGAGTAAATCCAAGCCTGCAGGCAGCATTTGAGCAAAATGGAGAAGTTAGTCAGTCATGCTGCCCTTTTCCAGACCACACAACCACTGCTAAGAGGGCAAAGGATAAGACATCTGCTGCAAAAGTCACATCCAGTTTAGGAATGATTATTTTCTTCCTCCCAAGCCTGAGGTAAGAGCAGTTAGCTCTGCTGTTTCACAACAGTTATTTGATATGTCCATGGTGTGATCCGCATCTCATTCTACAAAGAGGATAATCGGTGACTTATAGAGTATTGGGTTCTGGAGGTGAAAATTCTTGGAGATTAGATACTCAACTTTAGAGAAGTAGATAACAATATTAATTCACCCAAGAAAAGCTATGATTTAGGCTGTTTTCCATGTTGATATTGGATTACGTTCGCCATCCCATTCTCTTGTCCAAATTGCTCATGAGCAAGAACCTCATTTATAGCTGCTTGTCTGTGACTAGGGATTGATTCTATGAAGTTGAAACTATGACTTTCTCAGAGGGAAGCCAGCTGAGATTGAACTTATATCCACCATTTTCTAGCAAAGATAACATCATTTCCTTTCCAAGTTGTCATTACATTCTGTCATTACCCTTTCTGCTTTGGGTACAAATCATCACAAAAAGAAACAATAGTGATGTTCTAAGCACACATCCTGGCTTTTAAAACAGTCCATGATATGGGTCTAAATCTGTTTGGAGAAAAAGATGAGAACATGAATGTGCAAAGTACTTGCAACAGACAGAACTGGACTTGATGATTATCTGTAATACAGGTGTGTCAGTCAGGCAACTAGGAAGCAGAAATGATGTTAGATGATAGTTCAAGCAGAAAGGGATTGCATATAAGGCGTTAGGTGCTTATGAAACCTCTGGAAATCTAAAAGAATAGAAATCAGGAACTATGAGGTCCAAGGATACGCCACAAATAGCAGCAATCCAGGGGTCAGGAATTACTCCTTTTGGACCCCAGGAACTACCACAATCATCTGTAAGCACCAACAAAGCCATAGCTAGGATACTGAAATGCTAAATACAGCTAGCTGCCTCACTGCTCCTCATTCGGAGGAGGACCCGGCCTGCCAGCATCTGTAGAAGCAGGACAGTGACCTCTTGCTTGCTTCTGTCTCCCAGGTTTCCTACAAGAATGTAGTATACATCTAGACACCGCTATGCACAGTAGTCTAGAGAACAAGATTTTAAGCTTTCCAGCCTCTCCAGCTAGAAAGAAGGTAGAATGGAGATTGGGAAAATCAAGTTACATTATTTACCATAGCAGGAAAGTACTTAACTGAGTGCCTGTTGAATTCTAGTTATATTACTGGTGCTTTTGATATTCAAATTAACATGGTATTTTTAACCATAATGTCTCTGTCCTCATTTCCTTGAGTTCTTTTGACAAGTTGATTTTTAATGACACCCAGACAACTGAGGGGTTGCTCCCCATCCAAGACTTAAAGTTGGCACTGCTGGCTTGGGAGGCCCTATTGATTTGGTTGAGACTGCTGCCAGAGCTCTCAGGGCACAAGTTGTGACCAGGTTGTTCATGGAACATAGGGCTTTACTTAGGGATACCCCTCATTTGCAGGTACAATCAAGAGCCTCAGCAGTTCCAGGGGAGAAGCAGTTTGGTCCATATGTTATAGAACTGTGCTGTCCAATATGAAAGCCACTAAACAGTGTGGTGATTTAAATTAATTAAAATTAGGGGCACCTGGGTGGTTCAGTTGGTTAAGCCTCTGACACTTGATGTCGACTCAGGCCATGATTTCAGTCAATGTCCTGACTGAAATCTCTCTCTCTCTCTCTCTCAAATAAATAAATAAATAAATCTCTCAAATAAATAAATAAATGAATAAATAAAATCTTTAAACATTAAAATCAAATAGAATTTGAAATTTTCATTAGCCATATGTAGTAGTAGCCACCATAAAGAATAGTACAGATATAGAATATTTCCACCAATTGCAGAAAATTCTGTTTAATAGCACTATTACTATGTGTCTTCATATGTGAATCAGAACTTGAAGCCTATCTCAATCTTTTTAATTTTTTTTGAAATATTAATGACATCAAGTATCATTTTAGGACCCCAATCCTTTCCCAGTCTGCGCCTATAGTCTAGCACATTTACATGACTCCCAAAGCTATCCTTAGTGTTTGACAGGGAAAGCTGGGAGTATCGTGGTGCCTGTTTGATACCTCAGCAACCAGCCGAACATTATAAAAAGTTCGTTATTCTTGGGTCAGCCAGTTTGGCATAGATCCACTAGGAATCATCAAAGCCAGACATAGGCAAGACAGAGTCCTTTGATTATGTGTTCTTTTTTTAATTTAATTCCCTTCACATAAGCTTCTTCTTGCTTCTAACATCCTGTATGCCTTTGAGGTTTGATGCTCTACCTTGAAACTTTAAAATAATTCATTTAAAAATTCGTCCTTTAGGGGCACCTGAGTGCTACAGCTGGTTAAGCATCCAACTCTTGGTTTTGACTGAGGTCATGATCTTGGGGTCATGAGATCGAAAAACGAGTCAGGCTCCACATTAGGTCTGGAGACTGCTTCAGACTTTCTCTCCCTCTGGCCTTCCTCCTCCCTGCCGGCTCTCTCTCTTTCTCTCAAATAAATAAATAAATAAATCTTCAAAAAATAATAAAAATTGCCCTTTAGCCCGCAATCTGTTAGTAGACAAAACGTACATTTTGAATTGGATGTGGTCATTGTAAGCCTGCACTGTAGTGTAGCACTCATTTGCCAATAAAATACACCTACCCTTGCATCATTTGTTGAGGCTACAAGTGCTATGATTCTGAGCCCTGTGTGCAAGAACCTTTATGGCCAATGTCCCTATCATTTATTCTGTACTACAGGCTTCGGTTTCCACCTTCCATTCTTGGAAAATACAGATGTGTTGGGCGAATATCCCAAGTTCAGACTGCCGAGCAAGGAGCTGCAGTGGAGAGATAACTACTGACCTTCTGCAAAAAAAAGTCTAAGTGAGACCATTGAAAACAAATGAAATATTCATGTTGTTTTCTCCTCCAGGTCCTGTAATTCTCTTATATTAAGTCAGATGACAACAAACCTACATATGTTATTATTTGGCTCTCCATAGAAATACCTTCACCACCCTAGAATTTTACATTATGCTTTTAGCTTTTCTTGAAAGTAGCTGTACACAAGTGTCTTGCAGTGTGGTTTTTGTTGTTTTTTGTTTTTTGTTTTTTAATTTCAAAGGCACCATTTGCTGTGTTATTTAATGGCCTCTTACATAAAGACGTGGGAGATAAATTCCTCTTATAATTGAGTACGAGGGCAAAAGTTGTCTTTACAGAAGAACTTATATCCTCTTTCAAATGTTGAGAGTTGTGTAATTAATTCAAATCTGTTTTCCTTGGTCCCAAGGAAGCTCTAAAAAAATTTTTTGTTCCCTTGGAGTAGTTCTCCTAGCCTACATTATCTGGTATAATATCCCACACCCAGCCTTATCATCACTTGTTCTTATTATTATAATACCTTCTTACATTTATGAGTTTCAATTTTTGTTAATATTATTTTGTTTTAGTAATTTTTTGTTCTTATAAATATCCTTTTATCTTTGGACATAAATTAAACATCAGTAAACCAGTGAGTAGCAACTTGGATATGAGTAGTCACCTATGGAGGCTTTTAAAATGTATGTGTCTGGAACTTACCTCACAGCTAGTGAATCAGAATCTCTGGGGCCAGTACTGGTGTATGTGTGTATGTGTTCTTTAAAATCTCAACAGGTAATTCGGATGTGTTCCTTTAGTTAAGAGCCACTAACGTTACTCAGTGAATGAATGGTGTTAATAAACACACACACACACACATACATACACCTGGAAATTAAGCTGTTAATTAATTGAGTCATGGCTGCTTTGTGTGAGATGTTGGGTCGAGTAAGTAGTGATATATGCTAAAAGAACCTAGAACATAAAGGGGTATAGTTGTCACAAAGTCTTTATTCCAGGGCAGTTGACTTCATTCATTTGTTCATTCCAGCTATGTGCTAGGTACTATGATTGGCACTGAGGATACCAAAATGGTACAGTCCCCTGCATTTAAGGAGCTCACAATCTAGTGAGCTATGAGACATATAGGTAATGACTAGACATGATAATAAATACAGATATAAATACAGATAAATACAGATACATGCCCAAAGCATCGTAGAAACCCAGTGAAAAGGCATCTGGCCAAATCTTTAAGGGAAGAGGTCAATGAGGGCTTCCTGAAGGAAACATCTAGTCTGAAATCTGGGTCCTAAAGGATGATTAGGAGTTTTCAAGATGAAAGGTTTTCCCGGGTCCTAAAGGATGATTAGGAGTTTTCAAGATGAAAGGTTTTCCCAGGAAAGGGACCAGTGGTTTGTGGGAAACTCCATACTATGTTTAAGTCATCTACTGCTACACAAAAAATCTCCCCAAAACTGAGTGACTTAAAACAACAGGCTTACTATTTATCTTACTATTTCTTATGGGTCAGGAATTTAGAAGTAGCTTCGCTGAGGGTTCTTGCTATAGGAGTCTCATTTGGTTGCAGTCATCTGAAGGCTTAATTGGGACTGAAGGATCTGTTTCTCAATGGTTATCTCATGTGGCTATTGGCAAGAAGCCCCACTTCCTTACCATGTAGGCTTCTTGATATGCCTGCCTATGTGTCCTCGTGACATGAAAGCTGGCTTCTCTCCCAGAGTAAATGATCCAAGGGAGGACAAGGAAAAAGCCAAAACATCTTTTATGATCTGATCTTGGAAGTCACACAAAATTCTAGTGATTGCACAGATTAGTCTTATGCAACATAGGAGGAGACTACATACAAGGTAGAAAACAGGGATTGTTTAGATTATCTTAGGAGCTGGCTACTACACAAGAACATCAAGCTTAAGATGGGGGAGTGGCAGAAGAATCTGGCAAGGCGCTGAGCCCAACCAACCGTGAAGGAGTCCAAAAGCCATCATTAAGAAACTGAGACTTTTTGGTAGGCAATGTGAACCCATTCAAGGAGTGGTAAGAAGAGAATTGATGGTGTCAGATTTACATTTTAGAAAGGTCTCTTGGACAATATGGAAAAAGAGTGTGGAACAGAAGGGCTAATGAGCTATCATAAAGTCTAGTGATATGATGCAGACCCAGGCCAGGGTGGTTTTGTGTAGAAATGGAGACCTTTGCTATTCAAAATGTGGTCCATGGAGCATAATGCCAAATAGCATTGACTTCACCTGAGAACTTGTAGAAATGCAGGATTCTAGCCATCACTCTAGACTTACTGAATAGAATCTAATTTATCTGGACCTAAAAATTTGAGAAGTACTGTTATGTAGTAACATGTTATGTAGAAGATGTAGTAGAAATAATTAGGAATGTGAGTGCTCAGGAAAAAAGAGGACAGAAGTTCTATTTGCTCTACTTTAATGCTAAGAGAGAGCACATTGAAAACATTTTCACCTGAACCTATAGAATGAGTCCAGAGAGTTGTGTATATGCACTGTCATTTTAATGTTATATAGTATAATGTCAGGAAGACATTCTCTTTTATTATAAATTGTAGTCATATAAGCGGTGCCAACAAAGGAAACCTACCAAATATTTCCATGTTATGAAGTTTTATATTATTTTTCCAACCAACTCATCTGTTTTGTCTTAGAGTCTGAAGAACAGATACCTAAATTTTTAGAAAGGAGGCCATGAGGAAAGGAATAATATGATAACCAGGATTTGGAAAGCTACAATATAATACACATCCTAGAAAATGTCCTGATTTTCAGATGACCTTTCCAAGCATTATCTTTTCTGAAATCAAATTTGGGAACCAATTAGCTGCTGGGACTCATACAGTAAATGTTTGCCAAGAAATCCATTACTTACATTATGTCAATGGAAGCCACCACTCAGTGGCTTCTGTACTTGTTAAGTACAAGTGCATCATGTGATATCTGTAGGCTGGCAAGCACCGATTGTCATGTACTATGTGTCAATATTTACTTTTTTCTTTCATTCCTCTGCCCCATTCTTTGCAAGTAGGAAAGTTATGTAAATGAATTTGTTCTGGATCTCAGAACTTAAATATGTATGTTAGCCAGTTCTGCAAAGAGAGAGGGGGAGGGAGTATGAATGAGTGACTGGAAAGACAGAGGGAGAGGAAAGGAGAAGAAAGGAAAGGAAAACCTCCAAAATACTTATAACCAAGCATTGGCAAGATGAGAGTGCTTTATTCAGGGAGGAAGAAGAGTTTCCAGTAAGTTACTGATCATTTATTGAATCATTTTTAACTGGCTTCTTACAATGCTATGGAGTCACCCATTGCCGTTTAGAATGATAGGGAGGTGCCTGACCAGTAAATCTGAGGCTGCCAATAATTATACTGCCTTAGGTTGTAAAGCTCTAAGCTGCCTGTCAGCTATAAACTCCTGTGGGATTCCCAAGGATCCTCCCTAGTTCTAACTAGTACATACTTTCTACATTGTACTGTACCCCTCCTGAGATTCAGGCATTTCCATGTCAATACTCCCAACCCAAACCCTAAGTGAGTATTGAGATCTACTTTCTCCTCATGGAAATGAGCTAGTGAAGAGGTAAGAGATGCTAATTAAGATCATCCCCAACTATTTTGTGAAAGATAAACTTCATTTTCCTCTTTTTGGTTATGTCAGCATACCAGCCATCACATCCCTATTCCTCAGAAGATTTACTTTTGAAGATACTCTTTGAGATTCCAAAAAATCATATATCAAAGAATTTGCAACTTACCCTCTCTCCTAGTTCTCAACTTCAGCTTTTCTGGTCCTCATTACCCTACTCTTCTGTATTTCATCCCATAATACTAATCGCCTTCTAAACTACAATATGATTTACTTATCTTTATTATCACACTCCCTCCATAGAATATAAGCTACATGAAATCAGGAATTTTAATCTTTTGCACCTAGAAAGTATCTAGAACATGAGGTACTCAATAAATATTATTTGAATAAAGATCCTAAAGGACCTTGAAACCCTTTTAGTGCCTTTATTTAGAGATAATGAGATTAGAATGCTGTTTGTGACTTGCTGATGGTCACACAAGTTTGCAGAGGCAGATGTAGAACTTGAACCCAGATCGTCCTCTCAAGCCTATGTCCTCCCCCCACCCCTGCTACTTTTGGCTGTTGGAGATGGGTTGGGGACTGGAGGCTATTGGTCCTAATTCATAAGAGGGGACTTTCTGAGTCCTCCCCAGAAATAGGCAGGTGTTATGGACATCTTCTCCTCTCAAAAAGACCGTGGCAGTCACATGCGGCTGAAGCCTTTTGTTTCTTGGTAATGTTAGCCAATTTTTGCTGCTGGGATTTTCTCCCTATTTGAAGAATGCCCCCACATACATATACACAATTCTCCAACCACCCCAAATCAGCACACAGCTCTGTCAGGAAAGGTGCTAGAACCTCAGCACCAACCTTCCTTGGTGCAGTTTGAGCAGAGGAACTGGTGATGAAATTATTGTGGTGCTAAAGCCCCCCTTCTAAACCATCCCATTGAAAACAAAAAACCACTATTTTGACTTCTGAACCATCCCAGGATACTATGTTTAATGACTTTGCTCTTACCACTCCTAGTTACTTCAGATGATCACACAACCTAGCACTGCACCGCACAACTGTAACCTAGCATCTGAACAGTCATGTCATGCCCTTTGCCCTACCCTGTACCACCCTCACCATTTCCAAGGGACCAAGAAGGAGTATTGGAGAAACCAGGCAAGACTGAGCAGGCTAACTGAGGAAGAACTAAGAAAACAGAAAGAGGAACAGGAAATAGGCAGGGCAAATTGTCTAGGGAATTGAATCAATTACATTGAAGCGTCATTAGAAAATATTAACTTTTTATCCACCAAGTACTATGTTCAAAACCTCTCTCATAAGGCCCCAAACTTCCCTATTACAAGGCTATCATTTTTCAATAGAAATACTTAAATTTAGTGGTTCAAAAGTCATTGCTTGAAAATGATTTCTTATGTGTTGTTGGATTTCTGGAGAAAAATATAAGTATTTCTGCCCATTAGATGCTATTCATAAGAGAAAGAGCAGGCATTAACAGTATCGTTCAGTTCACTTCATAGGATTACCCAACTGGCATGTAAGTTCAGGGAAAGAGTAGCTAACACACCATGTACTCCTTTGATTCTCCCAGGAGTTAGAGGAGGTAAAGCTCAGAGATTACATTTACAGACTACCTAGAAACACACCAAGCTTATTTTTATCATTTCATCCTTCTCTAGCCCACAGGCTGTGCTTACTCCTGCCACCTTATGTTTATTCATCTCAGTCAGTGCTGTGTTAGGCTCTATGTTAGGTATGCACCAAGGAGGCAAAGAGGAGCCCTACACAACCTCTGTCTTTGAAGACCTCAGATGGTTCATAAAGATGTAAGTAAGCAAGTAAGTAATCAACAACTATTGGCAAAATTAATGTGTTATAATAAAAATACATTGACATTAGGTTGTGAGCTCTTGATTTTGCTTTAGAAGCTAAAGCAAAATTTGAGCTTCATGCCTCACCATTTCCCTTAAGGCCATCAGATTCCCAAATTGTCATCTATAAGCCTGAACAGGATATTCCCTCACCTAGGACTTTTTCCTGCCTTTTTCTTTAGTAGATATCTGATTTGTGGTCTAACACATAAGGCATTGAAAGAGCATGCTGAATCTTCTGACTCTAACTCAGCCTTGTAGGAACACTACACACATTATCCTAAAAGTGGATTTGTTGTAATATCTGATAAGAGACTTCTGGGAACTTCCTTGAGGTACAGGAAATCCTATAGACCCTACTCTTACTACTACATTGAACCATCCAAGTTTAGACCCGAACTGACCTTCTAAATCAACCTAAGCTGTTTATAGTTGATGGACATCAAAGCCTCAGGAGGCTAACGGACTGCCCAAAGTTATTCAACTAACCATAGGCAGAGCCAAGTCTAGGACCAGGCCATAGTTTTGTACTTTTAATGGTATTTTGTGGGTCCCTCCATGAAACACACATCTGTCAGCATAATGGGGTGAATAGGAATGGGCATGACACTCAAAGGGGTGTTATGGGTACTGTGTATGCTATGGGTGAAACATAGGATGCTATGTTTCAGATATTACTGAATCCTAGAGCTAGAAGGAACCCTAGAGGTCATCTAGCCCATCTCCCTCATTTTCTTGATGAAGAAAGAGAAACCAGGGAAAGTGAACTTAATTTTTCAACCAGAGGAGGTACTACCCTCTATAGGGAACTTGTAAATGTATGTGATCATTTTTGGTTGTCATGAAGACTAGTGGGTGATAGTGGCATTTAATGGGCAGATGCCAGGAATGTTAAACATATTGAAATGAATGGAATAGCTATAACCGATGAAGACTCACCCAGCCCTAGATGTCAATAACACATTGAGAATTATGAGGTTTACATGACATTGCTTAAAGCAAAAGAGACTGTTAAGAGCTAGAAGGGGACTGGCTCTGTGGTAGTTTACAGAGTAGTAGTTCATTATTGTGTGTGTGTTTGGGGAGTGGGTCATAAACCCTTCTGATAAAACAATTTCTTTGTGGAAACCTTCACATACACATGAACTTTGCACTTAATTTGGATGGACCTATGAGTCCATTTAAGCCCATCTGTGGACCCCAGATGGGGTTCTACAAAGACCTCCAAAGACATAAATGTCGAACAAATTAAATATGTGTATACTTTCTTAAGGATAAAATAGTGTCTGACTAATAGAACGAATAATAAATGTGTCTTTTTTTTCCTATCAAGTAGTCACAGTGCTATTCAGACTATTAGACTGTCTTTTGTTCATTCATTAGGAGCTTTGGATTTTATCCATCTCTTGAAAATTATAGCTAATATTTCCTAGTGAGAGCCAACTGAACACTGAATCTGCTTCCAACAATTTCCTCCTCTTTTTTTGCCCCCATAGGAGCAAGACAGAGGTGGGAGTAGGTACATACTTCAAAAGATCCCTCTCCCTGAGCTCTGAAGTGTCTCTTCTAGCTGAGTGTTAAAAACACCGCAGGTTTTAAATACTAGCCAAGCTGTAAATCATACACTGTTTTAAAATTTTTCTAAGTGGGCAATTTCTGACTCATTAAATCAGCTAAATGGCAAAATGTTCCATTTCTGGATGCTGTACTCCTTCCATTTGCAACAGGTAGTGGATTACGAGCCCTGTGTGGTGCTCTCAAAGAGAGGAAGAGAGCGGTGGGGAGGGATGAAGGTGGAGAGGAGGACTGGGAAGAGGAGAGGGAGGATGGATAGCTAGCTACCACTCTGTGAGAAAGAACTTAGAATCACATGGAAAAGGGCCAGACTGACATTTCAGATACTCTTCAAGAGCTTTACCAATGTCTCATTTATAGCTGACAGAACTCTCTGGGGCATATTTTCTTGTCCATTTTACTAATGAAGAAACTGTGAGAAAGTAAGTGAGAGAGATTAAGTAACTCTTCCAGTTAAGTAAAAATTCAAACTCAGGTGTGTGTGACTCCTAGGCCAAGTTCTCCCCACCCCGTGCTTCCCAGACACCCAGCTAGTTTGTATAAATGAGTGAATGCAGCCAACAATGCTTTCTTTTTTTTTCTTCCAAGTTTTTATTTAAAGTCCAGTTAACATACAGTGAATATTAGTTTCAGGTGTAGGATTTAGTAATTCATCACTTAAATACAACACCCAGTGCTTATCACAACAAGTGCCCTCAGTACCTATCACCCTTCTTAACCCATACCCCCAACCCTCCGGCAACCCTCAATGTGTTCTCTGTAGTTAAGCGTCTGTTTTATGGTTTGCCTCCCTTTTCCCCCCATGTTCATCTGTTACATTTTTTACACTCTACATATGAGTGAAATCATACTGTATTTATCTTTCTCTGACTTATTTCACTTAGCATAATACTCCAACTCCATCCACACTGTTACAAATGGCAAGATTTCATTCTTTTTTATTCAGCCAACAATGCTTTCAAACAGCTAAAATTATCTGTGCAGCAGGTGCCTCCATAGTGTCAAATTACAGCAGCCTCTCTAGCTACAGGACCCTCCTCAAGTTGCTCTAGGTCATTCCAGGATGCTGAGGACAAGGCTGCAGATGTTAATTTAGCTTTTCTGATGGCCTGTGCTTCTGTCAAGACCAAATGGAATCCTGTCAGGACATCTCCTGGGCTTCCTTCTCTTTTCCCTGTGACTTTGAATCTTTTCTTCTCAATTGATGGAAAAGACCAAGGCCTCTGTTAAATGCTTGGTGCCTGGGAATGGCAGCCCCTAACAACTGGACCTGGCCTGGACACATTAAAAGGGAGTATGCAGTGGCATATAGCTGACTCAGTCAGTGGAGCATTCAACTTTTGATCTCAGGGTTTTAAGTTCGAGCCCCACATTGTGTGTAGAGATTACTTAAATCTTTTTTGAAAAGGGAGGTGGAGTTTGCATCTACTTTCACAGGGTGGCTTCCATTTAGCTGGTGGTTTAGTTTTGTCCCCCAAAGTTTTTTGTCCTGCTCCCCTTGGAGATTTGTTTTTCCCTGAGTTCAGCCAAATACAGTGTGTGTGAATAGGCAAGAAGTCCTTTTCCATTGCCTCCTGTGGTGGAGTTATTTTATTGCTGAATAAGTGACTCTTCCCACTGAGATAGTACTTACCATTCCCTCAGGTGACTAGGATCTGACTAACTGAATACCTTGTTTCTTTCTGAAGAGGGTATCTTTCTGAAGGTAACCATTTGTCAACCAGAGTAAGAGACATCCCCATACTCTTTGCCAAGTGTGAGTTCCCACCTTTCCACCCACCCCTGACCCATTTCCAACAGGGGATGGGGGAACTTACCCCTACCACAGGCTTTGAGTGAAATTCTACTGCCTCTTAGGCACGGCATTCACAGCCTCTCCTGTTCTGACTTGTTGAGAAATATCTCAGCAAACAGAACTAGTGAGATAAAAATCTTTTTCATTTGCTTTTCTGACTCTCCTCTTCTTATGCCTGAAGCTATTGGTTCCAAGCTGGTGCTTGATTTTCTGACTTCCTACAGTAAGAACCACAAATATTCAATCAGACTCTGAAAATGGTCTTAGAGTTCCAGTGTCAAGTATGGAGCCCCAAAGATTATTGAGAGTCCTATCATTTGAGGATTTTCATGGGGTAATTAGGTCTTTTAATGGGGAAATGGAAAGAGCACTAGACCACAAGTCAGGATCAAAAATGTAGTCAAACTCAACTAACTGCCCCTATGACCCATGTCACTTTCTCATCCAGTTTCCACAACTGTAAGAGTTTTACACTTAGATATTCTCTAAAGCGGTGCTGTCTACTAGAAATATAATAGGAGCCACATACGTAATTTTAAATTTTTTTAGTAGCTGCATTAAAACTAGGAAAAAAATAAACAGAAGAAATTAATTTTCATAATATATTTTATTTAACCTAATGTATCCAAAACAATATTATTTCAATATGTTATATATTTCATATTCTTTTTTCATGCTAAGTTTTTGAAATCCAATGTGTATTTTACACAAAGAGTGCATCTTAGTTCAGTCTAGACAGACCCATTTCAAATGTTCAGTGTTGCCACATGTGGTTAATAGCTACTATATTGGACAGTGCAGTTTTAAAGTCTTTTCTGGCTATTAATTTTTTAATCTGCCACAATTCTTTATTTGAAACTCTTGAAGTCAGATGCATAATTCAGAATTTTTCGTATCTTACAAGGTAATACAGTATTTATCATATATTATGTAATAACCCTAGGGTTTCTAGAGCATCACTCTGATCAAATAAATAAATATTTCTATAGCAAAAAGTATGACAGTTCACACTAAAGGAGATGAAGACAATAAATAGCATCATCTGGGTTGAATGTTGCTGCCTAGTGAGTTAAATAAACTCAGTTTTCAGAGGGCTTTACTATTTGAAATTATAAAGGATTGTACATCTCTACTATGAAAACTCTGTACAATTAGGTTAAGTATTTAGTTTTATTTATCAAAAATCAGCCCAACATTAATGTGGCAGTACAGTTTTCCATTTGTTAGCCATGGACGTGGCATGATGGTTGAATCTTCTCCCTTGTTTTGAATCTCCTTAGTGACAGCTATTTCCAGCAAGCATAGAAAGAGATCCATGGGTCTTAGACTTAGGATTGCCAGATAAAATACAGATGCTCAGTTACATTTGAATTTCAGATAATCAATAAATAATTTTTTAGTATAAGTATGTCCCAGACAATATTTTAATTTCAGATAAACTGACCTGGGCTTCCTATGTTCTTTTTTTCTTTTTTTTTTTTTTTTTAAGAATTTTTTCACTTATTTGACAGCACAAGCAGGGAAAGGAGTAGGCAGAGAGAGAAGGAGAAGCAGGCTCCCCACTGAGCAGGGAGCCTGACATGGAGCTCTATCCCAGGACCCCAAGATCATGACCTAGCTGAAGGCATGTGCTTAACAACTGAGGCACCCAGGCACCTTTCCTATATTCTTTAATACTAACTCTGACAAGTTAAAAGCTGCTTCAGCAAGTAGAACGATGCTTCTTGCAGACCATCTTAGGCAGTGTGAGGGAAGACTAACTTTCTCATCTTGTACCACATTTACTCAGAAAAACCATTCAGAACAGCCTTTAGGTAGTGAGGAGAAAGGAAGCCTGTGTGTTTTAATTCCAGAATCCAAAAATTAAGAATGACAAGGAATTCATGTGGTGTTTCCAATCCCCATGGCATAGGTCAGTACAGGGGAGCTTTGATGAAACAAAGGCTAATCTGACCAATGTTCTTAATGGACTATCTTAAAACTCTGAAGAATCTTATCAGATCATAGTCTACAAGCCAATCACATGACCCCTGATTTGGGGCTTCTTAATTTCCACCAAGGATTCCAGAAAGAAAACCAGGGAGAGTTTTAAATTAGGAACAGTGTGTGTGTGTGTGTGTGTGTGTGTGTGTGTGTGTGTGTGTGTTTTAATGGGAGGAGGGATTGTTGAGAGCATAACTCCCTATCTGAATGCCTTAGAAATGAAGAGGTGCCAAGAGGAAGTGCTGCTTTAAGAACCATCTGGCTTGCCCAGGTGCAGGGATGGGGAGACTTGAAGACTGCGTCAAAAATGGGCCTCAGCTCCTGTAAACAGCATCATTCACAGCACTCCCTGCCAAGTTGGGCACTTTGTCTCTCAAAGATAGTCGGCAGAAGCAGGTGGCAAATTTGACAGACTAAGGAGAGGATAGTATGGTATCCACTCATTCAGTGGGGTACACTCAGGATCCCTTGAACTTTAGTGACATCCTTTCCAATGACTCATAAAAGTGCTGGATCAACAGCAGTGACCTGAGGAACAGTTCCAGATTTAAAAAGACTAAAGGGACAGGAAATGCACTACATGATCTTGGATTAAACCCTGGATCAGAAAAAAAGAAAAAAAGTAGCTATAAAGGACATTATTTAGACAACTAGTGAAATTTGAGATATATGTCATTTATTAGATGGTAGTTTTGTCATTGTTAAAATTCCTGATCGTAATTGTACTGTGGATATATAAAAGAATGTCTTTGTCCCCAGTTTTTAAGAGTAAAGGTTATTTTTATGGTTTCAAATCACTCAGAAAAAAGAAGTACACATGTACACATAGAAATGTGGCAAAAGTTAACTGTTGGTAAATCTGTGGGAGGGGTGCAGAAGTTTATTATATTATTCTTGTAACTTAGTAAGGATTTTTTTTTTAAAGATTTTATTTATTTATTCGACAGACAGAGATCACAAGTAGGCAGAGAAGCAGGCAGAGAAAGGAGGAAGCAGGCTCCCTGGGGAGTCTGATGTGGGGTTTGATCCCAGGACCCTGAGACTGTGACCTGAGCCAAAGGCAGAGGCTTTAGCCCACTGAGCCACCCAGGCACCCCTTAGTAAGGATTTTTTAATGAAAGAAGGAGAAAAGAATGGCATTCTGACACAATCCAACAACAGATGTTCCAAAGAAGTATCACGGGAGAAGTTGAGGGCCCCTGCCTCCCTGAATCAGGAGCTACCACAATTAGATCAGCTTTAGACTCTCTGCCCTTTAACTTTCCTGATATTCAGTTTCAGAGGCAGTGTGGTATAATGATATAAGAGCCCACATATCAGACACAGTCAGCCCTGCTGTGTTCAGTCAGGCATTGCAATGTTCTCATGTTTAACCTTATTGAGCCTCTGTTTCTTAATCTGTAAAATGGGGGTATTATAACTTACCTCTCAGCCTTGCTCTTAAGATTGAAGGTGATGGTTGCAAAGCACCTGGCTGAGTGGCATGTAATAAGTACTCCCCCCAAATTAAAAAATCTTTGTTTCCACAGAAAATATTATGGCCTCCTGGGCCCACAATCTTTTATTTTCATCAGGAAAAGAAAACAGCAGTCTGTCACCAAGTCTGTGGACCTGAAACTCAGTCTCTGCCCCATTTGAAACCCTCTAATTGCAAACCCCAGTGGAAAGCCTATTCATTTAACTGCTCTGAGCAGTGTTTCCAAGCATGATTGGTTTCCTAGCAGGCATAATCACTTCGTACAAAACCATTGCAAGCCGTTTCGCTTTGCTTTTGAAAATCTTTTCTTTCCCAACTGCCATACAGCATGAAAAGCAGGATCAGGTTATCAGCTTAAAGGTTTGAAAAGGATGAAATTAACTCTGGACTTTAACCTCGAGACAAATGACCTCACAAGACATGGGAGGTAAAAGTAATAAGAAAAATAGTCTGGGGCTGTGAGTGAATGGCAATGACGCTGAACTAGAAATCAAAAGACTTGGATTAGAAATGCTGGCTCTGTCATTTACTAGCTGGTAGTTTTAAAGCAGGCCACTCTGAGTCTATTGCTTTTTTGTGAAATAGGGATGCTAAGGCTTCACACAGCTGGTGGATTAATCAAATGAGACAAAGTGTGTGAGAGGCTCTTGGTAAACTGTAAAGGCCTTGCTGTTCAAAGTGTAGTTCAGAGTTCAGCATCAAAGCCAGAGACAGAAATGCAGACTCTCAGACCGTCCCCTAGACCTGCTGAATCAGAATTTATATTTTATCAGTATTCCCAGGGCATCTGTATGCCCCAGAGAGTTTGAGAAGCCAAGTAAAAGAGACCCTTGAGTTGATTCTTAAGGTGGTTTCTTTAATGAGGCCTCAGGGGGCTTAGACCCTTCCAAAATGGCCTAAAGATTACTGAACCACAGGACCCACTTGATAGTTCAGTGTTTTGCCATTCAGGCTGTAAAGTATGTCTTGCTAAGTTGCTAAGAACAAGCGTTCTCTCTAATGAACATTAAAAACACAGCATTCCGACACAGCACAGAAAGGCTAAGCTTGTGGAGAAAGTCCTTCGTGTTAACCCCACTATCACCTCTGAGTAGTTGAATGTCAGCTTTGAGTTTGCGGATACCTGTTGATCTCAAATCCTGCTTTTGGCATAGAGATCACCATGTCCATTGTGAGACTATCCTGGCTTTGCTAGGGAAGGGACTTCAGAACTTAACCCAAGGTCAGCTACAAGTAGGAATTAGGACTATCTGTTCAGGCTTCCTTTGATGCCAGAGGTTGAAGGTGGTGATGACCTCAAATAACCTCTGCTTACCTGGTTTGATAAGGTGCAGACTCCACAATTCTTTTCACCTGCTTTACTTTGAGCCAAGGGTTAGCTAAATCAGAGCCCACAAGAGCAAGAGCTACTGGGCCTTTATCCTGGTTCTTAGCACTTAGCTCAGTATCTGGTCATGGTAAATAGCTGCCTGATGAAGACTTTAGTGTGATGCTTTGTAGATAGTAGGTGTTCAATAAATACCTGTTGGTTGACTAATTAGGCTAGGATGACCTTCCTGTTAGGTACCTTTAGGCACAGAGCCCAGAACCTGTAAGACTTTCAAGGACCTGGAAAATATTTCAGACCTGAAGATCAACAGCAGAATTAGTGACTCCAAAATACATAAAGAAAACTGCAAAATAACCATTAAAATGTGTAATTAGCTATATTTATATATATATTACCATGTCAGTTAGTTAGATGCAACTTGACCTTAGAGTTATGTATAAATTATATTAAATGGTGGGATGTGGGCACATTTTAACATGTTAAATGTGGTGTGGCGACAGCCTCCAGAAGTTCATGTCTAGGATCTAAAAAGGTCTTAAAAGATCTCCAATTATAGCAATCTGGTGGTGTAACCCCCTGCCCTGCCCTGCCAGAGAGTCTGGAGCAGAATGGATGAACTACTGCTTTTCTAAAGGAACTAAGGCAGACTCAAAAGTAAGAATCTATGATGGTAGCAAAGAAATGGCAGCAAACATCAGGGAAGCCAAGATGTTTGAAAAATTATAGGATTTTCACCCTGTCCCTAGATAATTTTCCTTGTTTGTTTTTGTACAGTCTTTTGGGGGTTTGGGGGTTTTTCTGTTTTTGTTTTTTAAAGATTTTATTCATTTATTTGACAGAGAGAGAGAGAGAGATCACAAGTAGGCAGAGAGGCAGGCAGAGAGGAGGAGAAGCAGTCTCCCTGCTGAGCAGAGAGCCCGATGCGGGACTCAATCGTAGGACCCGATATCCTGACCTGAGCCAAAGGCAGAGGCTTAACCCACTGAGCCACCCAGGTGCTCCTGTACAGTCTTTTGTAAGAAGATAATTTTCTGCTACTTGTCTTACTATCTGCAGTAGTAATGATTAATGGCATGCCATAAATACTGTGATTTCCATTTATTTCCTTAATCACAGGCTGTAGAGGTTGGGGTGGGCTGAGTATAGAGGAAAGTAGGAATCAAATTTTCATCAGTCTTTCCCATCTCCTTATCCCCTCAAGAAAATAATTGTTTAAATATTAAGTTACTAATCTAGGTAATCTACAGAACTAAGTGGGAAACAGTCTCTTTGCCCTGAGAGGCCCAGTTTAATAACCATTCCTACAGATAGGAATAAAGGAATCCATGTCAGTTAGCTTTAGCTGCATAACAAATGCCTTAAATTTAGTGGCTTAAAACAATCATCATTTATTTAGGTCATAATTCTATAGGTCACCTTTATAGGCTGGACTGACTTGTGCCTTTGTATTCAGCTGCCAGGTGAGTTAGAGGTCTGGCTAATCTAGGACAGCTCATCTTTGCTCCACATGGTCTCTCATGCTCCAGCACGCTAGGTCAAGCTTGTTCACATGGAGGCTGAGCAGGCGTCCAAGAGAACAAACATACAGGAATGTATAAACCTTTTGAAATCCAAACTCAGAGCTGGCACACTGTCACTTTCACCATGTTCTGTTGGCCAAAGCAAGTCCCACAGCCAGCCCAGATTAAAGGGGTGGGAAAATAAACTTCACCTCTTTATAGAAAGAGCTTCAAAGTCACATGCAAGGGGCATAAATACTGTGAAGGGAAGAACTGCAGCCATTTTTACAGTGTACCAGAATCACAACAAAAGTAATTTGGCCCTGAAAGAAATCAGTAAATATTAGGGTGAGAGTGCCAAGGCCAAAGAAGAGAGGATGAGGGTCAGAGGATTCACATATTTAAATGTAGTCAGACCAGGGGGGAAGAATGAGGTCCAGAGCCTGATCATTCCACTAGAGTTTGCAAAATTGATTTTAATGGGGAAAGAATGACCACTCAAGCAAGATGTGTATGGTGTGGTTTGCCAAACAGCTGTGCTTCAAAGATGTGCAGAGGCATAGCATCAGATAAAAATTAAACTTGCAGTAGATACCACAGAAGCTGAGAACAACCCTGGATGATTAAGCATCTTTCTCTGTGCCCTGTAACCAAGGACAGAGAGGTTTCCATTTCTTAAATGGAAAACTGTTAGTCACATAGCTAAGAAAGTGGCAAGTGGAGAGAGCACTTCCAGGCAGAAGCACATGAACACTTGACACCCTGGGTAGTGAGGCAGAGGGATGCTAACACAAGAAGTGGAGGGCTGGTTCAGGGTGGCTCTGCTTCTGGCTCTGACACTAACTAGCTCTGTGACATTGCCCAAGTCGCCTTTCCTTTCTGGGCTTTGGTTACCGTCTCCACCAAATGAAAGAGTGGCCTTTGATCATCTTTATGGTTCCTTCCAATAGTAGGATTAGGATTACTGTGTTGACTACCTCAACACATCGCAAGAAACTTATCCAAGGGGGAGAAAGCATTTTCAGACCATTTTAATCTTGGGCTGTACCTGAGTTTTCCTGGCCATGGGCCTTTCTGCCAAGTCTAATTTTAAAACCTTTCTTTAAGATAAGGGATAGAAGCAGATGGGACTCTACAAAGATTTTGAATTCTCTTTCTATCGCTGGCATTTTAGGCCACATAGGGCTCCCTTTTGGAGTCCCAAGATTCAATATGCATTCCTGTTTATGTTTTCCCCACCCTTGCAGCAATCCATGTGTGTTAACACATTCGTATTGTTGCTAACATCCTTGCATGAACTCCTCATATCTAACATACTTTAAAAAAAAAAAAAAAAAAAGCTTTGGAGGGGAGGAGTCAAGGTGGCGGAGAAGTAGCAGGCTGAGACTATTTCAGCTAGCAGGCGATCAGCTAGATAGCTTATCTAAAAAAAAGCTTTGACTTGGCATTTTAATTCACTGATAAATTGGGTCAGGTCTTCACACAGTACCAAAGAAGGTACTGTGTGAACGGGAGACTGTGCCTGGCACCAACGATAGCCAATATAGTTGGCTATATTTTTCCACTAATAAGCATTTCCATCATAATTTCATTTTTTTCCCCTACTTGGCTGTGAAGTTAAGATTGTGCATACTGTCTCCATCTCCATTCAGTCTTTTTATAAAGGGTAAAGTTCATTGCAGCATTATTTGTAATAGTGAAAAGTGGGATATCTTAAGTGCCCATAAAGGGAGGAATGGTTTAATAAATAGAACACAGCTACTCAAGGCAATACAATCCAGCAATCAAAAGGAACAAGGTTCCTTAATATTAACATGGAACATTTTCCAAAAGGTATGTCTGAATAGTGTAATAATATGATGTTATTTTTAGAAGGGTCAACCTGAACTATGTATTTCAAGGTAGGTGTAGATATGTGTAAATGAGGCAAAATCTCTAAGGAAGGGTACATAAATAAGTATCCAGTTTTCTCAGGGCAGCAGAATAGATGGGGATATGGAGAATAATAAGAATGTCTGCCTTACCTGCATTACTTAGATTTTTAACTTTAAAAATATAATATAATCATAAGTAGAATCTTAAAAAAAATGAGTAATAAATAGAATCAGACCTATAAATAAGGAGAACAAATGGATGGTTGCCAGAAGGGAAGAGGGTGGGAGTGGGCAAAATGGGTGAAGGGGAGAGAGAGATGGCAGGTTTCCAGTTATGGAATGAATAAGTTATGGGAATAAAAGGCACAGCATAAGAAATACAGTCAGTGATAATGTAATAGCAATGTAATGGGACAGATGGCAGCTACACTAGTGGTGAATATAGCATAACATATAAACTTGTCAAAGTACTAAGTTGCACACCTGAAACTAACTTAACATTGTGTGTCAACTATACTCAAAAATAATAAAAGAAAATAATATTTATGCAATTTAAAGCTATTATTTTAAAAAACAAGATTTTTATAAAGCAGCAGGTGGTGATGGTTTATATCCACATTTGGGTGTAAGCAAATAAAAGTGTGAAAAAATCACTTAACTTTCTCAAATTAATAACACAGGACCCTGTGAGTGGAGATATTACAATATTTATGACCCACTGGTATAAAGGAAAATAACAAAAGTTTTCAAAAATAAAAAGCCATCATATTCCAACCTGGATAAGAACCACCTGAAAACGTCTACATTTCAGGATTTAATTACTCCGTCAGTTCAGTTTTGTTCTCAGAGTGAATTCTGAGAAGTGACAGATTTTCTCAAATACTGCACAATTTAAATACAATTAACTTCTTACAATTTAATTACAGGGGAGTACTATTTCTTCGAATCTGGGCAATCAGAAAGCTCACATGATCAGCTTTCCTCTCTACTCTTGCTTTTTGAAAATGAGACCAATAGGAAGCTGAAACTCTGTTGGAACTCTTCCAACAACTTTCAGGTTCTGTCATAGGGTCAATCCAGATGACACCTAATTTCTTACACTGTTAGCAATTATAGTATCATATGCTGATAACTGATTTTTATAACAAAGGCAGATTCCTAATGTGTCTTTGGAAATTTCAAAGAAAGGTAAAATTGTAGGTGGTGTGTCATGTTGCTTACTGTGGGGTGTGTGTGTGTCTGTGTGTATGTGTTTAGAATTTGTTTATTTGAGAGCAAGAGAGAAACAGAGACCATGAGCAGAGGGAGGGACAGAAGGCAAGGAAAAAGCAGACTTCCCACTGAGCAGGGAGCCCAACTCGGGGCTTGATCCTAGGACCCCAAGATCATTACCTGAGCCAAAGACAGACACTTAACCAACTGACTGAGCCACCCAGGCACCCCTTGCTTACTGTGTGTTTGAAAATTATAATTCAAATGCCTCTCAGGTACGCAAAAAAATCAGCAATAGCATCTTCAAATCAGAAATTGTGGGAAGGGGGTGCCTGGGTGGCTCAGTGGGTTAAAGCCTCTGCCTTTGGCTCAGGTCATGATCCCGGCTTCCTGGGATCGAGCACGGCATCAGGCTCTCTGCTCAGCGGCGAGCCTGCTTCCCTTCCTCTCTCTCTGCCTGCCTCTCTGCCAACTTTGGTCTCTGTCTGTCAAATAAATAATAAATAAAATCTTTTTAAAAAATTGTGGGAGGAAAGACCTGTGCAGCATGTTTCCAGATATCAAATGTGGACTAGCCACATATGTAGTGACTACCATCCTGGCAGCATGATTCTAGAGCACTATGACAGGGAGTCTTCCCAGCCAGGGATCTGTGAGGGATTACATGGTGCTCAAGGGTGAGAGGAGGGCTCACTTGCCTCCAGACAACCATGTCTTTCTTATCCTCCCATGTGGTCTCCTCAGTTTCCAGACAATTAGAGAGGCAGCATCTAATCCCATACAGCACATGCCACATCCTTTCCAGTTCTGATGCACCCTCTGGTGCAGCACCTTCTCACAACACCTTCAGTCTCTATCAGCAGGTTGGAAGCATGCTCAACCCTGCAGGGCTAGCCATTTATTCCATGCTCCTGCCCACTGTGGCCCTTCTGATTCCCAGTTCTTCCCAAAGCCCTGCTGGTGTATGCATGGAACAGACTCTTTGTTCAAGGGGCTGACATGGGTTGGGCCTTCTGCCTCAATGTCATTTTCCTGCATCTCTCAGGGAAACTGGTTTCTAAGCATGAGTAATACATTCTCCTTTTTCCTTCAGTCTCTCTTCAAATGGCACCTATACCAGGTGATAGCTGACATTCCTGCTTCACTCTCTTTTTATGGGGCAAGTGTAGCTGGCTTCAGCTTCAGTGGCCTGGAATGTCACAGCTCTCACAGAGAAATGCTGAGTCCCAGCTCCTGTGGCTACTGACACCATGGCTACTTAGCAAGTGGCTGGTCGTTTTCAGTCTATCTCTTTCAGAAAATGGCTTTGTCTCGTCTTCACTTTTATTTTTCTAAATTGTTGCCTTTGATGTTCAGACCATCTCAAATTAATGTCAAAACCCTGACTTATTCAAGCCAAAAATTATCTACAACCATCATTTTCTACTAATTTTTATAAGAACATTTAAATCACTTTGCATTTTATGCTCTGTCTTAATTCCTGTTTTGTCTCCTAACTTGCTGATTACTGAATCACTGTCTAAGGTTTATTCAATGTGTTTTTTGTTTCAGTGAACGTATATTTAATAACAAATATTTTAATGGTAAATTTTCTTATTGTCTCATTTTTGCATTCTCTGTCTTATAATTTCCCTGTTTTTCAAGTGAAAGATACATTTATCTTTTAAGCATCATTACACATATATCTTAAGATTTTATTTATTTGAGAGAGAAAGAGAGCATGAGGGGGGAAGAGGCAGAGGGAGAAGCAGACTCCCTGCTGAGCAGAGACTCTAATGCTGGGATCATTACCTGAGCCGAAGGTAGATGCTTTAACGGACTGAGCCACCCAGACAACTCCTAAACATATTTATTGTTAGACTGTCCCCTAATGTTTATTTCATCTAGAATAGCACTATCTAATTGAACTTGGTAAGCCATTAGTCACATGAGGCAGTTGAGTCCTTGGATTTTTTTTGATTTTAGTTATTTTTTATTTAAGTTTAAATAATCCATTTAGCTAGTGGCTACAATAATAGATAACATAGATCTAGAATAAATTTAAAATCTGATTGCTGTTTTGGGTATTTGGTTTCCTCATATGTTTTGAATTTTGATTTGCAGGCTCATTTTAAGTGAAAGATAGCTCTGTTTGTGTGTTTTTCTCCTTTTCCATTTAATGGTTTTCAGTAGTCTCTACCAGGACACTAGTCTAGAATGATACCATAAAGTCGTGTGGTGAAACTTTTGCTAAAGAGAGAGATGGTGAATGCTGAAAGATTTGTGTGTATGTTGGTCAGTTGCTGGTGAGACCAAGACTTCTTCCATGGACTTTGCACCTGCTAAAAGCTGCCCCAAGCAGCAGTTAGCAATGACACACTTTTTAACTCTATTTTCACAAGCAGAAGAGGCTCCCTCCCCACCAAGCCCCTGACCTCAAGCTGTGAGCCTGGTTTCCCTTGGAAGCTTCTCTGAGTGGCATTAGACCCTTTTTCCTGCCAGAGTTAGGCTACTGTCTCTGCCTGCCTGCCTCCTGACTAGATGCCTATCTGTCCAGTGGCTTCAGCCCTCATCACTGCTTTACCTTTCTGTTCATTTCTGGCCCATGGATATGTATATCTTGCTTTTGAGTCTAGCTGTGTCTTTTTAGTTTTCTATTTTTATATTGTAACTGGCATTGCTCTGTGCCTGAGCTAAGTGACAAAAAGGGGATACATCAAAGCTTAAAGCTGTCTTGGCCAGTGGGATCTCCTTTGATAACATTTCTAATACAAACACACAAGACTTTTTCACTCCTACATTTGCCAAGTATTTAGTCACATTTATGAAAGAATACAGTATAGTAGACTCTCATTAAATATTTGTTGAATGAATATATGAAATATTAAATCTAAAGACAAAAATTAGTAAAATCCCACAGCTTCCAATAAACCCCTTCTATGTTATCTTAATAGGATGATACAGTGTATTCAAACTGTCTTCTACTGAGCCACACGGGCCCACAGAAATAAGGCAAGCCCAAAACTAGATGCTTTTGAGAGTGAAAGAGAATGTTCTTAATAATTACCCCAGAATAGCAGGCTCACACTGAGACTATGCCAAGCAAACCAGAAGGAGTGGTTGCTTTATCCCATGGCTAACTTATTGGTGCTTAGTTTCATGAGACCCCTATATACAGTCCAGTGTCATCTTCCTTTTGCTCACCGCTCTTTTGATATTCCAGGTTAGGGACCAGAGCAGTGAATTTATATCCTCTTTCTCTGGCCCCATTCTTCCCTTCTTCTCCAAAAAGAGTCAATCTTTTAAAAACTTCAGTGTCCAAAGTAGGGAACTAAAATCATTTTTCTGAGTCTCACCCTCTCTTACTACTGCCCCCAAATCACTGAAGTAACCCATTCTCTACAACATTTAGATAAAACCCCACATATTCAGATTCCCCTTAAGCACTCTCTTTAACAACCGTCATGGGTCTTGGTTCCTTTCAACAAAGCCATCATCATTCCCAGTGGTCTGCTTTAAACCATCTGTGACCTTGACCAACCCTTGCCTGATCCAGTTCATTTAGTCATTTAACAACATGTCAGCCATTCTCCTCTAAGACCAGTTGGCTCTAATTCTAAAAGTGGCAGTTAAGCTATAGTGCTGCAAAGCAATATACCTGGTGTTGAGGTTATCTACTACTATGTAACCAACCAGTCTAAAACTTGACACCTTCAAACAATAACTATTTTATTACATCTCATGGTTTAATAGGTCAGAAAGTAGAGGGCAGAGATCAGCTGGGTGATTCTTCTGCTGCATGTAGCACATGGACTGTGAATGCTTGGTGGTATTCAGCTGGCAGGTGAGTTGGTCTGGAAGATGTAGGACAATTTTGCTTACATATCTTGGCAGGAACAGCTGAAAGGCTGAACTCAGCTGACACTGCCTGTCAACTTGAGTACCCATAGCACAAGCTCTCTACCCTGCACACCAGTCTCAGGGCAGTGGGTTTTCTTACATACAAGCTCAAGTTTCCCAGTGAGACTGTCCCAAGATAACGCAAAGGATGCAAAGCTTCTTAATGACCCACACTTGGAGGTCCCAGGAATCACTTAAATTGCATTCTGTTGGTTAAGCAAGTCACTAAGGCAGATTCAGATTTAATGGGAAGGAAGCTATACTACCCCTCTCAATGGGAGGAATAGCAAAAAATTTGTGGTCATCTTGAACTTATTACACTTGGCTTTTTAATAATCCTAAAAGGGACTCCCAGATGTGACCCACATATTCCTACCTGGTCAGCCTAGGTTTTGGCCCAAGTCATGATCTCATGGGTCATAGGATCAAGCCCTTTGTTGGTCTCCATGCTCAGCAGGCAGTCTGCTAGAAGATTTCTCTCGCTCTGCCGGCCCCTCCCCAACTTGTGTGCTGCTTTTTCTCTGTCTCTCCCTCAAATAAATAAATGTTTTAAAAATAATAATAATTCACCTGCTCTAGACAGTTTTATGTAGTGAGGTTCAAGAGATAATGAGTAGGTCACTGATAAAGAATATGGATTAAAATTTCCCAAAAACCTTATTTATAAAAGTATTTTTAGAAGCAGATCAAGGTGAGTATATTTATGGGTTTGAGTGACTTCAGTCAGTGATTCCATTAACTCTGCAAAAAAACAGTTAAAACACCACGGAGTACTCAGGTGTATAAACAGTGTGTTACATGTATTTACTCCCTGAACAAGCCACTGACAAATGTGATTTTACTGAGTCCCCACTTTCCTGACTTGCATGGAAGTTAATAGAGTTACTTCTAGCCAGTTCATTCTGTTTGCCAAATTATTTTTATTGGCTCCTTTTATGGAATGGCTTATCATCTTTGGGAGAAGCTACATTGAAATTTTAATGTAATGTATTTGGGGGGGTTGGCAATAGGGTGATTTTGAATGTTTCATTTTTTTCACCTTTTTATATTAACATGTAATATATTATTTGTTGCAGGGGTACAGGTCTGAATGTAATGTTGATAGCATGTTATAATAAAATGAATGCTGTGATAGAAGATATGCTAATAAAATTTCAAAACAACTTCCCAATCTAAGATATGCTCATTGGCTAAAAGAAATAGATTCTGGCTATAGCTGTAAATTTTGCCCTTGAAACCCAAAGAATTTTAGTTGGAGCTTCTCTCAGATCAGTAAACCAAGCAGACTGTAAATCAAATAGTACAAATCAATAATCTGCTGAAATTTGTTGAACACAGATAATCACTTCCGTTCCACAGCAAGCAATTTCAGGAAAGCTAAATGGAGAATTTTGCTGCTGTGGCATGAGAGTCAGAAAAGTACTTAATGTTCTAGGCATCATTCCTCACTCATAGGTTAGGTTTGGTTCAGAATGATGGACCTAGAGGCCCTGAGATGGGAACAATTTAAGTAACATTGTAATCCAGCCCCAGGAGAAATTGGAGAATTATGTGAAATCATTGATTAGGAAATAGCAATTGTATCTTGCCCTCATAGTCATTTGTATACCTCATACCTGAACAGCTGGATATATTAGCAGTTGTGCCCCTCACAAACAAATGTGTGTGCAGAGCAGTTCATGAAGGTTGGACCTCTCTCCCTAAACTGATTATTCCTAGTTCTTCCAAAACTGTACTACAATAGATTAGCAGTGTTCTGATACACTAATTTAGCAAAACCCTACTCCATCTAAAGTGCCAGGAAGTAAAAAATTAAAAAAATAAATAAATAAAAACTTAAGCTCTTCCCCTACCCAGAGAACGTTTCTACCCAGAACCAAGAAGTCAGACTAAATTTGATATGGCTTAGTTATTTATAAAAAGCATCTGATGCCATTCAAATGGATTGTGTTCTCCAGGGTGGGTACATAGAAGTTCTTTGTGTAAAAAGTGTTTGCTAAAATCTACTTGTAGTGAGTGCATTTGCAGCAGCCCTAATCCCTGTGATCATGTCTCTTCCTTTATATTAGGGGAAATCACATGAAACACACCAGTCTCTATGGTATAATCACACATCTTTGGGGAGGAGGTAATGAGTGCTTACATGTAGTAAAGCTGCTGGTGCTGAGGTGACAGTAATAATACCTAACACTCCAGGATGCTCAGTACTCTGCTAAATGCTTACATATATTAACTCATTTAATTTCCACAAAAACCAAAGAGTTGCTGGAACTTTTACAGATGAAATCTAGAATTTACATCCTGATTATAGAGAATAGAGTACACAGCATATGACAGAACAAGGTTGGCCATAACTGGAGTTCTTGGGCTTAGTGATGGGATACAGAGTTCATTATTTTTTATTCTATGTATTTTTATGTATGTTTTAAAATTTTACTGTAATAAAAAAGCAAAACAAAAACTATGAGATATGGATACTATCATCCAAGGTTAGGAAACCTTGCCCAAAGGCTATCCTCTGGCTGCTCTACTCGTGGTTCTGAAACTGTACCAGAACTCCTCGGAACATAGCAGTGAACTAGCTGGGGTACTACAGGATATTTTAAATTGTGATGGAAGCACAATAATACTCCACATCTGTCAGATACCATCTGAACTGCTAGCTCAAATTCAGTTTCCACATTAGAATGCACTGCATTCCTATGAATAATACCTTTATGAAGCTGGTTTTTCATCACTTGTAAAAAGCAAGTTCCGTGTGAAAAATGATAGAACAAGAACTGAGGGTACTGGTATGGAATCTGATTCTGAGGTTTGAAAAGTTACACAGTCCCTAATATATGCACAAATCCCATTAGTAAATAATTCTGGTACTAAAGAATAAAATTAAAATATTTTTCTTTCAGTGGATGTGTATTTCTTTTCAAATGGCTAGTGAGCTGTAAAAAATAAATAGTTTTTAAGTTTTTGCTAAGTGCCCTGTGAACCAGTTTGGGGAGTCCTTACACTATACTATAATGCCTAAGATGTAAAAGCTGATAAATGGCGCATCTAAATGCTCTGTCCCCTAGGCTAGCTCAGCCTCCTTCTTAAAAGCAAGACAGTTTCATTCACTTACCCATTCAACTAATACCTAATATTTACCAGGTGCTGTGCTAGACATGGAGGATACATCAGTGAATAAGACAGACAGAAATCCCTGCCCTAGGGCTTATCTGTTGATGAGGAAAACAGATAATAATCAGAATAAACAACTAATAAACATGCATTAACTAGATTGTGATAAGTGCTAAGAAGGGGGCAGTAGCAGGCCAGGGGGATGGGAAATGTGATAGGGTACGGAGGAGATAAACTTTTAGACAAGGTAACCAGGGAAGATCTTACTAAGATAACAGTTTGGTAAAGATCTGAAAGAAGTAAGAGAACCGTTAGCCGCTTCATTGTCTCTTAACAAGTAATAATAATAATAATAATAATAAACAACTAATTCAGAAACAGAACTCTGAGGTTGTACAACAAATAGAAAATGAGGGGCGCCTGGGTGGCTCGGTTAGTTAAAGTGGCTGCCTTCGGCTTAGGTCATGATCCTGGGCTCCTGGGATTGAGCCCCACATGGGGATCCTTGCTCAGTGGAGAGCCTGCTTTTCCCTCTCTCCCTCTGCCTGCTGTTCTGCCTACTTGTGCTCTCTGTCAAATAAATAAATAAAATCTTAAAAAAATAGAAAATGAGAACCTAGCCTGTATCAGATAAAGTAAGTAATAGAAAAAGAAAAAAAATGGTGTACAACTTTTCTTCTTTGTGGATTACCTCACTTCAGTGTTTTCAGTGGATCCCAAACTTAGATGAGGGAGCAAAGGTAATAATCAGACCAGCTCAATGCTGTACCTCAGTTACAGTGGAAAATGAAGAAGGCCCAGAGATTTTGTGCAAATAAGTTTTACTATCATGATTTGAGACGCTAAGTGACACTAGCTAAAATGCTTAGATGTTTTAAATGGGACCTATACTATACTAACACCAGCTGTTCGTATGATAACAACTTAGCAATATTTTGCTTTTATATAGAGATGTTTTACAAAGATGAAAGTGGAGGTCCAAAGGGGGTTATTTTTTTCTTGAACCATGAGTAAGATACAGAAGTCAGTACTGAAAATGTTAATAGCAATTAGAACCATCAGTCAAAACAAGCAGTGGGTTGTTTTCCTCCTGGTACCCTTTAAAGGTCTTGTAAATGGAAATATCAGAAGAAACAAAGTTTAAATTACCACCACTGAATTTTTTTTAATGGGACAGCTGCAAACTTCTTGGAGTTGTGGAATTTCCCTGAACCTTGCCTGAGAGAAAATTGCAGATTTGTTTATGATAAGCTCTCTGGATGTCCTATGTTCCTGAGCTTATTGTCTCACTTGCGTCCTTAATGAAGCCATCAAACTCACAGGATAGGTTTCCTGAAGGGATCTGGAGCTATTCCAGATGCTTTGCTTTTCATCTTGGCCTCTATCAGTCCCAGACTCTTGGCGAGATATAGACTCAGATTATCTCTTTACTGCCTCCTCCCTTTCCCAAAGAGTTTGTAGTTAATCCCTCTGTAAATCATCTCTTGTAAAAACCATTTCATAAAGCAGGATCTGCAATGGTTCCCAACCCTGCCCATGCATCCGAATCCCCCCAGGAGCTCAATAACAACATAAATCTGGGTTTAGTACATTTGGGATGAAGTCCATGAACCTGTATGTTTAACAAGTGCCTCAGATGATTTTGTTAGAAAACACTTCATGGGAATCTTAAAGGACGAGTAGAAGTTTACCAGAATGGTGAAAGGAAGAAGAGAATTATTTTACACATGGATATAAAATGCCATAATGTGTAAGTGTGGACAAGGGTGGGGGGTAGTTGAAGGAAGTACAGATTCTCAAACTGTGCTTCCAAAAAGTTCCTATATGGGGAGGAAACTGTTTTATAAATATTGGGCTCTAGTAAGAGTTCTTCTAATAAGGGTTTCGCTGCTAAGCTGACCCTCCAGTTCTGCTGTTTCAACCTTATCAGGTGTTAGGTTCCTTGCCCAGTCTTCTTTGGGTCCAGTGTGGTTTTGGATTGGTCTCGGGTTTTCCTTTGATCCTCCCATGGCTACCTCTTATTTGTTCTTGCTTTGACACTAATTGTAAGCATAAGGGAGAGAAACAGCATGGCTGGAACTTGGAGCTCAGATGCTTATAAAATACATCAGGCAGTAGCAACCCACCCCAAAGTGCTCTGCAATGTGCAGTGACTTTGTGTGGCTTTTATCCTGCCCATTATGAGAACCCTGAAGATAGTTACATTATCAAGTTTTTCTCAAGCATCAATGTCCTCCTTCCTTTGCTCAGACTAATGCCCTAGTCACAGTTCCCCTTTATAGAATTCTAAATTTATTATCAATTTTGTCAAACAAAGCTCTGGATTTGAGATAGGTGACACTCGACTTCCAGTTCTAGTTCATTTGTCACTTACTTGCTTAACCTGAGCCAAATAACCTGGCCAAATGAGACCTTCTCTACCTCTCCATTTCCTTTTCTATAGAATAGTATTCTAGCATGCTTTAGTTTTTGCAGCCAGGAGTAACAGATGAGATCTTATGTGAATGGAGCTTTGAGAAAAGGGATACAAATGTAGTACTATTTCTTAAGAACAAAAGTGATAGAACCTTGTATAATTCAACCTTCAAAGACAAATTGCTTTTTCTGAGACACTAAAGAAGAATCAATTTGCCAGTAGGCACCTTTCAGAAGTATTAATTCTCATGGATAGTGTTTATACCTAGACCATCTGCCATTTATCAAAGGATCTGGCCCCAGCTTTCTTCAACACGATGGAGCCAGTCATGCCGCCTTTTGGATTCCTGTTGCAGTTAGTACTTCCCTCCATGAAAGCATCTATCATACTCCTCAAGGGCAGAAACCTTAGTACCTGCCCTCAAGCCTAACACAGGGCCTGGCACATAGTAAGCCCTTAACAAATGTTGGCTATTAAATGAATGAGTCTGGACACTGTCCAGCCTTGGATTAGATGCACTTCAGGCTAAAGATTAGCACAATACATGTTCCTGAAATGGAATGGATTTTAAGGATTCATCTTGCCAACTTCCTGTCCAGGAAGCTGGCCAAAGCCAACTTTCAAGCATCTAATAAATTCGGACCCCTTATTTTTAGTTCCTTCTTGAGAAGGATATTGAGTGGTTTCACTGGCTAACTCATCAAGCATGAGCATCCTTTGTGCAGTTGAAGTTCATTTCCATTTCCTCCACTTAAAAGAAATGGGAGGAGAATATACCCACATCTATATAGGAGTATGTAGGAGTTTTTTACATAATTGAAAAATTCCTTGTATCACAGAGTCTGGTCTAGTTTAGGTTGGAAGCAGGGGCCATCATCTCAATTGGAGTATAATTGAAGAACTAAGAAATTGTCAATTTGAATTTTAGAATTACTTCCAGCAGCAGCTGGTAACATGGAAATCAGCTTCAGTGCACTGAAGGGGAGATGCTGCAGATTGGAACACTGCCATCCTCTTGGCAAAGACAGATCATACTAGTATGCTGAAGATCTTGGATTTCTTATGTCTGAATATTACTGTTCTACCCTCTGGTGTTTAGTCCTCTGTACCTTATTTGATGTGACCTGAATGAATTTAATTTACCAGAAGTGCTTTTTGGCTAATGAGCATTTTACAAAATATGGACATCTTTGGCCAGAAGGAAAGTGATAGTATTGAATATATGGAAGAAAATTTTATTGTCCAGTAAAAATCTTCCAATGCTAGAGCTATTTTGACCTGATAGCAACATGGCTCTAAAATTCTTTGAATTTCTCAGAAGAATGTGGTAATGAAAAGTGAAACCACCGTTTTTATGTTATTTGTTTTACTTTTTTTTAAAGTTCAATTTAGAATTTGAGAAGCTAAGGGAGAGACTATGAAATCATGAAAGCACATGCCATTATGTCACAGAGCCATCACTACATGATGATTCATCTCAAGATGTTTTCTCTACTTCCTTCAAATATGATTCTTTCCAGACAATATCATTTAAATACTGGTGTAAGCATTATTTCTGGAGATGGGACATTTGCTTCCTGTGATAATCTCTTATAATCTATTGAATTCCCATATAGCAGTATTGAGATATATTTTATTAGTTTGCTGATTTTTTTAATCTTCTATCACTATTAATAGAAACTAATTAAAATTAGATGCACATCAGCTTTTATCAAATGGCTGCGACCAAGATGGTGACATTCAGGAAATGATAGGCCAGTCCATTCCCTGTAACACTGTTGGCAGATTCACAATTGGGATAATTTCAGATTTATGAGATTTCAAGCATCCATATGTCCTTACTATTTCCTGAGGAATTCTTTTTAAAGAAATAAGTGTATGTACCATTTCTAATGAAAGCAGAATAGGGTACACTCCTCGTCTAAAATCAATTGACCAACACGAGTAGTATTACTGTGGGCTAAAGCATTTGGGGTTTATGAAGTTAGTTAAAGGCTGTTTTCAGCTACTCCCCACTATATGCTTTTGTAACAGCAAATTATGGGGAAATGATGAATTTAGATAAAACTTGGGATACTAAGGTCACATACTGGCATATAGATCATAAATATTTTTCTCTTGTTCGTTTCATAGGAAGGACAAGTTAGGGATTGGTGTAAGTTATCTGAAAATTTTGATGGAAGAACTAGACAATTTGCTCCTTACCCTGAGAATCCTAGCATTTAAGATCTTGAAGCAGCCTTTTAAGAATAACTCCCCTGGAGGGGAAGGATGAAGAAGTCCCCAAGAGCTCTATTTCCATACCTGCTTGCCATTGTCTAGCCTTGTGATCCTGGGCCCATTATTAACCCCTTGGCCCAGTTTCCTTATCTGTAATGGAGTTGGTGATAACATGTACACCTGCCTGGAACATTGTAAGCCTGAAATGAAATCTCCTGAAAGCATTTTATGAACTATTAAGGCCAGTGTCAGGGTCAATTGTTATTATTACTATTACCTAGAAACCCCACCCCCACCCCCACTTTTCCCATGAAGAGCACAAGTATACAGTGACTTGTCCAGGAGCATTCTTCCTATCCCCAAGAAACACTGAAAGAACCAGGAGAGATATAATAAGTTCAGTGCTAGGGTCACCACTGGCTACTGGGCAACTGAGCTGTACTACTTCGCCTCATCCCCCACAGGGAGACAAATAACTGTAGGCTGGAAGCAATGCTATTGGATAAGCATACCAGCCGTGCATCTGGGTTCACTAAAGAAGAGAAAACCACATGGTATGGGTTGCACAGTTCACCAAGACCCCTGAACACAAACATAGCCAACAAAGGGTAATGGGACTATTTATAGGAGAATAACCTCTCTTACTACAGTGAAAGCAGAGTGTTCCAAGACTGAGAGGAGTTTTTCTCCAGACTATCTCTTCAAAATTCTCCCTTATCTTATTTTCATTCTGTTGCTCCTAGCATGTCTAATGTCTAAGTGTTTATTCACCCTTAACACTCTGGTTCAAACATTAACAAAAATCCCCTTTTTTCTTGACTTTCTCTTAGTCATGTTTAAATTTTCAAAAACAATTTTACTAAGAACTAAAGGCAGACAGAGAAAAAAAACAAAAACCCAACCAAAGAAATAAAAGAAACCTCAAAGTCATCAAAACAGTGAAATTGGGATTTAAATCTCCAAGTATTTGTTCCCAAAGCCCTTGGGTTTTTCTGAGTTCATTAAGTGTAAGATAACCATCACATTGTTAAAATAGAAATTACACACAGGAAGCAAGATGCTTTAGAACTCTAGTGGGGATTTATATTTACATACAAAGTGCATGAAAAATCTGATGCACAAAGAAGTCACATTTCTAAGCAAACAGCTTTCTCATTTGTTGGGAAGAAAAATGGAGACTATGAACCAGTAAAAATTATGGAGCCCTGGTGATATCTACTATCCCCACTTTCTTGGTGGGAGTGTGGTGCTAGCCTCAGATATTGGATCAAGACAATAGGAAAGACCCAGTCTAAGCTAAAACTCTCAGATCCTCTTGGTCTCTAAAGGGAGTCAGAACAATATCAGGCTAGCAGTAGCTTTTTCTTAAATGCATGCAGACACACTAATAATGCTCATTAAGGATATAGCTCACTCGAATTTAATTTAGAGTGTTTCATTTGTGTCCCTGTATAGTTGTCGGGACAGATGTGTGCATGGCTTAGGCATACTTCTCTCTGCATGAGACAGATGTCAGGATATTGGGCCATGCTGGAAAAATGCCAGTTTATTTATTAGTGGCAATACAGTGTCAGCCTCCCTTCCGCCAGGCAGGATTTTCATTTTTGTAGTTAAAATGCCAGTCCCAGGTCAGAAAAAGAAAGATTTTGAGAGAGGTAGAAGAAGACAGAAGCAGGATAAAGGTGGAAAAGAAAATAGAAAGTGATCAAGAGTCTGAAGAAAGAGGGAAAGCTTTGGGTCAGTCGTTTCCTAAAACTCTAAAATGGTCTAGGTGATTTATGATCACACACACACACACACACACACACACACGAGACTGGAATTCTCCTTGGGCCTGGAGAGACATTAAAAATAATGTGGGGCTCTGGCTCCACCCTAAGCTGCTACCTTTTAAGGCCCAGGAACCTGTATATTTTTAAGCTCCCCAGCGGTATAGTAGACCTTGAGCCAGCCCGAGAGGCACTGGCTGATTTAATCTCTAAGGTTTTTTTTCTAGTCTTAAGAATCCTTGCTTATGAGAAGGGACAGGAAAAAATAAAATAAAAAGAGTTGTACAGGTAAACTCACAGGGCAGGACTGGTGTATCCATGTTGCTTTATCCTGGGGAAGCTGCCCTCCTGGTAAAGGCTGATAAGATACAGGATCACAGGAGGCAAGGGAAGGATGTTTGATGTTGGTGTTGATATCTTTTCTATTGTTGGAGTTATTTCAACAACAGTGACACATCCCTGACTAATGAAAGTATTTTATCCCCACCTTGTAAGTCTCAAATGTTTTGATCTCTTTGATGTCTTTTTCCATCTAACATGTAAAGATGCTCTAAGCTCAAGCTTTCCCCACTGGACCATACCACTAGTGAATCAGAATAGGTAGAAAGGAAGTGTCAGCCCTCTGGCTTTAGACCCTCTTCTCTGCCCCTGGGCACTGAAACCTCTTTCCCCATTTATCTCCCTCTTGGAGAATATTCTTATGAGTAGGCTTTAGCAGGTAACTCTCCAGCTCTGGCAGAGGAACCAGGTAGTTCATTCCAACCAGAGGCCTAGGAATAATGTTCCCCCCTTATCACTCCCACCATTCCACACTAAAACTTGTCAAGAATTCCTCACAAATTACAAAAACTCTACAAAATGTCTGGAAAACGGAGAAGTCCCCTCAATCCCAAAATAACTTTTTTAATTTTATATAATTTCTTGATGAATTTTCATATTCATATTTTATATAGAGCACTTGTGATTTTCATTGGACTTTTTGTTATAACCATTTTTCTCATTGCTGTACAGTCTTGATAATGATCTTTGTAAAAGCTGCAGAATTCTCCATCTCGCAAAGGTATGACTTTATCAAATACACAGTGCTTCCCATGTACCAGGTACATAGATACTGTAACAAATATTAACTCATCCTCATGATATTTATAAGTATACTCATTTCACACTCCTAACAACTCTATTATGCTCATGTTATAGATGGGGAAGTCAAGGCTGAGAGAGGTTGGATAACCTGCCCAAGATCCCACAGTAAATGAGCAATAAAGATAAGCATATGTTCATCTGGGCTTATAACTACTATGTATTGCTGACATTTTATTTAATTATTTTTCTACTGTTTAACATTTAAGTTGCTTATAATTTTTTATAAATAACTGCAAAGAACATCCTATCATTCATGGCTCCTTCATTCTTTTGGATTATTTGTTTAGACTAGGTTTCCAGGGTCTCCTGGGTGGTTCAGTCAGTTAGTTTCGACTCAGGTCATGATATCCAGGTCATGAGATCAAGCCCCACTTCAGGTTCCACACTCAGCGGGAGTCTACTTGAGATTCTCTCACTCTGCCCCACCTTCTCTCTCTCTCTCTCACTCACGTAAATAAATAAATCTTTTTTTTAAAGTGGGAAAGGAAAAATTTAAAAAAAGAATAGATTTTTTAAAAAAAGAAGAATAGATTTCCAGAAAAGCTGCATATTCCACTCCCTGTTTTGACCTGAAGGACAAGAGGTGGCCATCTTACACAAATTCCTACTGGGGAAAAAGTGAACTGTGGAGCGAAAGGATACTTTCTTTCAAGGCTGTTAATGCTTGATTCATGGCCAGTGTAATCTAGGAACAATAAAGGGAAATTATAAAACTCAGTTTAGTGAAGGTGAAGGCTTTGTATACTCGGCGATGTTCTGCAGCCTGGTGTTGCTCAGTGCCTCCTGGGTGACCAGGTATCCATAAAGCCTCTCTTAAAACAAAAGAAAAAAATTACCTTTGTTTCAGTGAGGGAAATAAAAATGGAATAACTCTTCAGCAGCAAATAGATTAACCAACCAGTTGGTGAGTTTAGTCTCTCTTCTTAAATATGGCTGTTTTTACATCCTGTAGACAGAAGTTGAGTTAGAGATCTAGCCCAATTCTCTAGAATTTCTGCATAGATGGAGAAAGGGTTGGCAATCTTTTTGGAAGGAGGTGCTAGGAGGACTTGTCTTGAGGCTATATTTGCATAGCAAGAGTTAGGGAATGGCTTGGAGTGGATAAGCTCATGGAATCTATGCCCAACTCCTGCAAATATGCTCTGAGCTCAAGTTTTGCCCATTAGACCACACCACTAGTGAATCAGAATATGTCCATCAACTTATGTTTAAGTTTGACATTAGACTAAATCTGTCAGTGGTCTCAGTGGATCATAGGGCATTTCTTTTATTTTCTCATTTATGTCTCAGGCTCACAGTTCTTCTTTGCCTAAGATGATACCATAAACAGTAAAAACTGAAAATGGTTCCCATCCCCCTAGGCCAACATACATCTTCAACCTGACATACACACACACACACACATACACACACACACACGCACACACTTCTCCTGGACCATCGTAATGTTAACAATCATACATCTGTTCCCCATTCTCCTTAATTAGAAATGTAATTAGCACATTTTATTAATGGTCTTCCTATCACAGAGAAGTGACAGATCTGAAAACCAGAAACAAGAAAGGTGGAATGTCTGAGTGAGAAGAAAACAGGAATAGTTTATTTTTCGCCCCAAAATTCCAGAAAATTGCAATGAGCCAGTGAGGCCTGAGTAAAACACATCAATGTCATAGTTAGAATCCACAGGCTACTTCACAGGCCCATGTCTTCCCTTGCTCCATAGCTCACTGTATCAAGCTGCTGAAAACCTCAAAAGTGTTCAGAAGATAAAGAATGAGGAAGGGGTTTTGGCAGGGGTGGGGATGAGGTAAAAGGTTGGTCCCGATATCTTTTAAGAACATAAACAGCTAAGTAAATCAGACCTGAAAGAGAGTGACTAATGTCAGGAGCTGTATGCAGTATACCTGATGTTGCCTGGCAACCTATATCCAGTCCTGGAGCAACAGAATCCCAGGCAAAGAAGGAATTTGGAGATGTGTCCAGAAGAGCGAATTTAACCGCCCCCGCCTTCATCACCCATTTGCTAACTATGGATAGAATTGGGTAAGAGACTCTTTTAAAATGAACCCAACAAAAAAATAAAATAAAATGTACCCAAGATACAGAAATGACTATTCTGAGGGAAGACGTTTATACTCACAGATCCCCAGATTCAAGAGGCACAGCATGATACACAAGGCCACACAGGGAAACACCGAGGTCAGTCAGGAGACAGAGTAAGGGGAAACATGGGTGAGAGTCTTTATTGTGGTTTTCATGGGAAAGAATGGATGAGGCAGGGTAAGCAGGATAGACAAGTTTAGAACTGGCTAGTTTAAATCATTTTAGTGGGCTCTGGCCTATAGAGGTGGTTCCTAGTTACCTAGTACCTGGCCCTGGGGTGTTTGGAGCAGAGGGATAGTGTCCTGTACTGTAAGGGCCTGATAAGGGGAGGTAAGTGGGGGTACAGATTTAGTATTTGTTAGTCTACATATCAAAAGAAGACTCATAGGCAACTTTAGTATATCTAAGAATTAGTTATTCCTGGGAGGCGCAGCCCTTTCTCACATCTGCACAGCTCCAAATGCCACAGCATAAGAATACAGCAAATATAGTTAATACAGACCCAATAAACACATACAAGCAAAGGATCTATTGCCTGTTTTGTAATGTAAGAGGTGTATGTGTTTCAGCTGTTGGTTTTCCCAGAGCATGTAAGAAACTTTAAACTGCAACATTAGGAAGATCTCCTGCTCCCTGTCCCTTTTATGGCCAAGTACACAGTAAGCAGGACTACATTCAATTCTAATGCCAAGAAAGGTACCTCAAGAAAAACCATTCTTCTTTCAAGATTTGCCCTTAGGATCTAAAAAGCATGGAAATATTTCATGCAATTGCAGGATGCAATCCATAAGACACAGGCTTAAAAGGATAACTCCAAGTGGTACAAGACTCATATCTCATCATTTTGATTGTCTCAACACAGTAAAGTAGAAGATGCATTTTTTTTTCCCCAGCTCACCTGGCTCATTTAATCAGAGTTCAAGCATGAAGTATGTCATTTTTCTATCATGCACAGTGAGCATTGCTAAAAAGCTTTATCTGGGAATACTGTATTATGCCATTGTTGATTAGTTTCATTAATGAGAATAAACATTTGCAGAGCCTTTCATGTTTGTAAAATGGTTTACAAGCACTGGCAGGCTCACTTGTTAATAATTACTTTGGGGGATTCTTTTTTTTTTTTTTTTTTGTTTTTTTTTTTTTTTTTTTTAACTTTTTATTTTTTACAAACATATATTTTTATCCCCAGGGGTACAGGTCTGTGAATCACCAGGTTTACACACTTCACAGCACTCACCAAAGCACATACCCTCCCCAATGTCCATAATCCCACCCCCTTCTCCCAAACCCCCTCCCCCCAGCAACCCTCAGTTTGTTTTGTGAGATTAAGAGTCACTTATGGTTTGTCTCCCTCCCAATCCCATCTTGTTTCATTTATTCTTCTCCTACCCACTTAAGCCTCCATGTTGCATCACCACTTCCTCATATCAGGGAGATCATATGATAGTTGTCTTTCTCTGCTTGACTTATTTCGCTAAGCATGATACGCTCTAGTTCCATCCATGTTGTTGCAAATGGCAAGATTTCATTTCTTTTGATGGCAGCATAGTATTCCATTGTGTATATATACCACATCTTCTTGATCCATTCATCTGTGGATGGACATCTAGGTTCTTTCCATAGTTTGGCTATTGTGGACATTGCTGCTATAAACATTCGGGTGCATGTGCCCCTTTGGATCACTACATTTGTATCTTTAGGGTAAATACCCAATAGTGCAATTGCTGGATCATAGGGCAGTTCTATTTTCAACATTCTGAGGAACCTCCATGCTGTTTTCCAGAGTGGCTGCACCAGCTTGCATTCCCACCAACAGTGTAGGAGGGTTCCCCTTTCTCCACATCCTCGCCAGCATCTGTCATTTCCTGACTTGTTGATTTTAGCCATTCTGACTGGTGTGAGGTGATATCTCATTGTGGTTTTGATTTGTATGTCCCTGATGCCGAGTGATATGGAGCACTTTTTCATGTGTCTGTTGGCCATCTGGATGTCTTCTTTGCAGAAATGTCTGTTCATGTCCTCTGCCCATTTCTTGATTGGATTATTTGTTCTTTGGGTGTTGAGTTTGCTAAGTTCTTTATAGATTCTGGACACTAGTCCTTTATCTGATATGTCGCTTGCAAATATCTTCTCCCATTCTGTCAGTTGTCTTTTGATTTTGTTAACTGTTTCCTTTGCTGTGCAAAAGCTTTTGATCTTGATGAAATCCCAATAGTTCATTTTTTCCCTTGCTTCCCTTGCCTTTTGCGTTGTTCCTAGGAAGATGTTGCTGCGGCAGAGGTCGAAGAGGTTGCTGCCTGTGTTCTCCTCAAGGATTTTGATGGATTCCTTTCGCACATTGAGGTCCTTCATCCATTTTGAGTCTATTTTTGTGTGTGGTGTAAGGAAATGGTCCAATTTCATTTTTCTACATGTGGCTGTCCAATTTTCCCAGCACCATTTATTGAAGAGGCTGTCTTTTTTCCATTGGACATTCTTTCCTGCTTTGTCGAAGATTAGTTGACCATAGAGTTGAGGGTCTATTTCTGGGCTCTCTATTCTGTTCCATTGATCTATGTGTCTGTTTTTGTGCCAGTACCATGCTGTCTTGATGATGACAGCTTTATAATAGAGCTTGAAGTCCGGAATTGTGATGCCACCAACGTTGGCTTTCTTTTTCAATATCCCTTTGGCTATTCGAGGTCTTTTCTGGTTCCATATAAATTTTAGCATTATTTGTTCCATTTCTTTGAAAAAGATGGATGGTACTTTGATAGGAATTGCATTAAATGTGTAGATTGCTTTAGGTAGCATAGACATTTTCACAATATTTATTCTTCCAATCCAGGAGCATGGAACATTTTTCCATTTCTTTGTGTCTTCCTCAATTTCTTTCATGAGTACTTTATAGTTTTCTGAGTATAGATTCTGTGTCTCTTTGGTTAGGTTTATTCCTAGGTATCTTATGGTTTTGGATGCAATTGTAAATGGGATTGACTCCTTAATATCTCTTTCTTCTGTCTTGCTGTTGGTGTAGAGAAATGCAACTGATTTCTGTGCATTGATTTTATATCCTGACACTTTACTGAATTCCTGTATAAGTTCTAGCAGTTTTGGAGTGGAGTCTTTTGGGTTTTCCACATATAGTATCATATCATCTGCGAAGAGTGATAATTTGACTTCTTCTTTGCCGATTTGGATGCCTTTAATTTCCTTTTGTTGTCTGATTGCTGAGGCTAGGACCTCTAGTACTATGTTGAATAGCAGTGGTGATAATGGACATCCCTGCCGTGTTCCTGACCTTAGTGGAAAAGCTTTCAGTTTTTCTCCATTGAGAATGATATTTGCGGTGGGTTTTTCATAGATGGCTTTGATGATATTGAGGTATGTGCCCTCTATCCCTACACTTTGAAGAGTTTTGATCAGGAAGGGATGCTGTACTTTGTCAAATGCTTTTTCAGCATCTATTGAAAGTATCATATGGTTCTTGTTCTTTCTTTTATTGATGTGTTGTATCACATTGACTGATTTGCGGATGTTGAACCAACCTTGCAGCCCTGGAATAAATCCCACTTGGTCGTGGTGAATAATCTTTTTAATGTACTGTTGAATCCTATTGGCTAGTATTTTGTTGAGTATTTTCGCATCTGTGTTCATCAAGGATATCGGTCTATAGCTCTCTTTTTTGGTGGGATCCTTGTCTGGTTTTGGGATCAAGGTGATGCTGGCCTCATAAAATGAGTTTGGAAGTTTTCCTTCCATTTCTATTTTTTGGAACAGTTTCAGGAGAATAGGAATTAGTTCTTCTTTAAATGTTTGGTAGAATTCCCCCGGGAAGCCATCTGGCCCTGGGCTTTTGTTTGTTTGGAGATTTTTAATGACTGTTTCAATCTCCTTACTGGTTATGGGTCTGTTCAGGCTTTCTATTTCTTCCTGGTTCAGTTGTGGTAGTTTATATGTTTCTAGGAATGCATCCATTTCTTCCCGATTGTCAAATTTATTGCCGTAGAGTTGCTCATAGTATGTTCTTATAATAGTTTGTATTTCTTTGGTGTTAGTTGTGATCTCTCCTCTTTCATTCATGATTTTATTTATTTGCGTCCTTTCTCTTTTCTTTTTGATAAGTCGGGCCAGGGGTTTATCAATTTTATTAATTCTTTCAAAGAACCAGCTCCTAATTTCGTTGATTTTTTCTATTGTTTTTTTGGTTTCTATTTCATTGATTTCTGCTCTGATCTTTATGATTTCTCTTCTCCTGCTGGGCTTAGGGTTTCTTTCTTGTTCTTTCTCCAGCTCCTTTAGGTGTAGGGTTAGGTTGTGTACCTGAGACCTTTCTTGTTTCTTGAGAAAGGCTTGTACCGCTATATATTTTCCTCTCAGGACTGCCTTTATTGTGTCCCACAGATTTTGAACCGTTGTATTTTCATTATCATTTGTTTCCATGATTTTTTTCAATTCTTCTTTAATTTCCCGATTGACCCATTCATTCTTTAGAAGGATACTGTTTAGTCTCCATGTATTTGGGTTCTTTCCAAACTTACTTTTGTGGTTGAGTTCTAGCTTTAGAGCATTGTGGTCTGAAAATATGCAGGGAATGATCCCAATCTTTTGATACCGGTTGAGGCCTGATTTAGGACCGAGGATGTGATCTATTCTGGAGAATGTTCCATGTGCACTAGAGAAGAATGTGTATTCTGTTGCTTTGGGATGAAATGTTCTGAATATATCTGTGATGTCCATCTGGTCCAGTGTGTCGTTTAAGGCCTTTATTTCCTTGCTGATCTTTTGCTTGGATGACCTGTCCATTTCAGTGAGGGGAGTGTTAAAGTCCCCTACTATTATTGTATTGTTGTTGATGTGTTTCTTTGATTTTGTTATTAATTGGTTTATATAGTTGGCTGCTCCCACGTTGGGGGCATAGATATTTAAAATTGTTAAATCTTCTTGTTGGACAGACCCTTTGAGTATGATATAGTGTCCTTCCTCATCTCTTATTATAGTCTTTGGCTTAAAATCTAATTGATCTGATATAAGGATTGCCACTCCTGCTTTCTTCTGATGTCCATTAGCATGGTAAATTCTTTTCCACCCCCTCACTTTAAATCTGGAGGTGTCTTCGGGCTTAAAATGAGTTTCTTGTAGGCAACATATAGATGGGTTTTGTTTTTTTATCCATTCTGATACCCTGTGTCTTTTGACAGGGGCATTTAGCCCATTCACATTCAGGGTAACTATTGAGAGATATGAATTTAGTGCCATTGTATTGCCTGTAAGGTGACTGTTATTGTATATGGTCTCTGTTCCTTTCTGATCTACCACTTGTAGGCTCTCTCTTTGCTTAGAGGACCCCTTTCAATATTTCCTGTAGAGCTGGTTTGGTATTTGCAAATTCTTTCAGTTGTTGTTTGTCCTGGAAGCTTTTAATCTCTCCTTCTATTTTCAATGATAGCCTAGCTGGATATAGTATTCTGGGCTGCATGTTTTTCTCGTTTAGTGCTCTAAAAATATCATGCCAGCTCTTTCTGGCCTGCCAGGTCTCTGTGGATAAGTCAGCTGCCAATCTAATATTTTTACCATTGTATGTTACAGACTTCTTTTCCCGGGCTGCTTTCAGGATTTTCTCTTTGTCACTGAGACTTGTAAATTTTACTATTAGGTGACGGGGTGTGGGCCTATTCTTATTGATTTTGAGGGGCGTTCTCTGAACCTCCTGAATTTTGATGCTCGTTCCCTTTGCCATATTGGGGAAATTTTCCCCAATAATTCTCTCCAGTATACCTTCTGCTCCCCTCTCTCTTTCTTCTTCTTCTGGAATCCCAATTATTCTAATGTTGTTTCGTCTTATGGTGTCACTTAATTCTCGAATTCTCCCCTCGTGGTCCAGTAGCTGTTTGTCCCTCTTTTGCTCAGCTTCTTTATTCTCTGTCATTTGGTCTTCTATATCACTAATTCTTTCTTCTGCCTCATTTATCCTAGCAGTTAGAGCCTCCATTTTTGATTGCAACTCATTAATAGCTCTTTTGATTTCAACTTGGTTAGATTTTAGTTCTTTTATTTCTCCAGAAAGGGCTTTTATATCTCTCGAGAGGGTTTCTCTAATATCTTCCATGCCTTTTTCGAGCCCGGCTAGAACCTTGAGAATTGTCATTCTGAACTCTAGATCTGACATATTACCGATGTCTGTATTGATAAGGTCCCTAGCCTTCGGTACTGCCTCTTGTTCTTTTTTTTGCGTTGAATTTTTACCTCTTGTCATTTTGGCCAGATAAGAGTAAATGAAGGGGCAAGTAAAATACTAAAAGGGTGGCAACAACCCCAGGAAAATATGCTTTAACTAAATTAGAAGAGTTCCAAAATCGTGAGTGGGGAGAAAGGGGATAAAAAGAGGTTCAAAAAGAAAGAAAGAAAAAAAAAGAAAAGAAAAAAATTTTTTTAAAAAAAAGAAAACACCTGAGAAAAATGTAAAAAAGAAAAAATATATATATTAGATAAACTAGTAAAAAATCGTTAAAAAAAAAAAAGGTAACAGTTAAAAAAAAAAAAAATTTTACCCGAAGGCGAGAAGAAAAAGAAAAAAAAAAAATGAAAAAGAAAAAATTAAATTAACTGCAAGACTAAAAAAAAATCACAGGAAAAAAGCCATGAGTTCCGTGCTTGGCTTTCTCCTCCTCTGGAATTCTGCTGCTCTCCTTGGTATTGAAACCGCACTCCTTGGTAGGTGAACTTGGTCTCGGCTGGATTTCTTGTTGATCTTCTGGGGGAGGGGCCTGTTGTAGTGATTCTCAAGTGTCTTTGCCCCAGGCGGAATTACACCTCCCTTACCCGGGGCCGGGGTGAGTAATCCGCTCGGGTTTGCTTTCAGGAGCTTTTGTTCCCTGAGCACTTTCCGTAGAGTTCCGGAGGACGGGAACACAAATGGCGGCCTCCTGGTCTCCGGCCCGGAGGAGCCGAGAGCCCAGGGCCCCACTCCTCAGTGCGCCCTCAGAGAACAGCGCCCAGTTACTCCCGTCTGCCTGACCTCCGGCCGCGCTCCGAGCTCATCGAGCCTGCGACCGGTTCAAGGTCACCCCAAGCTGGGAGCTCACCGTCGGCTCCGTCTCTGCAGCCGGCTTTCCCGTTCCAATACCCGCAAGCTCTGCGACACTCAGACACCCCCGATCCTTCTGTGACCCTGCGGGACCTGAGGCCACGCTGACCCCGCGTGGGCTTCGCCCCGGTTTAGCCTCTGGAGCGATGTCCCTCAGCGGAACAGACTTTTAAAAGTCCTGATTTTGTGCGCGGTTGCTCCGCCGCTTGCCGGGAGCCGGCCACTTTGGGGGATTCTTAACAATGCATATTTAGGAGATAAAAGTAATGGTTCTGATGGGATTAGGGGAAAAGACAAGTAATAGAAAGCATTTAGCACAGTTATTTTCAGTTCCATAGTCTCTTCCTAGCCAGCACTGACTAACAATCATTTTCATTGCATTTGGCATTATGGTATTATATATATGTTAGGAATTATATTATGAATTATAATATAATTATAATATTTTTAATATTCAAAACCTAGCATAATTAAACAAAAAAATAGATGAAACTTTATTTTAAGTTTAACATTATCTATTCTTTCTCATTGCCCTTTGGTGTCTTGATTTACACATAGCATAGATACAAATGAGAACACACTCTGGTGAGTACCCATGGTGAGGTAGGAAACCTGGCTTCCTGCTTTTGCTGTGATTGATGACCCCAAAAACTTCACTGCATTTCTAGGCCTCAGTGTGTTTTCAGTTATAAAATGACTGAGGAAAGGAGGTACATTAGAAGCAAGGGATTACATTCAGTGAATCCATGATCTTGTCATTTCATTGTCTGAAGCTTAAATGTGTGGTTTCAGACGCGCCTCTGTTTATTAGCTTACTGAAACTCAAACCAACACATTAGTGGGACCACAGGAACGTGCATGGATATACACATAAACACCTTACCTAACATTACATACTGAGACATTTATATCCTTTTGGACTGGAGACATGTTCCAAAACCACTCATTAAAAAATGTAGTATTTTTATGAACCTTCTGAATTTTCTAAGCTACATTTATTCTTTTTATTTTTTGAAGATTTTATTTATTCATTTGAGAAAGAAAGTGAGTGAGCAAATGAGAGAGCATAAGCGGCATAGGAAGAGAGAGGAGAAGCAGCCTCCCCACTGAGCAGAGAGCCCAATGTAGGGCTCAATCCCAGGACCCTGGGATCATGACGTGAGCCAAAGGCAGATGCTTAATCAACTGAGCCACCCAGGCACCCCTCTAAGCTACATAAGCTACATTTAATATTATAATGTTTTCACTGGATGTTATATAAGACTGATGAATTACTGACTTCTACCTCCAAAACTAATAATATATTCTATGTTAATTGAGTTTAAATCTTAAAAATTAAATAAATAAATAAATGAACAAAACAAATCAGCCAACTAGTTAACAAACAAAATAAATGTTATGGCTTTTCTACTTTAATCTTTAAGTAATATTGAGCCCCAAGTCAGCACTCTACTGTGATATTTGGGTATCCTGGAGCACCCCTACGCATGTGTCCTGCCTGCCCTCAAGAATGAGTTCTCTTGAAAAGTTCTGCTGGTAGAGGCTGAAGTGGTCCAGGAAACATGATCAGAACCAGGGGCTGATTTGATAATAAAGCTATCCTATGGGAAATTTTCCCATGATACTTATCTTCAACTTTATAATATAACTTTAATTGTAGAGATGATGTTTCTTTATAGCCAACAATGAGGGCAAGTATCTCAAAAATAATTACCATATATATTTATACATTATTTAGAGTTGTCATTTTGAAAACACTTTTAGATACATTTTAATAGTAAGCACCATTTTTGGAGGATGTACATGCTACATATTCTCTCTGTCTTACATCAGCTATGTCAGTCAGGGTCCCCTCAGAGAACAAATGGCACTCACAGGGCATTAGTGGACAAGTTTTAGACTTTTCAGAAGAGATGTTTCATAATAGTGACAAATATTACAGACAATGAACTTTATTAAGATTTGCCCAAAAACTCTTTCTTTGGTGCTTTCCTAAACATTTCACTGTGTAGAAAGTTGGTATAATTTAAACTTATTTGCCAAGTCAGTATACTTCTGAAAATAACTTCCTCATATCCCTCTCCTAAAATCAAGAGACTTAAGCACTAATGTAATCTGTTCATTTTTTATTTATTATTTATTCATTTATTATTCAGTTTTAACAAAACATGAAAGCCTTAGTCATTAAAAATGACATATACCCCTAAATTGAATACGGTTAATTTACTACCCCAAGATTGATTTATGAAGATAAATCACATATAATTATGTGACAGTTCACTTTGGAAGACTTGACTGATATCATGGTGAAATATCAAGGGAATCTGATTTTAATTGATTACTCTGTTGTGGGTTTTTTGTTTATCTATTGGAAATACAAATGGTTATATAGTAATGTGGTTGCTGTTTCCTTTCTGCCTAAGCAGGAAATTGGAGTTTCTTTCTTTTAATGTAGTTTCTGACTTAATGACTATTTGTGGCTCAGTGCTTTGCTTTGCTACATAAGCCAACATTGCCATATGGTAGCTATTACTTTCACTAAGTCTCATGATATGAGATCCAACCTCATTAAATCATTCCAGCATATTTCTACCATTCCAACATCTTTTAAGCCCAAACCTGCAAAATGGGAGTAATTACCAACTTAACTGGCTGTTGTGGTTATTAAATAGAACCATGTAAGAAAAGCAACCACCATAATGCCTACTATGTATTTCCTGACTCAATTCATCACTTTTTCTGTATGTGCCATAAAAGGGCTGTGGTCATCTCACTCTAAAGCACTGGTTAACATCCTGATTCTGCTACGATCATGCAAAAATGGTCTAACGGTGCTTTATCTATTACATTTGCCTTCTGTTGCCTTCTGAACTTGGCTATCCTAACTTTGTAAACAGATTTATTGAAATATAAATTACATTCTGTAAAATTCACCCATTGCAGGTTTGAAGTTCGATGATTTTCATAAATGTGTGCAGTTGTATAGCCATCACCTAGAACAGTTATAGAACATTTCCATCACCCCAGAAAGTTTCCTCATACCCATTGGCAGTACCTTGCTTTCACTTCCAGGCACCTAGGTACCACTAATCTACTTTCTTTCTCTATAAATTTACATTTTCTAGACATTCCTACAAACGTAATTGTCCAATACATGTAGTCTTTTGTATCCGACTTCTTCACCATGCATGTTTTTGAGATTCATTCATGTTGTAGCATTCTATTGGGGTTCCTCAAAGAAGCAGAACCAATAAGATAAAAATATTTTAAAAGAGATTTATTAAGAGGTATTGGCTCATGTGATTAAGTGCAGCTGGAGGCCCAGGAAAGCTGTGGTGCAGTTCTGGTACAAGTCTCAAGGCCTGAGAACCAGGGAGCCAAGGGTGTAAATCAAGGTCTGAGTCCAAGGGCCTAAGAGCCAGGAATGCCAACATCCAAAGGCAGGAAAAGATGGATATTTCAGGCAGTCAGACAACAGATTTGCTTTTCCTCTGCCTTTTTGTTCTGCTCAGTTCCTCGAAGGATTGGATGATGCTCATGACAAATGGGTGAGGGCAGTCTTCCTTACTCAACCTACTGATTCTAATGCTAATCTCTTCCAGAAATACCCTCACTGACAGATCCAGAAATAATGTTTTGCCAGCTATCTGGGCATCCAATAGCACAGTCAAGTTTATACATAAAATTAACTATCACAAGGATGTATCAATATTTCATTCTTTTTAATTGCTAAATATTTCATCATATAGATATGCCACATTTTGTTTATCCATTCACCAGTTGATGGAAATTTGGATTGTGTCAGTTTCAGCCTATTAAGAACAATGATGCAGTGAACATTCATGTGCATGTCTTTGAACATTCATGTGCATGGACATATTTTCATTTCTCTTGAGTAGATTCTTCAGAGTGAAATTGCAGGGTTATATGGTAAGTTTGTGTTTAACTCTGAAACTGCCAAGTTATTTTCCAAATTGGCTTTACCATTTTACACTCCCACTAGCAATATATGAATATTCCAATTCCTCCACACCCTCACCAATGCTTGTATTGTCTTTTTTGTTATAGTCATTCTAGTGGACATGAACTGATACTCATTATGGTTTTAATTTGCCTTTTCCTAATGACTAATAATATTAAGTATCTTTCTATATCCTTACTTACCATATATTAAGTGAAAAGTCTCCTTTGGTAAAATGTCTATTAGAACTTATGCCTATTTTTAAATTGGATTGTTTTCTTCCTACTAAATTTTGTTTGTTTTGTTTTGTTTTCTTATATTTTAATAGGTTTAGTTCTTCCAGAGTTCAAATGTTATCAAATTAGACTCTTTAATCAAAATATGTTATCAAATCTATTTACATGTGCCCTAATAGTGGTTCTTTTTTTTTCCCAGTATTCCAAGATTCATTGATTATGCACCACACCCAATGCTCCATGCAGTACATGCCCTCCTTAATACCTACCACCAGGCTCACCCATCCCCAACCTCTCCCTTCCCAAACCCTCAGTTCGTTTCTCAGAGTCCACAGTCTCTCATGGTTCATCTTCCCCTCCAATTTCCCCCAATTTTTGAGAACTCTCTGCCTAACCCAAAGTTTTTCTCCTATATTTTCTTCTAGAAATCTTATGGTTTAATTCTTACATTTAGGTTTGTGTGTCATGGTGAGTTGATTTTTGTGACAGTATGAGATAAATATCTAATTTCATTATTTTTGCATGTGGCTATCTGATTATCCCAGCACCATTTGTTGAAAATACTTTCCCCTCTCCCATTGCATTGTCTTGATACTTTTATCAAAAATCAATTTACTGGGATGCCTGGGTGTCTCAGTTGGTTAAGCCTCCAACTCTTGATTTTGGCTCAGGTCATGATCTCAGGGTTGTGAGATTGAGCCCTTCATTGGGCTCTGTACTGGGTGTGGAGCCTGCTTAAGATTCTCTGTCTCCCTCTCCCCCTTTCCACTCCCACTTGCTCTTTCTCAAAAAAACAGAAAAAACAATTTGCCATAAATATAAGGATTTGTTTCTGTCTTCAGGTGTCTTCCATTGATCTATATGTCTATCCTTGTGCCCTTACCACATTCTTTTTTTTTTCTAACTTTTTATTTGAATTTCAGTTAGTTAATATACAGTGTTATCTTAGTTTCAGGTGTGCAATATAATGAGTGATCCAGCAATTCCAAACATCACCCAGTGCTCATCACAAGTGCATTCCTTAATCCCCGTTAACCTATTTCACCTATTCCCCACCATGGCCCCGTCCCCTCAGGTAACCATCACTTTGGTCTCTATAGTTAAGAATCTGTGTCTTGGTGTGTCTCTTTTTTCTCCGAGCCTTTGCTCATTTGTTTCTTGAATTCCACATATGAGTGAAATCATATGGTATTTATCTTTCTCTGACTCTGTTACTTCACTCAAATTTATACTCTCTAGTTCCATCTATGCTGTTTCAAATGGCAAGATTTCTTTTTATGGCTGAATAATATTCCATTGTACATACATACCACATCCTCTTTATCCATTCGTCAGTTAAACTTGGGATGCTTCTGTATCTTGGCTATTGTAAATAATTTTTCTATAAACATAGGGCTCATATATCCCTTTGAATAAGTGTTTTTGTACCACATTGTCCTAATTACTGTGAATTTATCGTAAACTGTGCAATCACATAGTGTGAGTCCCCTAACATTGTTCTATACCAGAATTCTTTTGGCTTTTCTAGGTCCTTAGAATTTCCATATAAATTCTAGGATGTGCTTGTCAATTAACCTATTAGGATTTTGATAGAAATTTTATCAAATTTATAGGTCACTTTGAGAGAATTGACCTCTCAACATAATTGAATGAGTTTTTAAAATAATAAAAAGTTGTTTTTTGTAAATAACTTCAAACTTATAGAAAAGTTTTAAGCATAGTACAAAAAACACATATATCCATTATGCACACTCATTAAATGTTAACATTTTGCCCGTTTGCTTTAACATTTGAAAAGAAATTGCATATATCGTCTCCTTCATCCCTAAATGCCTTAGTGTACATTTCCTAAGGATGGCATTCTCTTGCATAACCACAGTAAGGATACCACCTTCACTAGGTTTAATTGTACAACACTTTCCTCTGAATTATCGATATTCTAATTTTACCAATTAGAATTGCTTCATAGCATATTTTTCACCTAAACAGAATTCAATCTGGAATCACATAATCCATTCTCCTGTCATGTTTCTTTCCCTAATCTGGAACACTTCCTTGGCCTTTCTTTGTCTTTTATAACATGGACAGTTTTGAAAATACATTTTCAAAAAACAACCAAAAACTTCATAAAATGTTTATAGTTTTGGAAGTAACTTAAAAATTGTTTTTTTTTTACTTTTTATTTTTTATAAATATATATTTTTATCCCCAGGGGTACAGGTCTGTGAATCACCAGGTTTACACACTTCACAGCACTCACCAAAGCACATACCCTCCCCAATGTCCATAATCCAACCGCTTCTCCCAAACCGCCTCCCCCCAGCAACCCTCAGTTTGTTTTGTGAGATTAAGAGTCACTTATGGTTTGTCTCCCTCCCAATCCCATCTTGTTTCATTGATTCTTCTCCTACCCACTTAAGCCCCCATGTTGCATCACCACTTCCTCATATCAGGGATATCATATGATAGTTGTCTTTCTCTGCTTGACTTATTTCGCTAAGCATGATACGCTCTAGTTCCATCCATGTTGTCGCAAATGGCAAGATTTCATTTCTTTTAATGGCTGCATAGTATTCCATTGTGTATATATACCACATCTTCTTGATCCATTCATCTGTTGATGGACATCTAGGTTCTTTCCATAGTTTGGCTATTGTGGACATTGCTGCTATAAACATTCGGGTGCACGTGCCCCTTTGGATCACTACGTTTGTATCTTTAGGGTAAATACCCAATAGTGCAATTGCTGGGTCATAGGGCAGTTCTATTTTCAACATTTTGAGGAACCTCCATGCTGTTTTCCAGAGTGGCTGCACCAGCTTGCATTCTCACCAACAGTGTAGGAGGGTTCCCCTTTCTCCGCATCCTCGCCAGCATCTGTCATTTCCTGACTTGTTGATTTTAGCCATTCTGACTGGTGTGAGGTGATATCTCATTGTGGTTTTGATTTGTATTTCCCTGATGCCGAGTGATATGGAGCACTTTTTCATGTGTCTGTTGGCCATCTGGATGTCTTCTTTGCAGAAATGTCTGTTCATGTCCTCTGCCCATTTCTTGATTGGATTATTTGTTCTTTGGGTGTTGAGTTTGCTAAGTTCTTCATCAAAATCCTTGAGGAGAACACAGGCAGCAACCTCTTCGACCTCAGCCGCAGCAACATCTTCCTAGGAACAAAGCCAAAGGCAAGGGAAGCAAGGGCAAAAATGAACTATTGGGATTTCATCAAGATCAAAAGCATTTGCACAGCAAAGGAAACAGTTAACAAAATCAAAAGACAACTGACAGAATGGGAGAAGATATTTGCAAATGACATATCAGATAAAGGACTAGTGTCCAGAATCTATAAAGAACTTAAAAATTATTTTAAATTACATTTTAAGATACATGTTCTTTGTTTTTTCTTTGCCTAATGTTTCCTCCTGATAACATTCATGTCATGTTTTCCAAGTTGGAATGCCACTTAAGTGATGGCGTGTCCTCAGAGCAACACATCTGGAAGCACATGATGTCTGATGTCCATTTGTCTCTTATTGATACTAATTTTCATCACCCAATCAAGGTGGTGTCCAGTTTCTTCACTGTATAACTACCATTTTCTCCTTACAGTTAGTAAGTCCCCTTTCATTTTGGAACACATTTTAGATTTTTTCAGTATTCTTCGCATGGAGAGGAACTGCTCCTTCACTTGCAGCACTGTTAAGTAATTGCCACCTTGTGTAAAGCGAGCATTAAAACATGAGGGCCTTCTTCTTTGCCGATTTGGATGCCTTTAATTTCCTTTTGTTGTCTGATTGCTGAGGCTAGGACCTCTAGTACTATGTTGAATAGCAGTGGTGATAATGGACATCCCTGCCGTGTTCCTGACCTTAGCGGAAAAGCTTTCAGTTTTTCTCCATTGAGAATGATATTTGTGGTGGGTTTTTCATAGATGGCTTTGATGATATTGAGGTATGTGCCCTCTATCCCTACACTTTGAAGAGTTTTGATCAGGAAGGGATGCTGTACTTTGTCAAATGCTTTTTCAGCATCTATTGAGAGTATCATATGGTTCTTGATGTGTTGTATCACATTGACTGATTTGCGGATGTTGAACCAACCTTGCAGCCCTGGAATAAATCCCACTTGGTCATGGTGAATAATCCTTTTAATGTACTGTTGAATCCTATTGGCTAGTATTTTGTTGAGTATTTTCGCATCTGTGTTCATCAAGGATATTGGTCTATAGCTCTCTTTTTTGATGGGATCCTTGTCTGGTTTGGGGATCAAGGTGATGCTACACACACAAAAATAGACTCAAAATGGATGAAGGACCTCAATGTGCGAAAGGAATCCATCAAAATCCTTGAGGAGAACACAGGCAGCAACCTCTTCGACCTCAGCCGCAGCAACATCTTCCTAGGAACAACGCCAAAGGCAAGGGAAGCAAGGGCAAAAATGAACTATTGGGATTTCATCAAGATCAAAAGCTTTTGCACAGCAAAGGAAACAGTTAACAAAATCAAAAGACAACTGACAGAATGGGAGAAGATATTTGCAAACGACATATCAGATAAAGGACTAGTGTCCAGAATCTATAAAGAACTTAGCAAACTCAACACCCAAAGAACAAATAATCCAATCAAGAAATGGGCAGAGGACATGAACAGACATTTCTGCAAAGAAGACATCCAGATGGCCAACAGACACATGAAAAAGTGCTCCATATCACTCGGCATCAGGGAAATACAAATCAAAACCACAATGAGATATCACCTCACACCAGTCAGAATGGCTAAAATCAACAAGTCAGGAAATGACAGATGCTGGCGAGGATGCGGAGAAAGGGGAACCCTCCTACACTGTTGGTGAGAATGCAAGCTGGTGCAGCCACTCTGGAAAACAGCATGGAGGTTCCTCAAAATGTTGAAAATAGAACTGCCCTATGACCCAGCAATTGCACTATTGGGTATTTACCCTAAAGATACAAACGTAGTGATCCAAAGGGGCACGTGCACCCGAATGTTTATAGCAGCAATGTCCACAATAGCCAAACTATGGAAAGAACCTAGATGTCCATCAACAGATGAATGGATCAAGAAGATGTGGTATATATACACAATGGAATACTATGCAGCCATCAAAAGAAATGAAATCTTGCCATTTGCGACAACATGGATGGAACTAGAGCGTATCATGCTTAGCGAAATAAGTCAAGCAGAGAAAGACAACTATCATATGATATCCCTGATATGAGGAAGTGGTGATGCAACATGGGGGCTTAAGTGGGTAGGAGAAGAATCAATGAAACAAGATGGGATTGGGAGGGAGACAAACCATAAGTGACTCTTAATCTCACAAAACAAACTGAGGGTTGCTGGGGGGAGGCGGTTTGGGAGAAGCGGTTGGATTATGGACATTGGGGAGGGTATGTGCTTTGGTGGGTGCTGTGAAGTGTGTAAACCTGGTGATTCACAGACCTGTACCCCTGGGGATAAAAATATATGTTTATAAAAAATAAAAAGTTATTAAAAAAAAAACATTAGGGCCTTTTTAATGTGTATTTAAGGCTTTTCTCTAATGCATGGATGATTCAAATTAAAGAAAGCTACTACAAATTATATGACCGTTTTCTTATCCACTGTAATCTAATATAAGATTAACTCCTTTCCGCTGTTCTATTAATATCTCCAGTCAAAGACTTGCCGGATTTGATCCCTACCATGCCTATTCATGAATAAATGGATATGGAGCTGTGTTCCTGTAGGAATTTTTAAGGTTTTTTTTTCCCCCCTAGTCCATCAAATCGAGATAAACAGCTCAAAAGAAAAGAAATGGCTCAGACTTTATTGGAAATAATAATACTTAAAGAAAAAAAAATTTTGGTAACTTAAGAAAATAAAAATGTTGATGACAAATCCAAAGCATGTGCCATGTCTCATCATTATCTCAGCATTCAGTTAATAAGAAAAGATGACAGCCTTGTTATTAAATCATGTAGATGCTAATTGAAGGCACAATCAAATAGGATCAGTTGCTTTCAAAACACTTTCAGATTATTAGCTGTGATGTCAGTGATAGACCTATTTCTAATTCATAAACTGATACATCTAGGAATGTGCATGCTCTGCGAAGGAATGGTTATATTCCTTGGTTATAATAATAATTATATGGTTATATATTATATAGCTGGTTTTCATGGAGAGCCTCATTCTCAAAGAAGAGTGACTTCTTCACATCTGAAGATGTAAGCATCCCTCACTTACATATTATAGCCAAGGTCACCAGAGAGCTTCTGCATATTAAAACCATTTCTCCATCTGCTCCTATTGAGGTCTAAGGATGATGAGGATCTTCTAGTGATTTATAGCATGGAATCTGTCCTGTTGTTAGTGGATGAATTAGGCTTTGCCTAAAATTATATGAGGCAAGGACAGATGGCATAAGTTTAAGATTTGAAATCCACCCCCCAAAAAAAAGACTTGAAATGCCCCAGTTCTTAGAAATGGCTCAACCTAACCCCCAAAGCTCATTCCTATCAATACATCTCTCTGGGAGAATAATAATGGCAGTGACATCTTGGATTTGCATAATCCTCTGCCCTTGCAAAGCACACCTGAAGTATCTCCTTTGAAGCAGTAGAGCCAAATGCCTTGGTTCAAGTCTTGGCATCACCATCTCATGACTGTATAATTTAAAGTTGTTTAACCTTGTGGTGTCTCAGATTCTCCATCTGTAATGGTGGTTCCCTGCTCATAGTTGGTTGCAGGAACTAAATGAGATAATTTTGATCAAGTGCTTAGAACAATGCCTGGCACACAGTAATACTTACTGCAGGTTATCATCATCATCTTAATATTGTATGGAAGAAGGGAAAGGCATAGATTAATATCCTGTTCTGATGGATGAAGAGTCAGAAGGCAGCAGTTTAATGACTTGCTTGTGATCACACAGTAATTGATGAGTCCTAAAACAAAACAAAACAAAAAAAAAAGCAGTCTAATCTTTAAGGTTAGGTCTATAAGGAGGGTCTCTTCTTCCTGTAATCTTCTGAGCATTTCATCACATTAATTTTTTTCTTAAAAGATTTTGTTTAGGGGCAACTGGGTGGCTCAGTGGGTTAAGCCTCTGCCTTCAGCTTGGGTCATGGTCTCAGGGTCCTGGGATCAAGCCGCACATCAGGCTCTCTGCTCAGCAGGGAGCCTGCTTCCCTTTCTCTCTCTCTGCCTGCCTCTCTACCTACTTTTGATCTTTGTCTGTCAAATAAATAAATAAATCTTTAAAGATTTATCTTTAAGATTTATCTTTAAAGTAAAGGGAGAGGGAGAAGGAGGCTCTCCACTGAGCAGGGAATCCCATGCAGAGCTGGATCCCAGGATTCTGGGATCATGACCTGAACCAAAGGCAGATGCTTTCACTGACTGAGCCAACCAGGCACCCAAATTAAATGGTTTTGAAGCATAGGAAGCCTGAGGACCTCACCTGAATGTACAGAATAAGAATTAGACCAAACTGCATATCCACAGAAATATTCAGTCCCTCACCCAAGCTCCCAGGCCTACCAGAGCTTGGATCTGTGGTAGCTGCCAGACACAGATTCATTGAGGAACCAGTCAAGATGAAGGCAGGAACAACACAACCCCCACTGTTCCTGCCCTTTCCAGGCTCCCAGCTACCCCAGCAGGAAATCTCACGACATGCTAGTTCTACCAAGCCCAATAGCCATAGTGACATTAGCAAATGTATATAGTTAGGTTCCCCTCAGAAATAAAGACCAAAGAAATATCTGAGAGTTGGATTTTTAACTTCAGATCTCTAGGAAATTAAAATTAAATTTGATCCTACTTTGACAGTGGACACCATAGAAGCACCTTTTTGCAAAATCATTTTCCTTTTTATATTGCACATTAACATTAGAAGAAAAAGGACAGAACACATAGTTGAATGAACACTGGTATTATTCAGTGATAAAGAGATAAAAAGCATACACACATAGTCTACAGTTTTAGCTAGCACCTATTCTCAAAGTAGACCTCCTTACTACTAAGATCCAGGGACAACTTAAAGCCCTGCAGCTTTTCCTGAAACATGCACAAATAACAAAAAGAAAGGAGAGAATAATAAAAAGGCAAACACTGCTTCTAATAATCAACTATTCTGGAGTTCCTGCTTCATTAGGTATTTCATTAATCATGCAAAACAGGAAGAATAAAAGGAAATACACATATGAGTGAGAGGGATAAAAGGACTTTAAAAATAGAGAAATAAGCTCCTCACATTCTTTTAAAAAAAAGAAGAGGAAGACTGGGAGAAATGTACCAAAGGGTTGAGTGGTTCCTTTGAATGGTGAAATTGTGGATGTTCAGTCTGTTTTTCTTTCTGTCTGTAGGTATCCTCTGTATTTATTCTAATGTATTTTACAATAGAAATTGAAGGAGGTTCATTTAAAAAATATTTTTAGAAGAAATTTGGTACCCATTTGGCCCCAATTATAAATTTGTACAATTCCTCTGTAGCATTATAATTTAGGGAGCTGTGTGGTCGCTAGGTTTCTTTCCATCCCAGGGAGCCTGTGCTCTATAAGAGTGCAGCCACTATGCCTGGTACTCAACAAGTGGAGTTCTGGACCTTGCCATTACAAGGACAGGTGCAGATAGAAAAACAGGTGTGAATATCCTTTCTGTGTGGATAAACCTTATCCGTGCCTCTGGAATTTTGAGAATGAATCCAAGTATCACTGATGGCATACATGGCCATCAGTTCACAGTATGCAAGACCAAAGGACAAATAAAAAAAGACAGTGTCTTGGGGAGATGCAAACCAAAAGCCAGAAGACTTTCCAGGTGAGTTGGCACAGAGCAGGAAAAGCTGGGTAGCAAGCCAAAAGACAGAGGCCAGGTAGCTAAGGCCCTCAGGGATCACGTTGTGGGTAGAGAAAGTTCCCTGTGTAGGAAAAGGAATGCCAGTGAAAATGCCAGTGTGGCCTGGATGGGATGGTTTTTAAGCCCCTTTAAGCTTCTCAGAGTGAGGATTTATTCAAATGTGAACTACAGCTATGTCATTGTGAGTAACTGAAAAGCATTCCAAGTTCCTGGACTGGCAGGCAGTCTCTCTGTTTCTACAGCCCTATTATTGCCCATCTAAATCTGACAATAGGGAAATTGAAAGGGATTCCTATCCCCAAAGAAGACATGCATTGCTGTTACCATATTACTATAATGGCTTTTTTAAATGTATGCCATTCCCTTGATACAAGATGCTTGACATGCTCCTGGTAAATATGCTGAGCTTTAACACCTTTACTACAGAAGCAATAAACATTATCTCAGCAGGAGGAAAAGAAAGATTTTTGCCAGATCTTAAAGATTTTGGCAGATATCAGTACTATGATTTTTATAAGAAATTAGAGTCCAAATTGTGGGTAATGGATTTACAGATTGCCCAGATGGCTTAGTGAATAACAGATTGGAAACAAAACAAATTATAGGCAGGAACACAAACACTAAACCAAATTTTGAAAATAAGTGGAGTAAAAATCTGAAGAGCATTAAAAAATAGTAATTATTTGTAACCTTTAAGGTCATCTTGGTTAAAGATATAATTTGGTGTGGATACCCCAAATAACAACTGAAAAGGGGTTTTTTCAACATGGTTCAATCATACCAGCTATTAACTAAGTGCCTTCTACGTGCCAGATACCATTCTAGAAGTTAGGGACACAGCAGCAAACAAAACAGATCAAGTCCCTGCCCTCACGGAGCTGAAATTCTAGTGGGGAAGGACTAATAAAACAGGAATAAATAAGTGAAATATATGGTACATGAGATGATAGTACATGCAATGAAGCAATCTAAAGCCAAAACAGGGAATAGATATATCAAAGAATGGTGCTTCAACTTGGAAAGGGGAGAAATGATTTCCAGAGTGGGAAGCAGGAGGCTTCAGCAAGTCCTTTCACTCTGATCACTGTACCTCTACCTATCACGTAAAAGAGACTGTGTATGTCACGAACAAGCTCTTATAGGTCTGGTCTGTGGCAGTGCTTTGATGACAGAAGGAAAAGTGAGAAACAGATTGGATTTCAAACTTAGACAGTAATTCACTAAGTAGGGTTCTTTTGTGCCAGTGATACAAAGCCACAAATTGCCCAGGAGGCTTCTGCTTGGGGTGGGTGCTCCGGGAAGTCACCAATGGTGCTTTCCACTCCTGTGGTAATATATGGGAAGAGAAAAACAGGGATAACTGATTGCATCTTGAAGATCGTACGTACAGACTTTTATAATTGGATCTTTAACCTTTTTTCTTAGAATTCACCACCTGCTAGGCCCTGTCATTTTTCAAGCCCATTTTATAGGTTAGGAAATTTAAAAATAAAGATTAAGTAACTTGCTCAAGTTCATATAGTCAGTTGCAGTTCAAGGATTTAAACCCAGATTTCTCTGATTCCAGAATCTATAATCTCCACTATACCTGGCCGCATTCTTATAGGTGCCTCATTCCTCACCTAAAAATCTTTCCCATTTATGATGCACCCAACAAAACCCAGAATTTGGGACACTATACCAGACAAATTACCTGCTCTTTTCAGGAAACAAACTGCAAACAGAGAAAGAGAGAGAGAGAGAGAGAGAACATGGGAAATTACTTATAAATTAGAAGTGATTTAAGAGACAACCAGTTTCAACACTGTAAAGAAATAAAATAGAATAAAAATAAAATGGAATGGAGGGACGCCTGGATGGCTCAGTTGGTTAAGCAGCTGCCTTCGGTTCAGGTCATGAACCCAGTGTCATGGGATCGAGTCCCACATCGGACTCCTTGCTCGGTGGGGAGCCTCCTTCTCCCTCTGACTCTGCCTGCCACTCTGTCTGCCTGTGCTCACTCGCTCTCTCTCTCTCTCTCTCTCTCTGACAAATAAATAAATAAAACCTTTTAAATAAATAAATAAATAAATAAAATGGAATGGAAAAAAAAGAGACAACCAGTTTCAATGTTTAGACCTTATTTGGATCCTGATTTGAACAAGCTATTTGAAATTAATATAGGAAATAGATTTAGGAATTTGAACACTATTGGGAGTTTGATAATATTAAAGAATTATATTTATTTTTTTAGGTGTTAAAGTACTGTGGTAATGTTTCTTTAAAAAGAGTTATTTTAGAGTTCTTACGTAACATTTTCCAGAGGAAATGATCCAATGTCTGGGATTAACTTCAGAATAATGTGTTGGAGAGCATGTAAATAAACAAAATTTGACCATATGTTAATTACTGTTATACCTGGGTCATAGAACTTTTTATTCTATTTTCTCCAGTTTTATATATGCTTTAAGTTTTCCAAAATAGAAAGTAAAACCAAACCAAATATCCTAGGATGGTGAATGTGGAATTGGTTGCACTGACTACCTGTCACTGTCTTTAGTGCTATCTCCTCCATTAGACAGGGGACAAGAACCAAATCTAATGGTCAAAGGCTATATGCCACTGCCTGTTGCTGCCTTGGCTTATAGAGCTGGCTTAGACATTGGACTTTCTGCCCATGCTAGAATCTCCTGTTTGGAGTCTGCAGCTTTAATGCAAGCAGCCCCATAGACCATCTCACCCAAGGAACCCAGGAGGCAGTATGACACAATGGGAAAAAAAAAAAAGACCCTTAGAATCAGAATGCCCTTCACTGGAAGTTTGGCCTTATCGTTTAGTAGCCGCCTAACATTGAGCAAAACCATTCACCTTGCTGAGCCTAAAGGAGTTGTGCTGAACAAACAGAATAGCATAAACCTAATGGAAAAGCATAAACCCTAAAGATCCCTCCCAAGAATCTGGGACCTTAAATGTACCAGTCAGCTGAGATACAACAGTGAATCAGAAGTGGTCTCTATAACAAGAGTGACTGACATTTTTATAGATCATCTCTCTTTTCTACTGGACTATGTGCCCTGAAAGGAGGAACCATACCTTGTGTTTTTGTGTGTGTGTTCCCAGCATAGTGAGGTAGGAAGAACATGGACTCGGAATCAGTCTCCTGGGTTCAAATTCTGACTGTGCTGCTTACTAACTGTGGCGCCTTTGGCAAATGTTTTAACCTCCTTATCTGGGAAATGGCAATGATAATAATGCCACTAAGAAGATTTAATGAAAGAAGACATTCAGGTGCTAAGCTTATAGCTGGGGCTCAGAAAATATTAGTTTCCCATCACCCTCAGGTACTCTCTCTTGATGCTTCTGAATGAATGAATTAACTAGATGTTTCTCTGGAATGTGGGTGCCTCAGAGACAAATCACCAGGTTTTTACTGGACAAAGGTACCTGGTTGGATTCCTCAGGCTCTGGTCCTGAGTGTGGACTATTCACCCTGAAGAAAGGTGGCTTTGTCTGTCTTGTGCAAAGCTGCCAAATGGGCTATCAGTGTCCCTGCTCAAAAGAAAAATGAGTTACCTAGAGAAAGGAATTTGTTTTTATAATGCATGACTCATAGTAGTACCAAGAGTCAAGAGGAAAAGTAACTCCCAATTGATGTTGTCAGAACACTGGGCCTTCTTGGAAGCCAACCACATTTTTAGACCATGTTAAAATTTCTTCTTGGTTGATTCAGGACTCTAGCCTAGGCATCATAGTATCAAGGTTATTATGAAGAAAAAAGTATGAAAATGCCACTTTCCAAAAGGGCTATCTGACTAAGGTGGCCACTCTGGGCCTGGCTGCATTCGGGACTCATTTCCCCCAGGCCATCCTCAAGCCACCACTCTGCATGCTCAGCTTCTTACTGATGTCAGGTGAATCTTCAGTGGAGATAGGAGTCCCTTCTGGCAAGCATCCATGAGCAGAAAGATCCAAGGGCTGTTGCTTCCTTTGAAGTATCTGAAAAGGTGCTGGCTTTCCAGAGTGGCGTCAAGATCATTACGTTGGGTGAGCATTTATACTTTCTCTGTCCCTGTCACAGTCTTGTTATTACATCCCAGAAACTCCAGGCTGCAGAGGCTCTATGATTCCACTTTTCTGAAAGAAAAGAGCAGAAACAAGGATCATTTCTGTAGATCTTTTAGGGGTGAAAGTCAAAATGATTCTAAATAAAGCCTGTCAGGACAAGCAAAGGCAAGAGAAGAACTAAGAAAATTTTGAAAAGAAGAGCAACAAGGTTCAGTGAAGGAAGGTGATGAGCAGAAGGCACACATAATAAGAGTGAAAAGTGAAATACCTAAGTAGACAATTTTTTTCCAAGTGCTTAACCAGTTGCTCTAGTACCATTTGTTGAAAACAACTTTTTCCAATACCACCTTTTCAGACTAATTATTTCATCTTTGTGGGGATTTCTATTTAGTTTTATTTTAACCTGTTTCTGATCCTCATGCCAGTGTCTTACATTGGTATCTCAGAAGGCTACTAGCCTGAAGGGGTTTGGGTCTGCATTCAGAACTGATGTTAGATGTGTGCTTTTTCAAACAGGGAAATCTTCTCTCTGTCATTCTGAATTTTGGAACCTGACACCATGAGGTGAGAAGGAACTCTTTCTCGGGCAGTCATGTTCTCCTAATAAGGAATTCATTATTTGTGCCCAAGTATAAGATTATGCTATGAACTCCCAACCACGGGGAAATAAAGGGGTATTGGAAAGAACTTTAAGCTTGCCATCTATAATTAAGAGTCTGGTAGAGATCAATGAAAGTTCCCATAATTTGATCAGTCTTTCCTTTTGTTACATTTCTCACTACTGCATGAGCTCTCAATGACCTGCTTACTGTCTGGAGTCCCCAGCCAGGCTCAGCAGAATGTTTTCCCTTTCACCCTGCAAGAAGCAGAGGCACTGTTTGGTTGTTTCTACCCAAGCAGGGTGAGAACAATGTTATCAAACATTTGCAAGCAGATAGCAGAGGTGGATTTTTCCTAACCTCATCCTACCGTTTTATTTCTCTTGCTATCAAACTATGTTATGGCTACAGGGTCAGTCCACCCTCAGAGAACAATAGACAGGAAAACCAGTATGTTTTTACTTAGTGTCCATTTTATAGTAGTATATAGTATAGTGTCCATTTTATAGTATAGTATAGTGTCCATTTTATAGTAGTGTCCATTAATATAGTGTAGGACTAATCTGGACAACACTCTCTGGAGTTCTATGCCACAGGTTCCTCTAAATAATTTGGCGGGGGGAGAATTACAGGAAGGAAAAAAGGCGAAGATGGTTATAGATGATTATTCATTCCTCCCTTTCAGCCTCACTGTGTTAAACCCATGCTTCTGTTTTAAATCTTATTGTACTGTGGGGGTGTTTGTTTATCTCTATATCACCCCCCCCCCTCCAGCCTCTATGAGCTGCCTAAGAATGTTAGGACTATTTTAATCATTTTCATAATATAGTATAGTCTCAGGAATATAGTAGGTGGTAAATAGTGTTTGAGAAATTATTAAATGAATGAGTCTTGGATCTTATGTGACAATACTAGCATTTTGTTAAAAACCCCATTCCTCTGTTCAGTTCAGCCACACTGTGTGTATGGCAGGTGCAAGGGCGAAGGAAAGCATCTGCTTTAAAAAAACAACATCCCCACTGTTGCCTAATGCCTTGGAACATTTTCCAGGTCTGTGTCACTAGAATCAGGGAAGGAATCTGGGAAATGAGATTGAGCTTTTTGCTGAGAGAGATAAATATTGTTATCTAAGCAGGTGACACATTGCAACATGAGTTTATTGATGCCTAGAGCCTGTGACAGCCTGGCTGTGACTGGCAGAGCTTTGCTGGGTCTTGTCTCTGCCAGACAGGATCCCAAGACTTCACAGAAAAGCTCTAGTGAGGAGTAGGAAAATCCTAGAAGTGGCAGAAGTCTGACTTTCAATTCCTCCTTTACCCTACAGGTTTAACTCTGAGCAGCTTTGCTGATCACATAGGAACATCTTTTGGGAGAGATTTTACTTACCCATTCCATTCCTTTACTTGTTTAGCCTCATTTTTATTTAGATTTCTTTTAAGGCAAAGAAAAAGTTCCTTATTACAGCTCACAGGCACAAAGTGAAGGCCCAGAGCCCTCTATTCAGCCTGCACCCCAAACTGTACTCACAGGCAGCATCCATCTCAGAACCATCCTGGGAATGAATGCTTAATCACAAATTAAACATGCTTCTAGGCTGTGATCAGGTTTTTCTAGGAGAAAGGTTTTAGGGTAGTGTGTGGTTACATCTCTCCATATATAGAAGATTAAAACTGAGGAAGATGCAATGTGGGTTCTCTAAGGAATGAGTTTCCTGTCTTTTCATCCTTTAAATCTAGCAGTTTTGCCTTTGAAAAAAAAACTATCATGATAATGTGAAGAAGGAAAGGGAGCATTAAAAATGCCGTAAATACCTCCAGCTATTTGCCTACTCCAAAATGGTTTGGGTATACACAATTTCCTTCATACAATTTTTTAAGAACAAGTAAGTAACTTTAGGTAGAAGTTTTCTCTTCACCAGCTCCACTTCTCATGTGAAAGCCTGTGGTGCAGTGGCTGTGCTTCATGGAGGAGACTTCTTTGTCACTTTGGAGAACAGCTTTGGCCAAGAGATTCCAGCAAGGAGGCAGAGAGGCAGGGAGGAAGCTCCCTTCTAAATCTGAAATCTCTGAAGGAAAAGTTAAGCAGAAAAAAACAATATTCGTGTAATATAACAATATTTTTCCCCCCATGGGCACCACACCCGAGGAAACAACCTCTCTCAGACTGCCATTGAGTATCTCCCCCCCCCCACCCCCGCCGCCCCCGCAGGGCACTGTGTGAGGCTGTGATGTTTATTCCAGGGAGACAAGACAGATCAGGCTGTGAATTTGGGCTGAGCGAGGGCAGGTGTCGGTACTACGGGCAAGACAATTCTCAGCGCGGTATTGTCTCCTGCATTGCTGGAGGGTTCACATCCCTGCTGCTTTCTCTCTAAATGCCAGTCGCATCCCTCAACCCAGACTCCGCTCCCCAAATTTCCAAATGGCCCCAGGAGGGTGTGGCACGCCTCTGCTTGAGAACCCCAGACCAGGGGACCCCTGCTGGATGGTGGTTCCTGTTTCTGTTGGCTGATGGATTTGTGCTGTGTCTGGTAGGACTGTGAAGCCCTGGCGCAGGCTAGGGTTTGAAGAATGTTCAGCACAGGTAATGTGATATTTCTGGGCCTTCCTTTGAGGCTGATGGTCAGTTGCCCCTGTGGCCCCTGATGTAGCCCCCGTCTGCAGACAGTCAATAAACGTCAACACCTGCTCCGGACAGACGGCTGCGGGTCTGCCGTTCTGGGCTGGGCTCTAGCTCACGGCAACTACTTTCCCAGGTCTGGATTTTTCTTCTTTTTGATTGCAGAGGCAGAAGCAGGCAGTGGAATCACCAGCCCACGGTCCCCTTGCTATAGTGTGTGTGTGTGTCTCCCCGAGATATCTTGTGTATGCTAACACACAGAGACAGAGGGAATATGTTTTGCTCAGTATAAGGATTATAGTTAATTTTCTTGAAAAGGTTCTTTTTCAGCATGACATAGGAGAAAATCTTGCACAATAGAGTGTATGTTGTGTTTTTCTTCTTCTTTTTGGTTGCTGCTCCTGCTTGTATATTTGCTTTGTTTCATTGCTCTTGAGAAAAATAAAATACTGTTTCATGCTTGGGGTGCCTGGGTGGCTCAGTGAGTTAAAGCCTCTGCCTTCGGCTCAGGTCATGATCCCAGGATCCTGGGATCGAGCCCCACATTGGGCTTTCTGCTCAGTGGGGAGCCTGCTTCCTCCTCTCTCTCTGCCTGCCTCTCTGCCTATTTGTGATCTCTATCTGTCAAATAAATAAATCTAAAAAAAAAAAAAAATACTGTGTTATGCAGTTATATTCAGCCCTTTCCAGAGAATGGAGCTTGCCCTGATGGCCTTACTGGATTTTAACTCATGCTTTCTGTGCTGACCAGGTTGTACCTATGTTTTTTAATGTGTTCACTTCTATTAAAATTAATGAACAAATTACTTTTTTAAGGAATTTATTTCTTTGAGGGAGAGAGAGAGCACAAGCAGGGGTGGAGGCAGAGGAAGGGGGAAAGCAGACTCCCCACTGAGCAGGGAGCCTAATGTGGGGTTTGGGACCCCGGGATCATAACCTGAGCCAAAGGCAGACACTTAACTGACTGAGCCACCCTTGCACCCTAAACAAATCATTTTTTAAAGTATATGAGGCTGGGGGAGGGGAGAAAATCCCTTAAAAGTATGATATTCAAGATTCACTTCAAAATAAAATATTAGAGATGGGAAGTAGACAACATATTAGGCAAAGGGTATAAAGGGGATCCTTAATAATCATTACAATTATATGATGTCTGGAATTTACCTCAAAGTAATATAGGAATGGAGGAAAGTGGGTGGGGGTTTAGGTAAAACTGGACTGTCCAAAATTTGATAACTGTTGGCACATGTAAGGTAATACTAGTATGCCTACTTTTATATAGGCTTACATTTGTAATAAAAAAGTAAAAGAGATAGTTATACACATGTTTCTTAGCCCTTAAATAGGGAAGAAATCTCAGTAGATCTAAAATAAATCTGGCTTCTGGCTACTAAAGGAAGATATTGACATTTAGTGTGGGTGGTTGCTTTATTTGGGGATGGTCACTATCATCAAATGTCTCATTGATAATGAGTAAAAATACTGGAATAAAGAAACTCCTAGTTATGGAGTCAATCCAGACTTAATAGGCCTCTTCCATTGCTGATTATTTTATGGGACAATTTACCATACTAATGAAATACTTCTCTGATGAGACATTGTAGTAGAGGCAGAAAAACTAGACAAATGACTCTATTTCCTAAAACCAACAACAGAACATCCAATGCAGACTGCAGTGTGTATTGAACAGCCAAAATATTGCCTTTCTTCATCTTTCAGAACCCTCTGAGGAACATAAGACATATGAAATCTGCCCTTAGCTACTGTATCAGTTCTATTTATAGAATGCATACACAAGGTTCTCCAAGGACCCATATGGATTATCATTTCTTTCTCTTCTGCTTTCCCCAGAAGCATGACCCTCTGCGTTCCATGATGCACATACTCCCCTGGGGATAAACCTAATTAAATCTCAAGAATCAGAGGAAGAAATCTTATTAATATTTGTCAGAGGAATTCTAGTGATGGAGGATGGGGAAGTCTCAAGATCCGAGAAACCAGACTAGAAGTCAATTTGTGTCAGAAATGTATAGAAATCAGAAATACATTCAGAAACTTTGAATTCAATTTCTGGCAGCAGAGGCGACAGGGAAGGGAGGAGGTTTGCTTTGAATCATAATCTACCTGGATGAGTCAGGATGCTAAGAGGGGGACTAAGGTATCCAATTTGTCACTGGAATTGCACTCCTTATATTAGGAAGGGCAGTATATGAAAGAGGTTTGGAAAATGGTTTCTCTACAGAATCATCTCATCTCTTAGAGATTTGAGGAAGCTGGAGATTCAGCAAAGGCTTGAGATCCTACTGGGAGTAATTGTGTTGAAGGGAGATGCTGAATATCTGGAAAAGTCTCTTTATGACTCCTGCTATAGTTATGATGAAAACTGACAAGGAAGAACTTCTTGGAATCCAGGCACCAAATCTGAATGGACACATACATTCCCACCAGCTCTGAAGGATGAGGAGTGTGATCACCAAACAAGGAAAATTGGAACAGTTAGAATATATAGCTAGGAGACACCAACAGTGAAGCACAGAGATCAGAGATCTCCACCTCAACTTGAACACTCTTTAGAGGTGGGTAAATGAAATGTTAGAATCTGATCCTTCTGGTGCTATGGTAATTAGTCTTATTGGGAAATGCTTGTAGCCCTGAACTTAAATTTAGAGTCCAGTTCTGATTTATTTCAGGACATTCTGAGGTTGGGGGAAATAAGAAAACCTGTATACCTTAAAGCCCTTCATTATTATCCATTATCAGTTACTAGATTCAGTCTTCTTCCTATCCTTTAAGATGATTAGTAACACAGTACATCATGTTTCTATAACTAAGGAACCATTAGGAAAGTGGGTGACCATTAGTGTCACTTTTTGCAAACTATTTCAGGAAGATAAATTGAGAGAAACAGAAAGCAGAGACTCTATCCACTACAGATTGCTGAGCATTTGCTATAGAATCAGACCATCTCTTCATTCCCTGACACTAATCCACCAAGACCCTATCTGAGGCAAGTTTTGAATAACTGCATATGCCATGATGGGAAGACCCACAAATACTAGATTTATATTTCAAAATATTAAAAACATCTTAAAAACTAATGCCACTACAGAGTTTCAGGCTGTACTATATGTGCCACTTTGATACAGCATCAGTGATAGGTTTTGAGTTTCACCAACAAGCCCACCACCACTTAAGAATCAGACCATTGACCCTACTTAATATAAACCTTTTTCCTACTTTTAATTCTTTTAAGCATCTAGATTTGATGACTTTTTTGTTAGGCTCACTACCTAAGTTATTATCTATAGAAAGTTGTAAAATCCTAAATAGTTCCCATTTTTTCTGATCCTTGAGATCTTTGTCACTATAATACCTTCGTTTAGCCTCCTTCCTCTAGTTATTCCATTCATTCTCAAATATACGCACATCCTGATGCCATAGTAATGCAGAGTAAATAATATGAACAGTGATAGGAGTGCACTTTCGTATGCAGGATGGTCACAGAAGGCTTCCCACAGAAGGCCTTTTACATAACATCACAGAAGAAACCAATATCAAGTATGGCAGGAGCCTTTAAGATACTGACAAGGGGACACCTGGGTGGCTCAGTGGGTTAAAGCCTCTGCCTTTGGCTCAGGTCATGATCCCAGAGTCCTGGGATAGAGCCCTACATCGGGCTCTCTGCTCAGTGGGGACTCTGCTTCCTCCTCTCTCTCTGCTGCTTCCCTGCCTACTTGTGATCTCTGTCTGTCAAATAAATAAATAAAAATCTAAGAAGAGGGGCGCCTGGGTGGCTCAGTGGGTTAAGCCGCTGCCTTCGGCTCAGGTCATGATCTCAGGGTCCTGGGATCGAGTCCCGCATCGGGCTCTCTGCTCAGCAGGGAGCCTGCTTCCCTCTCTCTCTCTCTGCCTGCCTCTCTGTCTGCTTGTGATCTCTATCTGTCAAATCAACAAATAAAATCTCTACAAAAAAAAAAAATCTAAGAAGAAAAAAAACTGACAAGAGGTTCAAAGACCCTGAGTCAGGAGCCTGTCTGGTGTGTTGGAGTAACATGGAAGTCAATGTGACTACTACAGAGTGGGGAAAGGGGAGGAAAGGTTGATGGCCATTGCTAAGACTGCTCTAGGTAAGCGGGAAGTCCTAGAGGGTTTTCAGCAGAGAAATGTCATGTTATCATATTTAATATTATCATTCTCTAAATGATATTTTTCTCTTCATTTTTAAGCCTTCTGGGAAATACATGATCTCTCAGTCCACTCCAAACTTTGATTTAATATTCTTTTTACTTGAGTCACCCAGGCACTAAGTTGGATCTGGAGAGCTCAGTCCCAACTCCAATTCCCCTGCTTACAACCTTCACCTCTTTTGATTTGCCTTTTACTCTAGTGTTGCTATAGGAATCAGCCCCATGGAGAAGTAATGAAAAAGCACCTGCCTCAGCTAATGCCATGTCCTTCTCATTCTGCCCCTTACTTCTCTGCCACAACCATGTGGGAGGACTTCAAGGGCCCCTTGGCCCTTCCATTGCTTACACACTCCTGACATGTGAGCAGGTTTTTATCCCAAGAGGAAGGCAGCCTTTGACTACTGAGGGACAGGGACAATGGATAGATTCTGTCTCTTGTGTCCCTTGGAAAGGCAGAGGTACATCTACATAGCTCCTCAAAGGATCCCCAGCAAGATTATGCCCCAATTATTCACAGCAGCAGTCAGCTCAGTAGCACACCCTTAGATGTTCTTTCTTTTCTTTACTTTTTAACTTTTTCCAGTCCCCTATACCTGTTTCTCTGAAATCACTGTACACAATAAACTACCTACATTTAAGACATGTCTCAGACTAATTTGGGGAAATTAAGGTTAAAACACCCCTACTTTCCCTTACTTTGCTTCAGCTTTTTCATTCAAAAAAAAAAAAGAGAGAGGAAAGAAAGAAAGAAAGAAAGAAAGAAAGAAAGAAAGAAAGAAAGAAAGGGAGAAAAAATCAAATAATCTTAGAGTCAGAGGGACCTTTAGAGAATATTCAGTTACATACCTATCAGTTACAGATAAGGAAACAGAGACCCAAAGAAATTAATATACCTCTGCTATAACTCATCTTTCTGGTGAAAAAGATGAGCAAGTGTAAAAAACAACAGAGCTTGGCAGACAGTTCCAAAATCAAGAATAAGACTTTCTTAATAGAGAAAAAAAGATGTTTAACTAATCTTTGACAAAGCAGGAAAGACTATCCAATGGAAAAAAACAGTCTCTTCAACAAATGGTTTTGGGAAAATTGGACAGCCACCTGCAGAAGAATGAAACTGTACCATTTCCTTACACAATAAACAAAAATAGACTCAAAATGGATGAAAGACCTCAATGTGAAACAGGAATCCACCAAAATCCTAGAGGAGAACACAGGCAGCAACCTCTGTGATCTTGGCCACAGCAACTTCTTGCTAGACACGTCTCCAAAGGGAAGGGAAGCAAGGGCAGAAATGAACTATTGGGACTTCATCAAGATAAAAAGCTTTTGCACAGCAAAGGAAACAGTCGACAAAACCAAAAGATAACCAACAGAATTGGAGAAGATATTTGCAAGTGACATATCAAATGAAGGGCTAGAATCCAAAATCTATAAAGAACTTACCAAACTCAACACCCAAAGAACAAATAATCTAATCAAGAAATGGTAGAAGGCATGAACAGATATTTCTCTAAAGAAGACATCCAAATGGCCAACAGACACATGAAAATATATTCCACATCACTTGACATCAGGATAATAGAAATCAAAACCACAGTGAAATACCACCTCACACGAGTCAGAATGGCTAAAATTAACAAGTCAGGAAATGACGGATATTGGCGAGAATGCAAAGAAAGATGAACCCTCCTACACTGTTGAGGGTGGGAATGCAAACAGGTGCGGCCATTCTGGAAAACAGTGTGGAGTTTCCTCAAGAAGTTGAAAATAGAGCTACCCTATGACCCAGCAACCGCACTACTGGGTGTTTACCCCGAAGATACAAATGTAGTGATCCAAAAGGGCAACAGAACCCCAATGTTTATAACAGCAATGCCCACAATAGCCAAATTATGGAAAGAGCCTAGATGTCCATCAACAGGTAAATGGATAAAGAGGATGTAGTATGTATGTGTATACATACACACACACACACACACACACACACAATGGAGTATGATGCGGCCATTAAAAATGAAATCTTGCCATTTCCAATGATGTTGATGGAGCTAGAGCTAACTAAGTGAGATAAGTCAATCAGAGAAAGACAATTATCATAGGATCTTATTGATATATGTAATTTGAGAAACAAAATAGAGGATCATAGGGGAGGAGAGGAAAAAAAATAAAACAAGATGAAACCAGAGAGGGAGACAAACCGTAAGAGACTCCTAATCATAGGAAGCAAACTGAGGTTTGCTAGAGGGGAGAGGGCTGGAAAGATGTGGTAACTGGATGATGGACATTAAGGAGGGCATGTGATGTAATGAGCACTGGATATTTTGTAAGACCAGTGAATCACAGACCTGTACCTCTGAAACCAATAATATAGTATATGTTAATTAATTGAATTTAAATTTTTTTAAAAAGAGTTTAAACTTTGGCATAGCATAAAAGGAACTGATGCCTTCCAGGAATTGAAATAAAGAAGTAATTGTATAACTTTGTAATAAATGTTAAGTGTTTATGAATATTGAAAGTTTTGAGTCAACTGCATTTTTCTGAAGAGTTTGGTTTCTTAGTAAGTCAATCCATGTATTTTCACAGGGCATCTGTCCTAACAAGGTTCCGTGCTGGTGTTTGTGAGAGTAGGAGAACAGACTGAGATGGCTACCAGGAGATTGGAATCAAGAGATTGAACTTTTGGTTGTATTTTGGCCATTAATTGACTCCCTGACCTTGAGCAAGTCACTTTCTCTGTCTGGGCTGTGAGTCAGTTCCTTTTTTTAAAATGACTATCAGTCTTATGATTGAGGCATAGAATTTAACTCTTGAAGTGGTTTTGGAGCTCATCTTCATCTTGCAGGTCCAAAGAAATGAATTAAGTTTCTGAAAGGCATTGAGTCAGAAAAAGATCTGGTACTATAACTTGGTCTTCCTGGTCGTCAATCTATGGATGAGTTTTGAAATTCTTCTAGTCATGAAATCTTGTCATTCCATGATCGAAGTATAAGAGAGTATTTCTGCTCTCAAGGATCCCATAATCAAATTGAGGAGATACTTAACACACATAAATAGTTATTATAAGACAGCAAATGAGGTCCTATAAGCAGGACAACAAACTCACTTCTTTGGCCATTCAGAGAAGCAAGTTGTCAGGAAAATCACTGATATTTGAGCTGAGCTTTTTAAAAAATGGAATGATAGAAAAGATCATTATGGATGGAGAAAAGTAGCCAGAGCAAAGTTAAGGACATGATAAGCCAGGAGGACATTAACTGAATCTGTCCAGCAGGAGCGGATGGTTAGATAGGGTTTACAAGTAATTGTCCTCAGGGCGAGGGAATTTATGGTGTCTGTCTTTCCAATTCCATGGGGCTGACCTTAAGTATCTATCTATGGTGAGGCAATCTGACATCAGTCTATAACAGGGGGGAGCAGAATGTGTTAACTATGACCGAGATCTCTTATAATTAATTATATGCTAATTTCTGATCTGTCCTCAAGCAGTTTTATTTTTAAATGACATTTTAAGCATAACTGATACACAGTGTCCCTGGCACCAGTGCTTGATAATTTAATTGGTAGAATAATGAAGAACAATTGACATATTTTGCTAGTAGTTCTTTGGAACAGATTGTTTAAATAACTACAATTGTTTATAAACAGAAATGTGTGAGACCCAGCTGGCTTGATAAATTTCCTGCTTTATGTGAAAATGGTGGAAAGGTGAGAGAGAGACTAAAAGTATGTTTAGGGGGGGGTGCCTGGGCAGCTCAATTGGTTAAGTGGCTGCCTTTGGCTCGGGTCATAATTCCAGGGTCTTAGGAATGATCCCTGAGTCAGGCTCCCTGCTCAGCAGAGAGTCTGCTTCTCTCTCCCCCTCTTCCTGCTGCTCTGCTTGCTGGTGCTCTCTATCTCTCTGTAAAATAAATAAATAAAATATTTTTTAAAAAATAAATAATAGTTTCGTGTTTAGAGATGCCTGCCTGGCTAAAGCATGTGACTCTTGATCTCAGAGTCGTGAGTTCATACCCCACATTGGGCATGGAGCCTACTTTATATAAATAAATAGAACTTTTTTTTTTAAATAAAAGTATCATGTTTAGCATGGGTAGTTAGAGAAATTTTATTATAGCAGGACAATAGCAGTATGTATACTTTAAAAACAAGGAAACCTCAAAACAACAATAAAATAGAAATCATAAAACAGGGTGAGAGAAATAAGACCTAACATTTATGTCAATAAATGTAAATAAAGTCCCCATTAGATGATAAGAACTTTCACCTAAAACAAAATATAGCTATGTTCTCTATTCACCTAAAACATAATTACACAAAAGATTCACAAATACGAGGATAGAGAAAAATTGGACAAAAATAAAGCAAAACATATTTTAAAATAAAAAAAATAAGTAAGAGAAAATAATACAAGAGTGGCAGTATTAATATTAGTTAAAATAAAAGTTGAGGGATAAAAGTTTTGTATAGAAGGATTGTTTTATAAAAGGTGTGAATCCCAAAGAATGTATAATGTATTATAACACAGAAATATAGAGAGCAAAGCTATTAGAAGGCAAAAGCTGGAAAGAAACACAATTGTTCTGGAAAAAATAGCACACCATACTTAGTCTTTAATAAGTCATGAAGTCAAAAATAAATAGAATGTAAATGTACTTAATAAGGTTAATTTGATTAAATTAACTTTGTGTCTTATAGATGATATAATCAACCTTTGTATCTTACAGGTGATATAATCAAATATCCATGGATCACTTATTAAAAATTACTTTATAGTGAACAAAAAAGCCTCACTAAATTCAAAAAAAGTGAATTTCTTTTTTTTAAAGATTTTATTTATTTATTTGACAAAGAGAGATCACAAGTAGGCAGAGGCAGGCTGGGGGTGGGAGAAGCAGGCTCCCCGTGAGCAGAGAACCCGACATAGGGCTCAATCCCAGGACCTTGGGATCATGACCCAAGCTGAAGGCAGAGGCTTAACCCACTGAGCCACCCAGGTGCCAAAAAAAAGTAAATTTCTTCATAGTATAATAAAAGTATTAGAAGTAAAAAAAATAAAAAATATAAACCAAAATCTCACATGTATTAAAACAACCATCCTAAATAAATATTAGATGTTAAAGAAAATGAATCATTCAAATACAGATTAAAGGGAAAATTACAGCAGTGCAAAAGCTACATGTCAAAGCTTATGGCTAAAAAGTGATTAAAAGATTTTATAGAAATAGTCATTCATAAAGGCTGAAGGAGTATGGCTGATAATAAATTCTGAATACACAAGCAAAATGTAAATCCTTAGGGCTCAATTCAGATAAATCCATAGCCTCAAAAGTTTTCATCATTTAATAAGGAAGATAAACTGCTATGAATTCAGCTCAAAAAAATATCCAAAGAACAACAAAATATACTTAAAGCATGAAGAGAAAAAAATTTTTAAGTATAATCAGAAATTACAAAAACAGTCCAATTTATGAGCATATTCAGGAATTGATTGAAAAAATAAGTGTGTTTGACAATTCTATTAAAAAAGGGAAAACAAAATAAAACTCAATATGAGAAAGGTATGAACAAATTTTTAAACAAGGCTACACTTTGTATTATACTTTGTACTATGTGTATAGAGTGAAAATTTCAACAAAATTCACAATTTCTAGAAAAACACAAATAACCAAAATTACATAGGAAACCAAATATAACTATAAATATGGGAGTTATATTTAAGCCGTCAAATTTTTTAAGTTCTTAAATTCTCAAAGAATTATCTCCAAAAAGGAGTGTTTACTGTTTTACAAATAGACTAAAACAAAATGTTTAATGAACAAATATTTCATATGCTATATAAAGTGGCCCAGACTACAGAAAACATTTAAAGCTTCTCACTTTACATTATACAACTCATGTAACCTGGTTACCAAAAGCTAAACTGGTACCTGAAGTACACGCACACACACAAGATTACAGAATAGTCTTGATCATAAATATAGGTATAATAATCTGAAACAAAATTTTATCAGAATCAAATAAATTCAGTTATTCAAAGAATGCCAAGGTGGATTGCTTGTAAATATCTATTAGTATAGACCAGTAGACCACGGGATCTAATAAGAATTGATGAATGACCATCTCAATAGTTTACAGAAAAAATATTTGATAATATTCAACAACCATTCCTTTTTTTTTTAAACTCTTAATTGACAAAGAAGGATATAACCTAACATCAGTAACTGTTATTATGTACAGTCATTCCCATTAAAACCAGGATCCAAACAAGAATGCCCACCCCATAATTGTTAGATAGCCTTATTCTAGATATTCAAATAATGCAATAAGATGTGAAAGAAAAGTAAGAGTAACAAACTTATGGAAGAGTAATACAAAATTATTATTTATCAGAATATCATTATTTTCCTAAAAAATCCTAAATCATTAGAATGAGGAGTAGATGTATACAATTACAAAGTCAGCATACAAAAAAATTAATAGTTAATGATTCTATTTATGTGATGTTCAAGAACAGACAAAACTAATCTCTGATGATTGAAGTCAGAACAGTGCTTGCTCTGAGTGGGGAGCATTGCCTAAAAAGAAGTATAAAGAAAGTTTCAGGGGGTATGGAGTTGTTCTATATCTTGATTGGAGTGCTGACTGATGTATACATCACATTTAATATATGTAAATATTACTGTCTGTAAATTGGAATCATACAATATATAGCCTTTTCAGGCTGGCTTCTTTCACTTAAAGGCATATTGCATTTCTGTGCCTTGATAACTCATTTCTTTTTATCGCTGAATATATTTGATTTTATGGATGTGCCATAGTTTCTGTATTCATTCACCTAATGAAAGGCATCTTGCTTGCTTACAGGCTTTGGCAATTGTGAATAAAGCTACTATAAGCTTTGGTGTGCAGGTTTTTATGTGGACATAGTTTTCAGCTCATTGGGGTAAATACCTAGAGAACAATTTTGAGATCACATGATAAAACTTTTTAGCTTTGTAAGAAACTGCCTATTTCCCCAATTATCTATACCATTTTGCATTCTCTCCAACAATGAATGAGAGTCCCTTTTCTTTTGTCCTCACCAGCATTTGATATTATAAGTTTTTTGGACTTTAGTCATTCTAATATATGTGTGGCAGTATCTCATTGTTTTAATTTGCATTTCCCTGATGACATTTGATGTCGAACATCTTTTTGTATCCTCATTTGCCATCTGTTTATCTTCATTGTTGAGGTTATCTGTTAAAATCTTTTGCCCATTTTTAAGTTGGATTATTTTCTTAATACTGAGTTTTAAGAGTTATTTGTATATTTTAGATGTAAGTCTTTTATCAGGTGTGTGTAATCTTCTAGTATGTAGCTTTCCATTATCTTTCCAGTATCTTTCTCAGAGTAGAAGTTTTTGTTGTTTTTTTTTTAAGACTTTATTTTTATTTATTTGAGAGAGAGACAGTGAGAGAGAGCATGAGCGAGGAGAAGGTCAGAGGGAGAAGCAGACTCCCCATGGAGCTGGGAGCCTATTGCGGGACTCGATCCCGGGACTCCAGGATTGTGACCTGAGCGGAAGGCAGTCATCCAACCAACTGAGCCACCCAGGCGTCCCTCAGAGTAGAAGTTTTTAACTTTAATGAAGTCCAACTTATCTTTTTCTTTGTTTATGGATCCTACTTTTTGTGTTGTAACTAAAAACTCAACACCAAAGCCAAGATCACTTATTTTTCTCCTAAAACTTTTTAGTTTAAAAAATAAATAAAAATTTTAAAAATAAAAAAAGCTTTTTTAGTTTTATAGTTTTGTGTTTTCCATTTTGACCTATGACCCAATTGGAGTTAATTCTTGTGAAAGATGTGAGATCAGTCTAGATTCTTTTTTTTTTTTTTAATTGCCTATGGATATCCAGTTGTTCCTGTACTGTGTGTTGAGGAAAAAACAGTCCTTTCTCCATTGAATTGTTTTTGCTCTTTTGTCAAAGATCAGTTGACTGTATTTGTGTGGGTTGATTTCTGGACTCTATTCTGTTCCATTGATGAATTTGTCTTTTCTTTTACCAATACTACACTGCCTTGATTATTGTAGCTTTATAGTAAGTCAGTCAGTAAGTTGAGCAGTGTCCTTTGACTGTTCTTCAGTATTTTTTTAATATGTATATGTGTGTGTGTGTGTGTGTGTATAAAGATTTTATTTATTTATTTGTTTGTTTATTTATTTATTTGGCAGAGGGACAGAGAGAGAGATCACAAGGCAGAGAGGCATGCAGAGAGAGAGTGGGAAAGCAGACTTCCCCGGCCAAGCAGAGAGGCCCATGCAGGGCTTGATCCCAAAATCCTGGGATCATGACCTGAGCTGAAGGCAGAGGCTTTAACCCACTGAGCCACCCAGTTGCCCCCTTCTTCAGTATTCTTAAGTCTTTTACCTCTCCATATAAATTTTATAGTTTGTCGATATCTACAAAATAACTTGCTCTGGGATTTTGACTGGGATCGTATTGAATCTGTTGATCAAGTTGGGAAAAACTGATATCTTAACACATCTTCTTGTCCGTGAATATATAATATCTCTCCATTTATTTAGATCTTGGATTTCTTTCATCAGAGTTTTGTAGTTTTCCTTATATGTAGATCTTTACATATTTTATTAGTTTTTTTATTAAGTATTTCTTGGCCTGGGGGTGTTAATTTAAATGGTATGGTTTCAAATTTCAAATTCCAATTGTTTATTGCTGATATATAGGAAAGCAATTGACTTTTATATATTAACCTTGCTTGGGACGCCTGGGTGGCTCAGTTGGTTAAGCAGCTGCCTTCGGCTCAGGTCATGATCCTTGCTCCGCAGGGAGCCTGCTTCTCCCTCTGACTCTGCCTGCCACTCTCTCTGCCTGTGCTTGCGCTCTCTCTCTCTCTCTGACAAATAAATAAAAAATCTTAAAAATAATAAAAATAATAAATAAATAATATATATATATTAACCTTGCTTAATTAGTTACAAAATTTGTTGTTGTTGTTTTGGTTTTTGTCAGTTCTGTGGGATATTCTGCATTGACAGTTCTATCATCTGCAAGCAAGTTAATTTCTTCTTTCCCAGTCTGTACCTTTTGTTTCCTTATTAGTCCCTGTTGTCTCATTAGTTAGGACTTCCAGTGTGATATTGAAAGGAGTGGTAAGAGGGAACATTCTTGCCTTGTTCCTGATCTGTATGCAGATTATACCTCATTAAAATAAGTTAATTAAAACTAATAGTTCTCCTGTGTTCTAGCAGTAAACATCTAGAACATAGAATGTAAGAAAAACTGTTTCCATCGTAATACAAGAAAAGCTATATTTAACCAATGGCCAAGACATAAAATAAACTATAAAATTTCACGAAAATGCATAAAAGATTTGTATGAATGGACAGAGATATCAGATTCTATCTCAAAGATTTAGTATTGCAAAAATTTCCAAAATTAGTTTGTAGCCTTAATAAAATTCAAATCAAAATTCTAATAATGGAATTTTTATTAACCCAGAGAAAATAGTCAAGTCATTTGAAAGTATGAACAGGCAAAAGTAGTGAAGACATTTTTAAAAAATAAGAGTAATGAGGAGGGGCTTTCTCTGCCAAAAATCAAAACATGTCATAAAGTAATAGTAGTTAAAATATTACAGGTACAAAAAGTGCATATTAGAGAAGCAGACCACATAAACCAGAAACAGTCTCTAGTATACTTAAGAATTTCAGTGAGCGCCTGGGTGGCTCAGTGGGTTAAAGCCTCTGCCTTCGGCTCAGGTCATGATCTTTGGGTCCTGGGATTCAGCCCTGGGTCCAGTCTCTGCTCAGCAGGAAGCCTGCTTCGCCCCGCACCGCCTGCTTGTGATCTCTGTCTGTCAAATAAATAAATAAAATCTTTAAAAAAAATTTTCAAATATAATAAAGGTAGCGGTCCAAAAACTGGGAAGAGGATAATTCCGTAAATGTTACTGAAAAAATTAAGTATGTAGAAACAAAGTTAGAGATTCACCACACACATTATATGACAGTAAATTTCAAATGGATTCAGCTATTCATCCAAGGTTCCCTAGGAAACAGTCTAGTTAAGGAGATTTGTTGTGTAGGAGGTTCAGTGCTGAGTCAATTAGTCTGGTGGAGCAGAGGGGCAGTCAGGCTACCATACGGTCAATGCAGGGAGTTCAGACCACCAGCGGGGAGCTGTGGATCTGGAATGGACCTTCAAAGTGCTAGATTGAGACAAGGGCCTTTGTACCCTGATATCGACTAGACGTTGGATTTAGGGTTTACCCCAGAGGATTGTAGTCTTGGACGAGACCACTCCCTTTAGCTGAGAGAAATTCCGGGAGAAGAATTCAGCTGTCAGCCATCAGCAGCCAACTCTCCCAGCAACAGGTGGATGAGAGCCTTCATCTTAAAGACAGAATCTGAGTGGCACACAGCATCCCCTACATAGTGAAATGTAAAAGATGAAATTAGAAAACAAATAAAGGAAAATATTGATAGACATTCCTAAAATAGGATTGAGGAGGACTTTTTTGTGATACTTTCCCACAAAAGCTGTTGTAAAACAGCTATTGTGACAGTTGGTTTTATTGAGGTGGGGAATATCGGTGGGAAAAGAAAGCAGTAGGAAAAGCCATGGCTAATGTGGTCCAAGTGTGACCTGATTTGCCTGCAAGACTGGACATTTAGAGGACTGGCTTTTCTTTCCAGTGCTGCTTTTTTCAAAGTCCTGAGAAATAAAGCATGTCAGCCTTGATTTGTGACCTGAACTATTACTCCTATGAGACCCTCAGGATTAATTCACGTGTGTATCTGGTAGGGAGGGTCTAGTTTTCAGTCACCCAAAGGGCCCTGCTTATTTCAAACTCAACATGTTTGTAAGAAAACATGGTCTCCAGGGAATATTCCCCTACCTCTCCTTACAGTTGCACATTCCTGGGTGGCCTTACCCCACTTTTGTGAGCCTGTTTTAGAAAGTTAAGGAGCTGCTAGACATCTAGAGTGGTGAACTTTTTTCCAGATGTGCTCTCTCAATGTCCCCGTGTTCTCACTTGCTTCTTTGTTCTGAACCCTTGGGAGGGCTAATGTGTGGTTTGAGATCAGGCTCTAGGAAGGAAGACGACGTCCTCAGGGTCATTAATAATTATGATAACAGCCTCAATGACCATACCAGACACTGTGAGAAGCACTTTCCCATATCATCTCACCAAATCATCCTAAGTCTCCACTTTACAGTTGAAGGAAATGAGATTTAAACTGACCAAGTTGCCCCAAATCACACAGCTAGAAGCACTCTCCTGAGTCACCTGGATATGGATTAGGAACTGATTCCAAACACCTCATTCTTTGTGCTTCTAGTTCCTCTTGGGTCCCATTCAATGAGACAGGTTATAGGGACCACTTAATGTGCAGCTATTATGAGATCAGTGATCTGAGTCTTGGCTTCGCACAGATCCATCAGAGGACTTTCCAAAAATCCTGTTGGTTCCAGTGGCAAGCAAAATTTGGAGACCATGTATTAGATGCACACAAAAATACTCTAGAATACAAAATCGGTGTCTTAAAAGCTAATGTTATCTCCATTCCTAAACTTTGAGATAGAATCATTGGATGATCCTGTGACTACTCTGAGACTTTTTTTTACAACTTTATTTTCATATTAACCTAACAGAAATGAAAACATAGAACATAGAGGCTTCACTTGGCTTAGAAATTTTAGGTCCCGCCATACATCCTCCTATGTGGTGGGGAGTTGGAGCTCTGAACAGTTAGAAAGCCTTGGTTTAAGTTTCAGACTACCACTTACTACCTATGTGATTTTTTTTTTTTTTTTTACTACCTATGTGATCTTGAGCTTGATATTTCTCCTTAAACTGAAGGAAGCCAACTAGATATTTGAGCAGCAGAATGACATGCTGGGTGTTGGGGGATACCTCTTTCTAGAATACTAGAAAACTAGAGACAAAGATGTTGTTCAAGGGCTACAGGGTGTTGATAATGCTACCTTTACCCACCCACCTCAGCCTTCATGCGGTTCAGGATAAGGAGAGCAATCTGATGCTGATTTGGGCTTAAGAGTTAGGAGACCCTGTTCTTTGTAAGGGCTCCTTAAATTGAAGCACATACTTATTAGCCATAGTTCTTCGAAAATGAAGATTTAAGATCTGAGCCTAAAAGAGCAGTGACAAAGCAAGAATCTGTTGTGACTTCAGATTTTATAAAGATCCTAACACTGAGGAACTGGAAGTCCAGGATCCCATACCAAGGATTGCTGTATCTGCTTCTGCTCTGTGCATTCTTCTCAACTCTGATTCAATAAATTAAGACCTTAACCTAACTTGGAGTGGGCATATGTCCCAGCTCTATTTCCTTCATGCTTCAAGATTGACAGAGAAGTACTAGGTGTGAGATTAGAATTGGGATTAAGGTGGTGCTGTAAGAGGAAATAATCCCTTCTTACACACATGGAGGCAGCTTTGGAGCCCTCCAAGGACCTCTCTGTCTTCTCAAGTTGCTGCACTCATGCTTTCCCTTTCAGAAGAACAACATTGTGTCTTGGCTACTATCCAGTTTAATCATACTGCCCATTTCCCAAACTTTCCTTCACAGGCACCGGACAGGCACATGATTCCTCCTAGCTTTTGTTCTGGTGTCATTTTGGAGAAGCATTGATTTGTGTCCTTTAAGGTTGCTGAGCAATGAGACACAGGAGGCAGAGTGAGCAGATAGAATTTCACAGGTGGCTCTTTCTTCTCCCTGTTGCATTTGTTTTCACCCTCTGTTTCAGCCCATTTTAGTCTTTTTGTTGCTCTGTAAAGTCTTGATCTCAGTTTTTTATATTACAAGACTTATATTTGTGCCTGTTCTATTGTTATCCACCTTGAAGACTTTTCAAAAGCATGAAAGGCACACACTATAAACAAGTTATATCATTTTGGATTTCCATGTCTGTGGTGGGAGCATGGCATACATGATATTAGATACATGCCAGTGAAACTCTGAGCTGGGGAAACACCTGGAAATTTACATTCATGTGGAGGCACCCAAGAATTCTAAGCAGGCATCTGACAGACTTCTGCCATGCTAGAATGGGCACAGAAGGATGAGTTGGCATCCAGAATATCGCATCCCCATCTCCAGGGAAGCTTTGCCAGGAAATTTGTTTACTATAATAAATTGTGTAGAACAGAAATATTGGGGTTTTGATATGGGTTCTAGCAGTGCATTTGTGAAATGGCAGAGTATGGAAAGAATGGGAGTTTGGGGTTAGAAAGGGGTCTGAACCTCAGGCAAGAAAGATACAAGATTCATGACCAAGAAAGTTAGTTCATGGTGTAGCTCGGTGCTTTCCCTGACACACCAACATACACCCATGCCTCACTAGATCCCTGCACTTCCTACCCCACCAAACAGAACCTGGCAAGCCCAGCTCAGAGAGGGGTTTAAGGAGCCAGGCAGCCTTCTTAACTGTAGGAGTAGCCTGTCAGATCTTACTCTAAATGTCATGAAACCATTTTTACAGGAATATAAATTTCTAATTTAGCTTTTCTCTTTACACATTCCTTTGGCATATGTGCTAAAGCACATGTTTAAAAAACTAGCTATAGTTCAATTCTGATTTTCTTACTTTAAAATGATCAGCACTTCACACTTTTATGCATAATTCATTATATAAACCATAGATCTTTTTTGAGCTCACAGGAGGGCAGACAAGTGTGAAAATACAGTTTTGTGGGTCATACCAAGTTAGCTCATGCAGGAACTCCATACTTAGATCTGTTTCTATCCAGGTGACTTCCAGTGCACAAGTATTCAGCTAGAAGTATCTGAATATCACTATGCAGCATTTGGAGATGGTTATAAGGAAGAAAAATGCTACAACTTCCTGCTTCAAGGCACTTGGTTTTTTCTTTGCCTCCTAAAGTTTGAAATTAGGACTCTGTTTAAGCATACATTTTCATCTAGGTTCATGTTGTTAGAAGAACTTCTGCTTGTTGTAACATCTCTGAACCCAAGATGTCTATTACTGTTCTGTCAGCCAGGCAGCACTCATGACGGTCATCATTGTACACAGCTGAATTTTGGTTGTAGTTGTTCACCTCATCTCTCCATTTGAAGCAGATGCATATTTAACTGCTTTTTCTAAAGGCACCACAAAGATTCACTGTGACTCAGCATTGACATAAAAAGTTATTGTGTATGCAGAGGACATCGAAGTGGGGTAGCAGGGCATCAATTTGATACTTGTGGAACAAATGTCCATCATTGTAAGAATGATCTCCATTCCGTAGTCCAAACCCAACAATTAAGTCCTAGATGAGATCAAGGGAAAGAAAACACCCACAAAGCAGTTAAAATTCAGTTATGTTTTGTTGCTGAGATGCTTGCAAAAGGGTTGACAGTTACTTAATAACATAAGTGAAGGAATATATGAAAAAACTGTCTAGGTGAGTCTAAAGCAGTTCTTTCAATAAGTGTAAAATAAAAATTATAACTGTGGGGCACCTGGGTGGCTCAGTCAATTAAGCATCTGATTTCAACTCAGGTCATGATCTCAACTCAGGTCAAAATCTCATCACGATTTCAACCCAGGGGTCCTGAATTGAGCCCCTCATTGGGCTCTGTGCTCAGCGGGGAGTCTGCTTCTCATTGTCCCTCTGCCCTTCCCCTGCTGTGCTCTCTCTCTCAAATAAATAAAATCATTTTTAAAAATCGTAATTCTAGGGGCACCTGGGTGGCTCAGTGCGTTAAGCCTCTACCTTCGGCTCAGGTCATGATCCCAGCGTCCTGGGATCCAGCCCCACATCAGGCTCTCTGCTCAGCAGGGAGCCTGCTTTTCCCTCTCTATCTGCCTGCCTCTCTGCCTACTTCTGCCTACTTGTGATTTCTCTCCCTGTCAAATAAATAAATAAATAAATAATATTTTAAAAATCATAATTATATGAAAGCATTATGTCATAGTTTGTATTTTTTTTTACCCACGCATAAAACAATATTTTACTTCTTCTAGTTGAAGTAATCTGGTACTTAAAGTAGAAGAGCTAAAATTTCCTTAGATAACTATTATATCTATTATCCAGTTGTTAGCCTGGAGAACTTACAAAATTTGCTGCCAGAATTGCATGTCTCACCATAGGCTTGATGTACCCTCACATGGTTTTGACATGAACAACAAAGATTTCATGGTCTTGCAGATGGAGATGCTAAAGTCCAGAATCCAGAAGTCTCCATTCAATCACTAGACATTTATTTAATCAAATGGACCATAAGATGTGAATCATGGATGCCCTTTTCCCAGTGTTCCATGTTGACACTTGGGCTTAGAGGGGAAAACAGGGGAAGAAGAAGCAAAAGAGAAAAGAGAAGAGAAACATGTAGGAGGACGTTTCTCTACAGACAGCTATTCATTACCCCTTAGTAGTGTTTATTTTCTCTAGCCTCTGCTCCAGGATACCTTCTCCACAATTCCCTCTCACCTTTTCCTTTTCTCTCCACCCCTATCTTCTTCCTTTGCTTTTGTCCCCTCCTTCCCTCTCTTCCTGTCCTTCTAAACCTTGAGATGGCAGATTAACTGGAATGGGAAGGGAATGGAGACAGCAGGCCTTGAAAAAAGACTTTAAAAACTTAAAATTGCCAATCTGTCTTCATCTCAAATCCTACTATATTCTATATGCCTCTTCTGTAAATAAAGTTTTATTGAGTCACAGACACACCCATTTATGTACATCTTTCCTCCATCTGCTTTTACACTATGATGACAGAATTGAGTACTTGCAAGAGAGACCATATTCACAAAGCCTAAAATATTTACTAGTCTGTCTAGATTTGTGCCTCCCCAAGAATATCCTGCAGAATTCTAGTTCTGCAAAATGTTAAACAGATATTGCTGGGAAGAAAAAGATTCTCAGGTCAAATAATTTTGGAAACTTTGCTTTTCAGTCACAAGACTTCTTGGAGCCTTTAATATGCTAATGTGCATTGTAAATTTCTGAGAAGTAGCTGAAGAATACAGCATTTTCCCAAGTTTTTTCACAGAGCTCTTGATGAGGATAGAGTTCCTCAGAACACATATTGGAAAATATCTCTTCAACAATATACAAGGTACATAAGTGAGAAAGGCAAAATGTGTCCATACATATTCAGCTGTATAAAGAATGGGAAGGGGAAATGTAGTTAAGGGCTCACTTGTGAATGTTTCAATTATCTCTGGAAAGGTCCATAATTAACTGGTAACATTGCTTACTTTATGTGAGTTACAGCTGGGACAGAGACTTTTCACTGTATTTTTCTGCATTTTGACTTTTCAATCATAACGATATACTTTACTATCTAAATAATCAATTAATCTGTCAATCAACTTAACTAAGTCGAAACAAAAATGTAAAATGGTAAACCACTTCAGAAAACAGTTTGACAATTTTTAACAAAGTTAAATATACGCTTACCATATGTCCCAGCGGTTCTCTTTCTAGGTATTTACCCAAGAGAAATGAAAACATATGTCCATAGAAAGACTTGTAAACAAACATTCATAATAGCTTTATTCATAATAGTTCTAAGCTGGAAACAACCCAAATGTTTGTCATTAGATGAGTGAATGCAAATTGGGGCAGAGCCATGTAATGGAATACTACTCAGACATAAAAAAGGAACAAATTACTGATGCAGCAAATGAATAAATTTCACAAATGTTACAAAGCAAAACACAAAATATTCTATCTACATCCACTTATGTAAATATCTAGAACAGAAGAAACAAACCTAATAGTGATAGAAGTCAGATCATTGGTTGCCTGGAGTAGGTGTAGAGGAGGAGATCTGATTGCAAAGGAACACAAGGACTTTCCAGGGAAACAGAAATGTCCTCTATCTTAATTGTGCTTTGATTGGTTTGTGGTTTGACTGCTGGCTACACAAGTATGTACACTTGTCAAAACTCATCAAGTACAGGTTATGTAGATGTGTGGATTTAATTGCATATAAAGTTAATTTTAAATAATAAATAATATTTAATTATAATTTATTTAATTATAATAATAATTATAATAAATAATATTATTAAAGTTAATTTTAAAAGGAAAGAAATAAATATTTCCCTAAGTCAATCAAAAGGGAGCCATGAAAAAGGAAGGAGTATGCAAGGTGAAAAGATGGATTCAAGTCAGTCCTCCAGTATGACTGCACACAGGATAAGTCTCTGCCCTACAGTATGGGAACCCCAGAGAAATGGAGAGAAATGAGCAGACCCTACCTGAACTGGTTCTCTTTTTTTGCTACCTGGGGATTCTGGTTTACAAACAGGCTCTACAGGAACAGAACTGTTCCACCTGGTTGAAGGGCTCTGTTTACCATGAGTGAGGTTGGTGACCCTTTCTCTCATTTGCTGTGCGGTAGATCAAACTATAAAGCTGTCCCTGATGGTATTCTCTGTTTCTGGGACCTCACAATTCGAAGGGTAGCTGCATTGTCATTTGGGGTATAATAGCTGGTGAAAATGTAAGCAACAGAGCTGACTTTGCTACCGCCCTGAAAGATTATTCCCAATGGGTTGTCTTCAGCTTATAAACCAACTGGACTCCAAAATAAAAGAAAAAGGGCTTTTGACTCTTAGAACACATTTCCTGATGGAAACAACATTATGTATCATTAAATACATACATACCTACAAACCAACATCTTAAAATCCACCAAGTGTGAACTAAGGTATTGTGGACTTAATCTAAACTTAAGGCAGCCAGTGTTCTTTTTTCCCTTTCCCACTTCAGAGCCAAGTGTCTTTTCATATGAGTATAGGAATCAGTCTTCTCTGCAGAACTTTAAAGTAAGTCTTCTTTCTTACAACATAGTAAAAAATCTAGTGGTTGTCTTTGCTTACAGATGTCCACATATACTCTAGCAGATATGTCTAGACAAACGTACAGACCTACTGAGGACTATAACACATCAATGAAATGTGGAGCCAAAGCTGGGTAGGATCTGACTCAGAATCTGCACACAGAGCAAGACAGACCTGGGCTTGCAGCTTAGAACTGTCACATTCCAACTGTGAGATCTCAGGCAAATAACTTAAACCCCTTTGCATGTTTCCTCATCTGTAAGCTATGGCAATAATACCTATCTTGAAAAGTTATTATGTGGGTTTAATGAAATAAAGTAGACATTCCATTTACTATTGCCATGTAACAAACTTCCCCAAACCTTAGTGGCTTAAATCAATGACACCATTTATTTTGTTCACATACCTGCATTTTGGATAGGACTTACTGGGGACAGCTTGTCACTACTTCACTTAGCATCAACTAGGCTGAAATCACCTGAAGATTGATTTACTCACCTGTCTGGCAGTTAATGCTGGGGAGACGCCTACTGCTGGGAGCTTAAAGAGCTGGGACTCCTTGGGCATGTCTATCTCTCTGTGATCCATACAGAATGGCAGCATTACCTTATTGCATGCCATCTTTTAAGAACTCATAGTAGAACGTGGAACACATAGTGTCACTTCTACCATAGTATCTCAATGAATGTCAACACACTGTAAGAAGAACCTGTGGGAGCGCCTGAAAGGCTCTCTTGGTTGGGCAACTGCCTTTGGCTCAGGGCCTGGTCCCGGAGTCCCGGGAAATCTGATTCTCCCTCAGGCCTTCTTCCCTTTCATGCTCTCTCTCACTGTCTTTCTCTCAAATAAATAAATAAAATCTTAAAAAAAAAAAAAAAAAAGAACCTGTGGGATGAGATATTTTGGGCGCAGTCTTGTTTGAGAAATATAATCTGGCAGAGTAGGAGAGTATGTCACACAGTACCTGAAACATGTAGGACCAGATAAATAATATCTTTTTGACCATTCATACTGCTACCACCACTGTTACTACTATCATGTATTATTATTATTAGCATAATTGCCAGTAAACCTGGGGCAACTATCACTACTGATGTTCTGATGCTTGCCCTTCCTTTGGTGGGTGACAGCCATAGACACATTATCACTTCCAGGAAATCATTAAGTGGAAACCTTGTGTTGGCCTAAAACTTCTACAACATAATTTCCAGTGAGGGAAGGCGATACCATGATTGTGAGCAGAGAGGGCTGAACACACAAGCTGTAAATAAAATTAAACCTGGGGAACAGGAAGCAAAGACAAGAGCCTCCTCTGTGGTGAAGAGACGGTGAGGATGTCCATGGAGCCCCTTGTCCTCAGCTCTCCTCTCCCCCTGGAAAAGAAATGCAACATGAACTTACTAAGTCCTTTAACTCACAATGTGTCGTACCCACATCACAATGTATAGATTTCTCTGGACTTGTGTCCCTCTGTATAGCCCCATTGAAGACCAAGGACAGAATTTAGACTTAATCAGTTGAAAGACATTCATTTGGTAAGAGACCCAAGAGAAAATAAAGACCATAAATCCGAAGTGCAAAATTACGAAGTTAATATCGAACAGTTTTAATGGGAAAAGATCGCTACAACTGCTCCTAATCCTCACCTGGCTTATGATGTTCTCAAAAAGTGGTTCTGTTTACAAGCTGACCCACTTGTTATGGGCTAGCTCCTGAGCTATTCCAATTGCTCTCTTGCACTCTGTTTCTGAACCTAGGCTGCCCAATTGGCTCCACATCCACCTGGTATGAGCACAACACTAGGAATAACAAATGTACCTTTTGAGGTTGTGTTTTACAAACGCAAGTTAATCTTACTGAAGGCAGAAAGTTTAGGTTCCCTTTGTTCTTGGCTCACTTTGGACTAAAAAGATATAGAAGATAACAGATCCAGTCAGTCCAGAAGGCACTGTTCCAGAAAAAAACCACAACTGTAGTTGCCAAGCAGAGTGGGATGGAGCACTGCTGTAGGCTACCTGATTATTTGTATTTGGAACTTACTGAATGCCTGGACCCTTTTCTGCATGGCCTCACCTGCCCTACCTCTTTTCTGTAGCTCATGTGGATGATGTGGCCTACTCCTCTGACAGATCTAGTTACCAGTCCCTCTGCACTCCTTTAGCAGCATCTATCAAATTTGGTGAGATTGGAATCACAAGGAAGTGATTAAAACACACATACACACACACACACACACACACACACACACACACACACCAATAACATAGTTTGTTCCCTGATAATCAGTTTCTGGTTCAGTCTAGAATAAGAACCTAATAGTTAATATTTCTAACAGGTTTCTAGATGATACTGATGGAGCTGGTGGTACACACTTAGAGTAGTTCTTCTAATAGTTCATATACCTCTACTATATTTGTTATATTCTGATTTTCATTATTATTTGCATAGCAAAGACTTAGCACTGTCCAATTGAAATAAATATGAGCCACATATATCATTTTAAATTGTGTAGTAGACACATAACAAGGTAAAACTAATTTTCATAACATTTTGTTTAACCAAATATATCCAAATATTATTTCAACACATCATCAATATGAAAAATTATTACTGAGACATCCTACATTTTTTTGTAAACCTTCAAAATTAGCTATGTATTTCATACTTCCTGAACATTTCAGTTTGAACTGCCCGCATTTGGAATGCTCAATAGCCACATATGGCTAATGAGGAGTGCAGACTTAGATGTAGTACTATGTGCTAGACAATGTTATAAACCCTTTATATATTAACTCATTTAACCCTCACAGTAATCCTATGAGATAGTGTTATTAACCTCATTTTATAGATGAGGAAATTAAGGCACAGAGAGCTTAAGTGATTTACCCAAGGTCACTGGGCTAGAACATGGGGATAAGGGGTTTGAATCTTGGCAATCTGGCTTCAGGGTCAGCCTCATCACTCAAGTCCTCCCTGCTCAACCACAATTCCTTGGAGGATAGGGAAGAAACATTATTTCGTTGCATATTCCCATAGCATAAAAAACTATTAGCTCAGATAGGATACCTAGTAAATATGTGCTAAATTAATTAAATGAGTGATAAAGGAAGATGAGGGGGTGACAAGGAATTTGTCAAATGTTCAGCCAACAGGATTAGGTGCCTTCAATCATCAGTGTGTATGATTGGTAAGAAGAATATTTTGGGGGGGTTATTAAGTTTTTTATTTTACTTCTAACATAGTTAACATACAGTGTTAGATTCATTTTAGGTGTACAGTATAGTGATTCAATAATTCTATATATCATTACTCAGTGATCATCATGATAAATGTAATTTTAATCCCCTTCAGCTATTTCACCCATTCCTCTCCCACCTTCCCTCTGATATGCTTTATTTTAAATAAGTACCCTAGGTTAAGGTTTTTTGTTTTTCAACAGAAACATTTTTACTTGAAGCATACTTCAGAATACATGCTTCTAAAAGGTATATATATCACATTCCATCCAAGCAAAATAAAATACACATTTTCTTCATGTACACACAGAAGAATGCCCTATTTAAATCACATAAAAATCAGGGCACCTGGGTGGCTCAGTCGGTTAAGCATCTGCCTTCAGCTCAGGTCATGATCCCAGGGTTCTGCTCCCAGGCCATGATCCCAAACTCCTTGCTCAGTGGGGAGACTGCTTCTCCCTCTCCTACTGCCTGACACTCCCACTGTTTATGAGCATGTGCTCTCTGTCACATAAATAAATAAAATCTTTGAAAATATCACATAAAAAGAATCATAACAAATATTACAAATTTAAGAAGACTGGAATCATACCAAGTACTTTCCAACCACAATGGTATAAAACTAAAGATGAACAATAAAACAATGCTGGAAAATCGACAATGAAAATATTAAATATTTAATACATAAATCTTAACACACTGCTGCACAAACAATGGACCAAATAAAAGTCAAATGAAAGTATGTCTCAAAACAAAAGAAAGAGAAAACACAACATTCTAAAACCTATGAAATGCAGCAAAAGCAGAGTGAAATTCATGCTATACATGTTTGTATTAAGAAAAAAAGGGGGGGGGGCTTTTTTCTCGGGTACCGGAAGAAGGCGGTTCTCTTCTCGTTCCTAGTGCAGCCATGGCTCGTGGTCCCAAGAAACATCTGAAGCGTGTAGCAGCTCCAAAGCATTGGATGCTGGATAAACTGACTGGTGTGCTCGCTCCTCGCCCATCTACTGGTCCCCATAAGCTGAGAGAGTGTCTCCCTCTCATCATTTTCTTAAGGAACAGACTTAAGTATGCCCTAACAGGAGATAAAGTAAAGAAGATCTGTATGCAGTGTTTTATTAAGATTGATGGCAAGGTCCGAAATGATATAACATACCCTGCTGGTTTTATGGATGTCATCAGCATTGACAAGACCAGAGAGAATTTCCATCTGATCTATGATACCAAGGGTCGCTTTGCTGTTCATCGGATTACACTCAAGGAGGCCAAGTACAAGTTGTGCAAAGTGAGAAAGATCTTTGTGGGGACAAAAGGCATCCCTCATCTGGTGACTCACGATGCTCGCACCATCTGCTATCCTGATCCCCTCATCAAAGTCAATGACACCATTCAGATTGATTTGGAAACTGGAAAGATTACTGATTTCATCAAGTTTGACACTGGTCATCTGTGTATGGTGACTGGGGGTGCTAACCTGGAAAGAATTGGTGTGATCACCAACAGAGAGAGACACCCTGGTTCGTTTGATGTGGTTCATGTGAAAGATGCCAATGGCAACAGCTTTGCCACCCGACTCTCCAACATTTTTGTTAATGGCAAAGACAACAAACCATGGATTTCTCTTCCCCGTGGAAAGAGTATCCGCCTCACCACTGCTGAAGAGAGAGACAAGAGACTGGTGGCCAAACAGAGCAGCGGGTAGAATGGTCCCTATGTGACGTGATTGGAAGCCTTTATACCTAATTAAAGGTCATACAGCACGATTTAAAAAAAAAAAAGTCAAATAATCAACACTACACCACAAGAAATTAGAAAAAGAAGAAACTTAGCTGAAATTTTTTAAATTTTTTTAGCTGAAATTTAGTAGAGGAAGGAAATAAGGAAAAATCAGAAATAAATAGAGACCAGAATGAATAATAAAATAACACTGAAAATAATAACCAGTTTTTCCAAATAAATAAAATTGGCAATGTTTTAACTACATTAATGAAGAAAAAACAAGAGAAGTCCAAAAACCAAGATGAAAAATGAAAAAAAAAAAAACAATACAACAGATAACCACATAAATACATAATGTGATAACAGGTTGCTATAAAAATTATATACTAACAAATCAGATAACTTAGGGGAAAAAAACATAATTCTTAAAACACACATTACCAGATTGAATTTGAATCATGAATTCATGAATCTTGAATGCAAAAGAAAAGGAAATCTTAAACCAATAACAAAAATGAAAGTTAAATTAGCTGATACTGAGGCAGGATCAAAACAATACAAGAGCAGAAAAGTCTAGTTTTTCTGATGTAAGTATTGCTACTCCAGCTTTCTTTTGACATCCATATGCATGAAAAATGTTTCTCCAGCCCTCACTTTCAATCTATAGGTGTCTTTAGATCTAAAATGCAGCATAAAGATGGGTCTTCTTTTTATATCCTTTCTGAAACCCTTTGTCTTTTTATTGGAGCACTTTGTCCATTTACATTCCGAGTAATTATTGATAGATATATATTTATTGTCATTTTATTACTTGTTTTGTCATTGTTGCTGGAGATGTCTCCAATTCCTTTCTTGTCTTTGTCACTTTTGGTCTCTCCTTTGCGTTGAAAAGTATCCTTTAATATTTCTTGCAGGGCTGATTTAGTGGTCGTGAACTCCTTTAGTTTTGTTTATCTGAAAAACTCCTTCTTATCTCTCCTTCTATTCTGAATGACAGCCTTGCTGGATAAAGTATTCCTGGCTGCAGATTTTTCCCATTCAGCACTTTGAATATATCATGTCACTTCTTCTGGCTTGCCAAGTTTTCTTTTTTTCCTTTTTCTTAGTTTCTGTTAAAAAAAAATCTCCAACTACCTTCTTAGGTTTTCCATTGTAAGTTAAGGACTTCTTTTGTCTTGCTGCTTTTAAGATATTTTCTTTATTAAATTTGTTTTGCAAATTTAATTACAATATGTCTTGGTGTTGGCCTGCTTTTGTTGATTTTGTTGGGAGTTCTCTGTGCCTCCTGGATCTGAATATCTGTTTCCTTCTCCAGATTAGGGAAGTTTATTGCTGTTATTTCCTGAAATAAATTTTCTGCTTCCTTTTCTGTCTTCTTCTTCTTCTGGGACTCCTATAATACAAATGTTACTACGTTTGATGGAGTCACTGAGTTCTCTAAATCTATTATCATGTTGCATCATTCTTTCTCTCCTTTGTTTGGCTTCATTTTTTTCCATTATTATGTTTTCTAGGTCACTAATTCATTACTGTGCTGCCTCTAACCTGCTGTTCATTACATCAAGCTTGTTTCCAATCTCATTTATTGCATTCTTCTCCTCTGATTCATTCTTTTTTAACTCTTTTATCTCTGTGGTAAGGGTTTCACTAATGTCTTCTATTCTTTCTCAAGCCCAGTGAGTATCTTTATGATTTAAATCCTCCATTAAGGGGCGCCTGGGTGGCTCAGTGGGTTAAAGCCTCTGCCTTAGGCTCAGGTCATGATCCCAGGGTCCTGGGATCAGAGCCCCGCATCAGGCTCTCTGCTCAGCGGGGGGGCCTGCTTCCTCTCTCTCTCTCTGCCTGCCTCTCTGCCTACTTGTAATCTCTGTCTGTCAAATAAATAAATAAATAAATCTTTAAAAAAAAATAAATAAATCCTCCATTAAGGGGGATGCCTGGGTGGCTCAGTCAGTTAAGCATCTGCCTTCGGCTCAGGTCTTGATCGATCCCCATATCTGGCTCACTATTCAGTAGAGAGCCTGCTTCTCCCTCTGCCCCTACACCCCCACCCACACGTGTGTGTGCTCTCTCTCTCTCTCTCAAATAAATAAATACAATCTGTAACAAATAAAAATAAAAAATAAATTATCCATCAGGCAGATTACTTATCTCTGTTCTGTTTAGATCTCTGGCCATGGCCTCATATTGTTCTTTCATTTGCAATAAATTCTTCTTTCTTGGAATTTTGTCTATGTCTATGCCATTTTCTGTGTGATAGAAGTTATGTCTCCTACTACTGAAAGTAATGACCGTATGAAGAAGAGGTCATGTAGTGCCTAAGGCCTGGTGCTTCAAGGAGTACCTCTGGTGTGTACTGCGTGCACTCTGCTATTGTGTTTTGGCTGCTCTACTCTTCAGGAGAGCTACATGCAAAGACTATCCTTGCCTGCTGTGGGCAGTGTTAGGTCCCTGGCCCGAATGTGAGTTTTAATGTGTATGCTATGGTCTGCTTATGAAATGAGTTTTAATATGTATGCTATGGTCTGCTTATAAAATGAGACCTGACACTAACTCCACCAGAGCTAAGGTTCTGTAGAACTAACTCTTTGGCTGGGAAATGTAGTATGAAGAGGGGTTTGTGCTGGTCTTCTAGGGGAGAGGCCTGCCACTCTGGGTCTGAAATAAGCTTGACTGAGAAGGACAGTCCCACCAGAGCTCAGGGGAATGGGGCTTGGTGTAAGCAAGTTAGGCAGCCAGTATTGGCACTTTGCTGCCTCCTGCAGGTGGCTCTGTGTTTATGCTGAGGTGCAGGGGAGGGAAATGACGCTGACCAGCTCCCTTGTTCCTGAAGAGGTATGTCTCTGAACACTGACTCCCAGGGATACTCTCTGAGGGGAACAAACGAATAATCTCCCCATTGTGTGCCCAGACATTCTTCAGATCACTGCTTCCACACTACCTGGCCCCATGTTGTTTGCCTGCCTTCTCTCTAGGAGCAAGACAGAGGAGCAAGACCCTCTGAGCTCTTTCCTAGCCAAGCCCACTGACCTTTAAAATTAAAAAATATTTAAGCCCTGATGGTTGCAAAGACTCACAAAATTCAATCCCTCCCTTTTCCCAAGCCAGTGACTTTGGGGAAACACTCTCCTTTGCATTCCCCTGTGTATACCTTTCTCTCTCTCTCTTATCCTTCTCAACCACAGCTCCCTCCCCTCTGCAGTACCTACAATCCATTTCTCCCCTAGACTACATCTCCACACTTCCTATCTTCTTCGTTGAGGCCTCTTCTCTCCCTTTAGTTGAAGAGTTTATTCTTTCAGTCTTCAGGCCAATTTCTGGAGTATTTAGGATGATGTGATAGTTATCTAGTTGTGTTTCTGGGATGAAAGGAGCCTTGGTCCTCCTACTCTGTCATCATCTTCTGCTCCTCAAATATGAATGAGAGGAATATTTTTATTTTTATTTTTATTTTTATTTTTTTAAGATTTTATTTATTTATTTGACAGACAGATCACAAGTAGGCTGAGAGGCAGGCAGAGAGAGAGAGAGGGAAGCAGGCTCCCTGCTGAGCAGGGCTCAATCCCAGGACCCGAGCCGAAGGCAGAGGCTTAACCCACTGAGCCACTCAGGCACCCGAGAGGAATATTTTTAAATTAAATTTGAAAATGTCTATTCTCAAGGAGCTTCCAGGCTAATGGAAAGAGGTGAGAGGTACACAATGACAAGAATATGTCTGATGTATTATTAGTTAGCATGGCATTCATGGTTAAGATGCTTAGAACCAGGAAAGGGGTACACTGAGAGAGGCTATCCCAAAGTGGTGAATCTTTAAGGGGATATTAAATAATATAGAAGGAATATTTGGATAAGACACTCAAAATAATGGGTAATATATGAGTAATACATAGGAATGACAAGAGGGGAGATCATCCTCCTCTTCTTCATCAGCACTGATTATATACTGTATGTTGCAGATATGGTTCCCAGAAAGCAGACTACGAGCTACAAATCTGCATGTAGGACGTTTTTTGGAAGTGTTCCCAGAATCAACACTTTCAGTAGAGTAAAAGAAGCAGGACTGGGCAGGGGAAGAAATTGGCCTGTGATGCAGTCACACCAAAGGCCTCAGCCAACCCTATAGGGAACTCCAGAGCTGGAGTGGCCCTTTACAGTTCTCCCAAACTGAGGCAAGGAGATCAATCCGTTTATCCACAGGAACCAGTCATTGAATCCAAGCTTTTTAGGAATGGGGTATAACCTTGAGCAAGGCAGCTCTCTTCAGCTGAGAGCAATTCCTGAAGAAGAACTCAGCTATGTGACATCAACTGCCAATGCTCCTACCATCTATAGAATAAGAACCTCCTTGTTGGGAGTGGAAAGAGGAATCTAGATGTCAGGCTACATTGTCCTCTTAGTGCAAAATCTAAAAAACCAATGAGAGAATATGATGGTGAATGAAAAGTACCAGACAGAATCCCAACATAGCCAGATTACCTGGGAAATTGATACAAGGTCATACAACTAGTGTGTGAATTTATACCTAGTTCTAGTATGTGTTTTCTTCCCATATTTCTCCAGGAAATAGAAGAGAGAGGTGGAGGAGAAAACTTAAGCACTCTTTATTATAAAGTGACCTATTTCTGGGTCTGTAGGATTTAAAACAGTGTGTTCTAGATTCTAGAAGGAATTTGCATCACATTTGGGTAAAGGGACATCACTTACCTATGTGCTTTAATACCTAAGTTGTGGGAGCTGTGGTTAAAGTAAGGGGAGAAGAACTAACCAAATTTGGGGTAAGGAACTACCTCCCCTCCTCCCCATGCTTAGGAGATAAGGGCAGCTACCTTTTGCGAATGAGGAGGGTATCTGCAAATGACAACATTCTGAAGCTGGGCTGTGGTGGTGGTCTCTGTACCACCACAGGCTTGGTCTGGGATGAGAATCTTTCAGCAATGTGCTTCAGTTTCTATCCTAATCTTATTTTCTTGGGTTCAAGTCAGAGGCAGGATTTAAACTATGCTGTGTTCATCTTAGCTCCCCATTGAATGTGTGACCTTGAATAAATCTTTTAACCTCTCTGAATCTTGGTTTTAGAGAATGAGACCCACCTCTTATAAAATATGAGTATCAAATGGGTTTATAGGAATAAAAATCCTTGAAAACATAATTAGATACTTAATAAATGTATGTTCTGATTCTGAACATTAGTACAGTGTAAAATATAAAGTGCTAAAGTGTTTTCTACTCATGTATAAGTTCTGAAAAAAATCCTTTTCAGAATTTGCCAGAATTTTCTCTGCAAATATGCATTTTAGTACCCATGATGGGGAATGAGGTAATAGCAGCCATCACATGATGGAGATGATCATGGGAGACAGGATGCCAGTTTGGGAAACACAAAGTCACAGTCAGCTTAGCCCTCAATAAATGTTTGTTGAATATATGAATGAAGAAATAAATGAATGGTGGAATGGTAGTAAGGGGATTCAGATTCCTCCTCTTCCAGGAAGACTTCCTGGGTTCCTCTGGCTTTCATGGGTTCCCTGCCAAGCTACTGCACATGAAATCTGTTACATCCCACATTGTTTTGAATTACAGACCATCTTGCATTGTTCCCTCCTTGTTCTGTGTGTGTTGTTCTTGTCTCCTTAGTTTGACATGGATAAGAAAAAATTTTATTAGTTTTTCCTCCAGAAAGCTACCTCCAAGTCCATATTGAATTATTTGGGTACCTATACCCATGGATTTATACTCCAAAGAAGAATATTAAAGAAGTGGAGGGTGGGCACTTTGTAATCACGTGGATTCAGATTTGTTCTTTTCCCCTCATAGGGTTTTATAATGAATGAATAAGATAATATGTAAAAATCACCTAGTAGAGTACCTAGCACATAGGAGGTACTCAATAAGTAGAAATTTAGAATTAGTGAATAGATATCAGTATCAATATTGGGGCGAAAGAAAGATGAATAGGGAGGAGAGCTTTAACCCCCAAGCATGCACAGCCTGGAGGGCTGACTTTTAGAATTCAATTGTGGAAATCTAGCTCATGCCCAAAACCTAAATTATACCTTGGAGTGTGGGCATCCTGCCTTGAAATGGGAAATTGGGCAATTTCACAAGGATGCACAGCTGTGTTGCTTGAGCCGTTTTGTTCCAGGCAAACTGGAACAGGCAGTGAACCTTTGGCAACTGATGAGAGCTATACCAGACAGTCTGCGCCCAGCCCCATCAGGGAACCAGGCGAGAATACCAAGCAGCTTTGCACAGTGCTCATGGAAAAGCCGCGGGGGCTCAGGAGCCTGCAAGCTGGTCTGCCAGAGAGAACAGACACCCTTCTTTGACGTCAGCCTCTCCACTCAGCCCACCTCCCTGCTCCCAGACTTGCCACTGTCCCTGCTAGCCTCTTTTTCTCCTCTCAGTAAGCAATAAGCCTTCTGTGAGGAGTGGGTGCTGAGAGATAATGCTTCAGACTTGTCAGCAAGTGTAGGAGGATGTTAGGTCAAAAGCCCCAGTGCTCTTTTTTTAAATTTTTTTATTAACATATAATGTATTATTTGTTTCAGGGGTACAGGCCTGTGATTCATCAGTCTTACACCATTTCCAATGGTCACCATAGCACATAACTTCCCCAATGTCCGTCACCCAGCCATCCCCCTCTACTCCAGCAACCCTCAGTTTGTTTCCTGAGATTAAGAGTCTCTGTGGTTTATCTCCCTCTCTGGTTTCATCTTGTTTCATTTTTCCCACACTTCCCCTATGATCCTCTGTCTTGTGTCTCAAATTCCTCATATCAGTGAGATCTTGTGATAATTATCTTTCTCTGATTAACTTATTTCACTTAGCATAATACCCTCTAGTTCCATCCATGTTGTTGCAAATGGCAATATTTCAATTTTTTGATGGCTGCATAATATTCTGTGCTCTTTTTAGGTAGGTAATTAGGCCAGGACTTTGTGCCTTTTCTTCTCCTTTTTGCTTTTGAGAATTTGAAGCTGACGGTAGACAGATACTGGTGAGCTTAGGTTCTAGGGGTATCCAAAGTATTCCTCAGGAATCCTGAAGATCCTCTTTTGATTGCTGAGTAGCCCACCGGACCAGACCCCAAGCTGTGGGACTTTAGGCCCTGTGGGAATCATTTTATTGGGATTCTAGGAACCAAGCATTTTATTGGGATTCTAGGAACCAAGCATTTGGAGATTCCATGGGCTTCACAGGGCTGCCCTGTCAGCTGGTCCTCAACAGTAAGTTCTCCTGTTTGTCCTGCTTCCTTACTGTTCTCATCAAAACCTGCCGAGAACATACACCTTCAACTAGGAAGCCAACGCTGAGACATATCTCTGTAAAGCCCAGATCCTGGCATACACTTTCACACACTTTGAAAAGAAATATAAAGCTGATTTGCTTTTGTAAATCAAAATTTACAAATGAATGGGAAACATTCAGTGATGGACACAGATGTGGAAGAGGATTGATCTTAAGAGAATCTGTAGGAGGTAGGGTCCATCTCAGCCTTCTCTTGCCTCACCCTGTCTTATGCAATGTTGTGTTCATTTGAACTAGTTAATGTTAATCACCAAAGTAAGCAAAGTAAAAATGAGATAAATACACAGATGCACACACTCACATACATCATACTGCTACGACATGGGACTCACATTATTTACTGCTTTCTATTGTTGACATTATCTTCAAAGAAATAAACATCTATAATTTTGTTGTTAACATTCAGCTGCAAATAACTTAAATATATGGAGTTAAGTATTAATTTATTCCCCTATTCAGAAAACATTGTTGTGTTCCTTGTATGAGTCAGATCGTGAACTAAGTTCTAGGTCTCCAGATGTTCAGGAAGGTCATGGCCTCAGGAAGTGTAGGAGAGACTAAAATATCAGTTGCCTATCTATTTATTGCCAGTACTATGTGGGGCCCTGTACCTCTAAGTCTCCTATCCCACCTCTGAAAGCACCCTGAACTGAAGTTAGGCATTATCATTCTTATTGTATAGCTGAGGAAAGCAAAGCTAACTAATTTGCCTGAAGTCACACAAGTTGGAAGTTACAGAGCCAGAATTGTTCCTAAATACCACTGCCCAACCCCAGGTTCATACCTTCCCCCCACGCTCCTGTGGGGAGACAAGCCTCAATATGAATGGGAACAGAGTGTCCTGGCAGCACTGGGCTGGGAGCCATCATTTCTGACCAGGAATATTGAAGGACCTTGATCTTGTCAAGACAAGGTGACAGTCAAGCTGGGTTTTTAGAGATTGATACACTATCACCTAGCAGGAAAGGAGTATGGACAGATATTTTGAATGAGGATGGAGGTATCCATATCCAACACCTTATATGGCTCCCAAGGTTAAATGGCAGGGCAATGTAGCCCTGTAGTGATGATAAATAAGCTTTGATTTTCATGCAGCCTGCTTCCCAGGTCAAGAAAGTTGTGACTGTTTTTATCGCATGAATGACATTTACCCTAAACCCTCAGTTGGATTTTGAACAGGTTTAACACTATGTGTTCAAGCTGTTGGTTTTTCTGACCATTTCGCCTTTAACTTCTATACTTTGTTTCTAAATGCAAATATTTTAAAAGCTGAGAATCAGAGGGAATATAGGAAGATGTGGCAATAATCATGGATTTTTTTTTCCCTTTTCTCTTTCTCTAAGTAGGCTCCACAACATATCAGTAGCTAGGTTAGATCAGAATCTACCCACCAAGTTAAGAAAGATCCGAGGAGCCAGAAGCCACTATTAGGGCAGAGTGGGACTCAGACTTTCCCTCCACCCACTGTCCTATCTGCATGCCCTCATCTGTGGACACATGATCTTATACCAGGTTGCTAGGAAAGTTGCCTGCAAACATTTCCTCAGTTAAATCCCCCTCCAAAACCCACTAGGAACTTTTTTAAAAAATAATTTTTTTAATTTTAGAATAGCTTTAAATTTATAGAAAAGTTGCAAGAGAGAATTCCTATATACCCCACATTCAGTTTTCTGTAATATTTTATATTACTATAGTACATTTGTCACAATTAATGAAATGGTATATTATTATTAACTGAAATCCATATTTTATTCAGATTTTCTTCATTTTCCCCTAATGTCCTTTTTCTGTTTCAGAATCCTATCTAGGATACCACATCACATTTAGTGGTCATGTCTCCTTAGGCAACTTTTGGCTGTGATACTTTATGAGACTTTCCTTGTTTTTGGTGACTTTGATAGTTTTGAGAAGTATTGGTCAGATACTTCATAGACTATCCCTTAATTTGGATTTTTCATTTGTTTTTCTTATCATTAGCCTGGGTTTATGGGGGAAGGAAAACTACAGAGGTAAATGCCATCTTCAAATCAAGGTCATATACGGTCACCATGACTTTATCTCTGTTAATGTTGACCTTGATCACCTGGCTGAGGTAGTGTTGGTCAGGTTCTCCATAAAGCATGGAATATATTTTTTTATTAGCATTTTCCTTTTAGTTTTGGGAGAGTACAAGCAGAACTGCATTTGTGTTCTTTCCCATGACGTCAACAAGATATTCCCTGAATATTAATGATCATGTTATCTTATTAGAAGCTGAGTTGAGGGGTGCCTGGGTGGCTCAGTGGATTAAAGCCTCTGCCTTCAGCTCAGGTCATGATCCCAGGGTCCTGGGATCAAGCCCCACGTCAGGCTCTCTGCTCAGCAGGGAGCCTGCTTTCCTTCCTTTCTCTGCCTGCCTCTCTGCCTTGTGATCTCTGTCTTTCAAATAAATAAGTAATATCTTAAAAAAAAAAAAGAAGAAGAAGAAGCTATACCCACCTTTTATGACCTGGCCTCAGAACTCATGTGGCTTCACATCAGCCACAGTCACAGCCCCATCCAGATTCAAGGGAAGAGAATATAGACCTCACTTCTCCAAAAGGAGTACCAAGTCCCATTTAGGAAGAGTAAGTCAGTTGGGATGTATTGTGATTATTTTTGGAAAATACAAACTGTCACAGTTGACTGTTAAGTAATTTAGGTTTCTTAGCCTTCAGCGAATACTTGTTGTAGCCACTGTGCTGCACTAGATATGGAGTTATATCATTGAGCCAGATGCAGTCTCTACCCCCCGGCAGCTTAGAGTTCAGACACTCAAACAATTAAGACATTTGCCATTTCCATTCAGAGGCTTGGAGGCTGGAATAGGTTAGATGTAGAGGTTACAGCCACCAGGAGGAATTCTACGTGGAAAATATTTGTCCTAAGAGGAGCTGAATGCATAAGGCAGAAATCTACAGCTGAAGACAAAAGGCAACGCAGTTGCCCTAAGTCTTGCTATCTTTGGGGAGAGTTTTTTTTTTTTTTAAAGATTTATTTAGGGGTGCCTCATGGCTCAGTGGGTTAAGCCTCTTGCCTTCAGCTCGAGTCATGATCTCAGGGTCCTGGGATTGAGCCCTGCATCGGGCTCCCTGCTCAGCGGGGAGCCTGCTTCCTCCTTTCTCTATGCCTGTCTCTCTGCCTGCTTGTGGTCTCTCCCTTTCTGTCAAATACATAAATAAAATCTTTTAAAAAGTTTTATTTATGTATTTGATGGAAAGAAAGAGAGAGAGCATACAAGCAGGGCGAGCAGCAGGCAGGGGAAAGGGAAAAGCAGGCTCCCCGTGGACCCAAGGAGCCCAATGCAGGGCTGCATCCTAGAACCCTGGGATCATGACGTGAGCCAAAGGCAGTTGCTTAACTGACTGAGCCACTGAGGTGCCCCACAAGTTTTATTTTTTAATTGTGGTCATCACGGTTATTGTTGTTATTGTTTTGTCATTGCCTGTCTTCATGCTGCTTCATTCTTCTGTTCCTATAGGACATTTTCCTGAATCAAAAATCTCTCAGTCCCTAAGGTCTCAAGCAGCCAGGATCAGAGAACCTGGGTTTAAATCCTTGTACTTTCACATGGTAGCTGTTTTGACCTTAGACAAATGACTTGATTATATAGTTAGCATGGATATAATAGGAGGGCCCAGACTGCAAATGGGGTGTTCTTGCCTATTTCCTGCTCCTAAGAGAGAATCTGTGCTGTGTATGCGTGCGTGTGTGTGTGTGTGTGTGTGTGCGCGCGCGCGTTCACATGTGTTTGTAGTGTTTTTGTTAGGAAACTGTGCTCTGAGAGCACCTGGGTGGCTCAGTCAATTAAGTGTCTGCCTTTGGGTCAGGTCATGGTCTCAGGGTCCTGGGATTGAGTCCTACATTATACTCCTTGCCCCTCTGCCTGCTGCTCCCCCTGCTTGTGCTCTCTCTGTCAAATAAATAAATAAATAGATAGATAGATAGATAGATAAATAAAATCCTTAAAAACAAAAACAAAAACCAACTTCCCAGAGCAGCACAAGGCAAGTCATGCCAGCTGGAGACCACAGGTGTGATTGCCTAGAAGGAGAATAAAAGCAAAGATCTGCACCCTAAACTCCCTGGTTTCATAAAGAAGCCAAGGTCACAAGCATACGTTATCTCATAAAAGCATTTGTCCAGCACACCCTGAAGGCAATGATGCATATTTATTTCTGAGGGAAACCATGCTGTGAGAGATGAGGAATTCATGTTTTATCTTTAAAATAAAAGGGAACATTGAAGTTCAGAGGATGGAACACAGTAGAATACCAGGACCAGTGATATAAAGAGAGCACTGTAGGTTTGGAGCATTAGTGGGATTGGAGGGGCGGTGAGTTGGCCTGGGTCACTCATAGTCCTAACCCTGTATAGCTGTGTAGCCCAGGGTAAGTTTTTCAGTTTGTTGGGCCTCAGCCTTCTCATCTATAAAGTGAAGGAGCTGGATACCAAAGAATCCGAATATCCCATCCAACTGAAAGATAATAATTTTGAAATTAGAAAAGCCCATTTCCTGGCAAGATGGTATGTTCCTGCCCATGTTGAGAACAGACTCTCTGATGGTCAGACTTCATATGTTGTGGATACTCTTTCCTTATATTTTTAAAACACTGGATGCAGAAGCTAAATTCCTAAGTGTTCCAGTTATTTGTTGCTATAAAACAAACTACCCCAAAACAGTGGCTTAATCATTTACTTTGTTCCCAAATGTTAGGATTGGCTGAGCTCAGTGAGGTGACTCTCCCTTGGTATCTCGTGTGTGGTTGCAATCCAACAGTGGCTGGAATGAGGCTGCTTCACTGTTGTGTCTGATGCCTGGCTGGGGTTAGAATAACCAAGGCTCCTTAGGCCTTTGTCTCCCTCTCCAAGTGGTCCCTCCACTCAGTCTCTCCATGTGGTGGTCTAAAGGCCACTGGACTTCTTATATGGGGCCAAAGACACACAAGAGAAACCTGCAGAAGCAGTATTAGCTTTTCTGTCCTGGCCTTGGAAGTCATGTGATGTTACTTCTGCCCCATTATATTCCTCACAGAATTCACAAAGGCCTACCTCAGGTCAAGGGGAAGGAAAAAGACCCACCTCTTGGTGGGAGGGGTGTCCTTGAATTTACGGACAGTGGCTGAGCTGCCATCTTGCTTGGGGCTTGATGATGGGGGGATGGCTCAAAAGACTACTCAATCTCCTGATTTTGTGATTCTATCATAAGGTTTGAAGACAATGGGGGAAATATCTAGTAGAAATCTAGTTTAATGGGGGAGGAAAGCTCTACATAGAAGATAAATACATTTTTTAAGATTTTATTTATTTATTTGACAGAGAGAGACACAGCAAGAGAGGGAACACAAGCAGGGGGAGTGGGAGATGGAGAAGGAGGCTTCCTACTGAGCAGGGAGCCTGATGCGGGGCTCAATCCCAGAACCTTGGAATCATGACCTGAGCCAAAGGCAGATGCTTAACAACTGACCCACCCAGGTGCCCCAAAGATAAAGCCATTTTAAATTACAAAGAAAATGATGGGGTGCCCAGGTGGCTCAGTCAGTTAAGCACCCAATTCTTTTTTTTTTTTTTTTTAAGATTTTATTGATTTGAGATAGAATGAGAGCAAGAGAGAGTACCAGCGGGTGGGGGGGGGGGGGGACAGAGGGAGAGGGAGAAGCAGGCTCTCCTCTGAGCAGGGAACTCGATGTGGGGCCTGATCCCAGGATGCTGGGATCATGACTGAGCTAAAGGCAGATGCTTAACTGACTGAGCCACCCAGGTGTGCCCCAGTTAAGCATCCAACTCTTGATCTCAGTCCAGGTTTTGATTTCAGGGTCATGAATTCAAGCCCTGTGTTGGGCTCCACACTGGGCATGGAGCCTACTTAGAAAATATTTTTAAAAAATAAAATAACAGGGGCACCTGGGTGGCTCAGTGGATTAAAGCCTCTGCCTTTGGCTCGGGTCATGATTCCAGGGTCCTGGGAACGAGCCCCACATCAGGCTCCCTGCTCGGCAGGGAGCCTGCTTCCCTTCCTCTGTCTGCCTCTCTACCTACTTGTGATCTCTGTTTGTCAAATAAATAAGTAAAATCTTTTAAAAATAAATAAATAAATAAAATAACAAAATTACAAGGAAAATGAGATAGAATTGTTTATAAGTGTAAGGGAAATCTATATATGTAATAAATATGTCGTGTGTGTGTGTATAAGCAATTTTAAGACAAAAATTTAAAAATTTCCTACTCTTCTACATAAAGAGCAGAGACTTAAAACAAGAATTTCCAGGCCTTTTATTTTAGCACTACAAGTTTCCTGTTACTTACAGGATAAAGTTAATTGATCATCTTATTAAAAGAACACCACATGTGTCATATAGAGCCCTGAAAGAAAACAGGTAAGAGGGAAGAAAAGTCAAAAGACCAATAATAGAAAATCAGTACTCAAAGGATTGTGGATCATTGCTTTTGACTATGCATAGCAGCCTGGCAGGTGAGGGAAGGGGGTGAGTGAAAATGTTTTAAGAGTGTAGACTCTGTTGTTTTGTTTTGTTTTGTTTTGTTTTGTTTTGTTTTGTTTTGTTTTGTATTAAGGAGGCTCCACGTCCAGTGTGGAACCCAGTGCAGGGCTTGAATTCACAACCTTGAGATCAAGAGTAAGATGCTTAACCAACTGAGCCACCCAAGTGCCCCTAAGAGTGTAGACTCTGAAGTCAAGGTGCCAAGTGAAATCGTGGCTCACCATACCCTACCTGTGTGAAAGGAGACAGGTTCCTGTATCTCTCCATGCTGCTTTTCCTCGATTGCAATAATGAGTTACTGATAGTACCTATCTCATCAGGGTATTCTGGGAATCAAATATATCAGGACAGGCTTAGCCCTTCAAGCAGTGCATGGCATATAGGAATTACCTCATACATTAAATTAGCCATTTCTCCCTTCACCAGGTCCCTCCTTGCCTTTGCCAGATGCAAGTATCGTGCCCAATATGCACTATGGGCAGCCAACCAAATCAACAGGAGGAGGAGGACCTTTCCTTTCCTTGGGCCCTGGGATCATGTACACATTGGAATTTTAGGGAGGAGGAGGCCTTCCTGCAACATCTGGACACCCATCAGTCTGTGGGTTTTCACACCCTACACTTGTCCATTTTCCAAGATGCTTTAAAATTCAGTTCCACATTTAAAGCATGTCAAGCTAAATTTTAGTTTTAGTCTCTCTCACATATTTGGCATTAGAGCCTCCAGAGGCTATTATGCAAATCTATGCAAATTATATGCAAAGAGGCGATAGCCCCAGATTGTAGGGAGAAGAGTAGCAGGCCAACACAAAGGGACTTGAATGAAAATTTGCATCTGTTAGGGGAAGCCCAGGTTGAAGGCCTTGCAGAGTTATTGTGACAGTATGTGCCCTTTCATTCAGTTATTAACCTTTTATGCCAAAGAGGAGAGGTAAAGTCATGTCTGATTTCCTTAGTGAAAATGACAGTGGAGGTTGAAGGAGGTGTTTGTGCTATGCAACATCATAGCAATTTTTATAATACAAATAAAAAGTTGCTTTGAAATAGTGGATGTGGTCCAGGCTGTGCCCCCAACCTGCTGTGTGTTTTTGGACAAGTCACTTTGCTCCTTCCATTGCCCCCTGTGTGAAATGAGGGAATTTCATTAAGTTATCTCTAGGGCCCCTTTTACTGTGACAGCTAAACGTCATTCTCCAAATGAAAATTCTTGGCACCCAGATGGCAATACCCATTCATTGTACCAAACAAAGGTTTACTCTAAAGTCTAAAGAAGAAGGACTGAGAGGTAATTTAACAGTCTTCCTAGAAAGAAAAATAACCTCAAGGAATTAATTTTTAAAAGGGAGAAGGGGACAACAAAGGCAAATATTTATTTACACAGTAAGTCTTAAAGCAAGAACGATTATAGTCATATATTTCCCAGCTAGGAGGATTTTAGCCCCTGGAATGCTCCTGGTGAGAAAGTCAAGAGCATTTCTTTCCCTAGTATTTTACAGACTATGATGTGTTAACCCTTCTACCTCTAGAGTGCTGCAAAAGCTCTTCCGGAGGCCAGGGTGGCTCCTCTCCCACCTGTCACTCAGATCTTTCAGGGTCTGTAAGCTTTGCACTGCCCTTAGTGCTGCTGCCAAAAGATTTCCATGTCCTTGGTCTCTGATCTCTGATTTTCTCTCACATATCTGATGTTCTAGCCCAGGAAGCCAAGGGCCTTTAATTTTAACTCCAGCTGTTGCAGCAGCCACCAGCTGGGCACAGGTGTACCCTGACAGCCCCTTGCCTGGGGCTTCTCTGCCTAAGCCACACTGGCCATGGGCCTCATGCAGAAGAAAGGAATACAGAGGAAGGAGCACCAGTGAAGTAGCCCTGAGCCAGTGGAGATGGGAGTGATGTAGGAAGTGCTGGGGTTTGGAGCCAACAGCCAAGAAAGAATTCTTAAGACATCTTTGATGTAAAAGGTGATTTTATTAAAGCACGGGGACAGGACCCATGGGCAGAAAGAGCTGCACTGGGGTTGTGATGGGTGACTCATTATATACTTTCAAGTTGAGAGGGGATCAGGGACAGCACAGCCTCCAAGGTATTTTGGAAACAAGGTTTCCAAGATCCTAAGGGGACTAGCCAGTGTTTAGGGAAAGGTCGTTTATTACTGTTTAGAAAAAACTCAATCATGAGACCCTTCAGATGTGTATCAGTGGGCCACATGCTTGAAGGATGATTGCTAACATGTATCTTGGTGGATAGAGAAAAAGTTTCCAAAGGAATTTTTATATGTTAAAGAAGACTTACAGGATCTTGGGGGATTGGGATAAGATTGCCTCTTGCCTTTAGCAAAACATTAACATCAAGGCAGCTGAGTTCCTAGAGAAATGTCACTGCCTGTTTCAAGGATTTGTCAATGGGCTGTAAGTAGTAAGGAAATTTAATTTTTCTTCTGCCTTTGTTTCCCACATCAAGAACTGCTGGGTAAGCGAATGCTCCTCTCACATAGAAAGTTTGAGGTGCAGTCTACTCAGCCCCTCAGAGGTCCCCAGCAAATACGAGTATCATATTTGATCAACTCATAACCTGCCCTCAGATTGATTTTCTCTGTTTGACTCATCTCAGACCGCCATGGTCGTCCCCTCAAATCACTTCCCAAAATATACTACCTGAACACAACTCTGCCTTTCCTTTTTCTGAGGGATCTCTAATGTAAGACATCTGTCTTAGCTCAGGCTGGCATAACAAAGTACCACAGGCTGGGCATACTTAAACAACAGAAAGTTATTTTCCCACAGTTCTGGAGGCTAGAAGACCAAGATCGAGTTACTGATAGGACTGGCTTCTGATGAGACCTCTCCCTTTGACTTGAAGATGACCATCTTATCACCGTGTCCTTAGGTGGCCTTTCCTCTGTGTCCAAGCATCTCTGGTATCATTCTGGGTCTTCATCTCCTCTTCTTATAAAGACACCTGTCAGATTAGATTAGGGACCACCCTAAAGGTCTCATTTGACTTAATAACCTCTTTAAAGGCCCTATTACCAAACACAGTGACATTCTGAGGTACTAGAGGTTAGAGCTTCAACAAATGAATTTGGGGGACACACAGTGCAATCTTTAACATTTATACTGAACTAAGGGACTCATGAGCAAAACATAAGCTTGTAAGAGAATGTCCCTCAAAACATCAGAGGTTAAGACTCCCAGCCCTAAGAACAGATTGTCCCTGTGGTATCTGGCTGTAAGAGAGGTTGGAATAACCCTGAACCAGTCAGAGCATTGCAGCACAGCAACTTCCTCCTCCTGCATTATCAGTGATGGCTGACCAGGAAAAGCATGCATTTTAGATACAGCTTGGTTATATATATACCACAACTATGATGGGACTTTAAACACATTCGTTAATCTACCTGAGATCTCAATTTCCTACCCCATTGAGTGATTGTGAGGATTAAAAAGTATGAAAGACTGGGCCAGAGCAGATGCTCCGAAAACTGTTTTTAAGATTGACTTGAATAAGCAGAGCTTACTGTTAATATATGGTTTAGATCACCAAAGAAAGTTTAGGAAAAAATAGTTTACTTAGGACAAATTGTTGGTCCTAGAGACTGTGTGTGCTACCATCTGTTCAATCTTTTGTCCTGTGGCCTTCCTCCACCTACTAATTTAGAAATGGAAGGCGAGGTGAGCTGGTCCACCCTCAGACTCTATCCCACACCCAAGATAGAGGTGGCTTCACTAGTAATCCTGGGCCTGTTTCAAAGGCATGCCAGATGATCTCCCCTTCATTGTTTCTGAAAGCTCACCAGGGCTGCTGCCTTCCCCCTCATCAGCAGCTTTGCTGATCATCCCAGATACATGGAAATCACTGCCAGGATCCCTGCTTTGGCCATTCAGTGCTTGAATCTAGTGGGAGAGGGAGATTCCCAGATAGTTACCAGATAGAGACAGATCTCTACCATTGTCTAGGTGGCTAGCAGAGCTGAAGGAAGGACATGACAGTAACCAGGAAGGACTTCATAAGAAAATGGGGGAATTCACAGGTCAGAATTAGGCCTTAGAAGTCGATCAGGCCACCCTGTTGAGACCAGTTCTTCCCACCCCATGTATTGTACCAGGGTGGCCAGTTTTCCAGTTTATAATCTGAACAGATCCTATGTCTCACATTTGTATGAGATGTATTATTTGTAAAGTTTGACACATGCTATTATGATTAATAAATCCACATATATTTAGAAGTATTTTTAAATTTATACGTTTTTGTTCCTTTGCATTTTCTCAATGAACCAAAAGCATACACTCTGATCATCATGAGAAATTCATAATTTTCTTTTAATGCTCAAAAGAGGTCCTCCTACTCAAAAGGCTGGGAATCACCAGTGATTTTCCAGAGAGTTCAGCCACATGAGCGCCACAGGGAAAGCAGTTAACATTAATGATAACCATAAAACCAGCTGGTGGTCTTGGAGTGCATCTTCTCTTCCAGCTCTCTGCTAAGTGCTATGTGGGCACCAGATCTGGTCACCCACTGGACTGCTGTCCCCTTCTGCCTATCATTGACCTATGCACTGAGATTTCTCTGTCTTGTTTTAGGATTGTTTGTGGATTGGTTTGAGCTCACTCAGAGCCAGAGACTGCTTTGTCCATTTTGTGTCCTCTGATGTCAAGGAGAGGATAGAGACCCTCCTTACTTGCCCAGTGAATGGGACTGAAAAAACAGATATCTGACAATTTGTGCCTTTGTCCAGTCCATAAATGGAATATTCAGAAAAGGCGTAAGAGTTGGTCAGCTCTGCCCACAGAAGCCTTCCACATTTGACTCAGGCTGGCTTACACAAAGCTGCCAGCCTCCCTCTGATCAACCTGGCCTTGACCACTCCCTGGCTGCAGAGGGGCAGCAGGCATTCAGAGGCCATAATCCTTCCCACACCCAGCCCAGCCTGTTCTGAGAAGCTGCTCTTGGGGGTCAGGGTGGCAGTGTGGACCTCCGGAATGCTCCCAATGTTCCCTTTGGCTCCCAGAGCACCACAGCTTCATGCGTAAGGAAGGTCCAGGCTCTGAGCAACTCCCCAGGTATTTCACCTCTTCTCTCTGTCTTCTTCTCAAGGCTTCCTCCTGATCTTGGCACTGACCGAAGCACTGGTATTTGCCACCCAGGAACCATCTCCGAGAGAATCTCTTCAGGTCCTCCCCTCAGGCACCACCCCAGACACCATGGTGACAGCAACCCTCAGCTCTACCAGACATTCTTCCATGGCAACTGCCCCCACTTCTGTGGGCTCACTGACCCCCCATCCCAATGGATCCTCCTCACAGGCTGCAGCTCCCATGGCAATGACAACGCCCCATCCAGATGGACGCCCTCCTACAAACACTGTCTCCACCATCATGATGACAGCAACCACCCCACATTCTGAAGGCCCCCTAACCACAGGGCCCCTTCCTGCTGCCATGGCAACCACATCCTCCCACTCAGAGGGCCATCCCCAGGGGGAAGCTATGGCCACCATCCTGCTGACAAAGCCAACAGAAGCCACCAGCCGTCCCACCACAGCACCTACCCGGGCTACCACACGCAGACCTCCCAGGCCCCCAGGCTCTTCCCGAAAGGGGACCAGCAGTTCATCACGCTCTGTCCTGCCTGCACCCAGTGGCCACTCTGGGAGGAAGGAAGGCCAGCGGGGACGAAATCAGAGCTCCACACATCTGGGGCAGAAGCGGCCCTTGGGGAAAATCTTTCAGATCTACAAAGGCAACTTTACAGGGTCTATAGAACCTGACCTGTCCACCCTCACTCCCAGGAACCCACTCTGGGGTTATTCTTCCTTGCCACAACCCCAGACAGTGGCCACAACCATGGCGCCCAGCAGGACCTCGTGGGCACCACCCACCACCCCCCTGGTGCCTGCAGAGGACAAACCAGGCCTTAGCAGAGCAGACCAGGGGGGTGGTTCCACCTTCACCAGCCAAGGAGGGGAGCCGGACACCACAGTAGCCTCAGGTGCCCCTGCCAGCCCACAACCTGCCCCAGTGCCTTCTCAGCGCCCCCGCGGTGACCCACAGGATGGCCCCAGCCACAGTGACTCCTGGCTTACTGTCACCCCCGGCATCAACAGACCTCCATCTACCAGCTCTGGGGTCTTCACAGCCACCGCGGGGCCCACCCAGGCTGCCTTCAATGTCAGTGTCTCAGCCCCTTCCAAGGGGACCCCTCAGGGAACATCTTCAACCTCGCAGGCCCCAGCCCACCCCACCAGGGGCTCAGAAAGCACTGTTTCCCAAGCCAAGGAGGAGGCTACAACCACCCCCACAACGACCAACAGGGTGCCCAGTCCTCTCTCCACAGTGGTGTCCACAGCCACAGGAAACTTCCTCAACCGCCTAGTCCCTGCCGGGACCTGGAAGCCTGGAACAGCAGGGAATATATCCCATGTGGCTGAAGGAGACAAACCCCAGCACAGAGCCACCATCTGCCTGAGCAAGATGGACATCGCCTGGGTGATCCTGGCCATCAGCGTGCCCATCTCCTCCTGCTGTAAGTGCCTCACCCTCTCCTTACTCCTCCCCTTTTCTCTCCTCTCCCTCTATCACATCAATGTGTCTGTACCCAGAGAGCCTTTGCCCCAGAGCTGGGAAGTCCCTACCAAACAGGCGGCTGAACTTCCCAGAATTGTAGGAAACTAGGTGGCAGGACACAAATCATGGCTTATCCCTACCCCTGGTCCTGGTCCTTAGCCAGGACATGGATCAGATGCCCACTCATCATAAAAAGAGAGCTCCCGGGAGTGGGGGAGAACATTCCAAGTAATCCAATCAAGCTCTGAATTGTGCAGAAAGAAACACCAAGCTGGAGAGGTGCCATGGCTCACCCAAGAGCCCGAAGTTAAGTGAGGGATAGGCCTGGGATAGAAGGTCACCAACTTCCTGCCCAGTGCTCTTGTCATGACACCATCCTGCCACACTCACCCTCAAGGGCAGCCTGCTAATGGCTGTAGTGACATGGCACCAAGACACCATAGGGGAACACTGGCACTTCTAAACATACAACCTGCAAGTAGTAGAGTCCTATCTTCCTCTCCCACTTCACATCCATCTTTCTGCCTATCTTTCCTCCTTTCCCTTATCTCTTCTCCTCCTGCTCTTTCTTTCTCCAAAAAAGGAGAGGAGGCTTTGATCTTGCAGGAATTTCTATTAGCCTTAGCAAAAGCAGCAGTTCCTATAGCTAAATTGAGAGCCTGAGAGTTACACATGAATTTAGCTATTTTCTCCCTCTTCCACAGTTTTATTTGTTCATGGATGGTGTGAGCTGGATGCAGTGTGGACTGCATTGCTTCCACTGGTGCTGGTAGAGAAGGGCTCTCCCAGGCCACCAGCAATTCCGTGCTGCTACCTGTCACTCCTTTAATGAGAATTTGAGAGATCCTTCCCCCTAACCTTGCCACAAAGTACCTGATTTAATCACTCAGAATATTGGGACTTCTTTTATGTCTTCCCCATGTACTTGATCTTAGATTCTTAGAGTTTCTCTGATAAACTCACATGAATCCTCACTAATTTTAGCTTCCCCCACCCCTCCATGGTTATTGGCTGGCCTCCTTCTGAACCCTTCCAGGGGTGAGAAACCCCCTGTGCTTCTCAGTCATTGGACAGCCATTCTCCTTTGACTCCCTCAGGTTGTTACCCAGTTCTCCTAGAAACCTGACATCTATCTCTTTGTAATTTTCACTCTGTGGTCCTAAACCATGCCCTCTGAAACCATACAAAATCAGTCTGTCTACCAATTCCTGAAACATTTGAAATGGTGCTCAAAAACAGCTTTTCCTTTTCTAAGCCGCTCATCCCAATTCCTTCACATCTCACATTGCCCTGGCCCTACCCCATCATCTGCTGCTCCGAATGACCACAAGTTTAGCCCTGCTCTCCCAGTAGGGAGCACAGTGTTCCACATGGCCAGCCATGACAGAGGAGAGCAGGTGGTGTTTCCTTTGTTCTGGACACTTCACTCACACTCAGGAAGCCAACACTGATATCAGCTCTGTCCATTATACTGTCACATCACACCTTGGGCTCATCCTGATCTCAATAAGAACAAAGCCCCAGAAACTTTCCACAGAGGAGGCTGTTAAGCTGCCCTCCCAGCCTTTCCTCATGCCATGGGTCATTTGAACATTAGTGCAAGAGGTATATGCCTTTAACATGAGCATAATTTCTACTTGGCATTGTACCAACAAGATCTTTTTAAATCTAGATTCTGGATTCTTTCCAGAAGTCACCTCTCTCAGCTTTTTGTTTCCTTCTAGTTGAAAAGCAAAGCAAACTTTCCATGTCAAAGGTGGATAACCTACTTCTGCTCAAGGACCCAATTTAGGAAAAGTGAAAATGTTTGCAGGTTGCATATTTTATTCTTTCATTAAGTGCCTTTATTGTCTCATGGAAACACACATGAATGCTTAAAACTGTGATTGTCCACTTCTAAAACAGAAGAATGATAATGAGAAAATGTAGTTCTATTAGCCAATAAATTATTAATAATAATCATATTTGAGAAGTAACCACATTAGAGACCATTTTTTAAATTTTTCATTCTTTGTGTCTCTAGAAGCTTTAGTTTACAAAGTGAGTTCCCATTATTTTTAACCAAGCCATCTGTAAAACAGACTAGTCAGAGGAATAAAAAACATATTAAACATGCTATGCAAGGAACATACCTTATAGGCAGGGACTAAGTCTTCAGGTGAACTGACTTGCCCAGGGTCCCAATCACATATCTTCTCAGATCCGGTGGTAGAATCTGTTGTGATTCAACACATTATTTCCCAAGTGCCCCTTGTGTGCCAGGCACTATGCCAAGCACTAGAGAATTGAGATATCTGATGTGGCTGCATCCCTCAGCTCACAGAGCCCACTCCCCACCTGGGCCTTTCTCTTTGCCTGAGCTAGACAGCACAGAGTAGATCTAGGCTTCACTCCACAGGCCACACCCACCTGTTTTACAGTTCTAACAAGACTTCTACAGCTCTTTTTGGCATGTGTGAGTTTGAAATTAGATCTTACTGCAAAGTCAGAAAACCCATGGGCTGCCTAAACCACGCATAATAATGTCAGCCAAGACAGAAACAAGGACATAGCCTGAAACTGCACATAGAGAATGTTCCCAGCACTCTGAAAGAGCCTTCAGATGCTGGAGTAGAAAGTACTACTTTGTAAAGGAAGCTATGAACCCTTTTTTCAAAGTGGACTCTCACAGCCCCTTGGAACCACAGACTCCATGTCCTTCAGCGTCTGTCTTGCATTCCCAGTGTGCACTTGGGAGGGTCCCCTAAGCCCTACTTGCCAAGATCCCTGCCTTAGTCCTAGCTGCTTCCACATAGAGTTCCCTATCCTTAGTCATGGCCCCAACTCCTGTGAGACCATCCTGTTGGGGCCCGGTGAAGACCCTGATGCAAGGGACATGAAGATAGAATACTTGTCCAGCTTCAAAATACTGTGCTCTTTCAAAGCACATATGAGTAAATACCCAGGCTGCTTTCATAGCCTAATCCCACTCCAGTCATCAGATAAGCAGACCTCTTCGAGCAGCTGCATTTATCCTAAAGCTCACTCTACTGCCCTCAAAGAAGAGTCTTCATTGCCAGTTTGCCATATATTTCAGGCAGGCTGGGTTAGTAGCAAAGTGCATGCATTTCCTCACATCTGGCTTTTCAGACCAGCCTGACCTTGTCCCAGCCCTGACCAGCCCTGACCTTGTTTCCTCCATGTACCAGAAACCAGATTTCAGAAGGCCAGAATTGCTAGGCAGGTAGTTGAATCCCCTACCTCTGTTGGAAACAGGGGGTTATCATAGCAAATCTCAGGCCTGCCCAAAAAGGGCTGTCATCAGTTCCATCAACCCTTCCAGATCGTAAGGCCAACCCAATGGCTGGAAAGATACATGTGCGAGGATTGAGAAATGCTTTGTCTCCTGAGCCATGCCGGAGACAGCCACGCAGGGGTTTAGATGTGCTAAAAACCAAAACTGATTGGATCCAGGCCACATTTGGCTAGGGCAGAGAAGCCATGTGGCTCTTGAGCTGGTCTCTGCTGCCACCATCAGGATGCAAAGAGGCCACCACCTTCTTTTAGAACTCTTTGGGCCTGGCACTGAATTGATCCTCACACACCCCAGTCAGTGCTCTGGGCTTTCATCAGGAGGTCAGTTTTGTGGCACATACCAAATCCATTCTCAAGAATGTCTTCACCCTGCCTCCCTGAAAAAGATTTAAGGCTTTATGGATGGTGAGAACAGGAACCAGACCAGCTGCAGATGTTTTTCACCACCAATCTAGGTTGAGCCTGGCTGAAACAGTAACAACACCTCTCTCTGCCCCAGATGTTGAGGGTCCACTTGCACTGTGCCCCCAGAGCATTCTGGCTTCTTCCAAATTGGCGGTGAATGCCATTAGATATATGTATCTCTTACAGGTTCAAAATGACTTTGTAGTTATTATATAAGAAAACATGGGTCAGAGTTACTCTTTCCATGAAAAGAGTAGAATAAATTGGAATGAGAAGGAAGTGTGACCAGGAGGGTGGAAGGAAGTGTTTCTCCTTGGGGCTTGTGAGCTAACTGAAGCAAGGGGGATGTAGAGTAGCCCCAGGGGCAGGCAGGGTTGTCCAGGGGCTGTCACCTCAGCTGGACCAGAGTGCCATGCTCCCATACCTCTTCTCTGTGCTTCCCAACCAGCACCCCCTGCTGGGAGCCTTCTAGTCTCACCCACCAGGATGGGGAGCTGACAGTGAGCCCCCAAACCTGGTTTCCCAAGCCTATATCCTTATGTTCAGCCTGGCATCCTTCCATACCCTGAGGCCTCCCTGAACCTCCTGCTCGAACCCCCAAAGAGAGGAAGTGATTGTCCACAAGCTAGGCTGGTCCCTCAGGCTGGCACCACTGGACCAATCCTCCCTTCCAGAATGTCAGCTTTTTCATCTTCAAAGTGAAGGAGCCAAACTGAAATATGTGACAGCTCCCTGTCTTCTTTTTTTAAACATTAAACCTGCATAAATCCCTGAAGAAGAGGCCTGGTATGATAGAAAGACTTGGCTTGTGGAATCAAATATGTCACAGCACCTCTCCTGCCAGTCACCTGTAGGCCTTAGACATGTAACTTAACCATTGGCCCAGTGTTTTCTCACCTATAAAAATAGGATTAATATCCACTGTGGTAGCTCAGGGCCTTCAAGAGGCAGATGCCAGGGATATCTGGGTGGTTCAGTCGGTTAAGCATCTGACCTTTGATTTTAGCTTGGGACATGATCTCAGGGTCATGAGATCAACCCCTGCATTGGGCTCTGCACTGAGTGTGTTGCCCAGTTGGGATTCTCTCTCTCCTCCCTCTCCCCCTCCCTGCTCACACTCTCTCTGCCTCCTTCTCTCTTTCTCTAAAAAAAAAAAAAAAAAAGGCAGATGAAAGCATGGGCTTGTGTTTGCCCAGAGTTGTGTCATTTACAAGTGCTTCCACATGCCTCAGATGTGTTCCCTGCAGTGTTAAGGGCAATATAAGACAACAAGCATTTCCCTGAGGGTCACAGAGACCCAGGTCAAGTTCCATTAATTACCTGAGTGATCAAGATCAATTTTGTTAACTTCCATGAGCTTCATTTGCCTCTTCTGCAAAGAGGAAGAGTAACAGTACATTCCTGAGAGAGCTATTTTGTGGGTTAATCAGACTGTAAAGTGCCTAGGTCAGCGCTGGACATATATTAGCAACTCCATAAGTCTCAATTGTACTTTTTCTTGGATGAAAGGTCAGGCCAGCAAAATAATGAAAGTTCTAAATCACAGGTGGTCCCTTGGCCTTGAGACACTCAATAGTCATGTAGCCCAGTTTTTCTTTCTCTTATGGAGGGTGCTGGAAGAACAAGAAGAAAACTCTCATTAAATAAGTACTGACTGTGTATCAGGCAGTGTGCTCAGCATTTTGCATTCATGATCTCTAGCTCTCATTACAGCCCTGTGAATCCATAGTAGTCAAGTATGTTGAAGTGACTTACCTAATGTAACATGCAGCAGAGTCAGACTTGAACCCAGGCCTTTTAGATTCCATGCCCAAGTTCTTTCTGTGGCCAGGCCAGCTTCTATTGTAAATGAAAGAGCACTCGAGAGGCACTGGGAATTCCCTGAGAGAAACAATCAGGCCTGAAGCACTAACAACATTTGAGGGGAGAAAACTAGGAACAGAGCTCCCTGTTCCAACCCCACAGACCATCCTGCAACAGGGCCAGCTCTTCCCACAAGGCAGAGTCCTGGTCCTGTGTCCTAAACAGGCCCAAACATGTTGAATGTTTTAGCTCAAACATTCAGAAATGACCTTTATATCTTTAAAACTTTTTTAAGGGTACCTAGAAAAGTAGTGAGCAAATGAGAAGTCTTTCTGATCAAAGCAGATCAGATCAATAGAAACTTGCCCAATCTCTTGCCCTTGCCTGGAGGCCTTTTCAGGTTCAGATGCCAGCAAGGCCAGCAGCTAAGAAGAGAGCTACAGAAATCCTGTTATCCCACAGGGACTGAAGCGGTGGGCCCTGAGGTCTCAGCCTATAGGGATGCCAACTTTAGCAGATACCCCACACCCTGACATGTACAGGCAGGCCCCTTTGATGCTGGCCAAATCCTCAGGCAGCCTTGGACAGAGCTGGCACTTTGCTGCCCCCTGGTGGTCATTTCCATGACAGCGCCATCCTCTGAACTGCCAGATCTGGGGTCCCCTCTACCCAGGACAGATGGTCATCACCTTTAAGATGTTGACTGCAGCCCTGCCCACCCATGGCCTGGAGTTTCAGCCATCCCACAGGCTATGGTGATGGTAATCCTAGCAGGGAAATGCCCAGTCTTCATTTACTGGCTTCTCCCTAAGAGGGCTGCTCTCTTCCTTGTTAAAGCATTACTCAGCACTATGTGAGCCTGGACAGGCCACTTTACTTCCCCGACCTCAGAAGCCTTCCCTCTTGGCAAGCTGAAGCCCTCTGTTTACTTACCTATTCATTCACAACATCCAAATATACTCATTCCTCCCTGGAGCTCCATAAGTCTCAGAGATTGGACAGATAGGATCACACATTGAGGAAAGCCTTTCATGATCACCCTAAAGCATTCTCTTCTCAACTCCTCTCCATTTGCTCCCTCACTTCACCCTATTTTATTTTCTTTAAACAATTATTGCTGTCTGAATTTACCTTATATTCATTTTGTTTATTATATATCATGTGACCCTCTCTGTGCTCCTCCATACACAAACTAGGAGGGATATTTATGACACAGCGCAGCCTTGTCTTTTTTTCACTCCCTCTCTCCCAGAACCTGGCCTGAAGTTGACATTCAATGTGTGTAGATAGTTGTTGAACAAACAAATTAACAAATGGGGTAAGTGGCTGAATATATAGCCATCACAAATTCACCTGGCACTCAGCAATGCTGGCCCCATGCTTGTCTCCCTCCCCTGTCTCTAACTTGGACTCTCTCTACAGCTGTCTTGCTGACAGTGTGCTGCCTGAGGAGGAAAAAAAAGACGGCTAATCCAGAGAACAACCTGAGCTACTGGAACAATGCCATCACCATGGACTACTTCAATAAGCATGCTGTGGAGTTACCAAGGGAGATCCAGTCCCTTGAAACTTCTGAGGTAATAAGCCCCAAACCATGAGGTGCCCCTGGAAGGCCCAGCCCCACTACAGGGAATAGCACAGGCTGCAGAGTAACCCACAGAGCATCTCCTTGCTTCTTAGTGTCTTGTTCCTCAAAGGATGGTCCATAGACCAGTAGCAGCAGCACCCAGGAAACTACAGGTCCCACAGCAGCCCTGCTGAATCAATCTGTATTTTAGCAAGACTTCCCAGGTGCTTTCTATGCATGTTAAAGTTCGGGAAGCTCTGTTCCTGAGATCCCTGGGTTGCTGGGAACAATTCAATAAGTATTCCTTGAGAACCCATTTTCTGGCAGACAGTCTCTGGGGATTATGAAGATGAGAGCTTGGGGCCCAGATTCCAAGATGTGGTTGAGGTATGAGCCCCAAGCATCATTCAAAAGCGGACAAACTAGAGGAGATACAAGAAGAGTTGTAGAGAGCTGTAGAAATCTAGGAGAAGAAAGCTTTTGCAATGGGGGTTAGGAAGGATAAATGGATTTTGACAGGTATTCCAACAAAGGAAGTAACCTGAATAAAGGTGGGAATGTGGGCTGCACACAGCATATCATGGGAGAACAGAATACGTTGGGTCAGGAAATATTACCCAAAATACCCATCTGGCCAGTGAGAGAACTAGGCTTTGACCCGGTGTTCCTTCCCCTCTCACATAGAAGGTGGGGGCAGAGGCCAGGGCACAGCAGGAAAGGTAGATTGATTAGGCGTGGACTTGAATAGGCTTGAATGGAGTTTATACTTCAGTCTTGGGCAGTGAAGGGTCATTGAAAGTTTTGAGCTTTGTGTGACCTAGTTTTAGAAAGATTGTGCTGATGGCCTGGTGAAGGTACTCTATATGTGCTTGGTGAATGGCTAGGAAGGAGAGGTAGGGGGGTTTAATGGATGAATGAATGGATGGGAGGACAGGCGGGAAGACAGACAAAATAAGAAGGCCAGCTAGAATGCAATCGAGATGGCCTGAGAGATAAATGGCAGACATTTGAGTAAAAGCAGTGAGAACTGCGAAGAGTCCTGGAGACAGTCCCTTCTTCCCCTGCGGATCCATCCCCCACAGCATCCAGGGTGGGCTTTTATAAACATAAATGTGATCACATCACTCCCAGACTCAGAATCCTTTAGTAGCTTCCTGATGCTCTTAAGTTAAAGTTCACAGTCTTCTGAAGGGCCCATGAGGTGGACCTGGCCCTGGCCCAACCATCCAGCCTCACGTCATGCCACTCTCCATCTCACCTGCTGAGCTCCAGCCACCCTGGATTTCTTTTCATTTTTTTATAACACCAAGTTACACCCCATTCTGGGGCTGTGCATGACTGTTCCTTCTACTGGGATGTGTTCTGTCCCTCCTCAGCACCCCTTCCTTTGTTCATCTCAGTAGCTCCTACCCATTGTTCAGGCCCAGTCTAACTGTCACTTCCTCAGAGAGACGTTCCCTGACCTGCCATGCTGGGCTCTGCTCTCCTAACATATGGTCTCAGCTCCTTATGCTTTTTCCATCATGGCACTTACCAGAGTTGTAAGGATGTAGCTGCTGACCTGATATTAGTTTCATATTTCACTCCCTAACTAGAATACCCAGTTGCTTCCACACTGTAAAACCCTGGAGTCGGTTCTAAGCATCCCTCTTACTCAATCTACCAGCAGCATCAGCACCGTCAGTCATTTCCTCCTCAGAAAGTTTGTCTTCACCCCATCCTGTTCTGGCTCTCCTCCACCTATCAGCAGCTCCTTCTCAGTCTCCATCACTGGCTCCCAGTCCTTTGTCCAGTCTCTAATCACTGCAGTGCCCGGGTTCAGCCTTCCCACTGCTTCTCTTCTCTCTACTTAGTTTCATGACTTTAAATATTATCTCTGCACCATTGACTTGCAATTTCTACCTCTGATCTTGACATTTCCCCTTCACTCAGACTCATGTACCCAGCTACTGCTGTGCATGTCTCGTGGGCATCTCAAATTCAACATTCCCCAGATTGAACTGCTGACTTCCCCTCCCCACCCAAACACCCAGAAGTTCCCTGGTGTTTCTCATTACATAAATTGCATTGCCAGCCCCCTTCTCCTCTCACACACTCCACAACCAGTCTATCAGCAGATCCTCTTGGTTCTTCCGATATAGGAGTGCTTCTCACCACCCACATTGCTGCCTCCCTCAAATCATGGATTGCTGCAATAACTTCTGAAAACAAGGTCTCTGCTACCATCTTGCCTTCTATCCTCCACACAGTAGCCAGATGATCTTCTCAAGGAAGGACTCCATGTCTGCCATGTCTCCCAACCCTCAAATGGCTCCTCTTCACACTTTGAACAAAATCCAGATTCTTCTTACCAGACCCTTCACAGGCTGACCTTGCCCACCTCCCTGGCCTCCTCCTGCCAGACCTCCCACTGACCACACACTTGAGCCACACCAGCCTTTGGCTCTTCTTCAACACAGTCTTTCCAAAAACACAAGATTTCTCTTGCACCTGTGTAAAATGCTCTTTTCCTGGTTCCATCCCTCACTTCCTTCAGGTCTCTGTTCCAGTGCTGCATCTTCAGAGAAACTTGTCCTGACTTCTCTATACAGAGTAGAAGCCCACCTCCACCCCCATGGTTTTCTATCTTCTTTTCTGCTTTATTTTTCTTCAGAGCACTTCTCACCACCTGACACTGCATCATTCTCTGTTGACGGGCCCCTTATCTGTCTCTTCGTAGAGTATAGGCTGCCTGATGGCAGAAGTTTGTTCTCAATGCTCTATCCCTAGCACCTAGAACAGTGAGTGCCCAGAACATGGTAGGTACTTGGTAAATGTTTATCACATGAATGAACCGTTAAGTTTTATTCACGATTGACTCATCACCCAGCCCAAAGCCTAAGACACGTGGAAGCTCAATAAAAATGTTGAACCAAAGGACAGAACAATAGGCTTCATGAAAGCATTGGTCTTTAGTGTGGTCAGGGTACATCTTGCATAGCAAAATTAGTAACTACACTTATTGTGGTGAGCATTTCAAAATGTACATAATTGTCGAACCACTTTGTTATAGCCCTGAAACCAATATAATATTGTATGTGAACTATACTTCAATAAAAAATAAAAATGCTTTTAGAAACGTTCCTGAAATGACAGATGTTGACGAGGATGCAGAGAAAGGAGAACCCTTCTACACTGTTGGTGGGAATGCAAGTTGGTGCAGCCACTCTGGAAAACAGTATGGAGGTTCCTCAAAAAGTTGAAAATAGAACTACTCTACAACCCAGCAATCTCACTACTAGGCATTTACCCTAAAGATACAAATGTAGTGATCCAAAGGGGCACGTGTACCCCTTACACTGTTTATAGCAGCAATGTCCCCAGTAGCCCAACCATGAAAAGAGCCTAAATGTCCATTGACAGATGAATGGATAAAAAATGTGTATATATATATGTGTGTGTATGTGTGTGTGTATATACATATATACACACACACATACGCACACACACATGTATATATACACACACACATATACACTTTTTTATCCACTCATGTGTGTATATATATGTGTGTGTATACATATATACACATATATACATATACATATATATGTATACACACACATATACACTTTTTTATCCACTCGTGTGTATATATGTGTGTGTGTGTGTAAGTGTACATACACACACACACACACACACATATACATATAATGGAATATTATGCTGCCAACAAAAAAACCCGAAATCTTGCCATTTGCAACGACCTGGATGGAACTAGAGGCTATTATGCTAAGCAAAATAAGTCAATCAGAGAAAGACAATTATCATGTGATCTCACTGATAGGATGAATTTGAGAAACAAGACAGAGGATCATAGGGGAAGGGAGGGAAAAATCAAACAAGACAAAACCAGAGAGGGAGATAAACCATAAAAGACTCAATCTCAGGAAACAAACTGAGGGTTGTTGGAGGGGATGAGTGTGGGAGGGATGGGGTGGCTAGGTGATGGACATTGGGGAGGGTGTGTGCTATGAATTTTGTAAGTAACTGATGAATCACAGACCAGTACCCCTGAAATAAATAATACATTATATGTTAATTTTTTTTAAGTGTTCCTGAGAACTATTCTAGTGAGTAAAAAATATGGGTAAGTTGGCAAAGGGGCTGGCCACATTTTGAGTGTGGGCTCTGAATCTCTGAACTCTAAGTTTCTCATATTCTCTTTGCAAACTGGTAAATGAAAACCAAAGCCAAAGGACAGTGTCTGTGAGCTTACTATAGAAAAGACCATGCTTATGCAGCATCCTAGTTAGTCATTCCAGCCCAGAGCACTGGGGTTGCCATCGGACAAATACCAGAGGTTCTAGTAGAGGCTGCCCCACCCTTCCACCCAACCCACCCCTGCCATAGTCACCATCCCAGGTCAGGAGATTGCAAGAAAACCAGCAGCAGGAAGGTCCATTTGGCTTCAGAATGGGTTTTATCACTGTTTCCCTCCCAGCAGGTTGGCTGCCCTCATTCTGCTTTATTTAGAGTAATGTTACAATTTGTTCCAACTCCCTGGGTACATGCAGGCCCTGCAGACCACCCATAGCACGGTCATGCGGTCATAGGGCATCTGCCCCGCACGCCATAGCCTGAGGCTGCACTCACAGCCTGCTGTGTAGCTGCCAGCTTTGGTGGCTGCCAAGTGCTTTGCCTAAGCAAGTTTCTCTGGTGCCCTGCTCCCTGTCTGGGTTGATGAAAGCAGCAAAACACAAATCCAGGCTGTACAGGCAAAATTGTAATGCTCAAAATGTGCCTGGAAATTTTTCCATACTTTTTCTCCCCCTCTTCCAACCGTTCCTCCTCTTTTTTTTTTTTTTTTTTGGTCTGTTATTTTCTAAGTAAATTTCTCTTTCACACTGTGGGAAGTATCCACACGGTTCACCCTTGGTGAACACTTGCTTTGTAAGAACTATAAAATGACACACCAGATCTTGGCCGCAAAATTTCCCTCCACAGCTCAACCCAAAGCCAAGTGGAAAAAGGGGATGCCCTGTTTTCCTTACTCAGACGGCTGACCCCATGTCTCCCTCTCAGATGGACACTCAGTCAATTCCAGACATTGAAGAAAATGTTTATCTTCTGAAAAGGCATTTCACCAACAAATGGTCTTTCTTCCTTTCTCTCCTTATTTTCCATAAGGCAATATGTACTCCCCAAAATTATACATGTTTTGCTTAAAATAAACTTCAGAGAATTAATCATATCTTCTTCAAGTGAAGACATTTAAGCAAGTCTGGCCAAAACCAATTCTGCCTTGGCATATTACTGAGGCTTTGCCCTGAAGTAGCCTACAGGTTCTGAGACAGCAGTTTTTTAGAATTGGAACAAGCTAATTTTTCCCCTGAATTAATCCCTGGGCCTGACCTTGAGTACAGATGTCTGGTGGACCACAAATGCTTGCAATCCTTGTTCATTGAAGCCAAAGCTGTTCAGAAGACCTAATCAGTGAATTGCTTATCTCTGGGCTTTTCCATTTCTGAGACTGTGTAGACAGACTGAATTTTTCACTAACCACCTGCTGTCACGTAGAGACTCATATGTCTTCAACTCAGGACATCTAGTGCTACAAGAAATGGGGCAATAATTCTGACCAGGCTCTGGGAGAACTCAGGAGGGGGAGGAATGAGCCCTTAAAGGCTCAGACAGGTGGGTGCTAGGAGAGGAGAGAGGTGAGAAGTTTAGGGTGTGAAAGTGCAGGGAGAAAAAGCCGCCAGATCTCCCAAAAAGCTGTGAGAAAGAGGCAGGAATGAGAGTCCGGGGCCCACACAGACCCAGTTTTGCCCATGAGGGCAGTAAGCCATGTGCAATGTGTCATGCACGGCAAGTCCTCTCAGACTTCTACATGGAGAGCAATGCCATCTCTTGCAACCTGAGCTGGGAGTCATTCAGGGAGCAGGAAATCTTTTCCAGACACTACTATAAAAATCTGAAGGAAGAACAGAGAGGGCTCTGCACTTCAGCATTGGCAGTGAGGACGATGAAATGTTTACCAAGCAATCTCATGTGGAAATGGATGTCCTTGTGTGTGTGTTTCTTTATGAATGGCCACCACCTGAACTCTCCGAGTACATACTATCTCCTCCCTCCCTCCTCCCAGGACCAGCTCTCGGAACCCCGATCCCCAGCCAATGGTGACTACAGAGACACTGGGATGGTCCTCGTCAACCCCTTCTGCCAAGAAACATTGTTTGTGGGAAATGATCAAGTATCGGAGATCTAACCGCAGCAGCTCTCGCTTTGCTGTTCCCTACCTTTCGTCTCTAAATTATAAATATACAAATATATATTATAAATATAATCTTTGTGTAACCCTGACTTAATAAGAAACATTTTCAGCTTTTTTTTCCTAAGAATTGTCAACATCTTTTTTATAAGTGTGGTTTAAAAAAAAAAAAAAAAACTTTACAGATTGATCTGTGGCTTTATAAAATAAAGGTATTTCTAAGCAAAGCAGTTGCATTGATTGCTTCTCTTAATAACTGTCCTTGAGCATTTGGGGGTCCCAGCAGCCCCAGACTGTTGAGGGAAGAGATAGACCTGTAGAAGTGAAATGTTAAAATGGTCACAAGCACGGCCCTTTGAGTGCTTCTTAAAGCTCCAGTTCTTCTTGATTCAGTGGAACCCCATTTCCTCCCCCTCCTTATGCACACCAGTGAAGGCAACTGGGCCACCTAGGGAGAAGCAGCAGACTCGCACACAGAGCAGGAAAAGGGAACATCTCATCACCCCCGGTGAATGAGTATCCTGCACTTGCACTGTGACACCATTGGCTGTCAAGGCTAATTCCGTCTGAGTTCAGGACAGCAGGCAGGAGCACGCAGCCCTCAGGAGTCTGTGGAGGACATCCAGCATCCCAAGGCCACATCCCCTAACGTCACACGACAGGGAGCTTCCACTATGCTAAACAATAGGACTGCCTTGCTCTGGTGGACAAAAATGCCCCCACCCCACCCCAAGCACATTCCTGCTTCCTCTCCAACACCCACATCTGCTTTCAAACTTGTGCCTTTCTCTGGAGATGGTTTAGATGTGGATCCTAAGCCTGGAGCTTGGGAATGCTTGCCCTTCCTCAAGGATCAAATGTTTATTGGGATTCAGCTTTGTTTTCTCAAAAGGCATCTCACTGTGCCCCTGAGGAACATGCTTATGTAAGAGGCATTGAAGTGTGGAGCTGTAATTTTCTAAACTCTCCTGCAATCTTACAAAAACAAGATTGCCAAAGTGGATTGCTTGGGAGAAGATATCATTTTTTTCCCTCCTTAGCACTGCAGACCTGCTTGTAGGTCCGCAGATGGGCTTCCCACCCAGTGCTCATTTCCTAGTCTCCCCTGCATGGCTGTCTTCACTGGTGGTGGGCCAGCACCTCCCCTGCCCATACTCAGGAGTGGTCAGACCCACAGAGATGTACAGGGGCTTCCACAGATGGCTGCTTCTGTGGGTCAGACCCACAGAGATGTACAGGGGCTTCCACAGATGGCTGCTTCTGTGGGTCAGACCCACAGAGATGTACAGGGGCTTCCACAGATGGCTGCTTCTTACTTTTTTTCCTAGTAGATGGTGGTGAGAGAAGAGAACTGCTTTGACTCTTTCTCTAAAAGAAAATTAGTTTGATAGTATATTTTGAATATAGATGTTCTTATAGTAAGATTGGGAATTGACTTGAATGTTGATTCATATGTTCATGTTGTTACTGTGGTCTTTTTATCATAACTTTCCTTTCTTCATACGTTTCCTTTAAAAAAAAAAAAAAGATGGCCTTCAAAAATGTGTGTTCTCAATGTTGTATGGATCTACTTAACATGAGTTTGGTGGTTGTCTCTCTTTAAAGATTCTTCAACCCACAAGGAAGCAGGTTAAATGTTGCTCTGAGATTCATTTGCCAGCGTGCTCTGTCTGATCTTTTAACCTTATATTTCTGTCAGCTATTGCATTTACTATGGTAATGTGTGTGTGTATATAAAGAAATCTGTTTGTAAAGTAAAACTATATATAATATATGTAATCAAAGATACATATGTTATATATATATATATATATATATATATATATATGTGGATGTATGACTTATTTTTCCTTATCCACAGAATTCAACTACCATGTATATATAAATAAACTTATTTTATTAGCCAGAGGATTAAGTTGCTAATACATTTTGCATTCTTTTCATTTTAAAATAATTTTTAAGTCTTCCTTAAGGACTGACACTGTTTAATATTCATCTGTATTTTTTAATCTATTTTAACAATAAGTTGGGTTTTATGAGTGTAATGAGCTAATAGGATTAGCAATTTGTCATTTAACTATACAAATCCTTTAGAACATGTTTGTGATTTCCTCAAAAGAGAATCATCTCTCTCTAGGTCTTTGGAAACATTGGTGTCAAGTAAGGTACATCCCTCTCTCACCTCTTCCTTCCCCGGGACTGGGGGTTTTGCTGTACATATCTTTGAGTAAGAGAAAGCTGGGGTTAACCTGGGCACTGGAAGTTATCATTCTGTAGAAAAGAACAGTTCATAAACATGACACCTGTGCAAACAACTTAATTAGTATCCTGAACCCTTCATTTAGCCTTGGATGACATACCCTGGAATTCCTCCCATCCAAGTACTAACCAGGCCCGACCCTGCTTAGCTTCCGAGATCAGACGAGATCGGGCGCGTTCAGGGTGGTATGGCCGTAGACTACCCTGGAATTCCTACAGTTCCTCGAGACCCAGTGTTGATGTTATTACAACAGTCTGGTGGGTGCTGTAGGCCCTACAGGGTGTACCAGAGGGGGACATCTAAAGAAATAAGGGACACTACCAGCTTTTACTTGATCAAGTTGGTTCCTTAAACTGTTAATCATACAACCAACATTGATATTTATAAAGTATCTTCTGTGTCATCTCAAATAGATAAAGTAGAAGGAGAAAAAGGAGTTGTGGTGTCTTTATCAGCAAAGAAGAGCACATAGAATATTCCCGTATGTAATAGTAGTTTTAAACTCTGCTCATGTGATTTTGGATGCTACCCTAGTTCTGTAGGTGTTTGGAGATCGAGGGGGTTCCTAGATTAGTCACTAGGAGTGACTCTTCTGCCTAGGAGTCAGAAGAGGCCTTCCCATCCCAGCTCTGCTGCTTTCTGAACAGGAGACCTTGGACAAGTCATTGGAGCTTTCAGGGTCCTCATCACACAAGGAATTAATAAACCATATTTTGACATGTGATGGTATTTCTGAAGTTGTGCAGTACTCAAATAGTAGCACAACCCACTAAGGTTGAATTGAGAATTCAGTGAAATAAAGTATGGAAGCCACATACAACAGTAGGATAGATTCAGTACATACTAGAATTGGCTCCCTTTCCCTTCTTCCACTTGAGGTATGTTCCCATGTTGCAGAATTTGGGAGAAATATCCAGCTCTGGGTTTTGGCTACTTGGTTTCTCTGGGATAAAACTTAAGTGCAGTGGGGTTTAGGTCCATTTTGTGATCTCAGAAGATCTTTTCTAGACCCAGAAAAGCATTCAAGATGTGAATTCAACATGCCTTAGTAGATGCTTACAGTAGGAATAAAACCCAGGATGTGTCATCAAACCCTAACTCAAAGCACCCTCAAAGAGCTTACTGGAAAATCTTCTCTTTGTTCTTATTTATTAGTTTTCTGGCAAATGGAGAAACAGAAGTGTACAGAACAGCTACAGCATAATAGGCGCCCAAAACGTGTGGGACCCGAATTTGCCCAGGATCCCTCATCTAGTGCATTAGAGAAAGCTCAGGCCAGTGCATGGAAGTAAGGTCCAGAGAAGGGGAGCAAGATGGCCAAGGTCAAGCAGCTGATAATAGCAGTGTTCGAGGTATATCACATGGGGACCTGAGGGAGGATAAGAGAGGCAAGAGGCTTCATTTGCTTCTCTTGAGTTCATGGGACTGCCTCCCACATGGGTGATTCACATCCATTTCCACCATCTATTATCTGTGTAGACATGCATGCTCATTCACACTTTCACATACACAGCACACACAAAGATGTAGAAAGCTCTGAGATCGGCCCTTGAGCACCTGGATTCAGTTCTGGGTCAGCCACTCCCTACACTTGTGATTTGAGATCTCTGAGCCTCGGTTCATTCATCTGTGAAATGGGCTGCTTTGCCCTCTCTTAAGTAGTGAAGTACACAGATCAGATGAGCCCCCTCCACAGCCTGCACTGATCCAGCCTCCCCCACTACCAGTGGAAAAATCTGGGAGGTCAGACACATGACCTTGCAGAGAATGCATGAGTGCCTTTCTACACGCAGCCCTGGCCAGGGACTGTTTCTCTTTCAGCTGGGTGAATGGTGGAAGCTCATGGAAAACAGCAGACAAAGCAGCCCTGGGGGTAGAGGAGCTTCCAGAGAGGCCCACGACCAGGCCACAGGGACACTGGGGCTGAAAACCAAAAGCCACTAGGCTCTACAAACCCACTAGGCAGAGCAGAGGCAGAAGGGGAGATGAGCACAAGGCGGGTGGTGGTGGACATGCCCACAGGGGTCAGCTCCAGCATGCCCCTCCAGAGGCATAGGGCATCCTTCGGGGGAACATGGTCATCATCCTCCCTGGATAGCCCCCCAGCCTCCAGGACCAATGCCATGGGTGGTCTCATCCGAGCACCCAGAGTCTATGTAGGGATGGCGCCCAGTGGGTACACAAGTGGCCTGGGCACTCGAGTGACACGCCGGGCCCTGGGCATCAGCAGTGTTTTTCTGCAGGGCCTGCGAAGCTCAGGTCTGGCCACAGCACCAGCTCCAGGTCTGGAGAGGAACCTCAGTACCGTTGAAGACCTGGGGGGTTGCCTGGTGGAATACATGGCCAAGGTTCATGCCTTGGAAAGCGTCAGCCAGGAGCTGGAGGCACAACTGCGGATGCACCTGGAGAGCAAGGCCACACGCTCAGAGAGCTGGGGAGCCCTCAGAGCCTCTTGGGCCAGCAGCTGCCATCAGGTGAGTGCCTGGCCATGCCCAAGCGCTTTGCATAGGCCCAGGAGAGGATGCTGACAGCTGTACTAGGAGTCATTATCAGAGAGCAAGAATGCTGAGGCAGGGGCAGGAGAGTGAATGGTCTGAGACCAGAGAAACTGACCATAACTCTGATCCTTTCTTGCTAAAAAATACTAATGACAATGAAAACAATAACAGCAGCTACTTTTACTGAGGTAGACTAGGGGTCAGGCCCACAATAATCCCTGTACGTGCGCTGTCGCCTATGTTCATAGCAACACTATGCACAGGCTCATTCACTGATTGCATTTTTTTAGTGGCGAAAATCGGCACAAAGGGATTATGTAATTTGCCCAAGATCCTGCAGCCTGTAGGGAAGCTGAGCATTGAGCCTGAATTGTTCCAGTTCCAAAGCTTGCATTTGCCCCATTACCCTGGGCTGGCTCCGTAACATTTGTGCTAAGAAAAGTTTTTTATATCCATCGTCAAATGGAACACCATCAAATGGTTGTGACATCAAAAACAAGGATAAATGGAGGTGTGTTCCTATATCCATCTGCTGCAGTACTATCCAATAGAAATATGAGCCGCATTGGTAGTTGACAAGTTTCTATTACCCACAGTGAAAAAGGTAAAAAGAAACAGGTGAAGTTCATATTAGTGTATTTTATTTAATTCAGTATATTTTAAATCTGATTTCAACAGATGATCAATATTTAAAATATTAATAAGACTGTTTACACTGAAATAGATCTTTCTGCAGTGATTGAAATGTCCTATTTCCACACCATCCTGTCTGGTAACCAATAGCCACATAAAACTATTGAGCATGTGAAACATGGCTAATAAGACTGAGGAATTGAATGTTTATTTTATTTTATTTTATTTTATTTTATTTTATTTTATTTTATTTTATTTTATTTCATTAGCCACATAGGGCCAGTGCCGTCTTACTGGCCAGGGCAGGACACAGAGGTTGCATCTTTCTCCCTTGCTTGGTCAGGATGTGCCCTCCAGGGTGATTTCTGCAGAGTGCTGAGCTCATCTGTCATGTCTGGCCTGCAGCTTCCCCCACCGAGACTCCAGCAGCAGCACATCTCATCAGGTCCCTGCTGGTGGCTGACTTCTCCTCTCCCTTCCCTCCCCCACCTCCATGTGTCAAATGCTGGCCTTGGGATCCCTCTGAGCTACACCAGCCTCCAACTCCACCAGCAACTGCCAGCTTGGACCCCTTGGACCCCCTAGGGCCCAGCATGCATTCCCCAAGGAGAGGTCACAAACTTCCATTTGTGTATGGCCAGCTGATGCAGGGCAGGCACGCTCAGGGGCTCCCCATTCCCCCTCCTGCCTCCCATTTCATCCTGGAATGCTTCTCTTCATCGTAAGTCAGTGCCCGGCCTTCAGCTCAGGACATGTGATGTACAACACTGTCCTCTTGGCTTTCCTCTGGAGCTGTTGCTCTGCTTCCATCCATCTGGGCTGGGAGGGAGAGCCGCTTTTAGAGCAGCTTGGGACTTAAAGTTTTCAAATCTAAGACAGCCATCCCTCCTGGATTTTCCCCAGCAGTGCTGGTTCCAAATATTTATGTCCCATAAACCAGCAGACAATCCCTAGATATTCTAACATTTCGGCACCTGCAGGACAATTTCTTGCATTCAAATACCACATAGACTTTTTATGAGAAGCCAGGCATCCCAATTTCTAAGTCAAAAAGTATCGGCACAAAATTTAGTTCATATTCAACAGATACTGACACGGTCAGGCTTCAGCTAGCTAGCTCTAGGGGACTAGGCAACTTGCCCAACTTCTCTAACCCTCAGTGTCCTTATCTCTAAAATGAGTATAATGCCACAGCTACTCTAGCAAATCCATAGATATCTGAGTTGCATGGTTCCTGCCTGCAGATAGACTAAAGATTCAAAAACTGCACCATGACAACAGCACAGCCCCCTGCTGCCAGAGCCAAGGCTGGACACAGAGACATTCAGGCCTTCCACTGATGCTCACAATCCCAGACAAGGGTCATTTTCCTCTTCACTGACCATAAGTGAGATCCTTCATACGAACCCAGAGTTCTCTTTTTCTTCTTTTGTTTAAAAACATGGACCTGAAGATACAGTTAGACTGACCCATAAAACGGAGTTATTTCTATATCACACAGCCTCACCTTCCAGCCTTATTAAGCTCTGTTCCACCAAAAAGAACCAAAGAAAATTCTACATGTTTGAGAAATGCACATTAATTTTCCTTTGCTATAGTTGACAAAACTGACCTACACTGTCCACCCCTCCTGACTTTAACATAAAGCTTTAAGGTGGCTTTGCTGATGCCTGTTCTCCTTCCTGGTATTCGCCACCCAGTCAGCAGTGTGATCTTTTGGACACATGGGATCTGATGACATGATGTCCCTGCCCAACACCTTTGTGGGATCCTCATTGCTGGCAGGACACAACCCATGACTCCGGGCTCAGTCTACAGGCCACTTCTAAGTAGTGAAGCCACCTCTAAGTTCTAGGCCCACCATCTACCTGGGAGCCCCTGCACCCGTCCTCAGCCTGCTCCTCTGCAACGCTTCCCCGGTTCCTTCTGTGATCTCATGACAGCCCGGACACACATCCATGGTGGTAGTTACCATGCTGTCTTCTGGTCACGTGTCTATCCAGGCCTTCCCACTCTAGGCCCACTTAGGAAGGACCAGGTCTCCCGAACAGAAGAGTCCATAGAGCATAAACTGGAAATTCATCTGGGAGTTGGGTGAACTTACATTTGACTGTTGGATTTGCCACTTACTAGCTGGGTGACTTTAGGTCAGTTCTGTCAACCTTTCTTCTCATTTGCCATGTGGAGATCATGTTATCTACTGAGCAGAACTGTTAAGAGGGTTAACTGAATATAGTGTACCCAGTAAAATGAGTGGTTTACAGCTCAGAAAGACTTTCTTCACTCGTGGCATTGCAGATATCTTAAGCCATGTACATGATTGATACTCAAAATGAACAGGATCCTGCTTCAAATCCTGGTTCTGCCACTTACTTAGACCAGCCAGTCCTCTGCTCTATGACTCCCTTTCCCCATCTATATAAGGGATGGATGAGCACCTCCCAGAGTCGTCGTGAGCATGAAATGAACTAAGATGCGAAAAGGAACACTAGAGAAAGGCGCCTGCGTGGCTCAGTCGGTTAAGCATCTGCCTTGATTTCAGCTCAAGTCATGATCTAGGGTCATGAGATCAAGCTCCGAGTTGGACTCCATGCAGGGTGTAGAACCTATTTAAGATTCTCCCTCTCCTTCTCCCTTTACTCCCACCCCTGCTGTCATGTGCTCTCTCTCTCTCTCTCTCTGGTGGGAGGGCAGATTAGGAACTGTGAAGTACTGTGCACATGCAGCAGGGTATCCTGAGTCAGAGTTTCAGTTCTCTAGGCACCAGGTCTCTGGCCAAGGGACTTGCCTCTGAAGGCCACAGCCCCCCTTCAGGGCCTTGGTTGGACCCTTTCTTCCTCTCTCCACTCCTAACCCAATCGCCACAGGATGACAGCTCCCTCCTAAGTCCCATCTTCCCCCAAACGGCAGCCCCAACTTCTGGCTACTCAGAAACAAAGACTTTCCCACTAGGGAATGGGGTCCCCTCTGGCTTCCAGGGTGCTTTGTCATGGAGCCCTGGGCCCCCAACCAGCCAGTTCCCATAGAACTGCAGGTAGGGCCCACCTCCACCAGGGCCTCTAACCTAGACCTAGAGAAAAGAGCACCAGCAATTCATTTATTTCAGAAAGTTCTGCCTTTCCCTTTCACGGGTGTCAGAGGCAGCTGTGCTATACTAAGAGATTCTGGGATCCAGAAATCCAAAGCTCTAAGCTGCCCAATACCACGACCCCAGGCACCCCAAGCCCCTCCTCACCTCTATCCACCTACACCCACCTCCAGCAAGGGCTTGGTCACAGACACAGGGAGGGTCAGGTTTGCTTCTTGGAGCGGGGCATGGATGTGGGCCGGCAACACCACAGTGTACGTGTCAGGCAACTATAGGGGAAGGAGAAACCTTTGTTCACCCTTGATCCAGCTACCTCCAGAGAGGCACTAGGGTTCAATGCACTGGGGATTATTTGTCCTCCATGAGTTGGAGTGGCCAGTCTGTGGGAAAGGGAGATGCCGGGTTTTGCTCCTCCTTTCTCCCCAACTCACCAGGACAAGGCACATAAATGCCATCGCAGGCAGGAAGGGTCACCCAGCCATTGGTGGGCCACATAGTGTCCCAAATGGCAAAGCAGTACCCCTGGGAGGCCTAGGAGAGTTTGCATTTGTCCCCTTGAGTATCTGTGTCTGAGGATGTGCAAGATTAAATAGCAAAAATTACCATGACAAATCAAGAGAAAAACCATAAAGCTTCATATTTTATCACATTTATTTATTTAGTTAATTTTACCACCTTTCAAAGCACTTTCCCCCTGCCTTTTGAACAAGGAGCCCCATATTTTCCTTTTGCACTGGGACCCACAAATCATGTAGCCAATCCTGGCCAGGGGTCGTGTATATGAATTTCCTTTTCACTTCCAAACCTCTCACTCCCCAATTCTCAGTTGTGTTAGAAACTCTCAGACACTTCTGCTAAGCAGTAAAAACAGACAGGAAAATTCCCAGGTGATAGCCATGAAGACCAAAGAGGGCACAGCCCCTGCCCATTGCTTGGGCAGAAAGTGGTTCTTTCTCTCTCCTGCTTTGCTGAATGCTCCTGACCTTTCTTGCCAAGTGAATGATGCTCACAGTAAACTCCATCGACAACGTCAGACCCTTTCATCTTCAAATAGACCAAACACAAGGTTGGAATTAGGCAGCCTTCCTGCCTTGGAGCTGTAGATAAAAGGAGAGTGGGGACAGAGAAGGTGTTGTCAGGGATGTGGAGTCTCAAAGCAAAACGAGTAAGCCAAGGCCTTGGCCAGAGAGATGCTGCCTGGGAGGAAAGGGGAATGTGGAGGCTTCAGTTCCACTGAAATTATTGGTCTCCATGGGAGAAAACAGCAACTTACATCTTCAGACAGCAGAGATTGTTAGCTGGAGGAAAGGGAAATGAAAATTATTAAAAGGCAGGAGAATTAGAATTTTAAATGGTCCTGATTTGAATATCTTTCCTGCTGTTCACAGTTCCTCTTTCTGTCCCTTGCAGAGAGAGAGCCCAGACACTGGGGACTGGGGATCAGCCTAATTGGGGAAACTGCTGGAAACTCAGGCAATCCAGGTGAGGGTCAGCTCTCTCCCCACAGAACCTGTAGTCCTAACAAGTTTAAAGGAAGAATGAGAGAAGAAAGAAAGAAAGAAAGAAAGAAAGAAAGAAAGAAAGAAAGAAAGAAAGAAAGAAAGAAAGAAAAAAGAAAGACAGACTAACTGCTCACTCCTTACCCTGAAGCCTCATCCCCCACAGGCCCTGAATAAGAAGAAGGCAACAGTATCATTGTTCATGATTCACAACCTGGTGTGCCTGAAAGGGGGGAGAGAGAAAGAACCATGAACTATTGGAGTATCTGCAACAGCCTGAATACATTTACCCAAGATAAACCACCCCATCTATTGCTTAATACTGTGCATGCACTTTGTTTGGTCAGAGCAGGTCAATAAGGTAGTCACTTTGTTAGCCACTAACAGGGACACTAAAGTATTATTAGAAATGTAACTATACAGATAAAAAAGTGTATTCAGGAGAATTCTTCTCAGGCAGGGTGACATATGAGATTGGAGGAAATCTTTTGATGGATCAGGGGAAGGGAAGGAGGCATGAGGCTGCTCCTAAGGGTATTGGTGGAGTAATACATGTGGTCACAAATTGCTTTCTGAGAAGGGTGGTTTCTGATTTCCTGGGTACAGGGAAGAGGGTCTTGCTCTGCTAAGTAGAGTATATCTGTGCAGAAGCCCAGTAGAGTATATCTGCCACAGAAGACAGGGGAGAGAATAAGTGCTCTCACTGGGGCCACACTTCAGTCTCCTAAGATCTCTTAAAATGTGAGAGCCATGTTGAAGAGTAGAGGACAGGGGAGTCCTGGTAATGAAAAAATAGGGAATGTGCTAATAAGACTGAAGCCAGAGAGTCCATTGGTCACACTCAGGCCCAGCAAGTTCTTTGCTGATTTTTCTATATGTGATTTCTTACCTAGATGGTAAGGATGTTTGGAGAGTTTCTTGACGTTATAAAATAGCTAAGAAAGAAATACTAGAGGGTTTCCTGTAGAAATGAAGAACAGGGGCGCCTGGGTGGCTCAGTGGCTCAGTGGGTTAAGCCGCTGCCTTCAGCTCAGGTCATGATCCCAGCGTCCTGGGATCGAGTCCCACATTGGGCTCTCTGCTCGGCGGGGAGCCTGCTTCCTCCTCTCTCTCTGCCTGCCTCTCTTCCTGCCTCTCTGCCTACTTGTGATCTCTCTCTGTCAAATAAATAAATAAATCTTTAAAAAAAAAAAAAAAAAAAGAAATGAAGAACAAAATAAGTATGCCCACTATCTCTACTGTTATGTAACATTGGTCAGAGGTAGTAGTTAATGCTACACAAGAGAAAGTAATTGGAGGTATAAGGATTGGAGAGAAAAAGAGAAAATGTTGATCTTTCTGGAAAGCCCAAAAGGATCCATGTGAAAACTACAACAGACAATAAGATAATTTAGTAAAGTAGCAGGTTATAAAATAACATTAAAGACATATGCTGAGTGTGTATATATATGTATACATACATACACAAACACACATTTATATAAATATAAATGGCTACCGTCTCCTTTATGATAGCAAAAAATAAAATACTTCTGAGTAAACTTAACAAGAAATGTCCAAAATGTATATGAAACAATAATAAAATTCCCCTGAAAAGACAAATGTAAAGAAATACCATGTGCTTGAATATAAACTCAAGAAAAATATTAGTTGTCCCTAATTTACAAATTGAATGCAATCCTAACTTTTAAAATATCATGGGTTTTTTTTTTTAAGCTAGGTGGGTTTATTATAAATTTTCATTGGTAAAAACAAAAAGGCAATAATAACTGAAAAGATTAACTGAAGGAAGAGAGCAAGGAGGGAAGGGGCAGCTATCCCAGACATTGCAACATACTAGAGAGACTCACTTGGAAAACATTTCTTGTTGGCACATAAAAGACGGGAAGACCAAGGGAACAAAATATAAAATTCAAAATAAACCCTGCTCCATATAGAAATTTAGTATTGATAAATGCAACATTTGAAACCAATGGAGGAAATGATGGACATTTAATAAATGGTATTTAGACAACTAGATAGTCATAAGGAAAATAAAACTGGATCCATCCTTCACTGTACCCTAAATTAATTCCAAAGCTATCCTAGATTTAAGTTTTAAAAAGAAAACCATACAAGTAGAATGTGTGACAATTCTTTTATAACCTGGGTGCAAAAGAAGTTTTTCTTGATATAATTCAAAATCTAAAAGCAATGAAGGAAAGATCAATAAATTTGATTATCAAAAATTGTTAAATTTTGCATCACAAAATTGCACAATAAGTAAAACTAAAAGATAAATGACAAACTAGACAGGAGTATTTGCAACTCTTGAATACAAATGGTTAATTAATGTCCCTACTCTATAAACAACATTTAGAATTTGCAGTCTTAAAATAATAGCCAAAAACATGCTTACTCTTAAGTAGACTGGAGATATAAATGGGGAATTGACATAAAAATATGTGAAAATGGCTCTTACCTACATAAAAAGATGTTCAACTTCACTCATCATAAGAGAAATATGAACAAAACAAAACAAAAACCTACCTGAGATACCATTTTCACTTACCAGACCGGCAAAATTCCTGAAGTGTGTCAATCTGTTTTGTTGGAAAAGTGCTCGGGAAACAACCAATTCCATGGTGCTGATGGGAGAAAAAAGTTTACAATGTCTATAGAGAAGAACTTGGCAATATCTAGATTAAACTATATATGCATGTAATTTAATCCAGCAATCCCACTTCTAGGAATCTCTCCTGATAACACACTGGCAAAACACGAACAAGAAGTATGCACAAGGCTGTTTATTTCAATTATATCTATAATGGCAAAAGACCAGAAACAACCCAAATACCTAGCAATAGGGGACTAGCTGAATAAGCAATGCTACATTCACAAAAGGAAAGAGGGAGGGCTCTATAAGTATTATGGAGGGATGATCTCCCAGATATATTGTTGAACTAAAAAGTGACGTGGAGAGAGTGTGTATTTCATTCTATCATTTATCTGAGAGAGAGGAAGATATACAAATATATATATACATATTCACTTGTAACTGGAAAAACCAACCACAAATGATTTTAAATGATCACTTATAAGAGAAGGAGAGAGTAGGATAGAGGGGAAAGGAATAGACACTAGAATTCTTTCAGTTTATCTTATTATGTGGAGATGACTTTGGAACCATGGAATTATTTGATAGAATTATAGAAGTGACTTTTAAACCACAGTAATTTGTACATCTCTAGTGGGATGCAAAAGAGTGCTGGAAAAAAAAAATCTTAAGTCATTTTCAGTAATCATATTGTTGGCAACATTGCTCATATTATTCTAACACTGGTGTGTGCATGTGTGTGTCCTGTGGGATAAAGCCAAAGAGTAATTATATTCATGTCATTGAGAATCAAGAATTTTACTATTGGTAAAAGGAGATACATTTGTAACACAGATTAAGTTTAGTGATAATTCTCTAGTCCTGAATTTGAATTTGAATTATCAGTATAAAATCATGGTGTATGTGATCCTAAAATAAATATATACCCATTTCCTCGCTCCAGCAAATGAAAAGAACTAGAAACAATTGCCAACCCAGTAGCAATGAGCATTTTTAGCCTCAGGTTTTGGTCACTAACTACCGTTTTTTTATTATAAGAACTGAGGCTCCTTCATTAGAGAAATGGCTGAATCCAGGTTTAGGAGCAGGAAGCATAAGAGATGAATCTGAAACATCTCATACCAAAACCAAGGAAGCTATAAAGAATTACTAGAGTCATGTCAAAAGACTTAGGAGCCAATTTGAATAAGCTCTCACTAATCAAAGGTGGCTACATATCAATAAGAATATTAACTGCTTAAAAAAAAAGAATGTTAACTGCTATGGATTGAAACACATCAAATATGTTTAAATCAGTGAGTTCAGTGTAATAAAAAAAATCCCGCTTATTAGTTGCCTTGGAGTCTGCTGGGGAACCCTCTTATTATTTTGAAAATGGTAAATAATAAGAAGGAATTAGGAATTTTTCCCGCCTTTCCTATAAGAACTGAGGATCCATCATCATTAAAAAAAAAAAAAAAAAAAAAAGAACTCAGGAGAGGAATTATCCTTTTATAGAAATATCACACCAAGAAAAAATAATGTGACTATTTTATTTATATTTATAGCTAATACTAATCATTAAAATAGAATTCAAATATCACCACTTGCAACCACAGTAAAATAATCGATCTAGGCAATAACAATCATCAAATGGCTACTAATATCACAAAAAGAGAGATCAGCAGACATGTACCTCCTGGTGGAGTACACGGCATCACCTATGTCATAGTCTTGCCAGAAAAGAAAAAAGAAAAAGAAAACTGAATGTGATTGAATCTCAAAATAAAACTACTAATTTATAGAAAATACAGAGGTCAGATGAACATGTGAAATGATGCCAGCGAGATGGAATCCGCAAGACCCAGACTCTGAGGAAACTATAAAACTAAACACCCAATTGTTTCAACAAGCAAACATTGCAAGGGACAATTAGGGATATGAGGAGGAGGCCTATAAATTAAAACAGATTAAACTGACAACCCACTGAAATGGAAATTATTTGAACCACTATTCAAGCAAACTGTAAAAAATAGACAACTGAGGAAAGATAAACTGGGTATTTGAAGAATTGTTATTAATGTTTAGGTGTTATTTTTAGATTTTTGCAACTTATTTTTTATTTTTTTAAAGATTTGTATTTTTCTCACTGAAAGATTTATTTATTTATTTATTTATTTGAGAAGGAGACAGAGAGAGAGAGGGGGAGTGCACAAGCAGGGGGAGGGGCAGATGGAGAAGCAGACTCCCCACTGAGAGCCCAACACAGGCTTGATTCCAGGATCCTGGGATCATGACCTAAGCTGAAATCAAGACTCTTGACACCTAACAAACTGAGCCACCCAGGTGCCCCAGAAGTTATTTTTTAAAGCATCTTTATAATTTACAAGACATATTGAAATATCTGAAGAAGAAATAAGAATACCTGGGATTTGTTCAAAAGAATCCAAGGCAGAGTGGAAATGAGAGGGGATATAGGTGAAACAAAACAGGCCAAGCGTTGGTAATCAGTGGAGCTGAGTGATGGGTATATGGATGAAATAGTGTATGTAAATTGCTACATGCATAATCAATGCCCAATTAAGTTTGTGGAATTGAACAAATGAGAAGCTACTGACGTTAAGGGAGTAGTAACACAAATAACTGTGCTTACATATATGTAATTGTGAGTTGTTCACCCTCACCCATGCTGCAGGAGGTTAGAGAAGAGGCAGGGTATTGGCTGGGCCTCACTGAGGGTACCCCAGGAGATTGAGTCTAAAAGTGAGACCCAAAGAACCTACCAGAAGATGGCCCTTCAGACCAGGGACCAGCATGGACAAAGGTTGGGAGTCAGGATCCAGTCTGACCATCTGCAGTGCATTCTATGAATGGGGCAGATTTCACAACTGTCAAAGAGAAATTTTGCACTGAACACTTGTTAAAATCAGAAGACATATCTTATTCAGACTACTGCAGCAGGGGAGAGACACTTCAGTATGGACTGAGCTCAACTCCAGTGAAACAAGAGACAGAAAAAAAGCTTTATAAATGCTGGGTGTGCTGAAGGAAAAGTACTGAAGGAGGTTAAGGGAGGGGGTGGTGTATGTGATTAGGCCATCTGTGTTTGCTAATTGTTGCTTATCCAGAGGAGAAACACACTTCACATAGCTTTATGACAGGAGCAAATTAGAGGAAGACGCCCACCAAAGTCAGCGTCTGACCCTCCCACAGGAGCTGGGAGATAGGGAGTCATCTCGCTGGAAGTGTGCATTTCACAGAGATTGTTGCCAGGTCCTTGAGGAAAAAGATTCTGGATTGTAGGAGACTTACATCTCCAAGGAGCAGATAAAGGATTTACAATTCTGTTTCCTAAAATAACTCTCAAGGAAAAGGGAGGTCAGGGGCCTCCTGTCGGGTGTTAGCTGGAATAGAACAGTAAATTCTTTCCGCAGCATTGACCTTTCTCAAGGAGCATATTAAGGAGGCTAGGTTCATGCTAGGGAACTGATCTGGGGCCAACAGAAGCCATGCCAGAGTATGTGGGGCTAGATGGCATCATTTATGCCCAGAGTTTTCATTCTCACCACTAAGCACCAAGAACCACCACCCCCCGGTCTCTCTCTGTCCCCCTCACCTCTCTATTCCAAGACCCACTGTGGAAAGGCCATGCCACGGTACACAAAAGGCGGCCAAAAAATATCTGGGCAGCCAAGGCTGAATACGGAACCAGGCTCAAGGTTTTCCATAGGAACCCTGAAGTTATAGGCAGGGAGCTCCCTTAAAATCCCACACCACACTGAAATACAAGCAACAACCTCAACGTCCAACACAGATAAATAACACAGCAGAATCCTCTGCAGCTGTAAAAAAAGAAAGAAAGAAAGAAAAGAAACTTTTATATACTGAGGTGGGACTAACACCAGTATATATATTTTTGAGGAAAAAGGCACACAGCAAACCCCCATGTATGCTCTGCTACTATTTGGGTCTCTGTTATGTGAGGGAGCAGACTGTCTGGAAGCATCTACAAGGTGTGGGAGCGAGGTATGCTTCTGATGAGGACTGGAGACAAGAGTAGGAGCAGGTGTACTTTGGGCTATGTATACTTTTTGCAGTGTTGGGATGTTTTCCCTACATTTTAAAAAATGAAATAATAAATCAAACTTCTGCCAGCGACCTGAGGTGGGAGTGGGGGTGTTCCAACCAGGTCCAGGGCAGGTGAAGCCCTCACAGCCTCACAGAAGCTACTGGCATGTCCCCGGGGGAGAGAAGACTCATCTCCACACTCAAAGCAAAAATCCAGCAAATGGAATAAGCATGTATAGGAGTAATAGGAAAGACCACGTAGTGGGCTACACTCTCCAGAAGAACTAAATTAAAATTTAATCCAGGCAGCTGGCACAAATGCCGAGGACAAGCATGGTGGCTCTTTACAGGGAATTATCGAAAGAATGGGTGAACCAAGCAGAATGTTACGCAGGGTCCCCATGGTTTCTCCAGAGGGTTTATGCAGATCCATTGAAGACGAGGACTCAATTTAGGGAAATAAAACCTAGTTTATCATCGTCTGGCTGGGGAAATGCACATAAAGACTCATTTATCTGGTTGTAAACGAGCTAATAGAGCTGACGGCCACAAATGTATTATTCAGCAGAAATGAGAAGTTACTTCAGCTGTTATCAGTAGGTAATGAAAAGCCGAGACCGGGGAGTAGAAAACTCCATCACAAAACCAACTCACCACCAGAAAACAACTTGTAATTTTTATTTATATTTTTCAAGAGCTAATGAATAACCATCTAAATAAACACCATCTAAATAAATAAATAAATAAATAAATACCATCTAAATAAACAGTATGGACAGAGAAATGAAGTTAGAAAGGCTTTTTCAGGACACTCGGGCAAAGTTGTATAAGAGAACCAGGCCTGAATTCTGAGTGCCCACACCCGCCTGCCCCCGCCAGTGCCCTGCCCCGCCCTGCACGCCACCCCTCCTCCATGCACCCCTTCACAGCCTCTCCTCCTGGCTCTGCCTCCCAGAGCCCTTCCAAGCATCATCCCCAGCCTGCAGTTGGGCCACCACCTTCTTCCCCTTCCTTCCTACTATGCAGGTAAGGGTCCCTTCCTCAGGCCTACTCCCAGCCAACTCTGAAGAGGAAGCTGATCTCATACCTGGGTTTATTATTAGTTACTTGCCAAGGAAACCTGGACCTCTTAACTTAGAACCTTGGTGTATCTGCATAATGAAGGTGAAAACTCTCTCCAGCAGTGTTGAGAGGAATAAATGAGACAGGGAGGTGAAGCCCTGGGGCATCTTGGGAGTTCACTGGCTCAGTCTCCAGAAAAAATAAATTGCTTCTGGTGTTATTTCAGACCACCTGCAGGCAACTGAGAGTGAGCCCAGGGACCCTTGGTGTGGAATCAACCCCCTAGGCCAGCCCTGCCAGGCACTAACCCCAAATTCCTGGGGTTTTGGCCTACGTCCCAGCCACCCCCTGGAGCAGGCACAGGTACTCTGGGGGTTCTGTAGGTTCCCCACCAGTGTCTCCTAACAAAACCGTGTACTGTGACAAGACTCATGAACATGACATGGTCCATACTCTCACTATGGAGTGCAGGTCTTGGGCATGAAGCTCATTTTGTGTGACACAAGGGTTAGCCAGAACTTTCACTCACTGTGTCCTTGATTTTCTCCCCAACTTCTGTGTCACTCAGGACGATGGGACTGTGTCCACTGAAAATGTCTGCAAGGACTGTCAGAACTGCGCAGCACAGGCAGGCCAGCTCCAACAACAGGAGTTAGTCCCTCAGGGTCTGGAGGCCGGCAGTCTGATATGGAGGAGACAGCAGGGTTGTGGGCTTTTTCTGAGGCCTCTCTTCTTGGTTTGTCAATAGCCAGCCTCTCCCTGGGTCTTCACAGGGTCATCCCTCTGTACATCTGGGCCCAAATTCCCTCTTCTCAGAACCGGTAGAACTGGATTAGTGCCTCCCCCACCCAGAGCATCATTTGAATGTATTCGCCTCTTGAATGTATTCACCTCTATGTACAACTGGGTTTTGAGGTCCCGGGAGTTGGGACACCAACATATGAATCTGAGGGGGACACAATTCAGCCCATAATCCCCATGTTATAGACAAAGAAACTGAGATCTACAGAGATTAAGTTCCCCTTTGAATTAGTGTCCCCTCCAGGAACCACTCAATGTTACTGCCACCCCCAAAATATGAAAAGCCTCCTGTTATCCTCGTTTATAAGACCAGGGTCAGTCCTGCCTCACACCCCAGGCCATTTGAATGCCCACTGTTCGGTAAGACAGAGTCATAGTCAACAAGGGCTATTCTCTCTGAGGAGTTTAAACACCAAGATGTGCCTCCTTTTTCTCCTCTTCTCTCTCTTTTAATTTGTAAAAAACTGTCCGAAGCCGTGATTGATCCTTAGCCAAGCACACTGGAACTGGAACGAACTGCTACAGCTAGGATGCGTGAGGCTGGGCGGCTTCCAGCTTGTCAGGCAGCTTGGGATGAGGACTTGAAAGTTTAATAGCTTTGCTGCCAGGAAATGGCACAGCACCCACCCACCCCACCCAGCCCCGGGGACTTCTACTTTTCTTTTTCAGTGATTTCAACGCTCAGAAAAAAATGTGCTGAGCAGTCGGCCCTTGAAGCAGAATGTCTATATCTGAGCAGAGTTCAGGAACTCCCCAAGGTGCACCACTCCAGCATGGGTGGGAGGAGGCCTCCTCTCCAAATTCATGCCAGCATCAGTCAGTGCTTTCCACAGACTTCTGGGCTGTGTCCCTGTCCTCTGCAGGGCAGTCCTCTCCCCCACCCAGTTCCAAGCACTACTTGGAGAGCTGAAGGTTCAGCAAGATTCATACCCAGTGGGAGGGGCCCCCAGTGCCAATCCCCAGGGTTCCTGGTCTGGGGGGGTGAGACACGCACCTGCTAAAGCCAGACAGACCATTGAGAACACACCTCTGGATGGACAAAGTCAAGTTTATTAGCTTGCTGCAGGAGGGGAGAACCTGGGACCTCTCAGGAAGAGGGAGTTGGAAGGTCTGGGCTTGTGCTGGGTGATTTGGGGGAAAGGCTCAGAACAAGGATTTGCTCTGCTTCTGAGGCTGCCAGAAACTAGGGCAGGATGATGAGTGGGTATCTTTCAGATTTTACCCAGGAGATGGGAGGGATGAAGTAGGCACAGAATGGGCATTACAAAGCAGCAGTAACCCTCATCACCCGTGCTGGCCGAAAGCGGAATGTTGAGTTTCTGGCTGTAGAGCATCCTGTTCTCTCTCTTCCCCTATGATTACAGCCGGGCTTGTCTCTATCTCTTTTCACCACCATCACAGAGTGACCCTGTCTGGTTATCACTGGTACTATATGCATGTTCAGAGCTGGTGAGAGTATCAGGGCCTCCCTGTTAGCTGCCAGGGCCATGGTTTTACCTCCTCCACCCAAACTGGGCTTCCTGAGCTCCCGCATCCTCACCTTGAGGGGGGCTGATGGAGATAGAACAGGAGTGCGAGGGCTCTCTGCCCCATACAGCTATAAATGGGGCCTCTCAAGGCCAGGGGCTGAGGTGTGGTTTCCTGACTGTAATATGACTTAGGGCCCACTTTGTGCCTCTGGGACCCACAGTCCCACCTGCCTCACCCTTCTGTCCTCCAGGAGTCTTATCTCCACAGTCATGTGCACAAGCAGTGAATGAGGTAGAACAGAGTGACAGGTAAGTGCAGGGCCATGCTCCAGACAGAGCCAAGCCCAGGCCTAGCTTTGCCCTTGCCAGAAGTCAGACCTCGGCCCAGGTACTAACCCCCAAAGTGAGTTTCCTTATCTCTAAGTTGTGAGAGAACGATCCCTATCTCACAAGATATTGCAAGGACTCTGGAAAATAGTAGAGGTAAGTAGAATGCAAGCTTCAGGAAGGCAGAAATGAGCACCTCTCACTCCCCAGTCTTTCTCTGGCACCCCGGACAGTGCCAGGCACAAAACAGATACACAGGAAATATTGGCTACATCAACAAATGGTTGGACCCAGCAAAGTAATCAGTTAATAAAAGGTAGCTGTATTAGTTTGCTGGGGCTACCAGAACAAAGCACCACAAACCGGGTAGATGAAACAGCAGAAATGTATTCTCTTCTGTTCTGGAAGCTGGAAGTTGGAAATATAGGAATCAGCAGGGTTGGATCCTGCTGTGAAGGAGGTTCTGTTGTGAATACATCTCCTACCTTCCAGTGGTGGCCGGCGTCCTTGGCATTCCCTGGCTTGTAGATGCATCACTCCTATCTCTGCCTTCACTTTCCCATTGTGTCTGTGTCCAGATTTCCCTCTTACATGTCACACTGGCCTGGGGCCCATCCTCATGGGCTCCTCTTGACTTGGTGACATCTGCAAAGATCTTACTTCCAAATAAAGTCACAGGCACTGGGGATTAGGACTTCAACTTATCTTTGGAGTGGTACCCAATTCAACCCATAAGAGTAACTACTGGGATCCTTTTCATGTTATAGTCCCTATTTCCAACATTTTATCCTATTTCCTCAAATGTCATTGTAAACAGTTCCAGAATAACCAATATTTCTGTGCCTGCTTCATGTCACCCTCACTTCCCTGGCACTTGGCATCAGATCCCAGACCCTTTTTTTTTTTTTAAGATTTTATTTATTTATCAGAGAGAGAGAGGGGGAGAGAGCGAGCACAGGCAGACAGAATGGCAGGCAGAGGCAGAGGATCCCAGACCCTTTTGAACCACATGGAGCTTGAGATTCAGAAAAGAAAGCCATGGTACAGAGAGACTGAGAGAGTACTATCCATACAGTAGAAACAGAGTAAACGTCACTAAATTGCCATGTGATCTTGAACAAGTTACTGCACCTCTCTGAACCTCAGCTTCCTCAACTGTTAAATGAAGAGATTGTGTCAAACTGCCATCTCCCTGCAGACACAGGGAACAGGCCAGATTCCCTTCCCACTCTGGTGAGCACGTGTCCTTCAAGGACAGGAAGACACCAAGTACATCCGCCCCCTGTGTCTGTCTTCACTTCTGACTGCTAGCTAGCTCAGTGCCCTGCAGCAACCCGTTTTGCTCTGAGGCTCCTCCTCTGTAAAATGAGAGGGTGGAATGCCCAAGCCTCCAGCCATACACCTGTCTGTCACGGCTCATCATTAGCTCTGAGCAGTGCAAAGCCTAAAGAGAAACAGCAGCCCGCCATGGAGCCCTGTTCCCTCAGCCTTTGTGGCTCAGCTATAGGGCTGGCTGGGGCCAAGTACAGACAGTACATGCTGGCCAGCTACTTCACTTCCGAGGGTCAGGTAGTGTCCTGTGCAGCACCACTGGTGAACCAACAGTTTTATTAGCCTCCCCTCCCCCCAGGGCTCTCCAACTGGTGATAGAGCTCCTGGAGATGGGAGAGTTCCACATTGCTGCCTCTGACTGAGTTCTCTTGGCAAATAGCGTCACCTTCTAGCCGCCCTGAGCGCTAGCTTGCCTATCTAGTAACCCATGTTGCAAAACGTCATTTGTGTTCAGTTTTGGAGGCCTATCATCATCCCTTTGCTGCCAACACCACCTTGATCTGAAAGACCAGCCATGCAGTTCATGCTGCCCTGCAGTCTCTCTGTTTATATCAGAATTTGCGTGATAGCTCCCAATTTCCTGAGGATTATAAATCAGCCATAAAATTATGCTTTGCCCTGAGACTTTGCATATATTAGCCAGCAAATTTGTTCTTACTCTGCCCTGCTTCCTTTTATGATAGAGAAACCCACCCCCGCCTTTTCTCTGTTAGTTGCATTTTCTGCGGCTTTGGGTTTTAGGTCAGAGCCTGCGTTAGGAGTCAGGGGTCCTGAGTAACCCCGCCCAAGTCTCAGCTCACCAAATGCTTCTCCCAGATCCCTAATCTCTCCCACCTGCTGCTTCCTTATCTTCAAAAAGAGGGAGATAATTATACCTGCCACCATGGCCCCGACCCTTCTGAAATTTAAGGAGAATAACATGAGTGGAAAAAGGCTTTGTCAGTGTCAGATAAGGCTGCAGATCCTCAGTCCGTGGGTGTAATTAGTGTCACATGTAAGTGCAGAATCTTTAGTGATGTTGGCGTGCATTGGCCCAGCCTCCCTCCTCCCCAGCAGTCCTGACAGTGTAATATTTGTCACGGTAGCTGCTATGGGGCTGGCACAGAACTCAGTTTTATTATGTTCATTCATCCGGCATTGAAAGTGGGTCTGCTGTGTACCGGGAACTATGAGAATTCAATAGAACACGTCAAAATTCTCAGACTCGGGGACCCGAAGGTCTAAGGGGGATGATGAGTCATTAAATCCACACATTGTTGGGTGCCTGCTATGTGCCAAGCACAATGCCAGGCGTCTGACGGACGTCAACTGTACATTGATCAGGAAGGACTCAGGAGGCAGTTATAAAAGCAGCAGCATTGGTTTGGGGGCACCTGGGTGGCTCAGTCAGTTAAGTATCTGACTCTTGGTTTCAGCTCAGATCATGATCTCAGGGTCCTGAGATAGAGCCCTAAGTTGGGCTTCCTGCTCACTAGGGAGTCTGCTTGTTTCCCCTTCTGCCTCCCCCACCTTTCTCTCTGAAATAAATTTAAAATCTTAAAAAATAAAATAAAATAAAAACAAGAAATGGCTTTGGTTCAAGAGGAACCTCTTCCAGGGTCCCTTTTGATCTTTTCATCCGGAGGTAAATACTGTCTCCTACCCCCGGTTGATTAACATGGATGGTCTCATGACTTTTCTGATCACTTGTCGGTAACTAAAAGCTCCATGCTCATTTTAAGTCCCAAAACACAGTCTGAAGCCAGTAGATGGTCTAGTCAGTATATTATTCAACACGTCAACCCTCACCTTCATCCCCCCTCCCCGCCAAGTTAGGCCCAGCGCCCAGCTCCTTCTTGCAGTTTTCCTACCCTCGTTTCCCACTGCTCTTTCAACCTGACCAAAGTGCAAGCAGGGGAAAAGGAGAGGGAAAGATGACTGGAGAGTTTTTCCTGGAGACATGCTGTTGTGAGGGGGCTTTGTAGCGTCTGGGTCTGGCTAAAATTTAAACCAGAATTTTTCTCTTGTGGACCCCTTTCTGGGTTCTTGTAAGACTTCCCTACTGGACCTGCTGCAAGGAGAAGCACCCCCGCTTCAGGTGCTGTCCCACCTCCGGCCAACCCTCCTCCTTGCTGGCTGCCTGCCCTCTTGAGCAGGACCTCTCTCAAATGAGCTATGGCTGCCATGCCTATCACAGGCTCCACCTCTATGCCTGGGATGGGTGCCCCTTCGGGGCCAGTCCAGGAGGGCAGGGACCTCCCAGTGCAGTTACCTTTCTGTTGTGACACATATATTTCTGATAATCATCTTGCAATCCTGGACACCAACTTTCCTTATCCCCAGTCTACAGACAGGGAGACTTGCAGAGCATCACAATCCCCAAGGAACAAAGACAGAGTCTGAAGCCCTGCCTCTCCAGTCACAGCCTGTGGTGTCCCTGTGAGTCCTTGCTACTGGATTCTCAAGGGCAAAGGACCTGCCCCGAGGCCTGAGATAAGCCTCCACACCTCTCTGGGCCTCAGATCTTCATTTTCCATGATCTCCAAGAGCACTTTTCATTCTAAAACTGTGAGATGAAATTGTTGAGTTGAGGTTTCCTGGAAGCAGATGGCAGAGAAATCTGCATAGGACTCCCTCCCCCAGCCTATGGCTTAACTCTTCATATCTTGCTCCAATACCCTATGTCTCCTAAGAATGTGCACCTAAACAAGTATGGGGAAGAGAGAAACACCGTTTAAATAGTGCTAGCATTCTGCTCCCCCCATGTTAATCCTCAGTGGAGATGAACACAGCTGACATTTACTGAGCACCTATTATGTGCCAGAATTTGTTCTGAGGTTCTTGCCCATCTTAATTCACTCAAACTCACAACAACCCTATGAGGCCACTGCTTCTATGACTCCTTTTTTGAAGATGAGGAAACTGAGGTTCAGAGCAGTTAAATAACTCTTTCCAAGGTCACACAGCTAGGCAGTGATAGAGACAACACTTTCAGCTTAGGCAGTCTAGTTCCAGAGCCTGTGTGCCCTGCTCCACCTGCGACAGACCAAAGTTTGAGGCAGCCCTACCCCAGAGGTCTTCTGGGATGCAGGGCAGGAGGGAGAGAAGCCCACTTGTCCCAACAGATTACCAAGAAGCAGAACCCAAGTGCAGTTTGTGGGAAGGGAAAAGCGGGGTGCCTGGGGGACATACAAACATGTTTTTAAAAACCTCCAGCAGCCACCCCTGAAATAGGAAAGAAGAGCTCCTAATTTAGGTTAAGCCTCAACAAGTCCCTAGTGAGAAGGCAAATTCCTCGAACTCTGGCCAGTGCCCAGGAAACAAATCTTGTCCAAAGGAAATCAGGAATAACCATTTCTGAAGGGCCCCCTTGGGGTATATACAAAGTGCCTCTGGGAAAGCTCTAGCGACTGTGACCGTGACCCCATGGCGAACCCACATCTGCGCACTGTTCTTAGTTCCTACGTCCTCACACCTCCTGTCCCGCCCTGCCTACCCCAGACCTTAGTCCACAGCCAGTCCCACTCCATCGCCATCCCTGCAGCCCAAAGAGGCCTTTTCTGTTTCATCTACCCATCTCTGACTTGCCTTCTCCAGACAGTCTTTCTCTCTGCACGTTAGGGACCTACCGCATAACATTTGCTGCGCTAGATTTCTTCTCCTGGTTGTTTTATGTTACCTCATTTTTTTTCTTGATTATGAACATTTCAAACATAAAAACAGGTGCTCAACATCCAGAACTGTCCATCTTAATGTTATTTGCTACAGACCTTTTATATTTAAACATGAAATCAAAGATTTCAATGGAAACCTTATTTGTGCTCTGTCCTGATTTCGTTCCCGTCCCCAGAGGCGATGACTGCTCTAACTTCAGCGTTTATCATTTCCACCAATGTTGTTCCAGTTTTACTATATATGTATATAAACCCTTTGTGGGATTATTTTGCATGATTTTAAACTTTATATTAAGTTGTATCATACTGTGTATTAGGGCTCTCCAGAGAAACAGAACCCATAGGATGTTTATATAGAGAGAAAGAGATTTATTTTAAGGAATTGGTTCACAGGATAATGGAGGCTGGATGTTCCAGATTAAGGGGAGCCATTTGGAGACCCAGGAAAGAACCAATGTTCAAGTCCAAAGACCATCTGATGACAGATTTCCTTCCCCATCATGGGGTATTGGGCAGGGTGGGGGAGCACTCAGTCTTTGTTCTATTAAGGCTTTCAACTGGTTGAATGGGGCCACCCCACATTACAGAGTGCAATCCACTCTACCCAGAGTCCACTAATTTTTTTTTTTAGATTTTATTTATTTATTTGTCAGAGAGAGAGAGAGAGAACACAAACAGGCAGAGTGGCAGGCAGAGGCAGAGAGAGAAGCAGGCTCCCACTGAGCAAGGAGCCCAGTGTGGGACTCAATCCCAGGACCCTGGGATCAAGCCGGGCTGAAGGCAGCGGCTTAACTGACTGAGCTACCCAGGCATCCCCGAGTCCACTGATTTAAATATTAATCTCATCCAAAAACACTCTCACAGAAACATCTAGAATAATGTTTGACCGTATCTGACCACTATAACCAACTGACACATAAAATTCACTACCACATAGTATTTCCCTCTGCAACTTGCTTTCTTCACTTCTCATTTTGTTTTTGAGATTTATCATGATGACCAAGATAACATTCCCTTGTATATACACCACAGGTTATGAATTTTTTCCCACAGGTTACAATTTTTTTTTGTTAATGGATGTGGGTTGCTTCCACTTATCTCTGTCACAAACAGGAGAGTGCATAAACCTCATGCACACATGGGAGAGTTTCCTCAGGTCAGAGTTGGGCATCGTACTGTAAGTAGACCAGATTCAACCAGGTACCACCTGATCTTATCGATAAAGTTTGACAGGAATGTAGTCACACCCATTCACATGCTAATTGTCTGCGACTGTTTTTATCCTATAAGGGCAGTGTTGTTTAGTTGCAACGAAAACTGTGGGCCCACAAAGACTACAATATCTCCTCTCTGGCCCTTCATAGAAAAAGTGACTGACCCTGCTCTTGGCAAGTACTTAGGAACTGTCAGCGGCTCTTACATGGCATTGCCAAACTGCTCCCCAAAGTGGCTACCTGATTTATCCTCCTGGAACAGTGTGTGAGACCTCCCTTCCTCCACACCCTCTTTTCCCAAAGGTTTGCTGGTCTGCGCTTGTGACTCAGTGTCTCATCATTATTTCATATGTTTGGCTCTTTAAACATATATCGCTTATTCACTTAACAAACACCATTTAAGGGATTACTGTGTGGCTAGTACTACCAAGCTATAGTGGCCCCATTTCACAAGAGAAGAAATGGAGCCCCCTAATGTCAAACACATGCTTCAAGCACAGTGGTAATGCTATATGGCTGCGCGGGGGGATTGTGTAAAAGTGCCCTGAAGAGGGCAGCACTGCGAGAACGAATCAGGCAGTTGACCGTATTCTTCAGGCCTGAGGATGCTCAGTTGGGACATAAAACAATTTGGCTCTCTGCCCACAGCTTCTGCGCGTCAGGGGCACCTGTGTCATAATTCCTAGCAGAAAGGACCTATATTTCACACAGACGTCAGTAAAGTAGGTTAGTAATTAAGCTGGTTTTGTGTCCTCACTTTGACCTGAGACAATAAAACACCTGTGATTATTAGAGAGCGCGTGAGTGCCTGAAAGAGAAGCTCCATGACTGACACAGCAAGAAATAGAGATTTCTTATTTAAAGTCACCAAGATGGCCAATAAATACAGGAAAAGGGCAGTGAGTGAGCTAAATCTTCATTTGTTGGCTAGGAAGTCAATAAATGATATCTGTGGCTCATAACTCAAGCAATCAAAAATTTGTAGAAATATGGGGCAAGCTCTGGACAAACAAAAGGCAGAAGATGCAGGGATTGGGGCTGTGGGACAAGCAGATGTGGGGTCGGGAACGATTTTCAGCCCCAGCCTTTCTTTTCATTCTTGTTTCATTTTGTGATCAAATGTATGCATTACTCTGATACCTTTTAAATTTAAAATGCAGAAGTTCAAAATAGAGCATGACTCCTGAAATATTTATAGAGGAAGTGATATGTATGTAATCATCTCCGACAGGTGTGGGGCGGAGGGGGGGTGGTAGGAATAGAAGTTTTTAAATTTAGCCATGAGATTTCAGTAATGGAAGTGGGGAGTAAGGGAGCCATCATTCTAGGGTCTCTCTACCTTTACATGTAGCTTTGCCTCATTGAAATGTCCCATAATAAAAAGTGGGGTTTTTGTTAAAAAGAAAATAAAAGAAAAAGAGCGTGGGTTACAGAGTCAGGCAGACACGGATGAAATTCAGTTGGAGCACTATGGGCAAGTCACTTGAACTCTCTGGGTCTCAGCTTCTCATGTGTGGACTGAGCTTGCACGCACTCTGTATGGCCACTGGTGTTGGGCACAGGGATCAAATGACGACCTGCCTATGAAGGGCTGATCCTGGCATAAAGTGTAGGAAGTGCAGTAAAAGTGTTTGGGTTTGATTTGTTCGGTTACTTATATTTGGGGTTTTATGAAGTTTGACTCTAGATTTTGAGTTCTTCTCAGGCAAGCTCCACTTAGTTCCACACATCCTGCCTTACCTGTTTGTGTTCATTTGCATTCCTCAGCTAGCCCACTTCACTTACTGAGTTCACAAACATCTAGTGTCCGCATGCCAGGCACTGAGCTGGGTGCTGAGAAGGCAAAGAGAGGAGGCTGCCCCAGTCCCAGGGGACACAGTTGTGTCAATGGTGGGGAAAGAGAAAAAGTCCAGAATAAAATACAGCATGATAACTTGCAGTAATAGACAGATGCCCACAGTGGATCTGGGGTGTACATGGGATGCCCAGCACAGCCCGAGCTGGGTTTTGAAGGATGACTAAGAGTTTACTAGGCAAAGAAGGAAAGCAGGGCAGCCAGGTGTCATGGTTAGGCCATGACATACAGAAGCAGAAGCATGACTTATGGTTCTGAAAACTGGAAAGGCCTGAATCTGTTCAGAAAAATGGTTCAGTTTGCAGCAGGAGAGTGAAGAAGAGATAAAGCCCGAATCGTGTGGGTTTGTTCAAGAGCACACTGTTGAATAAATGTGAGCTCAGATTTGCATCTTACTAAGTCACTACAGTAAAAAAGGGAATGGGAGGTTGGAATGCATTTGCTCTAAATCTATAAAAGAAAGAACAGGAGAGATCGATCAAGTGGCTGCCCAAACAGAGCCTTCAAGGCTCTGGTCCCTATATCTTGATGTGCCTAGCGCTCAAAACTCAGATTTTGTTAAGAAGTCTGTAGAAGATTAGACCTTGGAGGGCTGGCTCATGGCAAAGAAACCTTTGTGATACATACACCCAGGACGAGATAGGACTGTACAGTGGCTACTCTTAGTGCCCAGCAGTGGTGCTGCTGTCCCAATCAGGCTCTCCTATTTCCCAGGGAGCTGGAGGCAGGATGCTAGATAATCTCAGAACTAGTCCTGGGATGGGCAGAGAGGTTTGGGGGGAAGGTGAGGCCTAAGAAGGTTTGTCCTCATCAAGACAGAGAGCAATCCATAGGGAGCAGGGTGTTCCCGATCGCCCCCAAATGGTTCCTAACACTACCCACCCATTCTGGCCCCTCACTCCATGCTCATCTGACCCCTTTGACAAAAACATTCTTCAGACAGCACACAGTTCAATGATGAGGTCATTTACCTGCAGTGCAGACACAGAAATGTCCACCGTCCTGGCCTCCTGAAGAAAGACCCAACCTTAGCTCTCAGGTGCCCCGGATCCTCCCTGGATCTTTAATGTCTGTGACTGCATTCAGGAGTCAACTATGCTCGAGATGGTTCAACCTCTCCATCCGGGCTTTAGGGCATGCTCCCTAACTCCACCTGCACCTGCGATCTGAACTCAGTGTGCTTAGGCTTTGTACTCTCCAACCCTGGGTAGCAACGATCAGGCAAAACCATCAGAGAGACAACTGGAACTCGACCCAAGCCTGAGCAGTGCAGCAGGGATGAACTGGGACACATCAGTGCAGAAGCTCGATGGCACTCTGACCTGGGAAGCGATCTCAGGTTGGAACCAGGTAGGAACCTGGGTGTTCCTGAGAGTGGGAACCACGTCTTTCCTGCTTTGGTTCTCCACAGAGAGGCGGCAATAATCCTGGGCTCATTAATTCAACTGATACCTACTGTCCTGGGTCACTTAAGGAGAAAAGAACAAGTCCCATGACCCAACCTGAGCAGCTCTAGCATACGGAGGTCACATGAGGGAGAAAGACCTAGTGAGGGAGACCGAGAAAGCTTGGCTGTGAAGTAGAAGGAAGAGCAGGAGAGAGCTGCATCATGGAGGCCAAGAGAGGAAAATCCATCTTCTGTGATGAGTGTGCCTCGTGGGTCAAGATGAGTGCAGAGGGGCATCTGTTCAGCTTGGTAACATGGTGATCTCCGCCATCATGGTGAAGATGCAGTTTCAGTGGGGCACTAAGGAGAGATAATGACTTCTTGTTCATTTATTACTAGAACAAGTTATGCTGAGCATTCGTCCTAAACTTGAAAGTCAAATAAATGTGTAAAGGGTTTCCAGAGACTCTTATACCCTGCCACAGCCCCCGTCAAGTCTAATTTCCCAGGGGCCCAGTCTTGCCCACATCCTCCCCACACCTGCAGCTCTGGCTGCTGGGATGCCAATATCTTTAACTCCAAATAAAACATTAATTGTACCCTTGGGCCCAAATGATAACCCTTCTAAAAATGCTGCTTGTCCTCACCTTTTAAAACCATAGTAACGATCAAATTTCTCTCCTGCCCCCACCGGCATCATTTATTTTAATAACTACAGCCATAGCAAGGAAACAGCCGTAGGAAGGGATACAATCCTCATCCTCATAGTACCAGTGACCAGAGCTTTTCTCAAGTGACTATGGTCAGGAAAAAAAAAAAAAAAACAAAAAACAAAAGAAAAAACAAAAACCAAGCCACTAGATGGAAGTCTTCATTCAGCTGCCTGGGGTGGCGGGGTAGGAATGGTGCCAGACTGCACACGCCCATCAGGGCCATTGGATCGTCACCGGCCTGGTGCTCTGCTCTGCAGCACACAGCAGTGATGACAATGGCCACCGTGTAAGGAATACCTAGTTGGTGCTAGGCAGCTGGCCCAGTGCTTTACCGGCGGGGTCTCCTTTCCTCCTTGGAGCCTCCCTAGCAGGTAGGAAGCAGTATTATCTTCATTTTAAGGATGAGGAGACCGAATCTTAGAATTATCCAAGTAACTGGCCTAAGCCGGTGAGTGGAAGAGCTGGGTTCATGAATGAGATCATTGTCTCCTCTGTGTGGGTTGCAGGTCGGGGTGTGACTCCGATGCAGAAATGATCCAAGGAGCAAGGAGGGAGGAAGAGAGTCAGCAAGGACACCGTGCACCCAGGGTCTGGAGCTAAAAACTTAGAAATCACCCTTAATTCTTTTCTTTCCCTCTTTCTACAACTGTTGTCACCAAAATCCATCTGTTCCATTAACAAAGTAAGTCTGAAACCTGTCTGCTTCTCTTTGTGGCCCCTATAACTGCCCTAGTCAAAGCTGCCATCATCTCCCTGGGGCTTTTGCAGAGCTTCTTCGCTGGGCCCTCGGCACAGTCCCCTGTGCCCAACAATCTCCCCTTCCTTCAGGATTCGGGGGGCCCACCTACGGTGCAGATCACACCTGCTCACCTGCCCTGCTCAGAGCCTTTTAGGGGCTTCCCAGCAAATCCCGCCTCCCTTCCCTTGCTCCAGAGGCCCTGCTCCTGGATCTTGCCTTTGCCTGGCTTTCTAACTACGTCCCCTGCAGTAACTGCTGATTCCCCCACAACCAGCACAGAGCCTGGCATAGAGGAAACAATGTGCCGATGAAATGAAGGCAAGAGTGAGTGAGCAGGTAAATGAAAAAGCTTTGCAGAGGAAGGCGTGTTTGAGATAAGCGTTACATGAAAGCAGGGTAGGGTTTCTCAGGCGGCAAGGCCCAGGAGTGTGAGGTGGCAAAGCAAGGGCTTCTACGTGTGGGCAAGGACACAGGCAAGGACGTGGAGGAATGCCGGGAGCAGCCTGAGAGGCGGCATGGGCAGGACCGGTGGCAGGTCGGTTTTGCAAGCCAAGTGTGCGCTGCGAGCCCCTAGAAAGCTTTTCAACACGGATTGTCGGGGTCCACCCCAGAGACTCGGATCCTGACATCTGAGGTAGATGTCTGAGAGTTTGCCTTCCGCACGGGCTTCAAGTGGTGCTGGTGCTGCCGCTCCAGCGACCGCACTTGGAGAACAGCTGGTGTAAAGTGTGCCGAGGAATCCTCCACCTGGAGGCGAGAGCAAGACAGTCGCCGGGAGGTAACTTAAAGCAGAGCTAGCCGCACACTGAGCCAAGAGCAGTTCGAGCTAACACCAGCCAGCAGTGAACCCACCCTCGCCCCTGCCTGTACCATCCCTCTCCAGACGAAGCCCATGCCGACCTTGGCTTCTGGCCATCCCTCCCCATGGCACTCAGCCTTGCTCTTCTCCTCCATTGAATTATATCCTCTGAAGGGTCTTTTGTTTCCTCCAGCAAAACTTACAAATCCTGAGTCCTACACCCTCCAGACCATCTAATCTCACATTCCAATTCTCACGGAGGTTGCTGTAACCGACAGGAGACCCAGTGTTAAGTCATGTTGCACAGAGGAAACAGTTGTCATGTGCTGAGCAGAGGAGTCGGCTCTGTTTGGCCAGAGGAAGGAGAGGAGGAGGAGAGGTCTCCCCTGCTGGCCTTCCTGGCATGCCACGCTCTTCAAGTTCACCCTGCAGTGCAACTCTGACATTGGTCCACACTCTCTTCCGGTGAGAAAACAGGGCAGGAGCAGTTCCAGGGTTATGAGCAAGGGTGCTCGTACTCACAGCATCAACCTAGTGACTGTACATGTTCATATTTGGTATTCGTCCTGCCTTTGCTCCTGGAGAAAGAAGATGCTCAGAGAGGTGGGGTTAATTTGCATCCACTTCAACCATAAAAGTGAGAGGACCAGGTAGTTAATGCACAGGTCCCGCAGTTTTAAATGCAGATGGCATTTCTGCAGGCCTGACACACAGCACTCGGCCACTGACATTCTCCAGGCCTTCAGAGTTGGGCCCACAGTCTGCTCAGCACTGCTCCACTTACGGGGCTCGGCAAGGAAAGCTCAGGAGATGAGAGCAGGAGATGGTTTGGATTGCTTTGATTTGGCGAGCTTCCTCGTGCAGGTGGGAGAGAGAGCTCTTTATCTCCGTGATGCAGCCCAAGGAGGAACCAGGAGTCCCAGCTGTCCTATTACAGGAAAAAGAGAACAATCCTCCTCCATGAGTCTCTCTCTTGATTCTGATGGGCCTTTTATTTTCCAAGGCTGGTGACCAAAATATGCATGCTGCAGAGTCACAGTGACCTGGTGGTGCGTTCTGACTCTGCCACTCTCTGTCTGGGTGATGTGGGGCAATTTTAGACACCGTCATCTGTACACTAGGTGTGCTGGTGTCAGGGTTAGAGATCATGAGCATGTTGTGAATTTATGAGTGCTGAGTATTTAGTTTCATGTCAGGCACGGTCACTGAGCTGCTGTGTAACAAGCAGCCTTCCATGAACAGAAGGCTCTGGCTTCACAGTGGCCAATCTCCCTGATGTAAATCCTCTCACAGTGGCCAATAGTGAGCTCCCACCATGCTATCCCTCCCGAGCGCAGACTTGGGAGGAGATGCACGAGGATGTACCATTACACAGGGTTTCCAGGGCACAGATTCAACAGAAGTCAATAACCTCCAGAGCAGGGCTGACAGTCAAAGAGAGCAAAATGTTTAAATATTTAGGACATTTCATTTGGAGTATTTATTAACTGGGCTTTCATAGAATTTATGTAATTATAAGTTCACATAATTACAACTTTCACAATGGCTGTGGTTAGCCACTGGCTCCCAAAACTCCTGGAATCTTCACCAGTCTGCCCCGGCAAGCCAGGACAAGACGCCCCAGCACGTGGGCTGGACACATCTGTATGCGGTCAGGATATTCCCTCCCCTCTGCAGTTCCTGTCCTCAGCCCTGGAAAGGATTTCATGAAGCTTTCCCAGGTGGAGACAAAGAGCCTCCTCCATGGCCGGCTCTCCACGCTTTACTTTTGACCTTGGCCTCCATCCGGGTCTTGGGCCTATGCTAAACCTCAGCCAAGGTCCCAGCCCTTGTCCTGCCGCCTCACAGCCCTTTCTACAGTAAAGGAGGCAGAGCTCCCCTCCCCCACCCCTCTCCTGCAGGTTCCTAAGCCGTGGTACCTGCAGGAGAACAGTAAAGGGGTTCTCTGGCTGACTTGAGGGCTAGCAGGTTATTTTAAGATCCTTCTGTGAAGGATATGAGGAAGCAGGGCCAGCCACTGAGCTTTGGCAAGTGAGGACCTATAATTAGCCTCGGCTTGAGGCTTGAATAAGCCCCTGGTTGTTACCAAACATCAGCTAGAGCAGGAAGGCCTCCAGTTCCCCTGAGCCAAGTGCTGCACAAGCTTCCCAGGACAGACATTTGGACAGAACTACCCTCTCTGCTGGACAGTGTCCAGTTTACCCCAGAAAGTGCTCCTGCCCTCAACCCCAAGTGAGAAGGAGGAGGGAGGACACAGAGCAGCCAGCCCCTCGCTGCGGCACGTCTTCAAGCCATGGGTACTTCCTACCCGACCCCTTCCCGGATTGCTCCTTGCAGCCTCTTCTTCATCAAGAATTTGCAATCAAGAGGGAAGTGTTACAAATTAACGCACGGGCTACTGCTGTCGCTGGGCACAGCTAAGGCTGAAAGGAAGTACAATAGATCCAAATGCTGGCCGTGCTTATTCTGGAAGGCAAGATTTGGGGTGATTGCATTTTCAGCCATTTTTCTGCCTTTCCAGAATTGTACAACTCCAAATATGTATATCCAACCTATGCTCTGGAGTGTTGCTTGGTTTTCACGTTTTCTGCCCGTCTGCCTAGATCCCACATTTAAAAAGCAGAAACCTGTCACAGACAAAATTAAGCTGTACCAAGCGGAAGAATTCGAAGAATTAAAGCTTCAGGGTCCCTTATTTGTGCACACCCCTTTGTATTAGTCTTTTTTTTTTTCCTTTTTCTTAAAGGCAGTCTCCCAAATTGCATAAGCCCCAGGCTCCACAGAGGTGGCCGCCCATCCTCCTCCTCCCGCCCCCCGCCCCCCCCCCCACACCAGCCACGTTGTCTAGAGTGTTAGTAAAGCCTTCTTCTCTACAGCAGTCATGTTCCAGCCCACCGTCTAGACCTGCTGTGATTTGGTGTCCTGCACTAGAGTGAGTCATTTGCCATGGGCATCACTGTGAGAAATTGAGCAGGGTGATTGCCCTTGGCTTTGAATTTGTCATCTGAAAAATGGCCCTAAGCATCCCAGGGGTTTGGAGACCACCCCGGGGGCCCAGAGACCGCTGAAAATCTTCTAGCCACCCAATCCTAAACCTGCTCAACTGTTAACCCTGCCTCACCCTTTCCTTCCCAGGAAAGCCACTATAAAGGCTTTTGCCTACGTTTTCCCCTCATCCTTAAGCGACCAACCCTGGTACTTCCTCCTCTGGACCTGCGTGGTGGGGCTGCCCCACCCTTTGGGAACTCTAACAGCTTTTCAATGTCAGTCATCTCCTGATCTGTTGGCCTCACCACATCTAAATAAAAACAAAATCTTGGGTACATTCTGCAGGGTTTGGGGAGCTGGTTTTGAAAAACCACTTTTCACGGCTCCATGAAACCCCTAAAACATATGCACAGTGTTGATGTTCATATGTATGTTTTGAGGGTGGATGAAATTCTAGAGCCAAGTTGTACAATATATTGGCAACTGGCCACAGATGGATATTCAAATTTAAATTAAATTTAAATAAGGGCACCTGGCTGGGTCAGTGGGTTAAGCATCAGACTCTTGATTTCAGCTCAGGTCATCATCTCAGGGTTGTGAGATCGAGCCCCAAGTCAGTCTCTACGCTGAGCATGAAGCCTGCTTAATATTCTCTCTCCCTCTCCCTCTCCCTCTGCCCCTCCTCTCCCCAGCTCATGTGCACTCTTTCCCGCCCCCCCCAAAAAATCTATTAAAAATAATGATAAATTTGGGGCGCCTGGGTGGCTCAGTGGTTTAAGCCGCTGCCTTCGGCTCAGGTCATGATCTCAGGGTCCTGGGATCGAGCCCCACATCGGGCTCTCTGCTCAGCAAGGAGCCTGCTTCCCTCTCTCTCTCTCTGCCTGCCTCTCCATCTACTGTCAAATAAATAAATAAAATCTTTTAAAAAAATGATAAATTTAAATAAAATTAAATTTTCAGTTCCTCAGTCATCTTTGCCACATGTTGAGTGTTCAGTAGCCATGTGTGGTCACCATGATGGATGGTAGAGACATAGAAGAGTTCTGTCATCACAGAAAGTTCTATTGGGTAGCAATGAACTAGAGACTTGATCAGCTTTTCAAGGGTATCCATGACCAGAAAATGTGAAAAGCCACTAAGTCAAACCAGAGAATCTTCATTTAAGGAGCCTGAAACTTCCCTGGGAGTTGAATGTTCAGCCTTATGACAGAGGCTATGAACAAGTCTGCCTTTGAGTAATATTTTAGCTCCAAAAATCCAACTCTAAAGGCTCTTAAAAGGCATCCAGATTTTATGTTTTCCTGGCTTATCTGCTCTCCCCCTTTTTGGAGAGAGAACTTGGATTCTAAAAATATTTGCTATGAGAAAGGTGCTCTAAGTTCCCCCCAGAACCTCTGTGCCCAGTGCTAGTCACAGTGGGAAGGGAGGGAAGACGGACCAGTGACCTTGTTTCCTCTGATGTGTGTGATTTTTCTAGGTGGGCGAGGCAGTCCTGGAAAATGCCCGGCTCATGCTTCAGACAGAGAATATCCAGGCGGGTGCGGACGACTTTAAAGAGAGGTAACATTTGCCACAGAGGGGACAGTCCCTCTGCTCCTCCAGACTCCAGGAGAAGTCACGTGATGCTGTTCTGGGGTCTGCGGCATTCACTGCCTGCAGCACAGGAGGCTGGAGTGAAATCAGAGAGGTCCTGGGAGAATCCAGAGCAAAGATCTTCCAGCCCAAACCCTCCTTATAGACACAAACCAGGTCCCAAGGGCTCAGAGATGTTGCCCAATGTCTCCTAGTTCAGAGTGGAGTTCTCAAATTGTAGCATGCTTCAGGACCACTGGGAGCTCTTATAGAAAACACAAATTGCTGTGCCCCACCTTCTGAGTTTTTGATTCAGTAATCTGGGGTGGGGCCCCAAATTTACATTTCTAACAAGTTCCCTATGAAGCTGATCCCGCTACCCCTAGGAACACACTTGAACAGCTGTTGGTTTTGAGCAATGTTTCTCAATTGCAGCCCTGTGTTGTAATTACCGGGCCACTTCACAATGCCAACAGGCAAGCCATACAGACTGATTAAACCACAGTCCCTGGGGGTGGGGTCCGGGCCTCAGTATTTTTAACTCCCCAGCCTTGAAAAACACCTCTTTGAAGTGTATCCTAAAATATGGCATCTATAGCACTGATGAAGATCATTTTAAGTGATATAAGGATAAACATTTTATTTTTAATAGTTATGTATTTTTAGAGTTACCTTCTATTTATGACTCATAAAACTGTTTTTCCACTACAGCACTACAATTTGTAGTGGCAATTTAAAATTTATTGACTATAAAGAGCTTTTCAAGTTTACCAATTTAACATTTACTTTTTAAGTAGATGAATTTAAGGAACCATGTAAAGTAAATAATGAAGGAGAGAGATGCATTTAGGGCAAAATCACGATGGCACATGAGGTTTGGGAAATGCTGTTTCTCATGGAGAAACAAAATGAAAAAGATCTTTCATTAATGAAAACAGCGATTTTGAGAATATGCTCTGAGGAAGGTGTTCTGGATGTTGGGCAATTGGATGGGTGATGGCATAGTTATTTAGGGAACATTTCCCTAAACTGGTAAAGACAAAGAAGAAAGGCATGTAGCTGGGAGTCTCTAGTGAAGACCGTGACCCATCCCACTGCCGAGCTTATCTTAGAATAAGAGGTGCACTGTGATGAAAAGGAAAATCTCTACCATCTCCTCAGACCCAGGGTTCCTTCCTTTTTCTAAAACCAAGCTTCTCCATCTGCTAAAACGACCTCCCCTAGCAGCCACTCTGGAGTCAAGAGGACTCTCAGTTATCTGGGGTTGCTGTCTCAGACAACACTGTGTTCACCAAGGTCACAGGAGCACAAAACCGTGAAGCCAACATCCATCCACCGACAGCTTACTGCACACCTAAAGATAGATGCCAATAGACATGAAGCAATTTGTACTAAATTTAAGACAGAACTTAATTAATTGTGAAGTTCAGGTAGGATCTGACCGAAATTTCTTTCGCTCATTCATTCATTCATTATGCGTTCATGCCTTCATCCAGCCATTCAACAGAGTATCAGGGGCTGGGTCTGTTTTGTTCCCCGTTGTATTACCAGTGCCTACAACAATGCCACACACAAGATAGATGACCACAAATCGTTGTTGTAGTAGTAAATGAGTGAATGGATTCAACAAGTGTTTGAATATCTGCCAGGCCCCTGACCAAGTCCTGGGAATGAAGTGAATGGGACCTCCGGGAGCTCACGGTTTAGTGTCAAAGATGGAGGAGTGAACAGACAGTAGCATCACAGAGTGGTTGTGCCATCACTGAGATGAGCACAGGTGAAATGGCGACAATCTGGTCAGGGAGTGTTGACAACAGAGGTGTCACCTGATTTGGGGCCTAAACTGGTATAGGAGTTGACCAGGCCAATGAAGGAAGCATGACTTCCAGGAAGGGTGGTAGTATGTGCTAAGGTAGAAAGGCATGAGAAAGAAGGTGCATCAGTGGCCACTGAGTAGCTCATTATAACCAGGGCATGTGGAGGGAAGGAAGGAGGGAAAGCTAATGAAGCTGGAAAACCAGGGAGAGACCACATCCCAGAAGACCATGTCAGCCATACCAAAGAATTCAGAGATGACCTGAGAGAAGACCCATAGAAGGGGTCTGAGTAATGGTTCATCGTGACTAGATTTAAAGGGAAATTTGTGTTGGTAGAGAGGAGAGGTGGAGCAAATGAGCCAGAAGCAATGGGAGCAAACAGGCTGGACGGATGGCAGGGCAGGGCCTGTACTGGGAGCCAAGGTTGAAAAGGAAGGCAAGATCAGATTACTAAGGGACCAGAGGAGGACACTTAGGTCTCTCAGCAGATGGTGACCCAGTATGGTTAAGGATGGTCCCTCTGGGGGCAAAACTGTAGGTCGGTTGTAGGAAGACAGTCAGAGGCTGTTATAGGTCAAGGTTTGCCTGGGGTGGTGGCCATGAGCAGACTTGAGAGATGGGTCAAGGAAAGTAGTGGCAGGGCCAGAAATACAAAACGGGGCGCCTAGGTGGCTCGGTGGGTTAAAGCCTCTGCTTTCGATTTAGTTCATGATCCCAGAGTCCTGGGATCGAGTCCCGAATCGGGCTCTCTGCTTGGCAGGGAGCCTGCTTCCCCCTCTCTCTCTGCCTGTATCTCTGCCTACTTGTGATCTCTGTCTGTCAAATAAATAAATAAAATCTTAAAAAAAAAAAAAAAAAGAAATACAAAACAAAGGTAAATTTTGGGTTTTGAACTTGGATAATTTAGAAGATTTGCTATTCTATTGACTAAAATAGAAAATCGTGAAAAGAAAGCTAGTCTAAAATTCAGGTATGGATAATGAGTTTGGCTTTGATCAAGCTGAGTTGAGCTAATGGTTGAGCAACCAAGCAGAAACTGCGGTATGCCATTGAAGATTTTGGGCCTGAGGGGCCTGCAGGTCAAGACAGAAAGCTCTGGGTATCACGGGCAAAGAGATTCTATTTGGAGACTTTGAAATGGAGGGTAAAGGGAAAAAAGACAACAAGAGAAAGCTAAAAGCTTAACAGCAGCCTTGGGGGATATCACAGAGATGTGTCAAATGCTTAGAGGACTTTCAAAAAATGGTCTATAGGACACCTAAGTTATCCCATAATGCTGAATGGAGCCCACCCTGGACAGAGCTAGGCTCCCTGGAGAGAGAAACAAAACGGGATTTCAGAGGCACAGGGGAGCTCTTGCAGCCTGGGTCAGCAGGGACCAAACCCAGTGATACAGGTGGATTTTCATTCCAGCTGGAAGTACAGGACTTGATTCCAAAAGGACTGAAGGTTAACAAAATTACAGTCCTCCATGAAGAATACCTTTGGGTAGAAAATCAATCCTACATATAGAGTACATAAAAATGATTTCAAAAACCAGCTCTTTGGGGGGATTCAAATGTACAGGTCCAACTCTGAGGTAAGTCTCTAGTGGTCTGCCACAGAGTTCTGTCCTTGGTTCCTTCATTTACTATTTTTAACTGTAAGGTGTATGAAAGCTGCCAAAATGGCAGAAGATACAAAGGCAGGAGGGCTGGTAAGGACAAGAATAGGAGTAGAGATAGAATAGAAGAATAGAGTTAGGAATCAACTCTAACCGGTCCACATCTTTCTCAAAATATGATACAGAGACTGGAATGCAAAACTCCAGATGTTGCCTGATCAGCTCAGACTCCCAGGGGACTGTCACATTGGAACAATGGACCAATGAAACTGAACGAGTTATATATGAACTCCTACTTTGGGGGCCAAATACCAGGAATGTCCAGAAAGAACAGGGTAATTGGACTTGCAAAAAATGCTCAGGGACTCTAGTTGATAGGACACCAAATATTAGCAGCAAATATAGCTGGTCAAAATCAAATGAACAAATACGCAAGTAAAGAAAAACCCACAAAGCAAACCTTAGGGCCCATGATAAATAGAACTAGAGAGTTTATTTTTTTTTTAAAGATTTTATTTATTTATTTGACAGAGAGAGAGATCACAAATAGGCAGAGAGACAGACAGAGAGAGAGATGAGGAGAAGCAGGCTCCCTGCTGAGCAGAGAGCCCTATGCGGGACTCAATCCCAGGCCCCTGGGATCATGACCTGAGCCAAAGGTAGAGGCTTAACCCACTGAGCCACCCAGGCGCCCCAGAACTAGAGAATTTAAACAAAGGAGCAGACAGTCCCCTGGGAGTCTGAGCTGATCAGGCAACATCTGGAGTTTTGCATTCCAGTCTCTGTATCATATTTTGAGAAAGATGTGGACCGGTTAGAGCATTTCTAATCATTCCCACATATATCTGAAGCCTGAAGGTGGATGCTTAGAATACAAAGATGGGAAGGTCATAGTCCCTGCCACCGATGATGAGGGATATGGAAACCAATTTATATGAAGAATGGAGGAACTAGGAATGTTTGATCTGAGGAACAAAAGGCTTGGAGGAAGGAATGAGGGGAAAAGAGAGTGATATAAGAGACTAGACTCTCAATATTTATAGGACTGCCGGAAGGAAGGATAGAACTGACTTTAGATGCTCCAGAGAGTGGAATTCAGACTCTTACAGGAATGAAGACTTAAGCTCCTGAAGGAAGAAATTTCCATAATTAGAGCTGTCCTAAAATGGAATGGTAGTGATGATAGGTACTGAGTTCCCTGTCACTGGAAGCAGTCAAGTCGAGGCTACAAAATCACCCATCAAAGACTGCTGTAGAGGGACGCCTGGGTGGCTTAGTTGGTTGAATGACTGACCCCTGATTTCGGCTCAGGTCATTATTTCAGAGTCCTGGGATAAAGCGCCAGGTCAGGCTCCCATGCTCCTCAGGGAGTCTGCTGGAGATTCCCTCTTCTTCTCCTTCTCTCTCTGTCCCTCCCCCTGATCCTGCACTCTGGCTTGCACTCTTTCAAGCACCCTCTTTCTCAAAATAAATAAATAAATAAATATTTTTTTAAGAATGCTAGCAAGGGATTGTCACTGAGTAAGAGTTTGAATAGTTGAATCCTAAATTCCCTTAAAACTCTAAAATCCTAAGATGCTTTCTTCAGTGAATGATGTGAGATTTCTCTGTTCTGTGGATGGATGAAGCTAAGGTGTGAAGTGTGGCTGAGGCGTGCAGCTGGTGGAAGGCCATAGAAGGAAAGGAGTAACACTGAGAGAAATTGGCAAAGATGTCGGGCGGTTTATAAAAAGAAGGCTCTGTGCAAACCAGAGATGAAAAGAACTCAGGGGGGCAGTTTCAGATTTGTGTCGATGTGTGTGCTGTGAGTGTTATTATACAGGCTGCAAGTTTTTAAAACCCTGAATATTTCACATATAAATCCAGGTTTCCCATTGTCCTTGAAGAGGACTGGCACAGTCCTTCCCAGGCAGAGGTAATGGAAGGAGCAGAGCACCAGGTCCCCTTGCATGAAGAATGAGAGATGCTGTGGGCTTCAGTCCCTATCTCTCCCTGCTTCCCAGACCCGACCCTCGTCCCTCATCTCTATTCCCCACTTGGCCCCTAAAAGCATTTGGATTTGCAGCCAGTTTTAAAATTGCACATGGGCTCTTTGGAGACAGAAATCATGCTTTCCGTTTGGGGATTGCTAGTGTGTAGTCTGGTGCTTAGCAGATTCTCAGTAATGCAGTAATGTTTGGTAAAGGATCCTCGGGTGGGGGGCAGGGGAAGGATGACAAATCAGAATAATGGTGACGCGCCAGATCCCCCTACCTGGATCTCAGCTCCTGGAGAAGGTTTCCCTGGAGTTCTATGCTTCCAGCGCCCCATTAGCCTGACAGCCTGTAAAGCTAGGTTATCAGAAGTTGGCTGCCTGTCGCTTTCATTTTAATAAATCAACATGTAACACTTGCAGTAACAGTGCCCTCCAAGCCGTTGGAACAGTGACTTCTAACATTCATTTGTCTATCACATAATTGGCTTGTCGTTACCATCTGTAACCTGGCTATTTCCCCTTCTGGGTTGCCCACCTATGCTGATTAAGCTCCTTGATCTGCAGATATGAAAATGAGCAGCCATTTCGAAAGGCAGCGGAAGAGGAAATTAACTCGCTGTATAAAGTCATTGATGAAGCTAATTTGACAAAAATGGATCTGGAGAGTCAAATAGAAAGCCTGAAAGAAGAACTTGGCTTTCTGTCAAGGAGCTACGAAGAGGTAGGTGGGGGCCGGGGCGACACTGGCTTGGCCGCAGCCCAGAGGCACGCAGCTGTCTGGTGAGCTCGCAGTCAGTGACAGTAGCTGCTGTCGGCCTCTCCGCCTCGCTTGCCCAGGGCTGTGGGCAAAACACGAGTAAAATGCATCCGACTCCTTGTAGTGGGTAAGGTGATGCTGGGAGTCTCCAATTCAGATGGCTCAGGCCCAGGCTGGAACACAAATGAAGGAGAGGCAGGTCCACAGGGGAGAGTGAGGGAGCTGTGTCAAGCCAAAGAAGGCATCCCCTAACTCAAGGCTTCATACTCGGGGGCCTTTTTTGTTGGTTGGTTGGTTGGTTGGTTTTAACACTGCATGGAGCGAACAAAATAACTTTGATGGTAGATCCAGGCTGTGGTTTGCACACACTCGTTCATGAAATTAGGTCAGCTCATGGAGTGACAGGACTCAACCGGACAATGCGACCTCCCAATCATGATTCGGTCCTGCAGAACAGCCCCAACCCTGTTCCACCTCATTCATGTCACTGTCTGAACAGACATCGAATGTGCTTTCAGCTGAAAAAGTCAAAACCCACTTAACTGTGCTTACTTGAGAAGATCCTTCCTTTGTCTGACCTTAGGCTCACCAGAAGCCCTAAGTCCATGTCCCCCTGCTCCTAGCTCAGTCGTTTGCCACCCTTTAGTGACCTCTAAATCTCTCCCAGCCTACTCTGACTTAGCAAAATTCAGACATTTCATCTTGCTGTTGTTGCTTCCTCTGAATTATTTTGCTATTTATGCATTTGGTATTTGCTTTAAGTGGGCCCAGGCTTGCAAACACCAGCCTAAGAAATGCCTTCTGCTTGCAAAAGACCATGGCATGCGTGCTGGCAAGAGGGTCGGGGATTTTACCAGGCTCTGGGAAGCCTCATGTTTGGCAGGAGCAGAATGAGAAGCACCAGGAGTGCGCACAGACCTGGGCTTCTGCTGGCAAAAACTCTGTGTGCTCTCCTTGTCCTCTGGAACTCACCTGGAGAGTATATTGTCTTTTGCAGGATGTGAAAGTGCTGTACAAACAGCTGGCAGGGTCTGAGCTGGAACAGATGGGTGTTGCCATCGGCACTGGTCTGGACGACATCCTCGAGACCATCAGGATCCACTGGGAGAAAGATGTCGAAAAGAACCGGGCAGAAGCAGGAGCCTTGCTCCAAGCCAAGGTGAGGCAGGACCTCTTCCCTGTGCAGAAGGAGGCCAAGCAAATGTGAAAGGCAGTCAACATAGGAAAGGAGAAATGCAACAGTTTCAATCTCATTAGACATAAGATAAATACAATTTAAAATAACATTTTGTTTCCCTGTCTAAAGGCATAATATGTTTAAAATGGTAATATTTTTTTTTAAGATTTTATTTATTTATTTGACAGACAGATCACCAGTAGGCAGAGAGGCAGGCAGAGAGAGAGAGGGAGAAGCAGGCTTCCCACCAAGCAGAGAGCCTGATGCGGGACTCGATCCCAGGACCCTGAGATCATGACCCGAGTGGAAGACAGAGGCTTTAACCCACTGAGCCACCCAGGCGCCCCTAAAATGGTAATATTTGATGTGATGGGGACAAGTGTGTGATGAAGTAGGTTCTTCCCTATATTACTGAGGAGAGTAAACTAGTATGACCTGTTTGAGTAAGGAAATTGATGATACGCATTGAGAATCTTGAAATGCCCCTGCCTACCAGTTGAATAATCTAGAGACTGTCCTAAAGAAAGAATTGAAAATACAAAGTTTATATCTAAATGTATTCACTGAAACATTCATTATACGAATGAAAAAAATTGGGAGAAAAGCACATGAATATTTAATAGTAAGAGTAAGGCTAAGCTACCACCTTTCCAGACAATGAAACACCAGGTAATTATTAGAAATATTTATGAAGCATTTATAACAACATGGGAAATGCTCACATAATAAGGTCAAATGGGGGAAAATAAGAGAGTACAGAAAGGTATATACCAGGAACCAATAAACTTTGTCAAGCACCAAAAAATAAATATGCAACTTCCTGGGCGTGAAAGTCTACTACAACAATTCAGTCTATTACAACAATTGAAAAGACAAAGGTAACACATGAGCATGACTGTGTTGCAATAAAACTTTATTTATAGAAACAAGAGTTAGGCTGGATTTGCCTGCAGGCTGCAGTTGGCCAACCCCTGGTAGACACAGTAGAACGCATTCAAACAAAGAAATGAGGCATCAAGCAAAAATGTAAAAGAAAACACTAAAATGAATTGGTGTTAGCAGTGGTTGTCTTTGAGGGAGGGACCTATTTGACATGTCGAGAGGTTTTTTCTTTCTTGCTTTTGAGCATAATATTTTTTCAAGTGTTCTTTAAGCAGTATGAGTTATATTCATGGAGGGAAACATCTTTTTATTAAACCTCATAAATAATGAAGGAATTAACCAGGACACAGAATGCCCAGGGTTTGTTCTTCCCTTCTCCGTCTCCCACCCCTGTGTGACGTGGGGATTCTGAGGCACAGGACCAGAAGAACAGAAGAGGAAGGAAAGTGTAGAGAAAGTATGAAAAATAAAGTAGCTAATTTTTTTTTGAGAGAAGGCATGCGGGCAGCTTCTATGCTCTGGGTTACTGTTCAGTGGGTCTCAAGCCCATCTGCACAGCAGAATTATTCCCGAACATTGTCAAGAATGCTCATGCCCAGGCCAAAGCTCTCTGGATGATTCTAATATACAGCCAGGTTTGAGAGCCACCAGAGTTTATAAAAGCTACCAGAAAAAACCCCAAGGAAGACCTTTTCTGTTCTTTGTTCTCCCATGTCCCTTCAGCCCCCTGCCCCCGCTCAGTATCAACAGGAACCTTCCCAGCATGGTCTTCACCAATTCTGGATCCCCCAATGTTCTCCAGCCTCAAAAACATCTTTACTCCCCGTTTCTCTACCCAGATCCCTTTTCAACAACCCCTTTTCTTTCTGACCTTAATTCTTTGGGCCAGGTCTCTACAAATTCTTGCTATGGCAAATAGTGCCTACCAACTGCACAACAAGCTGTCTCCCACCCCAACCAGGTGAGAGGGGGAACCACACAAAGGGAAAAATGAAACCAAACCATAGATTTGATGTGGGTCCATTGCTTCTTTTTTAGGAGACTCGTGAATATTCATAATTCATGACCTGAGACACCACAGCATCCCCTTTCCTCACTTCAGAGGTGAGGATCCAGATCCAGGGAGGGCAGCTGATGTCCTGAAGTCACATAGCTGGCTGGCAGCACTGTCGCTCAGCCCTCCTGGCTCTCGGGTCAGGCACCTTTTCCCCACATTGGGTAGTCGTTCCTCCTCCGTTCTGTTTCCAAAGTGGCCCAGCAGTTTGCAGCCTTGCTTTTGTCTCAACACTTCTGGGGCATACCCCACATTGCAGTGATTATTTCTTTGGGGAAGTGGGCGGTGGGGGGGCATTATAAATAACAGAAAAAAATCTACGTAGTGTGAAAAAGAAAAAAATCCTGGCCATTATTACTCACCCTGCACCCTCTTGAGAATCATCACCAGCCCAACAGTAATTCAAATATTAATTCTGAACAGATTCATTAGTGTTTTTTTAATAGAGTAATCTGAAAGCTATATCTCAGAGAAAACAGACAGTACTTGTTTTCATTTGACTAATGCTGCTGGGGCCTCTTACAGAAAGACAGAGCTCAGAAAATATTTGCAGATGAGTGAATTCCTCCGATCATCAACAGAGATCAGAACTGACAGCCAGAAGCCCTCCAATAAATAGTTTTGTCAGTTGCTGTCATGCCCTTAGGGGCTGACATTTGCCCATCCTGAACACCTCTTGTCTGTTTCTTGGCAGCGAAGCATTAATGTAAAATGGTTTAGCACACACTGCTTTCAAACCTTTTGCAGAGAGCATACAGACATGTATTTAATTACCTTTCAGGTTGCGGAGGCTGAAAATTAATTGACATGATTAATTTATGTCTTTGTTTAGGTTTCCCCAGAAACTGACCTTGTCTGAGACAAATATTAAAGAGGAAATGGTTTATCTGGAAGCTGGGGGAGGGAGTGAACCAAAATACCAGTAGGGAAGAAGCAGAGAAGGGAACCAACAAAGAACTCATTATCCAACCAGCACCCACTGGGGGAGACCGGACTCTACACCCACAGGGTTTCTGGATAACAGTACAGAATTGAAGAGGGGAAAGGCGAGGAAGCTGGGGTAGTAATACCATCCCCATCAGACATCTGCGGTCTGCTAGCAGTGTGACCTTTCAAAGACTTCAGAGAAGGTTCTCCCAGCCAAAGAAGGGTAAAATCTGGCAGTGGAAGAGAAGGGTAGGGAGAACCACATGTTCTGGAATAAAGGTTCCTGAGGGATAAAGGTGGATGCCATCAGCATCTGCTCCCAAGTTATCTGCTAACTCTTCTTATTTTTAAGTCATTAAAAGCTTATAAAGAGGGGCGCCTGGGTGGCTCAGTGGATTAAGCCGCTGCCTTCGGCTCAGGTCATGATCTCGGTGTCCTGGGATCGAGCCCCGCATCGGGCTCTTTGCTCAGCGGGAGCCTGCTTCTCTCTCTCTCTCTCTGCCTGACTCTCTGCCTACTTGTGATTTCTCTCTCTGTCAAATAAATAAATAAAATCTTTAAAAAAAAAAAAAAAAAAGCTTATAAAGAGGTTTGGGCGAGGTTCTCTCCAGCCTCGGTCATGAATGTCAGGAACTTTGGTGGTCCAGCTTTCAGAGCTTCTCAAGTTCTGTAACTCCATGTTTGAAAGAGGGTCAGTTTGGTCCAGAGAATTTCTGGAGGGTCTTCCAAGTCGGCTCTCCCTTGTTTGCTTGTTGTGGTTACCAAGCCCTGGGTATTTGGGGATGCTTGGGGAACCATAGACAACATGCCATCCCACCCTCCAGACCTCCTGGCTACCCATGGAATACATTCTCCACAGACCCTAAACAGGCCGCCTGGGGGAATATGGAAGAACCTCTATCATTCAGCTTTTTCTTAGCATGCCTATGTTAAGATGCTTCCATTCTGTAGCAGGCAACTTGCGTTCTTAATCTCCTCCCTGGGATCTTCCTCCCAGGGAAGGGCTCTACACCATCACTCCTGGAAGCCTCATCTCTGTCCCTTACTCACTGCAGTGGGAGGGAGTATACAATAACCAAAGGCTTATTCAATTGCCAGCATCAGCTCGTGTGGTGGGGTAGGAAGTGCCAACAAAAGAGAACTCAGCTTCCTTTCAATAGCCCCAGGGGCCAGGAACCTCACAGCAAATGCGCTCATCCTATCTCTTCCGACAGTGGTCTGCGCTTGCCTGGGACCTGTTCAAGGCATTTGTGGTCAGGAACTTTATGGTTGCTATAATGACCATGTCTTAAACAGCCTCAATGACACATCATGGAGACAGTTAAGAATGAAGAGAGGTGAACAAATGGAGATGAATCGTGAGGTTTCTGGTTATTGATAGTCTTAGAGCTGGATGAGACATTAGCCACTGAATAGAGCAGTGCCCTCTAATAGCAATATCTGTGAGGATGGGACTGTCATGGGTCTGCGCAGTTACTCAGTATGACAGCCACTGGCCACATGTGCTCTTGAGCACTGGGAAGGTGTCTGATCCAACTGAGAAACTGAGTTCTTAATTTTATTTAATGTTTACTAATCTTTATTTAAATAGCTATGTGTGGCTAGTGGCTACCATATTGGACAACGCAGGTCTAGATCTATCCATGAGCAGACTCCTAACCTTGGATAACATGTCTCCATATCATCCACATTCACAAACAATAATTATATAGGCTGTCATAGCAACACCCACTCTTTGCTTGCTTGTACCAGGAAGTGTGAATAGAATATATGAAATTGTATGGAATGGGTTTCTGCTAGTCAACAGAGGTCAATGGCTCTAGATGACAAGATGGCCTGGTGTGATATCCCCATAAGAGCCAACAGGGAGAGTTCCTTTCAAGGAGAATAGAAAGAGCAGAACCCCTAACAGCATCTATAATCTAGGGGGTCCCTGTGCGTTCATGAGTCAGCGATAATCCCTGATTTCTCTTCAGTGAAATAAGCCATGGTCTATTCCGGCATGCTTACTGCAAGCACCGAAGGGAGTCATCTAGCCTTTCTACACCTCCTACTATGTCACAGGGAGACCTTGGCAAAGGGCCCCAGCCCACTTTCATTTCATTTTTTATTTGCTTGGATTTTATGTAAGCATTATTAATCTGTAATACCCTCACTTGTTTCAAAGGTCAAAATGTACAAAATGACATACAATGAAAAATGACATCCAACCCAGGTCCCAGCCACCCTCAGTTCTTTTCTACAGGGTTGATCAAGGTTATCCTTTTACTATGAGTCTTTTCAGAGATACTTTATGCACATGCGAGGAAATATGTGTAAATTCTCTCTCTCTCTCTCTCATTACACAAATAGTAGTATACAGAACATACTGCTTTTTAGATGCATAATATTAAACCACAGTGGGCAGCAAATTATAGCCCACAAGCAAAATCTTAGCCTCTGCCTGTTTTTTTGCAAGTAAGTTTTATTGGAACGAACACAGCTATGCTCATTCACTTACATATTGTCTATGGCTGCATTTGCATACACCAGCAGAGCGGAATAGTGGCAGTGGAGGCCATATGGTCTGCTAGGCCTAAAATATTCACTATCTGGCCCTCGACAGAAAAAACTGTTCTAGCAATGGGTATTCCAGGACTTATTTAATGCCCTGCTGATCGATATTTAGGGAGCTTCCAATCTTTTGCTTTTATACATTAGACTAGTCACTAACTGCATATGTCCCCCACTTCCCAATATAGCAAAATATCTGCTGGATAAATTCCTAAATGTGGAATTTCTGGGTCAAAAATTATGCACACTAGCAATTTTGATAAATATTGTCAATTTACTCTCAATGAAGGTTGTAACAATTTACTTTCCCATCAGAAGTGTTTGACAGTGCCCATTTTCCCATATCCTCACCAATACTGTGAGTTCTCATACCCTGTGATCCTTGTCAATAGTAGAGATAAAACACAGTTTTTCAGTGCAGTTTTATTTTGCATTTCCCATATTATAAGGAAAGTGGAACATCTTTTTTACATGCTGAATTCCGGCCATATTTCTCTTATTTATACTATCGGATCATATCCCTTGCCCATTTTTATTAGGTCTTGGACTTTTTATTACTGGTTTGTAGTGACTCTTTGTACACTAGAGAAATTAGTCCTCTCCCTGCAGTAAGTTGTACGTATGTCCCCAGCTGATCAATTGTCTTTCTATTTAAGTTATGGTAGTTCCAGGTGGCTTTCAAAAGATACTGTTAGTCAGTAGGGCAGGGTTGCTATAGGAGCTAGGAGGCCGGGCTTTGGTTCCCATCACTGTGTGTTACAGGAGCATAGCCAAGCTGGTCAGAGCTGGGAGACAAAATTAGGGGAATCAGTAGTAGTTAAAAGGGAAACTAAAGAGACTGTCTCATTGAGGTAAGCCCTGCCTATCTTTCACCTGTTTTTTACCCAGTACAACATGAGTATAATAGAGGCCACACCCAGACCCTCAGCTTCCATGTTGTTTCTCCAACCCCACAACTGGTCGACAACCAATATTTGAGTGATGGTCTATATTGGGGATCACCCAACACTGTAACCTCCACATGCTACCAAGAAATCTTTACTCACTCACTCATGCAGACTCCATTTGCCAAGCGAATATTTGACAAATGCCAAAAACAAGCAGGCGCCAGGCCCTGTACATGGGGCTGTGGGCACAAAGTCCCTGGCCCGTCCCTGGCCACCCAGTTCTTCAGTCTCAAAGCTATCTTAGGTATTTCTCAATGGTAACTCTTTCCCATGAAAAGGGTAGGGACCTTACTTCTAAAATAAGAGACTTGCAAATATAAAATAACCCAAATCCTTGGAGAAATTAAAGTAGTAGTATTTGCATTCAACGCTTACTGGTCTTTGAGAAGAGACAGAGCAGAGGAGACTCTTCTTTGGGATGGAATGACCTCCATGAACCAGAAGAAAAATGCTATCATTAAACTTCTCCAATAATTACTTTAAGAAGAAAAACACATTTTTCTCTTTGGAATTCCACTCACCGCTGAGCCTCTCCTGCTGCCTTCATCAGTGGGGTACCCTTCCTTATGACCGAGGGGCAGCAAGTCTGCAAAGCCGGGTGTCCCTTGCTGTGTCCTTGGGCAGCTTCCCCACTGAGGTTGGGAATCGGTCCCATAGCCTTTCATGAGTAGCTTCAATAGCCAGGCAATTCCTGTGTCAAACAATTCAAGGAGACACTTGGCTTAGCCTAGCCAGGCCAGCCCTCCTGCTAAGGAGAGTTCCTGTCTCAGGTGAAGACTGGATGGCATCTGGCCTTCAGCCTACGACTGGCTGGAGTAGGTCAGGGTTGTGGATGCTGCTTGTCTAAAACTATCCTTAGCTAAGTAACATTTATATAATTCCCATGGTCATTATAATACTGATAAGCTAATCCTCCTAATTAAAAGGAGGTGTGATTTCGTTCCATTGATGGGGGACCCTCCCTTTCTACAGTCCCTCGCATGTGCCTAGGACACACTGTAGACCTTTAGTAAATGTACTGGGAGTGCCCAAGGTGTGAAACACCATGTTAGGTCCCCAGTGCAGACAGAGGCATCAGTAAGAAGTTGTCCTTGCAAACAAGCTTACTACAATCTAGTGCAAGGTTGGCTGAGGGCAGGTGGCAGGCAACAGATAGAAAGACCATTCTACAAGGCAGAATACCACATGCTTGCAAGCAGAGTCAGCAGAGTATTTAGTAAGCCTGTACCAAGTGCCCAGACCAAGCCCTAAGCGCCTGATAGGCCGTCATTTCATCTTCCCACAGACTTAGGTATTTTGATCTTCTTTGTTTCACAGAGGAAGGAACTAAAGCACAGAGAGGTTAGTCACTTCCCCGAGAATACACGGCTCCAGAGTGGTGAAACTGAGATTCAGACCACACGTTCTGCCTCTAGAACCATCACTCTGGACTGCTAGGTTGGCCTGGGCAGATCACATGGAGTGCGGGGGAGTCTTGATGCATTGTCTTGTGGAATGTGAGGTTGAGAGGCCTTTGTCTTGAAGGTCCAGAAGGTTATGCCAGACTTTTGTCATGATCTTCCCAAACCATGATTCTGTGCCCTCCCCACGGGATAAGATTCCTCCTTGATATAAGATGGTGAATGCCTGTCTCTGCGAGGAATTCGTTGCTTTGCCTTTCTCCATGAGAGCGAACATCATAAGGTTAGTGTGATCCCATGAGGTCCAAGAGGCTGCAGAGCAAGGCGGTCAGCTATACTCAGCAGCAGAGCAAGGCTCTTGTAAAGCTCTTGTTCACGGGCTGCAAAAAGAGAGAGCTCAAACCACTGGCTGAAATCCACACAGCAACTGCTGGAGAAAGGCAGAGGACACAGTTCAACCTCTCTGCACCCATCTTGGATACATGTTCTGCTAGGAACACACCTACGTAGCAGAGGGGTGGGTTTGGAGATGGCCCTTTTCCCCGCTCCACGTGGAGACTCTCAAATATTTCCTTCTGCCCGACTCCCAAGCATACTGTCCTTCTTCTCTCCCATCCACTTTCATGTGTACTAACGTGTACATTTAATTTAAAAATTTTTTTAAATATATTTTTTTAAAGATTTTATTTATTTGTCAGAGAGAGTGAGTGAGAGCGAGCACAGGCAGACAGAGTGGAAGGCAGAGTCAGACGGAGAAGCAGGCTCCCTGCAGAGCAAGGAGCCCGATATGGGACTCGATCCCAGGACGCTGGGATCATGACCTGAGCCGAAGGCAGCTGCTTAACCAACTGAGCCACCCAGGCGTCCCATAATTTAAATTTTTTTAATTTGCAATTTTTTACCATGTTTCCAAGTGTCTATGTGCTCTCCTGTCCCAGAAATATAGATGGAGTGCAAAGGCGCAGGCTGGCCCCCTGCACAACAAAGCCAAGATTTCAAGCGGGTTTGAAAGTCTGGGGACCAGCATATTTTAATCTCATTACACATCTTAGCAACTGCACTCAGCAACAAAATACAGTCCTACCTTCCTAGACTCAGGTCTAGAATGGCATACCTGCTATTTGGTCTGCGAGGAGAAATCTTGAAGGCATTGGGTGGAAGTGGAAACAGAAGTAATGATTAATCAGAAAGCATAACTCTAGGGACGCCTGGGTGGCTCAGTGGGTTAAGCCGCTGCCTTCAGCTCAGGTCATGATCTCAGGGTCCTGGGATCGAGTCCCATATCGGGCTCTCTGCTCAGTGGGGAGCCCACTTCCCTCTCTCTCTGCCTGCCTCTCCGTCTACTTGTGATTTCTCTCTGTCAAATAAATAAAATCTTAAAAAAAAAAAAAAAAAAAAAAAAAAAAAAAGAAAGCATAACTCTAAAAAGCCATTGGAGAAGGACAAGTAATACTTTTAGGTGAGTTAAAGCAGCAGACTGTCTCCAGATGGAGGGCAAGCACCATTCATAAGCTGATTTGAGAAGGTATTGGGCATGATATAAAATGACACTGAATCCCATAGTGATCAAATTCATTTTTTTCTCTTTCAATGTTAATTAAACTGTATAAGAAAGTTTTCATTGGGTGCTGGTAGGTCATCAACACTACTCTTATACTCATCCATCTCACCTTTCAATAAAGAGAAAGCAGGCTTTGGGACTCAGCTGTGTGGTGGGCAACATTTGCTCAAATAAAATAATATTGATTTATTTTAATGTCATTAATTTTTCAGCTATTTTTTTGTCTATGACCAACAGTTTTACAGTTTTATCTGTTTCCTTAGCAATCTAGAACTTTGTTCCCATGGACCAGGCATCACATGGGAGTTTTAAATGCAGATTCCTGGGCCCACTCAGCTCTCCCGAATCAGAACTTGCATTTTCTTAAGTTCTCTAGATCATCCTGATGCACATAAAATTTGAGATCTTACCTACAGCTTCCATTTTAAACACATTTATTTACAAATGAAACATGAATCAATTTAAATAAAAATTGAGTCAGTATTCAGATATGTGAAAAACCATGCTACTTGTTGAATGTTTGGGAAACACTCCAATCGAGCAATCCAGCAATCATCCCACTCCCCCCAAGATCAGCACATACCTCTGAATACAGACCCCTCATTGTCTGGGTTGAGAAGAGGGCAGATCACCTGCAGGACTGTGGTGATGGCCTTGACCAGCAGATTTACCCCGGACCCACCTACCTAAGCTTTGAAATTTGCCTTCAATGAGACTTGACTTCCACTCATGCCCGCTTCTGACCCAGGGTATGCTGGTAATGTTTCATATCTACTCTCCAAGGACAAATGTAAGCATTTGTGTTTATGTGCCAGTCAGATTCACAATATCATATCAAGGTAAGATAGAAGTTTCTGATGATGTGTTCTTTATATAATTTTAGAGATAACCTAAATTTTAGAATAAAACACATACTTTGCTTCTCCATTTGCACCTATACCTTCAGTGTGACTGACTAGCTATCTCTTGCAAAATCTGCCAACTGTTTTTATAATTCTGTCATCGACAATATCCAAAATCAGATTACAAAATATGCTCAATTATTAATATCCGATTAAGCAAAAAGTCACTCACATCAATGATAAATGAGAATAGGTCCAATATGAATTTTGGTTGCTATTTCCATTGACCTTAATGAGTCCTTTCATCAATGACATTAGTTATTTCTTTGCAAATCAGTAATAGTTTATAAATATTGGAAAGCTATTACCTCTAATTTTTTTGCTATTCATAATGTGACAGCTATAGACATTTTAAGTTTAATCTGCATTATTAACATTTTCTGCATCCCTTTCTTAAGTCTAGACAGTCAGCAAAACAATTCAAACCCTGATTTGTAGTGTTTGCCAATTTCCATGAGGTAAAAAAAACTCATCACAGCTAATTTCAAACTCCTAACGATGTAAATAAGCACAGAGTTTGGAAGAGATGCTCAGAAGCTCACCATTAAATGTTATGCCTACCCCACAGGTACCATCGATATAAATAACTTTGATACAGCACAGATAATGATAAAATGTAAATAAATTAGCAAGTGATGTGTTTGGAGTATTACCATTTAATATATATTAATTGTAAGTGGATATAATTTAATTTTTAATGATGGCTGTATTTACCAAGCAGCTTACAGACTTCCTGAAAATTTAACCCTCGGCTCTCGTGAGCTGTCAGGCATGGGCCCCAGCTGCCGGCTGTCAGCTGCTCCTGGCCGTTCTATCCACCTGCACCTTCCAGCTGCATCTGTCTGCCGGAACCCCGCCCGCCCACCCACACAGCCCACCTGGCCAAGTCCCAACCCCAAAGACAGGGAGAGAAATGGGGTGACCCATCACAGCAGGACTTGACAGACCATGAGGATGTTTTAGAGGGGTCCACTTTCACTTAGGGGAAGATCGCTCTGCTTTGGAGGCTCTTTTTTTCTTTAAGATTTTATTATTTTTTTATTATTTTTTTTAAAGATTTTATTTATTTATTTATTTGATACAGAGAGAGAGATCACAAGTAGGCAGAGAGGCGGGGGGGGGTGGGTGGGAAGCAGGCTCCCCTCTGAGCAGGGAGCCCAATGTGGGGCTCGATCCCAGGACCCTGAGATCATGACCTGAGCTGAAGGCAGAGGCTTAACCCACTGAGCCACCCAGGCGCCCCAAGATTTTATTCATTTATTTGATGAAGAGAGAGACAGCAAGAGAGGGAATGCAAGCAGGGAAAGTGGGAGAAGGAAAAGCAGTTTTCCCACTGAGCAAGAAACCCAATGCGGGACTCAATCCCAGGATGCTGGGATCATGACCTGACCGGGAGGCAGATGCTTAACGCCTGAGCCACCCAGGTGCCCCCACTCTTGGGGCTCTTGATGAATTGGTGGAAGCAGTGGCTTTCAAAATTGGTTGAGAGTACAGCTCTGGCATGGGCCGCAGCATCTCACAGACCATTCGATCTTGAGAAAATAACTCAGTCTCTCTCTGCCTCAGTTTCCTCATGTAAAATAGGAATAACAATGACACTTGCTTCATAGAGTCATGAAGATCAGCTGAAATAATGGACTTAAGCGGTTAATGGAGTGCTTGGCCCAGAATAAGTGCTTAGTGCGCCTGTTCGTTATCATTAGCAGTAAGTACCCAACCTAGAGCAGCTACAAACTCGTTTTTGGCTGATACTAGTTTTTACATCTAGAAAAGTATATGCAGTCACTATTTGCATGCCTTTAAGGTTCTACAAATTTCCATACTTATAACCTGTTGGAAGTGTCATAGTGTCTCCTCTCATTGTCATTTGCATTCTGTAGGGAGGGACTAGGGCTCAGAGAGGCTGAATGATGGTCCATGGACACACAGCCATGGGCTGACTGGTCCGAGCTGGGCCCACAGCTTCCATTCACCTATCGCTGATCCCAGACCTTTAATGGATGTTTTTGTTAAGCTCTGTCTAGCCCTCACACAGGAAGAACTACACCTGGGATGAGCCCTTTGACCCCAGTTTTCTTAGTCAGTCAGTTTGACTGGACTATTGTTGCATAACCCTGTAAATAAGTATTCATATGTAGTAAAAATGATCAATCCAGAACAGGTTTTTTTCTCCCATATCACTGACTTAGAGACGTGTGTCAGGCTGTACCAAAGATGAACGAAAGTGATCTCTAGTTTTTCCCCTTTCTCCAGCAGAGAGAGAAAGAATGACCTATTCCCCCGAAAGTATGGGAAAGAATCAGACTATGTCCTTGCTGAGGGAGAAACCGCAAAACACAGACCTTCCCCTTGTGTTCACAACTGTGGCCAGACTGGTTTTTACAAGGAAACAGGGACTATCAGATCAAGTTGGATAGTTCCACATTTGAAGAAGGTGTGAGGCAACTGGCACTGCCTGACAGTATTGGGGGGGGGGGGCGGTTGGGAGTTCTCTGAAAGGCAATTTGTCAACATCCATCAAAATGACAGTTGCATACCCTTTGACTCAGCAGTCCCGCTGCAGGGATTTACCCCACAGAGATACTCCCACGTGTGGAAAATGAGGGTTGTAGGTAATTCTTTACACCATTGTAACAGGCAAAGACTGGAAACAATCTAAGTGCTCCTCAGTGCAGGGCTTCTAGATAATTCTGTACTTCCAAACAAGGCAATACTCTGGAGCCATTAAAAAGAATGTAATTAATTCATATACACTGGTAGAGAATATTTTCTAGGATATATGAAGTACCAAAGCAAGTAGAGGATAATTATATATATTTACTTATAAATGTATGAAATATTTGGCGGGTGGGGGGGTGCCTGGGTGGCTCAGTTGGCTAAGCGATTGTCTTCAGCTCAGGTCTGGAGTCTCAGGATCGAGTCCTGCATCAGGCTTCCTGCTCATCGGGGGAGTCTTCTTCTCCCTCTGACCACCCCCTTTTGTGCTCTCTCTCTTCATTCGCTCTCTTTAAGAAAGAAAGAATATAACAGATAGATATAGATATCATATATGTGCGCGTGCACGTGTGTGTGTGTGTGTGTGTGTGTGTGTGTGTAATTTCTGGAAAGAGGTATAAGAAACTGGAAGGAGGAGAACTAGGTAATTAAGGCACAGGGACAAAAGGAGACTTTCTCCCATAAATCCTCCAGAAAAAGATTTTGAATTTTATTCTACTTGCATCACTATATGTTCAAATTCAATAAATGCTTGTATGCAAATCAGGAGGAAGGGTGCCCGTGGAAAAAGAGGGATTTTTCAGTCAGCCAGCTATTTGAGTTAGAGGCTGTGGAGTGGGTCCTGGGAAGTGCAGGAGGGAAAGCGGGCTTTGGGCTGTCCACGCACCCCTGCTCACGCGGAGACCTGCCCCTTCCCAGCAACAGGCAGAGATGGCCCGCATGGCACAGACCCAGGAAGAGAAGCTGGCCGCTGCCCTCAGGCTGGAGCTGCACAACACTTCGTGCCAGGTCCAGAGCCTCCAGGCGGAGACAGAATCCCTGCGGGCCCTGGTGAGTGGGCTGGGAAGAGCCCTGGCATTTCTTACATCAATTTTTACTCTCAACTGCACTGTGGTCATCTGGGTTAGAGTTCACAAGAGTCTTGAGGATCAGCCGATACCGAATCACAACCAGTATAGTGAAGGCTGTTAGTGCCCCACCGGAATACACACCAGGCCACTGCTGAGAGTGTTGGCCGCTCACATCCACAGATGTCCCACTTCTCCAGAGAACTGGCCTCAGCCAAACAGTAGACACCTGGCCTGGGCGGTTAGGCCCACCGTCTCTAGCCCTCAGCCAATGACTGGCTGACATGGGGTTTAAAAGCCCAGCCCACTGGCTTCCAAGTGGAATGGGTTTCGCCCTGTACTTCACCCTCGCAGTCTCCCTGTGGGATCAGACGGTACCAGACTCCAACTGAGACTTCCTCCTGGCTTAGCGCCTTCCTCTGTCCTATCCTGCTTTCCTTGCTCCCCTTCGCTTGAGAGCAACCCTTTAACTCTTTACATGTACCAAGATCCCTGGCTCAGACTCTGCTTCTGGGAAGCTCCTCAGACTCACTGGGATTTGTGGGAAGGTCTCTTGCATTATTTATTATTAATAATACAGCAATTTACCCTCTGCTTTCTGGGAGTGAACTGAAGTTCTATTAGGGTACTAAGCCTACAGCTCCTCGTTGATGGCCCCTGTGGGGGGGCCCATGTGTACCAATTTGAACCACAAGCATTTTGTCCACACTGCAGTTTGTGAGGGGATGGTTCATGTAATTCTTATGCAGCTGAGGTGGTCTGAACTCTACTGAGGCCCAAGGAGCTCCTGTCTCTCATCAGCTTCAAGCCTTGGGGGAAGTTCCAATACTATCGCTAGTGCTCCTTTCTTCTACCACTCCCCATACACCCTCCTCATCTCAATCTTGCCACCCAAATCCATTCCATCACCAAACCAGCAGCCCGACCTCCCAATGCAGTCTTAGCCTACCATTAAGTTAGCCCAAGGATTTATTCTAGTTGGTTCCCTCAGAAACAACATTTTCACTACCCATAGTCAAGATCATTCCATCAACCCTGAGTTCCCCTCTTTCATGTGTCTCCCATTCCCTTGGGTCCATCATCCTCTGGATAACAAGGTCACACGATACCCAGTCAGCTCAGGAAGACGCTGTCTTGCCACAGCACAGCACATGACACACATCTCACTGTCACAGCTCTCCCTCACATTCTGTGATGGAATTGGGGTCACTGCAAGGGGATGTGAGAAAAGGATCGGAGGTGAGAAAAATCAGGAAACTACAGCCCAAAGCAATGCCATTTTAGTTTTTTTTTTAATTGTCTCAAAGACAATTGCATTATTTACTCAGAGTTATGTGAATTTATGCTCATTCGTTTTATTCCCTTGCCCTAACCCTTGATCCTAATATTAGGGGTGCTGCCTTTTCCCCAAGTCCCTTTAAACATGCATAAGGGGGCTGCCATTTATTCCCCAGATGTCTTTGTGATTGCCAAAACTCCATTCTTCCATAACAGAAAGTGCCAGGCAAAACGCTGGTGACACACACTGAAGCCCATATCATCAGAAAAGCCTGGATGAATTGCACCTGAGTGGAGGCAGCCCGTCCCTCAGCACACATTCCATACAGATACTTGCTCCAGTTGTGTGCTGAGCCCTCCATGAGGAAGGTCCCAGGGACACAACCATGAAGTGAATGGTTCCCGTCCTCTAGAAGCTCATAACCACACTGGGTTCAACCAAATGACAGAACATAGAAGAGGGTACGGTGCTCCCCAGAGCGGTTGCTCCTAGCAGCCTCCATTCTCAGCAAGCTCCAGCCTGCCCTCACCTCTGTTCCTCAGCAGATGCTGTCACTCACACCATTCTGCAGGTAGGATTAAGGTCCCCAAACACGAGATCCTCTGTCTTCTGTTTCCAAACTCTGTTTCCAAAATACCTCTGAAGTTTTATCCCCTCTCTCCTCCCTTCAGTAAATTTCCCCTCTCCCCTGGTGTCCCATGTGGGGCATTTCTCTATCTACTGTCCTTTCTTGCATTTTCAGGGTCCCTCCCTCCACTGGGATTGCCTGGCAGTAAAATAGAAAGATTCCTTTTCCAGACCTTCTAGCACCCCCAGTGCTTGGGCTTCATTTACAGACCAGCCCGGTTTCCACAGGAAGGGAAATGCCCAGAACCACCCTTTGGGGTGGTTGGTCTCCTACACTTGAGCCCTTGGACATGTTCTTCCCATGGCTGCAAGGAGACCCATCCCCTCAACTCTGCCCACCCTTAACCGTCTTCACACCCTTGGTACAAGTGAGGTAGAAGATACGCAAGTACTACACACAGGGAAAAGCCTAGATCCTGACTCCCACAGGTGGGGTAACCTCTCTACCTGTCACCCACTCGCTTTCACAGCCCTGTGGTTCACGTGGTTCTATCAGCTCATCCACCGACATCACGTCAACTCCTTGAGGACAGAGACCATGTCTCATTTGTTTCATGTCCCCAAAGCCCTTGATGAGGGTCCAGAATGTCATTTCTTCAAAGTGATACTAATAGTAAGGAGAGCGTGCTCGCATGCATTCTCTCATCGGACACTCATAGAGACACTGAGAAGTGTGGTGACTGACGACCCATTTTACAGAAGAGCAAACTGTGATTCAGGGGTTTGCCCGTGAACACGAGTAACAAGTGGGAGAGCCAAGCCCTTCCGGCTCAATTGCACTTCTAGACCACAGCAGGCCTGTGGGGATTGGCCCTCACTCTGGGATCTAGAATCTTGACTCCTCTACTTATCAGTGGAGTGATGCCTCTAAGATTCTGTTTTCTCACTTGCGAAATGAGGATCTCTTTGGGTTATCATATGTATCTGTCATGTTAGTGGCTTAAGGCAACAGTAAAAAATGTGTTCATTCAGTCTGCAATTTAGGTGGAGTCCAGCAGAGACAGCTGTGCCCTCTGCTGGGGCCGGCCCTTCCAAGAATGGTGGTTTCCGCTCACATATGTGGAGCCTCAACTGTGCATCTCTTTTTCTTCCTCCATGGGGCCTCTCCAGGTGGCTAGCTGTGACTTCCTCAAATCATGGCAGTCTCATAGTCAGACTACTGCTGTGGCATCCAGCTTCCCTCAGAGCATCAGCACAGAAGCTACCAGGCCTCTTACCACTCTTACCAGGCCTGAAAAATCCCTGAACACCACTTATACAGAACTCTGTTGGTCTAAGCAGTCAAAGGCCATCCCAGATCCCACAGGAAGGGAAAGAAACTCCACCTCCTGACGAGGCAGTGGCAAGGCCACCTAGAGAAAGAACACATGGGATGGAAATAGGGATTGCACCTGCCTTTGGAAATGTGCTCTGTCGATGGACCGACCAGTATTTGCCTCATAAAGTCATGGGGATGATGACTTATGAAACAACGCAGGTCAAGCCCTTAACACAGTGCCTGGCACAGAGTGAGCAGTCAATAACTGGTATCCATTACTGCCTACCATTGTAAAAGTATTATTTATAACCACTGAAATAATAATTCCAGGTTGGCATCATCCAATCACCTCATTCAAACCCCATCGTCCTGACTATCGGAACAAATCAGAAGAAAATTCACACCCCCAACCAGAAGATGTAGGAGTAGTGACATGCTGGCTGTGCTTGGGACCCAGGACAGGCCGCCTCTGTCCCCTGCGAGCGAGTAGATCAGAGCTCTGGTCACTGGGCCTTCCAGTCGATAGGAGCCCAGACAGCCAGAATAAGGAGCACACCTTCCTACAGCTTTCAGACACAGCTCAGTCCATCCAGCCACAGCTGTTATCCTTGGTCAGAGCAACCTGCACACACACAAGGCCCCCACAGCTTATCTAAGCCTCAGACAGGTGAGCTGGCAGCACTGGCTGTCCCCTTGGCCAGCAAGGCCCTCTTTGTATTGGCAACCAGACACCAGTAATGGTGCTTAAAGCCTACTGAGCTCTGTGTTGCGTCAACTCAAATCAGGAATGGAGTTCAAGTCCAGAAATCACTTAAGGTCACTATTTTTACTTTATGAAGGGCTTAGCAATTCAAAGAAGTCCCTTCAAATTTCCAGAAACTGGGGAATAAGTATGCTTCTCTGACCTGGGTTTGCTTGCCAGTGCTGTGCTACTGTGGGGGCTGGAGTGGGGAGACGGGCAGCAGTGGCCTGATTGCCATTGCTCGAGCCCAAGCATCTCTGTGAGAACCAAGCGAGGATGTCAGGGACTTAGGTGGGAAGAAGCTGGACCGAGACACTGAGGATGGGATGGAAGAGACAGAGGACCTCTGACAGGCATTTGCACAAACATATGTTGGGCAATAGGTCCTAAGTCATCAGAGCAAACTTCAGGCCAAACGGAGAAGTCACCTGTGAACATGGAGCAAAAACTAGACAAATGATCCAAACATGATTCCACGAAAGATCTTTCCAAACAACAGGTGTTACAGGTACAACATTAACACTAAACACTACAAGGAATTTCCTGATGAGCAAAGTGGGAAAACCCAGAGAGTTTGGAACAAGTGATTCTCAAAGTGCAGGTGGCCATTTCCACATCTTCTTTGCCATAGAGGGGTTTTCAGGTCTCACCAAAATAATAACCCTAGGCCAGATGCTGATCTAGATTTCTTTTCTACTAGTCACATTTTTGCCACCTGTAAATGTATCCAGGATGGGAATCTGACTCAATATTCTTATGTCTTATGGAATTAAAATGGTTTAAATAAGGTGATATGATGGCCCCTGCTTAACAGGAGCCATGATTCAAGATGGCATCATGACCAAAAAGTGTCCATTTCAACCACAGTAATCCAAAAGGTATGAAAAATCTCCTAGGAGACAAAGTACAGAAAGTTGTTTTAATGATATTTTATCTTAACTTGAGAAAATATCTGTTCTTATGTGTTATGTAAAAAGCCAGATGCTAAATTATAGGTGCACCATGATTACAACTATTAAAAATGTTAAGGATAGAGGCACACAGCTTTTTAAACATGTTTGGTGGTCAGTCCTACAGTCTGCAGGGCTTGCTATATGAGAAAATGAGGTTTCCTGTCTAATGGTGAGACAGGTAGAGCAATAAGTGTAACCATAATACAAGTATTGTCATCCTGGGCAACACCAGATGAACACCTACTCTGTGCCCGCCCCTGTCTTACTATGAGAGTTACAGAAATGTCCTTTCATCTCTGAAGAGCTCACTGTCTGGTAGAGGAAACATGCCCTTAAGCAGCTCAGCCCACTATGACAAGTTTAAGGACATGCATGTACTTGGGCAGCCATGGAAAGCCAGAGGAGGGGTCCCTAACCCCGCCTGGTGGGGGGAAAGGGCAAGAGACTATCAAGGAAGAAGGAAGCCTTCCTGGGGGAGGTGACCCCCAAGCTTGGACTTGGAGATGAATAGGAATGATCCAGGTGAGAAGGAAGGGGAGATACAAATCCAGATTTGGACTTTCGACAAAGCACAGTTGTTGCTGTGTAGAGAATGCAGGGGTAGGAGGAACTAGAGACCAAGAGATGAGTTACAAGCTACTAAGCTTACCCCAGGGGAGCAGTGATAAGCGTATATCCTGGGCACTGGTGGCTGGGGGAGAGAGGGCACAGAAGTGAAAACTTTCCAGAATACCTAAAAGGCAGGACTCTGTGATGATTGGATTGCAGAGGGAAGGAAGATGAGGGACATGCCTTTCCCTTGTTTCTAGTGCATGTGAATTCATCAGCAGAAGCACAGGAGAGGTGGGCAGGTTCAGAAAGAAGTCGGTGGCTCCACTGCGGATACGTTGATTTGAGGTGCCTATGACTTGTATATATTTCCAGGAAGAAACTCAGAAGCAGGTTTATGCTGGTGGGAGACATCTGTCCTGGAAACATCAATGCAGGAGGCATTGGGAGAGAGATAGCTAAAGTCATGAGTGTGGCAAAGACCAACCAACACAGGCCCAGGAAGCAGAGCTCAGAGAGAACAAGCTCAAGATAGGACCTTGGGGAGCCCACAGTGAAGGGGCAGATAGGAGAAGAGGCATTAGCCAAGGTGTGCTACTAACACACTGAAGAAAACACTGAGTGTGCAACGGCCAGAAACATTCATTCGAACTCTGGCAATCTGGCTAAGAGTGTCGGAGGAAAAGGCATTTTAGCTGAATGATGGATGCGGCTTCAGCAGTGGAGGGGGAAAGGGTCCCGCAGGGAGTGAGAAATCATGAGCAGAAAGGCCTAGAGGCAGTTCAGAGAGCAAGGTTTCTTTGAAAAAAAAAAAAAAAAAACACCTGCAAACTGTCTCTCCTGTGTGTGTCAGTTTCTCACTCTCATTTTTCCTCTTGTTATCTTTCACACTTTTTCATTCTGTCTCATCAGTACACTTCATCGGTCTCCCTCTCCTTCCCCTCTTGGCTGTCTTCCTCCCACACCCCCTCAACAGAAGAATCTGTGAATGAGACCAAACAAGAGTCTGGCCTCCGGCCTCTGGAGGTGGAGTCATGGCTTCCCTCTGCAACCCAGCCAGGCCCTTGGAGTTAATGGGCGGCCCAGGCCCAGCGCAGCCCCTCGCGCAGCTCTGCCCAACTCCCTCCTCAAGGGCCCTGCGTGCGGCCTCGGATGTGGACCGTGTTCTCTCTTTGGCAGAAACGAGGCCTGGAGAACACGTTGCACGACGCCAAGCACTGGCACGACATCGAGCTCCAGAACCTGGGCGCCGTGGTGAGCCGGCTGGAGGCAGAGCTCAGGGAGATGCGCTCTGAGGCCGAACAGCAGCAGCAGGCTCGCGAGCATCTGCTGGCACACAAGGCGCAGCTGCAGAGGGACGTGGCGTCCTACCACGCCCTGCTGGACAGGGAGGAGAGCGGGTAAGCCTCTCGCCGCCCTTCATTCCTGGGACACCTATACATACCCAGGGGTTCAAAATTAAAAGTTCGTTAAACCCTAAAGAAGCAATTAAGGTAAGAAGGAAAAATCACCCTCAAACTCCCCGGACACACACACACTCCCACAGCCTGTGACCTTGCAGGAATTTTTTTTTTTTTTTCAAATTAATTTTTTAAATTCAATTAATTGACATATAATGTATTATAGGTCTCAGAGGTGGAGGTCAGTGATACATCAGTCCTAAATAACACCCTGTGCTCATTACATCACGTGCCCTCCTTAATGTCTATCACCCGCTTACCCCATCCCCCACCACCCTCCCCTCCAGCAGCCCTCAGTTTGTTTCCTGTGATTAAGAGTCTCTTTTGGTTTGTCTCCCTCTCTGGTTTTGTCCTGTTTTACTTTTTCCTCCCTTCCCCTATGAACCTCTGTTTTGTTTCTTAAATTCCATGTATCAGTGAGATCTGATGATAATTGTCTTTCTCTGATTGACTTATTTTTCTTAGCATAATACCATCTAGTTCCATCCACGTCATTGTAAATGGCGAGATTTCTTTTTTGATGGCTAAGTAGTATTCCATTGTGTATATATACCACATCTTTATCCATTCATTTGTCAATGGACATCTAGGCTCGTTCCATAGTTCGGCCACTTTGGACATTGTTGCTATAAATATTGGGGTGCACATGCCCCTTCTGATAACTACGTTTGTCTCTTTGGGGTAAACACCCAGTAGTGCAATTGCTGGGTCGAAGGGTAGCTCTATTTTCAACTTCTTGAGGAGCCTTCATACTCTTTTCCAGAGTGGCTGCACCAGCTTGCATTCCCACCAACAGTGTAAGAGGGTTCCCCTTTCTCCACATTCTCGCCAACATCTGTCTTTTCCTAACTTGTTAATTTTAGCCATTCTGACTGGTGTGAGGGGCTATCTCATTGTGGTTTTGATTTGTATTTCCCTGCTGCTGAGTGATGTTGTGCTTTTTTTCATGTGTCTAGTGCCCATTTATATATATCTTCTTTGGAGAAATGTCTGTTCATGTCTTCCTTGCATGATTTTTCTTTTCTTTTTTTTTTAGATTTTATTTATTTATTTGACAGAGAGAGAGAGCACAAGTAGGCAGAGAGGCAGGCAGAGAGAGAGGAAGGGAAGCAGGCTCCTTGCCGAGCGGAGAGCCTGATATGGGACTCGATTCCAGGACCCAAGATCATGACCTGAGCTGAAGGCAGAGGCTTAACCCGCTGAGCCACCGGCGCCACCCCCCTTGCATGATTTTTCTATTTGTATATTCACATCTGCATGTATACACATACACATACAGACATAGTGCTATGTGTTTGGACATACCGAGGACATACATACTGTCTGTTAGGACTAATTTCAGATGCAGGTAATAGACCCTCATTAATAGGGCTACAAACCAATGCTCCTGAAACTTTAATGTGCACTCAGAACATCAAAACCTGAGCATCTTTTGTAATTTTTGATTGAACTATAATGAACATACAGTGTCATATTAGTTTCAAATGTGCAATGATTCAACAGCTGTAGACGTGACTCAGTGCTCATTAAGATAAGTGTTCTCTTAATCCCCTTCACCTGTTTCCCCCATCCATTTCCCACCCCCACTCCCCTCTGGTTACCATAAGTTTGCTCTCTATATTTAAGAGTCTGTTTTTTCACTTATAGATAGAATTTAAGAACAAATGAAAAAAGAAAAAAAGACAAAAAATAGATTCTTAAATACAGAGAACAACCTGGGGATTTTTTTTTAATGCAGACTCTGCCTCACTAAGTCATAGATTAGGCCAGAAATTCTTCATGTCTAACAAAACTTCAGGTGATGCCTGTGACTGCTGGTGCACAAACCACACTTTGAGTGGCCAGGGCACAAACCGTGTTTAGTTAAGAGTTCTAGAAAAGGGGTGCCTGGGTGGCTCAGTTGATTAAGCCTCTGCCTTCGGCTCAGATCATGATCTCAGGGTCCTGGGTTCAAGCCCCACATCGGGCTCTCTGCTCAACAGGGAGCCTGCTTCCCCAACCCCCACCTCTCTCTGCCTGCCTCTCTGCCTACTTGCGATCTCTCTCTCTCTCTGTGTCAAATAAATAAATAAAACTTTATTTAAAAAAAAAAAAGTTCCAGAAATAAGGTGGTCTAGGACTCTCTCTGATTTCAATAAGGTCCCAAGCTCTTTCATCTTTCTCATTTTACCATCCCTGATATATGGGCTTTTTGTCTTCATTTCATTACCCAGGGTTGCCAAATGCCTACCACAGCTCCAGACATCATATCCTCATTCATGGTAAGAAGAAGGAGAGGGAAGAGAGGGGCAGCCAAAAAGCTTTTCCATGTGTGGCTCTCTTCTTTTATCAGTGAAGGAAAGACATGTTGAGAAGGCTTCCAGTGGATTTTCCCTTACATTCCATTGACCATGGCTTGCTCACGTGAGCATACCTACTGCAAGGGATGCTGGGAAAGCAATTACTTAGCTTCTCCAGCCTCCATACTGGAGAGAGGCAAGGGGTAGCAATAGCACATAAACATGTGTATATGTATGTGTATGCACACACACATAGATATGTGTCTATATGCAGTCTTCTTTTAATGGGTAAGGATTCCAGGAGCATATGCCTAAGTCTTGAGACTGCTTCCTTGCCAGCTTGTTAAAGAAATCCAAGCTTTTATTCTATCATAATTCTGTATCCTCATATTTCCCTCCAAAGTCCTTTTCAAGATACACTTCAAATAATGAATAGAATATCAGCTCTGAGAGACGACTTAGTGATTACATAATCCAACCCGAGTTTCGGAGAGAATACACAAGCCCAGAGGAGAAAAGGATGTGTTCACGATCACACGGGGAGGTGGAGGCAGAGCTGGGACTGGAGCCCAGGTCTCCTGGCTTCTCCAATGTGCTGGGTAAAATTTTTTTCTTCTGAAGGCAAGATAGCTGTATAGAAGCAACCTAATCCTCCCTCTTTTCCAATACAAAATATGTCATCCAGCTCCTTTCCAACTGTCTTTTTATTGGATTAATTATAAAAGCTAGATGTTCCTAGCAAAGCTCATGTTTTCATATGCCCATGAACATTTGAATAAATACATAAAATAGTTTTAAACATATACAAAAAGTAATGAGTTAGGCTGAATTTGCTTCAAGAATATTAGAACTCTATTAGTGAGTGCCCGCTAGGTACCAGTGCAGTCTCAAGCTCTTTATCTTCATTTCTCCCCAAAACCCCGTCAGGATGACATCATTCTTCCCACTTTAAAGAGATGAGACAAAGCATCAGAGAGCTTAAGTCATTTGCCCAAGATCACACATCTAATAATCTTCAACAGGGGTTTGAAACCCAAACTGCCTTGTTCCAAATGCCTAATTCTTTTCATGGGACACCTGCCTTTCCTACATTCCCACTGTGATATCTTTACTAATTTTCATCATCTATGACTTCTCTCACTTGTGTTTTTTGTTGCAGCCAATGATGAAACTTCCTCTTTTCATGAAGAATATGCCGCCTCTCTCACGAAGTGACCCGTGAAGTTCCTAGAGGAGTTTCCCCATCGCCCAGACTCCCACCACCGCCCTGTCTTCCCAAGCTGGATTCCTTGCTGGATTCTCTGGTTGATTCAGCTTACTCTGAAAAGCATCTTGAAGTGGAGAGGGTCCTTCTGCCTTAATTTAAATAGTCTGTAGCTTGATCGCTCTCCTTGTCCCTCTCCAAATAAATGCTTTGTGTGTGGCTTCCAGTCTGCCCACCTTGTTCAACCCACTGTCAGGGGAAGAGGAGTGTCTCTTCACCTGCCTGGCCTTTGCTCCTGGAGCCATTCTGCAGGTGTCCTTGAGCATGACGCCATCTGCCTCGTTATCCAAGGGTCAGCTGCTCTTGGGTTTAGGGATGTAAATGTACAGTTTAGGCAAGACTTGTGCTCATGGCATGTCAGATTGCCACAGTTTGGGGGCAAAAACAACACTCGTGCTAGAGAGTGGACTGGCATAGTGCTTTGCTGAATATATCATGATCGCAAGCAACCCAGAGCATTTAGATCCCTTTAGTGCACGCTGCACAGGCATATATGTGCAGACACACACATCTCTCTGAGATGGCAGGGCGTCTCTCCATCAGTGTAAAGGGTACTTCAATTTAAGTCGGGAAGGGGGGGCATTAGTTGTGTTGTGGTTGCCTACCTCACCAGCAGCCTTAAGATTTTTTTCCAGGGTCCTTCCCCCAGCCTTCTCAGGGCCCAGCCCAGCCAAATATAGTTTGTGAATCTGTCACCTACCCAGGCAAGACTCCCCTGCCTTCTGATTAAAACTGAAACCACCACCTGTGTCCTACCACAGGCTCTCAGTGTCTCCAAAACCACACACACAAAGCCCAGACTTAATTTCTTAATTCTTCCCCCGAGCTTCTGTTAGTGCACCTGCCACATGGAATTACAGACCAAAATATCCACTCTGAGTCTGTCCTCCTAAGTGGCCAATCCAGACAGGGGGATGTGTCCAATATGGACACATTCAAAGACACCCACCGCCTACCCCTGGGGTTCCAAGTAGCCGAAGCCGACATAAACAAAAGAAACCTTCTTTAACCTGAAGAACAGCTTTAGAAGAGAAGCAAGGCAAGAAGTGGGGGGGGGGGGGGTGTCTCCTGGTTGACATCGCGCCAACTGTCTTCCCTTTTTAGCTTCTAGGATCAAAGGAATTGTATTCAGAAGTCATGTGGGCAGGACAGCTATTTACAGCTCCCACGACACCTTTACAGAATTCTGTTTGTTGTTTGAGGCATAGAAATTGTCAAGGCATCACCTAACTCTATTCCTTGGCAAAGCACCAATCCCCTGCACAGCTGCGTGCTCCCCCGGCACCCGCAGGGGAAGAGTGGGTCCAAGGGCCTTCCTGGAAAAGAGCGTTCACCGGGCGAGCCATGCGGGCTGCTCAGGTCTGAATACACATTTTCCCAAAGAAAATAGATGAGTGGCCAGCTGAGGTCTGCTGGTTTGCTTTCTTTCTTGTTACAATTAGTTTTCTGCCCCCAGCCAAGAACTAAATCCCTAACGGAACACAGCTGGAGGGCCCCAAAGGTCAGCCATCCAAAGAAGGTACTTCGGAGTGTGAAGGGCCATGCGTTTTCCAGAACCTGGAAGCCGTTTCAGCGATTGGACGGCGGGGAGAGCGGAACGCACGCCCTCCCGCGTTTGCAGCAGACAGCGTGCTGCGCGCACTCTGTCTCTTATGCTCCCTGCGCTCCAAGTGCAGCTGCTATAAATCATTAAGTTAATCATCCCTTGGCCTGGAGAGCCGAGGCAGACTAGGGCTTGCGGTTCTCAGCACAGTTTCCTGCTGTTTCTAATGAGGCTTCATAAACAGGTAAGAAAAAGCGCCGTTGGCCCCCTGATTCCGCCAGGGCCTTCCTGAACCCGGGCTTCCTCTCCCAACATCCGGTAAAATTACATCCTGGCAGCGGCTGGCTGGCAGGTGGCGGGGAGGCTGCTGCTCGTTCTGGTGTCAAGGACAGAGCATTTGTTCTGCAGCAGACCGGAGAAGGGCTTCCAAGGGGCTCTTCCAAAAGCACAGACGCGCTCTATTTCCAGACCAGGTAAAGCCACTGGCCTCCGGCTTCGAGCCTGGAGCACAGGGTAAATACCCAGGGAGATTGCTAGAATGTCCATCTGCTGGTTTTCAGACCAAGAACAGCCCCACCTTCACTGTCCTCTAGAGCACTTTTAGGCACCTCCTGGCGCCCAGGCATTTTGCTGGACTTTGAGGATAGTGGTAAACAGGCGACCCTTTCTGCCCTGGGCGGGGTTACTCTTCCCCTGGGGAGTCTGGGTGGGCACACAAATGGGAAAACAAGCAAAACAGGCAGAGCAACACCTTACATTTTGTGCGACCCCTTCATAGCATTCAGTTTATTTTCATGGCATGGGAATAGACATCCAGATCTAATTTCTGTGGGTTTTCAAGAATCATCAAGGCACATGCTGGTCTCTGATGATCTTTAAATACCCCACAGATACTCTGTTTTCACCAGATGCATTGAGCTGTGATTGATATTCAGCACTATGCAAATTTAAGGTATATAGCATAATGATTTGCCACAGGCATGTACCCTGTCGGGATTACCACCATCAGTTACCATCCATCATCTCCTTTAGGTACAGAGAAAGAAAAGGAAAAATACATCGTTTCCTTGTGCTGTGAACTCTTGGGGTTTAGGCTCTTAACTTTCCTAAGTACAGGACAGCAGTGCTAGCTGGAGTCAGTCATCACGCCGTAGGTGACATCCCTGGTATTACTTATCTTCCAGCTGGATTTTTGTATCTTTTGACCACCTTCCTCCAATCCACCTCTTCTCTCTTCTGCTAACCATAGATCTAATCTCTTTTTCTAGGAGTTTGGTTTTTTTTAAGATTCCACATTTAAGTGAGATCATACATTATTTGTCTTTCTTTGGGTGCCTTATTTCACTTAGCATAATGCCCTCAAGGTCCACCCATGTTGTTGCAAATGACAGCCTTTCCTGCTTTTTATGGCTAAATAATATTCCTCTGGGTGTGTGGGGGGGGGGTGAGAGAGAGAGATAACTTCTTTATCCATTCTTCTGTCCAAGGACACTTAGGCTGCTTCCATGTCTTGGCTATTGTAATATCCTTGACTGCTAAGGATATGGGAGTACAGAGATCTCCTTGACATAGTGTTTTCATTTCCTTTGAATACTGTCGCAGAAGCGAGATTACTGGATCATATGGTATTTCTATTTTTAAGTTTTTGAAGAAATTCCATACCGTGTTCCACAGTGGCTGTACCAATTTGCACTCCACCAGCCGTGCACAGGGGTTCCCTTTTCTCCACATCCTCGCCAGCATTTGCCTTTTTGATGCTAGCCATTCTAACAGGTGTGAGGTGATGTCTTATTTTGGTTTTGACTTACATTTCGTTAACAATGAATGACATTGAGTATCATTTCATGAACCTGTGTTCTCCACTCTGTTCTTTGGAAAAATGTCTATCCGAGCCTTTTGGCCATTTTTTAAAATTGTAATTTGGTAATTTGGTTATTATGAGATATTTACACTGTTTCTGAGGTTGAATATATATATATTTTTTAATTGCAGAAATTAATGCAATTATTTTCGGGGTGCAATTAATTCAATTAATTTCGGGGTGCCTGGGTGGCTCAGTTAGTTAAGAGTCTGACTCTTGATTTCAGCTCAGGTCATGACCTGAGAGTCATGACCCCAAGTCAGGCTCCACACTGGGCATGGAGCCTGCTTAAGATTCTCTTTCTCCCTCTTCCTTTGCCCCGCCCCCTACAAAAGTGTGTGCACAGGTGTGTTCGCTCGCTCTCTCGCTCTACAAAAAAACATGTTTTAGAGCAACTGGGTGGCTCAGTTGGTTGAGCGACTGCCTTCGGCTCAGGTCATGATCCTGGAGTCCTGGGATCAAGTCCCACATCAGTCTCCCAGCTCCATGGGGAGTCTGCTTCTCCCTCTGACCTCCCCTCTCATGCTCTCTCTCACTCTGTCTCTCTCTCAAATAAATAAATAAAATCTTTTTTTTAAAAAAGTGTGTGTTTTTTTTAAAGCAGAAATCAACATAGGACTTTGGCTATTAAAGATAAAGAAATCAATGATTTTAATATTTCTAGAAGGGAAACTAACTTTAAGTATTCTATCTGTGCAGAACTATGTGATCCCAATCTGTTAGCATAAGATTCAAGTTTACCAATTACTACAAATGAATTTGCAGGGTCCCTTTGAGTAAACATAATGCCAGTGTAAGGGTGCCAGCAGCGGCCGTAATAGGAGGATTTTCTTATAAAGAGGCAAGACTGGGGTGTCTGGCTGGCTCAGTTGGAAGAGCTTGTGACACTTGAGCTCAGGGTCATGAGCTCAAGTCTCACACTGGGTGTAGAGATTACTTAAATAAATAAAACTTAAGAAATAAAAAGGCAAGAGTAAATCAAGCAACAATGGCGATTTGATATTAATCCTCAGGAAAGCAAAGTCACCTGTTTCATATTCTAAGTGATGAAGCGATAACACCTACATATCACCAGCTGCCTCGTAGCCCACAGAGCTGGTAGAGCATGATGACTACAGCTGGCCTGTTACCCGTACAGATCTAACGTTTTGTTTGTGATCAAGGACTTTTCACTGAGTAGTTCTCTCTCCGAAGTAAGGTCCTTCCTTAGAGAGAAAGGGTGCTCTGTCCCCAAGAGGACTGAGGGGGCAGTGCCAGGGCTGATACGGTCCCCTGTCAGGACGAGAAGTCTTCAAGAAGATTAGAAAGCAGATATGATTTCTCCTTGGATATGCCCTTGTCTGGCCAGTTGACATTTTGACTTTGTTAAACCAAATGCCTGTTCTTCTTGAGACATCTTCGTGAAGTACTAGCAGAATACGGTGCTAGGTCACTGGAAATGAACCACTGCATGCTATAGGACATGGGCCTGGCACCCCCAAGGCTGTGCCCATGCCAGAGTACAGCACCCCATGTTCTGTCTGTGGTCCTCAGCAGGGTCACAGGGAATTGGGAAGTGATGGCTTTGAAAGACTGGGAGCCCCACTTTTGCTCAAGTTTAGCTGAACTATTTGCTTTTTGCTATTGAGTTGTATGAGTTCTTCATATAATTCGAATATTAACCTTTTACCAGATATAGGGTTTGTAAATATTTTTTTCCCATTCAGTAAGTTGTCTTTCTTTTTATTGATGATTTCCTTTGCTGTGCAGAAGCTTTTTAGTTTGATGGAGTCCCACTTATTTATTTATTAATTTTTTGCTTATGCTTTCAGTGTCCTATCCAAAAAGTCATTGCCAAGACCCATGTCAAGGAGATTATTTTCCCTATGTTTTCTTCTAGGAGTTTTATAGCTCTCAGTCTTAAGTCTTTAATCCATTTCAGGTTAATTTTTGCAAGTGGATTTAAGAAACGGGTCTAGTTTCATTCCTTCATGAATATCCAATTTCTCCAGCACCATTTATTGAAGAGATTGTGTCTCCTGCATTGAGTATTCTTGGCTCTCATCAAATATTAATCAATTTGCATGGGTTCACTTCCAGGCTCTAAATTCTGTTCCATTGGTCTACGTGTCTGTTTTATGCCAATACCATCCTGTTTTCATTACTATAGTTTTATAATATAGCCTCAAATTAGGAAGTGTGATGCCTTCTGCTTGTTCTTTCTCAGAATTGGTTTGGCTATGCAGAATCTTTTGTTCCATGTAAATTTTAGGATTGTTTTTTCTGCTTCTGTAAAAAATATCATTGGAATCATGGTAAGGATTGCACTGAATCTATGGATAGGCTTGTGTAGTATAGACATTTTTACAATATGAATTCTTCCAATCCATGAGCATGGGATACCTTTTGATTTATTTATTTCTTCTTTGATTCTTTGATCAATGTTTTCAGTGTAAAGACCTTTTACTTCCTTGCTTAAATTTTTGTCTAGCTATGTTATTGTTTTGATGCTACTGTACCACAGATATTCTTTCGTAAAAACTTACATCATCTTTTTTGTTTTGATAAAGAACAAGAAAGAATGTTGCCTCTTTGAAGCAATTCTGTCATCTTTTCTAAGGTTGCTGAACATAATAAAACACAGGATGTCCAGGTAAATTTGAATTTCAGATAAACAGTGAGTAAGTTTTTAGTAGAAATATATGTCCACATATTATATCAGACATACTTCTACTAAAAAATGATCAAGTGGGGCGCTTGGGTGGCTGAGTCAGTTAAGCGTCTGGCTCTTGATTCAGCTCAGGTCATGATCTCAGTGTCATGGGATCAAGCCCTACATTGGGCTCAATGCTCAGCTCAGAGTCTGCTTGAGAGATTCTCTCTCTCCCTCTGCCTCTGCCCCTCCCTTCCCACTCATGATCTCTCTCTCTCTCTCTCTCTCTCAAATAAGTAAATAGATAAATAAAATCTTTTTTTAAATTATCAGACATCCCTACTCATAATCATTCAGAAACACTCCATACTCACATTCTGCACAGCTTCCTGACCTCAAGTGATTCATGAATATTTGTGTAGCCTTTCTAGCTTGAATATCACAAGAAGGGGAAGGGGTGACCCAGGCCATGTTCTTGCCCAGTCTTGATTGAAAACCCAGTCTCCTGACACAAGAGCACACCAGGTCCAATCATGTTGAAGAAATTAATCTGCTAGTTGAGTGAAGAAAGCATACTATTTTCTCAACTGAAGTGACTGGCTTAATTAGATCATATAGACCAGTTATTCTGAACAATAGGTTGAGCACAAACTGGAGTAGATCCCAGCATAGATGTGCTGTCCTGCAGAGTCAACAGAAATCCTGACTTCCCCTGTCAAGCCAAAGAGAAAATAGTCTATTTTCTCCTTCTCCTAGAGTGAAAGACAATTCACACCATAGGGAGTCAAGGTCTCAGTGTAATTTTGGGATTGAACACAAAAGATACATTGCATTTTAGGAGAATGGGCTTTGCAAATTGGATAAATCACAAACTCCTTAATTTCTATGGAAAGCCATAGATACTTGGCTTTTTGATTGCTGTTTCATTTTGTTTCTACAGCTAAAGTTCTTATTGATGACTTACCTTAATGAGGTTCACAATTTTTAATTAAAAAACCTACTTAGAAGGTGTGCCTGGGTGGTGCAGAGTTAAGAGTCTGGCTCCTGATTTCAGCTCAGATTGTATTCTCAGAGTCATGAGATTGAGCCCCTCCTTCAGCTCTGTGCTCAGCACTGAGCCCTTTGGGATTTTCTCTCTCCTTCCTTCTGCTTCTCACTCCCCGCTGCTCGCTTTCTCTCTCTTTCTCAAATAAATACATAAATCTTTTTTTTTTAAAAAATCTACTTGGCAAACCTGATTAGATAATTAAGACAAGATGTCACAAGTTCCCTTTATGTCAGTATCGCTATGGATACTTTGAGAGGAAAACAAAAAGGCAGGAATAAATAGAGGAGTGGTAGGATAAGCACCTCCTCATTTAGCTGCTAGAGACCAAGAGAAAAGAGGCAAGAGAAACATGCAGAGTAATAACTGTCTGGGGAAGTGAAATTGTGGTTTTATGTATTGTTTGAGGGATTCGGTCTTAGAAGTTCACCTTCGTGCTCAGTAGTGAAAACTCTCTCCTCTCCAAGATTAAATCCACTTCCTCAAAAACACAGTTCTGCAGCCCCTGATCCACATCTACACTGTGCTAGGTGCCAAGGATGTGAAGAAGTACGCACTGCAGACCTGCCTTTAAAGAATCTAGATCAGGGACACCTGGGTGGCTCAGTTGGTTAAGCAGCTGCCTTCGGCTCAGGTCATGATCCCAGCGTCCTGGGATCGAGTCCCACATCAGGCTCCTTGCTCAGCAGGGAGCCTGCTTCTCCCTCTGCCTCTGTCTGCCATTCTGTCTGCCTGTGCTCGCTCTCTCCCTCTCTCTCTCTGATAAATAAATAAAATCTTTAAAAAGAAAGAAAGAAAGAAAGAATCTAGATCAGCACTGTCCAATAGAAATAGAATCCAAGCCATGTATATAATTTTAAATTTTCTAAACCTACATTTTTAAAAGTGCCAGAGGGAAACTAATTTTAATAATACATTTTTCTTATTTCAATATATCCCAGATCCATCATTTCAACACATAATTGACATTTTAAAATTATTATTAAGACATCTTAGATTCTTTTTTTGGTACTAGGTCTTCTAATCAGGCTGATAGTTTATCCTTATACTCCATCTCAATTTGGATACTAAATTTTCTTCAGAAGTACTTGATCTATATTTAGATTTTAAAATTTATAGTTGAAAAAGTAGATTTATAAAGCCAATTATTCCAAACATATCTAAAATTTTTTCAGTGACCGAATTGAGGATCAAAAAATTATTCACCTTTGATGTTTATATTTTTTCCTTTGATCTATATTAACAAAAATGGTTCATCTTTTTTGGAAGAGTTTATTGGCTTTGAAGCAAAAGCATATTGCTTTCAAAACCACACTGGTCCAAGTTAGGTAAATTCAATAACTTGTATATCCACTCAATGTTGTTAAATGTTATTATCATCACATTTAAGAAAGATTTGATATATTTGAAAATCATTTCTAAATTTATAAATATTTTTTAAATCTACTTTTTAAATTTTTCTGTTTTATAAGACAAATATTTTATACTGCTTATTTTTAATTTTTTAAATAATTAAAATTAAATAACATTTAAAATGCATTACTTCAGTCACACTAGCCGTATTTCAAGAGTTCAATAGCTGCATGTGGCTGGTGGCTACTCTTTGGACAGAGCAGATAAAGGCTGAGTAGAGGTGGGCAGGATGTATAGCTTTTGAAAACTATTAAGGTTTTTACAAGCTTATTTGTGAGAAGCCCTGCTTCCACCTCCTCAGATATATGCGAACTGCTTGGCTGCTGTATCCCAGAGTATCCTAGGCAGGTATAATTAGAATGGCCGCCATTCCAACAGTTTCACAGACATCCCCCATGGCTCAAGTAATCCTTCCTCTCCACAGAACTGCTTCTCACAACCAGCTCTTTTGGAAGGAGTTCCTCTGGCAGAGCTCTCAAGACTTTTGTGACTAAATCTTTTGTTTCATGCCACACCTCTCTCCTTTCCTTGACCCACTACCACACGAGCCCTGGAAGGGGTGAGATGAGTTAAAATTGGCCACCAAGATCTCACCTCTAGCCCCCTCTTGCTCAGCTGAATCATTCTGCCAGTCTCTTCTCTCCCTTGTAGTGATTTCCTCTCCAAGGTTCCATAGACTTTCCCTCAATCCAGCTTCATCAGGATTCACCCCAAACCATTTCAGTTCCTGAGACATATATAAACCCCATATTTGGACTGAGTTCATGTCCTGTCCTCAGCCCCATGCCAGCTGCACGTGTGACCAGGCATCTGTTTCAAAGTTCCTAAATATCTCCTAAGTTTTAAGAAACTCCTGAATAATCAGTAGTAACTGTGGGGGTAGTGTGGTCCAACTCCATGGGCTAGCCTACTGGTTTCAGCTGGTCCCAGCCCGAGGGTCCCATTATATACTACATTCATGAAACTTAAGGCATCACTGATTATAAGATGTACCGTCACTGGATGTAACACTAAGAAGTAAAACCACTGTCTATGGAAATCTACTAGGAGACCCATGATTCAGCTGAGGCACTAAAGGCCTTAGTCAAGGAGTAAATGAGAAATTTACAGAAAAGAGATAGCAGGAAGGGAACGTGTAGAATGGGGTAGCAAGGGCGGTTGCATGTTTCAATTTTGCCACTGGTGCCACGGTGGAAGGAGGGAAAATTCTTCCCTAACCGTTTGAACCCCAAGCTGGTTCTCATACTTGGGACTGTGGGACTACTTGTGCAATTCAAAAACCTCAGAGAATTTCACCTAAAGTGGTCTCATTATTGAGTTCCCCGGCAGGAGCAGAGCCCAGAGTTTATATAATTTGGGGTTATCTTTAAGAAAATGAATATAAAATATCTTATTCTTTCAAATTTTACATAAACATATGATCATATGGGGCACCTAGGTGGCTCAGTCATTAAGTGTCTGCCTTCAGCTCAGGTCCTAATCCCAGAGGATCAAGCCCCACGTTGGGCTCCTGGCTCGGCAGGCAGCCTGCTTCTTCCTCTACCCCTCTCCCTGCTTGTGTTCCCTCTCTCGCTGTCTCTCTGTCAAGTAAATAAATAAAATCTTTAAAAAAAAAAAAAAGGCAAAACCATATGATCACATGAAGCTGTAACCGTGGCTCACCTGGCCATCTAGAACCGAGCCGATCCATTTCATATTTTCATCAGCTAATTGGACCTGGTGGGCCTGAGGAGCTAGCTAGCAAGTAGGCACCTGCATGCCAGAGGATGGGAAATAAGCCCTGGCAACATTCAGAAGACCGCCATACAGGTAAAGCCTCTAGGGGTCCAGTGATCCAGGGTATGTAGGACTAGACCTTCTAAAATGAGTAGTGTATGTTGTAGTTTACACCAGCCACCATGAGGAGAGAGGCACAAAGCTTGATTTTCAGAAGAAACACAAATCAGTTTGGGCTATGAACCACTCAGTAATTCAAAAATCTACAAGGTTTGGCGTTTGGGATTTTTCTTTTTCTTCCTTTTTTGTTTTCTTTTTATTTTGACATAAAGTTTATATTTTACCTAAGTTAAGATGGAGGAGCAGTAGGGGGACCCTAGGCTTGCCTCATCCCCCAAACACAGCTAGATAAATATCAAATCATTCCAAACACTCAAGAAATTGATCTGAATGCCGAGAGAACAGCCTGCAGAACTAGAGAGAAAAAAGAAGCCACATCATGGAAGGTAGAAGGTGCAGAAATGTGATTCCAGGGAGAAAAGAATCACAGGTACCGTGGAAGGGAGGAAGCCTTGATCTCAGAGAGAGGAGAGAGAGAGAGAAACAGAGAGAAAGTGGTGCACAGGGGATTATACAAGAGAAACACTTCCTCAAAACCATTGACTGGTGTCACCAACATGCTGTCCTGTTCCCAAGCATAGGAACAGAGACGCCAGCTAAGGGTAGCAAACCTTAGTGGCGGCTTTATGCTGTGCTTTATCATAAACTCCAAAATGCACAGCACTGTGACTGCTTTTCTGGGACACAGTGGCAAACGGCAAGAGTCAGGTGAGATCCTCCCCTAGAGGATCAGAATGGGTCCTCACCAGGCCAGGTTTCTAAAATTTGGAGTTTTGAAAGCCAGCTGTGTGCCCAAGATAAAACACAGGAGTCCAGTGCCGCTTGGTAAACAAGTGGCTCACACAGACAGGACAAAAACAGGTAGCCAGCAGAAGCTGGGGACACAAGAGGGGTCATTGTTTACTCTTCTGTGAAGGCTTCCTGAAGAATGGCAGCAAAAACTTGGTGCTCTGGGGGGGCAGAGCAGAGGGAAGCAAGGCCCTTCCTCCCTTAACACTGACAGACTTCAGTGAGCCACATAGCACCCTCCTGTGGAGACCAGAGCTCCTTACTACTGAGCCCCACCCCTCAGCACCCTGCAGGCACATTTCCACTGGGGCAAATCCCCCCTGAGAATCAGCGCAGCAGGCCTCTCCCCCAGAAATCCAGCACAAACCCCTTGCTCACACCAAGTCTACTGATCATAGAATGCTGCAAACCTTCAGCTCTGGGGAAATACTTTCAGGAGCAAGAATACAACAGGCTTTCCAACAACCACACACAAAAAAAAACAGTGACCTAGACAAAATGACAAGATAGAGGAATTCGACCCAAAAGAAAGAACAGGAAGGAGTAACAGTCAGGGATTTAATCAATACAGATGTAAGTAAGATGTCTGAACCAGAATTTAAAACAACTATAAGGATGTTAGCTGGGCTTGGAAAAAAGCATAGAAGGCCCTAGAGAATCCCTTACTGCAGAAATAAAAGAACTAAAAGCTAGCCAGGCCGAAATTAAAAATGCTATAACTGAGATGTAAACCCAAATGGATGCCATGAAAAAGAGGATGGATGAAACAGAGGAACAAATCAGTAATATAGGCGGTCAAATTATCAAAAATAATGAAGCTGAAAAGAAGAGGGAAAGAAAGGTATTGGATCACAAATGTAGTCTTGGCGAACTCAGAAGACCACATAAAGTGTAAAAGCATTCGTATCATAGGCGTCCCAGAATAGGAGACAGAGAAAAAGTGACAGAAGATTTATTTGAGCAAATTACAGCTAAAAACTTCCCTGACCTGGGGAAGAAAACAGACATCAAAATCCAAGAGGCACAGAGAACTCCCATTAAATTCAACAAAAGGTCACCACCACCAAGACATATCATAGTCAAATTCACAAAATACGTGGACAAGGAAGGAATCCTGAACACAGCAAGGGAAAAAATATCCTTAAGCTACATGTCCTTAAGCTACAAGTGAAGACAGACCAGAATCATAGCAGATCTGTCCACAGAAACTTGACAGGCTGGAAGAGAGCAACAGGGTGTATTTAACACGGTGAATGGGAAGAACATGCAGACAAGAATACTCCATCCAGCAAGACTGTCATTCAGAATAGAAGGAGAAATAAAGAATTTCCCAGACAAACAAAAACTAATGTAGTTCATGACCACTAAACCAGCCCCACAAGAAATATTAAAGGGGACACTTTAAGTGGGGAAAGAAAGACCAAAAGCAGAAAAGACTGGAAAAGAACAGAGAGCATCACCAGAAAAAAAAACAACTTTACAGGTAACAAAACCATAGAACTAAATTCATATCTATTAATAATCACTCTGAATGTAAATGGACTAAATGCTTCAATCAAAAGACAGGATATCAAAATGGATAAGAAAATCAAACAAGACCTATCTATATGCTGCTTACAAGACTCATTTTAGATGTAAAGACACCTGAAGATTGAAAGTGAGGGGTAGGAAAACAACCTGTCATGTTTGTTTGCTTCTGTATCATTTATTTCTGCCCTTTATTCTTTATTATTTCCCCTCTTCTGCTGGCTTTAGGCTTTATTTGCTGTTCCTTTTCTAGTTCCTTTACGTGTAAAGGAAGGTCATGTACTTGAGACTTTCCTTGCTCCTTGAGGTAGGCCTGTATTGCAATATACTTTCTTCTCAAACTGTTCCAAAAAACAGAAATAGAAGGAAAACTTAAAAATTCATTCTATGAGGCCAGCATTATCTTTATTTCAAAACCAGACAAAGATCCTACTAAAAAGGAAAATTACAGGCCAATACCTATCAAAACGGCCATCTATGAAAGACCCACAGCTAATTTCATCCTCAATGGGGAAAGGCTGAGAGGTTCTCTTCTATAGAGAGTAAGAAGACAGGAATATCTACTCTCACCATTACTGTTTTAACATACTGGAAGTGTTAGCCTCAGCAATTAGACAACACAAAGAAATAAAAAGCATCCAGATCAGCAAGGAAGAAGTCAAACTTTCACTATTTGCAGATGACATGATCCCCTATGTGGAAAATGCAAAAGACTCCATCAAATAATTGCTAGAATTGATACACAAATTCAACAAAGTTGCAAGATATAATATCAATGTATAGAAATCTGTTGCATTTCTATACACCAATAATGAAGCAGCAGAAAAAGAAATCAAGGAATCGATCCCATTTACAATTGCACCAAAAACCATAAGATACCTAGAAATAAACCTAATCAATGATCTAAAATATCTGTACTCTGAAAACTATAGGACACTTATGAAAGAAACTGAAGAAGACATAAAGAAATGGAAAAACATTCCATGCTCGTGGACTGGAAGAACAAACATTGTTAAAATGGTTGGGGCGCCTGGGTGGCTCAGTGAGTTAAAGCCTCTGCCTTCAGCTCAGGTCATGATCCCAGGGTCCTGGGATCAAGCCCTACATTGGGCTCTCTGCTTGGTGAGGAGCCTGCTTCCTCCTCTCTCTCTCTGCCTGCCTCTCTGCCTACCTGTCATCTGTCTGTCAAATGAATAAATAAAATCTTTTAAAAAAATGACCATACTACCCGAAGCAATCTATGCATTTAATGCAATCCCTATCGAAATACCACCAGCAGTTTTCACAGACCTAGAACAAACAATCCTAAAATTTGCATGGAACCACAGAAGACACCAAATAGCCAAAACAACCTTGAGAAAGTGGGGGGGGGGGAGCCTGGAGGCATCACAATTCCAGATTTTAAACTATATTACAAAGCTGTAATCACCAAGACAGTATGGTGCTGGCACAAAAACAGACACATAGATCAATGGAACAGAAAAAAGAGCCCAGAAATGGACCCTCAACTCTGTGGTCAACTAATCTTTGACAAAGCAGCAAAGAATGTCCAATGGAAAAAAGACAGTCTCTTCAACAAATGGTGTTGGGACAGCCACATGCAGAAGAAAGAAACTGGACCATTTCCTTACACCACACAGAAAAATATATTCAAAACGGATGAAAGATCTAAATGTGAGACAGGAATCCATCAGAATACTAGAAGAGAACACAAGCAGCAGCCTCTTTGACCTTGCCCAAAGTAAGTTCTTACGAGACACATTGCTGGAGGCAAGGGAAAAACAGCAATGAACTATTGGGGTTTCATCAAGATAAAAATCTTCTGCACAGCGAAGGAAACAATCAACAAAGCTAAAAGACAACCTATGGAATGGGAGAAGATATTTGCAAATAATATAAAATGTTATATATTTTATAACATAAAATATATAAATAAAGGGTTAGTATCCAAAATCAATAAAGAACTTGTCAAATCAACACCCAAAAAATAAATAATCCAGTTAAGAAATGGGTAGAAGACATGAACATTTTTCCAAAGAAGACATACAGATGACTAACAGACACATGAAAAGATGCTCAACATCACTCGCCATCAGACAAACACAAATCAAAACCACAATGAGATACCACCTTACACCAGTCAAAATGGCTAAAAGTAACAGCACAGGAAACAACAGGTGTTGGTGGGGATGTGGAAAAAAGGGGAACCCTCCTACACTGTTGGTGGGAGTGCAAGCTAGTGCAGCCATTGGAAAACAGTACGGAGGTTCCTCAAAAAGTTAAAAATAGAACTACTCCATGACCCAGCAATTGCATTACTAGGTATTTACCCAAAGGATAAAAAAATACAGATTCAAAGAGGTACATGCACACTGACGTTTATAGAAACATGATCAACAATAGTCAAACTATGGAAAGAGTACAAATATATATCTACTAATGAATGGATAAAGAAAATGGGGGGAGGGGAGTGTATAATAGAATATTACTCAGCCATCAAAAAGAATGAAATCTTAC